>NC_088383.1:59701428-60382500 GCF_037993035.2 Macaca fascicularis | reverse complement strand
GAGGGAGAGATCCCCTCCAAACAGTCCAGATGGCAGCTGAGCGCTGAAATCCATTCTGGGCTCTACATTCAGTAGGGACAGTAATACTATGGGGAAGTAGAAGGGGACAGTCAGGCAGGTGTATAGGTCACAGAAGTCATCACGGGGCATGGCTGAGAGACCCAGAGAGGCCCTGGGAGAAGGCAGACTAAGTGTGAAGATGACATGAGCGCCAACTCCAGACACCTAAAAGGATTACCTCCAGGAAGATAAAGAACAGGTGAGCAATGCCAAGGACATTCCTCCTTAACCCAATTAAAACAGTCTGCAATCTACTGAAACAAAGACTTCCTCAGCAGCACCAACAGCAATGAGCAAAACACATGCCCAGTCTCCAACTGGTTGGTGACCCGCCTCCAGCCCCACAACTTAGCTTTCTACCCCAATGAGGCTTCTAAGCCCCTCAGCAAAACAGGAAGGAACAACAGAGAACACTCAAAGTGTAGTAAATAGGTAAATGACATAAAAATCCCTACAGTCCAATATAAAAATTTCATGAGAATAGCCAACCCTAAAACAGACTCACATATAGAGCACAAGATTTTAGAAAAATACTACCAATTATTTTCAAAGAGAAAAAAATACATCAACTGAATGATATAATTCAAAACAAAATTAGTATCTGTATGATTCTAATAGAACCACTGTTGGAAGCTGTAAAAAACAAAATTGGTATTGCCAAGAAACCATACCAGTGAAACAAAGAATATATTTGAGAAATGTATTTGTCAGTTTAAGCTAAGATATGCTGTTGTAACAAGCAACCCCAAAATCTCAGTGGTTTAAATCAGTAAAAAGTGATTTTCCTCTCACACAGTTTTTTGTAGGTTTTTTATTGTAGGTTGGCTGCAGCTCTGTCCCATGGCATCTTTATTCCAAGACCCAGGCTTGAGGGAGCAGCCCCCATCTCTCATGGCAGAGGGAAAAACAAATAATGTAGCAGCTCTTGGAGCTTCTGTTCAAAAGAGGCCTCTGTCACTTTCACCCTCACTTCATTGGCCCTGGCAAATCACATGGCCAAGGATGACATCATCAGGGCAGCCTGTAAATCCTCCCACAGAGAGAAGCAGTGGATATTGTGAAGAATGAAACAATCTACTGCACATATCCAGACAATAGAATAAGTAAGTGGAGGCTTTTTGTAATGTGAAAGACGACACATACAAGAGAAAATGCAGGGAGAACCCAATTACAGGGACATGATTTCCAAAGACATAAGAAACTGATCATAGCTGATCATAAACTCAATAGAAAAATTCTTGGAACTGAACGAAGAACTCAGATTAGAAATCAAAAGGACACAACCAGTCTTAGTTTATGTACCGAAATTAATGCTAAGTTTCATAACTGAACAATGCTTAAATTTCAAAGAAAAAGAGAGAACCTCTGATGAGGAAAACAGAGCAGCTGTGGCCTCACGAAGGTGGGCGCTGATGGCTGGACACAGGCCAACATGTGCTGCCCAGCTGTGCCCTTGAAGCTGCAGGAGGAGCTATAAGAACATGGAGCTGTTTCCTCTGATGACCCAGCCCCCTACCCTAGGGCAGGTGGCCTAGCCTGACCTCTTTTCAAACTGTCAGCCCTAACAGTTTAACCCAAAAATGTAAAGACAAGATTCTGTTCCCAGACCTCTGCAGTCTTTCTCTCTCTCTCTCTCTCTCTCTCTCTCTCTCCCGTCTCTCCTTAATCTATACCTGTCCATATTCACTGATGACAACTAATGACTTTCCTCCCTCATGTGCGTGTAAACTATGCATACAGAAAGCTGAATATCTCTGAATTATTAAAGAATATCATTAAATTATATAAATACATCTATACCATTACATATGAGGTTGTATAAATATATTAATTCAAAAATACAAATTGTCAAGGAAAAACGTGGGTACTGCCAACATAGGGGAGTGGGGAATCTGTAAGTTGCAAATCAGAAATGAAGTCAATTATTTCAAATTCAATCAAGTGCAGAGTCCAGCTGCATTCCTAATAACACGTCTGTGTGCATGTGTATATGTGTGCACGCACATGCGTGTGCAAGCCTGCATAAATGGCAGGGGCAGGGGAGGAAAGACAGCAGAAGGCAAAGGGAGGAGAGTCCAGTAAGGAAAGTGAACTGAGAGGAAGAGGCCAGATAGAGGCCACACTCTGACCTCTACCATAGCAGGCTCTATATAGTGATCAAGAAGCCCCTGAGACCCACCAGCAGTCCCTCTGCAGGTCCCTCCATCCAGTGGGAAGCACCTAGTCACCTGGCTCACTAGGATTTCTCACTGGGGAAGCACACGAGAGCCCAGGCAGTGGTTTCTCCTTGTGAATTAATATGCTGGCTTGTGTTCAGCCAAACATCAGTCTCTTATGAGTTTGGTTAGTGTGAACTGGTCTCTAGCTGGTACTGAGATAACAGTGAGCCTGCCCCCACTCCATGGAACACCTGTGTGGAGTGGTCAGGGCAACAACCAGCCTTCCTCTCCTGCACCTTGTTCTCTGTTCTACCTTCAACAGGGAAATCTGAGTACCACCCATATGGCTTCCTGCCACTTTTGGGCCAGCACTGCAAAGCACTGATTCGATGCCAGGCACTCAGCTACACACTGTGGATATTACTTCATGATAATACTTACACCAATCCTTACAAACAGCACGTACCAGTAACACCTTCATTTTAGAAATCAGGAAAGCCAGGCTCAGAGAACTTAGGTAACTTTTCATAGGTCACACAGCAAGTGACAAAGCTAGATTTACAAGCCAGATCTGCCTCTAAGAACTTCAGTCCTCCCACCACCCCCCACCATGTGTCCCACTCTCTCTTCCTGGTTAGAGCTTCATCAATAATCCCTGGACTCTAGCAGGACCTTCAGGAGCTCCCGGTCTTCATAGAGATGCAGACAGACAGAACTGGAATAGACACCAGTAGCAGATGACATCCTAGAAGGATCAAGGCAGAGCCCAGGGAGAGCTGTTAAGAGCCGGGCAATCGGAATGAGTAAGCAGGCGGAGATGGGATGTGAGCCTCCGGAAAATGGAAAATCCTCACCCAGCCCCACTTCCCTTGAGCCTGGTTGGGAATGAAATAATCATGATAACAGACACGGACAGTGATGGAAAGCATGGCCCCCAGAGAGACCCCCTCATTCAGACTCCACAATTACAAGCAAATGCACGCCAAACCACCCGGCTCCAGAGCTGATAAGACAGACGGTTCCTTCACCTGCGATGGAGGAAATGTTTTGTGCTTTCTGCTTTAGCTTTAATTTGGAGCTAAACAAAGACCCAGCACGTGGGAGAAGGAGCGCTGCCTGGAGAGCCTTCTCCTAGCCTCCTAAACACACGTTCCTCAAACCAAAGAAAAAGCTGGGTGGGGGCTGCAAAGCCCGGAGAAGCCTCTGTGCCCACTCCACAGGGAGCAAAACATCCAGCCACGAGGGCTTGGGCTCCGGCAGTAACCCAGGTTCTATGCTTGGTGCTTCCTCCTCACAACCCTGCGAGGTGGTACTATGATTATCCCAATTTTGTGGATGAGGAAACTGAGGCTTACACAAGTTATGTGACTTGCAAAATAACAGGACAGAACCAAGCTCAAAGCCACCCCTATCTGAGTCCAGAGCTCTATCCTGGCAGGGCCTGCAGGACCCCTGGGGGAGAAAAAGGGCCCCCAGGACCTGCCGGCATGACAAAGGGGTGGGGTTCAAAGCCGGCCACAGACTATCCATCGCATAGTGAGGATCAGATGGGAAAAGCACTTAGCACAGAGCCTGGCACTGGGCAAATGCTCAGTAGCTGTCAGTACTCAGAAGACTGCAAGCACCACAAGGACAGAGACCTCATCTACTTTGCTCACCGGGGCCCCCAGTGCCTGGAGAGCACCCAATGCACTGGGAAGGAGGTACTCCACAAACTGCTGGGACCCACAGTCCTGCCCCAAGCCAGGGGCGTTTTCCTTTTCCAACCTCTTGGTTAGGTCAGTGAGAAACTGGGGTGGAGCAGGTAAGAAGGAGCAAGGCCAAAAGGACAAGGAAAAGGCAGCACAAGACAGAGGCAACCCACCATCCCAAAGGCCAGATCCTGATGGATGCAGCAAAACCCCAGGTCACCCACTCTCACCTGAGCAGGTGCATGGAGGTGGCACACACACATACACATCCAGGCAGCCACCAGCATCCAGGTCATCCTGCTCCCCAGTCAACCCCTGGAGGTCACACATGGCTGCACTGCTTACCATTGTATCTCAGAGCCTGGCACCAAGTATGTGCTCCATAAGCATTTGTTACAGAACACTGGGGCCCAAAGAGCTCTGTGCCAGACATCAGCCCAGGAGCTTCACTCTTCATGCCAGTCTTACAAAGTGAAAGTATTATTCTGGCATCTGCAGGTGAAAACTGAGGCATGGAGAGGTGAAGCAGTGTGTCCCCGTAACACAGCCAGGAGGAGGTGACAGTGGTGAATCTGGCCCCAAAGCCTGCGCTCTTTACACTGTGCAAGTCACCTTCCAGAAGGAGGAGGAAGGAGGGGAAGAAGGGCGCTGATCTGAAAGCAGTTAGTCTGCCCCTCAGCAGTCTCTTGGAGCTCTGCTCCTACTGAGCCCAGGAAGCCAGGCAGAAACCAAGCACAGTGGCTCCGGGAGGCAATGGCTGTCTTTAAATTTGGCCCAGAGCAAAGCCAAGCTCTGCACTGAGATTCTGATCCCACCCAGCCAGGGGCTCACTAGGCACTGGCCAGACCTTGGGCACCCAGGAAGGGAGGCTTTATTCCCCCACCCACCTCAAAGAGCTTGAGTCCTTCAGTTCGGCCCCCTGGTCCATGCTACAGGGTCTAGGCCCAGCGGGACAGCAGCCTCTGGGTCCCCACACCCCACCACACCATCTTGGGCATGCATGCTGGCAGAGTGTCAGAGCGGAGGGCGCCTTCTGGAGTAAGGGAACGTGGCTCCACCCCCAAGCGTTCTCTTATTAGGGTGTTCTGGACCACAGCCCTGTTAGGAAGGACCCCTTCCCCACTTCACTGTTAAACTGAGCTAAGAGAGGTTAAGTAACTTGCCTGAAGATTACCCAGCTGGCCAACGACATGCAAACCTAGGGACACGAAACGCAAAGCCCTAACCAAGGAACACTGCCTCGGCGCACCCTAATTCCAACCCCGATTCCGCCAGACTTCCGCGTTGTCCACACAACTAAAGGTTTGCTCCTTTACCACGGAGGCTTGGCGACAGAGAGCCCAGGAGCCAGAAGCCCGAGCCCGGCCCCGAGCCCGCCCCCGCAGGAAGCTCCCTGCGCGGCGTTCCCAGGCCAGCACTGCCCGCCCTCCCTCCCCCGAGAGCATAGGCTGCGTTTGTGGGAAACCAGGGCTCAGCGCGCTGGGAGGGAGTCAATTTATTCTGGAGAAAACATCTTTGTTCTGCGAGTGAAGGGGAGCCATTCCCAACAATTTAATGCTCTGTTCGCGGGGCCCGGGTGCTGGGCTTGCAGCACGAGGCTTGTTCTTCGAGGCAGAGCTGCACATAATGAGGCTTCTCACTACAGCTCCCCGTCATCGTGCCAAAAACCAGAACGGTTATTTATCCATTAATCTGACATTACACCCCTGCATTTTATCTGCTTAAATAAATTTGGTGGTTAGAGTGTGTGCCTGGCGGAGAAGCTCCCGCATTCAATTCCTTACGCGCCACGGCGCGCAACGTTGCCATTGTAAACTGGCCTTGGAGTGGCGGGGCCGCGGTGGGCCAGCTGGGAAAAGAGAGGGCAGAGGGGAGGATCCCGCCTCTCCCAGCTAGTCGGGATCCAGGCCCAACGGGACGGTTCCCCAGACACTGACTTCGGGGCTTCAGCGCGCAGCACTGAGTCACATGGGCGCCGTGGCCTTTCTCCTACAGAACAAGCCGCCCCCTTCTCCAGCACCTACAGGCAGCCAGAACAGAGGGCAAACCCCGTCCTAGACCCCACTGCCTGAGCTGGAATCCTGCTGTGCCACTCACTAGGTGTGGGACCTTGAGATGTCACCTGACCTCTGGTGCCTGTTTCCCCATCTCCCTCCCCCTCGGGTTGTGAGAATTGAGTCACTGTCTATAAAGTGCTTAGAACAGTGCCTGGCACATATCAAGTGTTCAATAAGAGTTGGCTTTAAAATATTAATCTTTAAAATCTAGGACAATCGCTTATGTTTGGAAGTAGGCTTTGGAGATGGGCTAGACCACTGGGTTTCCCCACCTCAACCCTCTTCACTCAGTTAAGAAAAGTGGGTTTCATGGAATATTTCATTTGAACAGAGTGCCACTGCTTGAAAATATCTGGCTCACATTTTGCAGAGGAGCAAACAGAAAGCCAGAGAGGGGAAGGGACTTGTCCAGGAGCCTCTGCAAGTTCACAGCAGAGCTGGGAGCCGAATCCAGGCCGCCCACCTGCCGGGTCAGGTGTTTTATTGGCAGCATGAGCTCCTGGGATGTTCATTCACCTCATTTTCATTGCCAGTCATGCTGACCCATGGAAGGTACCACTGGGCACCCTCCTCTCCCATCCCAGCGGCTGCAATACCACCCCACGCTGGGGCTAAGAGCCCAGCCCCACCAACAGGTGAGACCCATGACCCTCAGACTTCAACACGCCCCACTCTGGAGCCTGGCAAGGCCTTTTCATTTGTCCTTCATTTGTTATTTCCTCTCATCCTCTGGTTCTCTACAACATTTCCTTGGCCCGGAAACTTGCTGGAACTTCCTGCCTGTCCTCCCTACATCTTGTCTGCCCCTTGTACCCTGTACCTCTGCCCCACAGGCTGGAGACTACCCCAGAGCAAGGAATCCCGCCACCACTCGGTCCCTTGGATGCGGGCCCCCCTTGGAAACAGCTTTGCCCAGCTCAGATCCAGCCTGAGGTTACCACACTCTCTAGGGGCCCATTCCCTGAACACCTCCCAGAGGCTGGCCACTCCACCTGGAGAGCAAGGTTTCCACAATCTTCTCTGGCTCAGGAGGGCCTGCCCTGATGCCCCACGCTGACTGTGGAAGTACTTTGGGAGCGAAGTGGTGAGTCTGTAACCAGAGAGAAGAGCCATGTCCCACGCAGGAGCCGCTCTGCCCAGGCAGCTGCAGGCCCAGCCCCTGCCTCCTTCAGAGCAACAGAGAGGCAGGCATGCGGGCAGACAGACGCCCAACACAGAGACCTCCCACACGCTCACTCGTCTGTGTCACCGCCGCCCCTTCCTGCTTGGCCCTGCAGACGAGGAAGCCCTCCAACCTGCAGCCAAATGCACTCCTTGCTGACCAGAGGCTCCTGGAGGAGAAGGGTTGCTCCCCCGCCCCCAGGAAACCCTCTGAACATAGCTATCTGCCATCGAGACCTGGATCAGCCAGGCAGGAGCTGCACTTGCCCAGCCTTTTCCTTCCTACTCACACTTAAGCAAGACAAGTGGCATGGGCATGGAGAGGCTCCCCTGGCCACACACTGGGCAGGGACAGACCTGGGCTGCTCATCCTTTCCAAGCAGCTAGCCTGACCCAGGCCTGCAGGCTGAGTGGCCCACCCTGCCCAGCCCCCCACAGGTGTTAGCTCCCACACCCCCACCTCGGGCATGGTTCCATTATAACAAATTGTCCTTGCTCACCTCCCACTCCACTTCACTGACTGTCCCTCTCTTGACTCTTGTCCTGCCTTGGTCCCATCCTTGCCCCCTGACCAATGCTGCTATTGCAAAAGTGACCCAAGTTCTGAATTTCAGCAGCTTTTGATCATTTCAACTGGACCCAGCCCTGATAACCTGTGCCAGACACTGTGCCAAGTGCTTTAAAATCTAGGACTTAATTAGGTATGACCCCTCTGTTTTACAGATGAGGACACTGAGGCTTGCCCACAGACACAAAGCTATTAAGTGGCCCAGCCTGGATGTGAACCCAGATGTGTCTGAATCCAGAGCCCCAGGTCTTACCACCAGCCCTGCCACGTGGCTGGCACACCCACAGATGTGTTCTTGCCCCATGAGTAAAATCAGACACTGAGTCCCGCTCCTGCAGCCATGGAAGATGGAGGGAAGAGGGATGAGCCCCTCAGGGGATGGTTTCTGCAGGTTCTGCTCGGGGGTCTGTCTTCCTTCATTGCCACTAACACTCACCTGTCATTGCAGGCAAGAGGAAATCAACATTTTACAGCAATAAAAGGCTGCTCCTGGTTAGACATCAAACGAATCAATCTTCTCTGACAGTTAATTTTCATTTTGCAACTTTCCCCGGCAACAACAACAAGTAATGACCCTGAGGATCTGCAAAGTCGCTGATCAGCAGCCCAGCCTCCCACGCCCCTGACTCCTCCACTGCCCTGGCTCAGCCCCTTGCCATCCATGCCTACCATTCACCTCCCCTTTCAGCCCTCTGAGATCCAAGGGTCTCTCTGCCCAGTGAACCCTCTCAGAGGCTCAGGCCTAAACTTCCCCTTGGAGCACTGAGACAAGAAACAGACACACCAGAGCTTATAGTTGAAGCCAACCTGCTGGGATAGTCACTGAGAACCCCCTGGTCAACAGCACCATTCCATCCTCGCTGCTCCCACCTCCCACCTCATCAGTGATCCTCCCCCTCCTAATAACCCATCATCACTGCCTCCCTAACACACCTATGACCCCAGCTATGACTCCAGGACCTACCACCAACCTCCAGTGCACAGCACCAATGACGCCATCAGAAGGCTTCTCCAGCAAATCCCTCTAATTCCCCCAAACCTCTTCCCAGAGCATTCACACACGGCATCCCTGCCTACCCCCAAATTCCATCAATAACCCCAAAACCACCACATCTGACCCCTAAATACACTTCATGCATTCCCAGCACTTCTGCACAGCTGAGGAGCCCGCAGACTCTGCACCTGTCCCCAACCCTGCCCTAATCAGTTCAAGGCTTCCCAATCTTTTACACACCACAGTCAGATGAGAGGATTCTTCCCCAGGCGAAGGCCCTCCTGCCTGACTCCCATGATCCCAGGTCAGTGATGGGTGTCAGCCCAGCTCAGAGCTGCCAGGCCCAATTCTCCAGAGCCTACTCTGTGGCCTGGCAAGAGAGATAAGAAAAGGCCCACTGGGCCTCTGGACTGTGGCTCTGTGGTGGCCTCAACACCAATTGTAGCAGCTTTCACAGGCTTAGGAAACCCTCTTGGTCCCCTGAACCCTGGGATTCACAGGCAGCGTGGAGCTTAAGTCTGCAGGGTTTTCTCATGAGGCCTACTACTTCCTGCCGTGCTATAGGATTGGGGAGTGGGATTCCCCCTGCCCCTCCACTTTCCCAAAGTGCCCAAGACCAGGCAAACTCCAGGGAGGACTCTTCACCTATCCCCACAGAGTCTCTGTCCCCAAGAACAATAGTAAATACCATTTAGTGAGGCTCTCTGTGTGCCTAGCATGGTGCCAGCCAGGCTGACCACTCAGCACAGGGCCATGTCAGCATCACGTCACGGCATGGATTCCCACCCCGGGACAGTGCTTGCCACACAGCAGACAGCCACAAACATGTATTAAATAAATGAATAGATGGAATGCCTTCCAACTGTTACCTCATGAAATATCTCAGCCCCTGCAAGCTGGATATTATCATCCCAACTTCAGTTTGAGGAAACAGGCTTCAAAAGAGCAGACTGCGGCTGAAAGTCATGTAGCCATTAATGGGCAGAGCCACATTCAAACCCAAATCTGTGCAAACTCAGAGGCTCTGCTGTCTCTGATCCACATAGAGTCCCATTCAACAAGGACAACAGTGGTGATGGCAGCTCAACCCAGCCCCATCCTGGGGCTGCTAAGTGCCCATCTCTTCCTGTCACCAAACTGCAGCTCCAGGAAGTGCAGGCGGCAGCCCCTACATCTCCCTGGCAACCCAGAAGCTTTTGTTCAGGAAGAATGAAGCTGATTCATCCCCCCAGGGTGAACAGCAGGGTCTAGACCTGTGAATGCAGCCTAGAGCCACCCAGGCTGGATGGATGCATGCAGGGTCGGGGCCTTCGCTGGAGTTTCTGGGCAGGTAGTTCTGAGTGCCCACCACACCCACTGGCCAGAACTCCACAGCCATAGCTCAGCTGAAAGACAGCAAAAGGCACATGACATCCCACCCACAATGAAGAAAGCCTTACTCCTGGCCCTGCCCAGCTCTCTAGCCCCCTCCTCTGCCCACACACTTCCATAGGTCTCCAGAGCTCCAGAGACACACGCCACTAGCCTGCACCCAGCACCGCGCTCTCATTCCTGCACCTTTTCACACTCTGTCCCTCAAACTGCAGAGGCCCTTCCATTCTTGTGCCTCACTAGGGATTTCTTAGCTTCAAACTGGGGGCTCAGACACTATCGCCTCTGCAGTTCTCCCTATGAAGAATGTGTCACCACTCTGCGCACCCACACCCCAGTGCTCGCCCGTGTCATGCACAGTCATCTTACGTGGAGGCGTCCCTTTCCTGGGTTATGACTGTCCCTTCCCTAGACAGTAAGCTTCTAGAGGGGCCCCTCTCCAGCAAGCAGCCCCCGTTTCTGCACAGAAGAACACACATGGGGCATCTGAAAGTCACCACTGATGGGAACTTTCAGGGTATCCATAGTCAACTGCTACCCAGTATGCTCCTCCACTCCTCAGAGCTAGGTCTGCCAGGGACCTGCTCTGGCCAATGAAATGGAAGCCATGTGATAAGCATTTCTTCCTGGTAGATGTTTCCAAGCTGGTTCCAGCTTCCCGGTTCCTCTCTACCGCTATCACCAACAGCATTTGGATACTGGCTGCTTGTCAGCCTGCTTCCTGGAGGAAGAGGATGGGAGGGAGCATAGCCCAGGACCATCCACGATGGACATGCAGCCTGAGCGAGGAATCAGTCACTGAAGTGTGGAGGTTGTTTGTTACTGCCACGGGGGCTAGTCTATTCTAACCCATGCAAGGCGTGAAAGAACCATGCTTCCTGCAGCGTCCAGGCCAGCACAAGGGTCAGGGACTCTAATGGGAGGCCACCAACATCACTGGCTGGCTTTCTACATAGGCTTAGTGCCAGGTGTGTCCCTACGATAACCACATGATGAAATCTGAAAAAGGAAGAGGCACGTGAGGCATGTTAGAAAGATTGGGGTTTGGAGCCGGGTGCCGTGGCTTACACCTATAATCCCAGCACTCTGGGATGCCAAGGCGGGCTGATCGCTTGAGGTCAGGAGTTTGAGACTAGCCTGGTCAACATGGTGAAACCCCATCTCTATTAAAAATACAAAAATTAGCTGGGTGTGGTAGCACATGCCTGTAGTCCCAGCTACTTGGGAGGCTGAGGCAGGAGGCTTGCTTGACCTGTGAGGCGGAGGTTGCAGTGAGCTGAGATCACGCCACTGCACTCCAGCCTGGGTGACAGAGTGAGATTCTGTCTCAAAAAAAAAAAAAAAAAAAATGAAAAGAAAGATTGGGGTTTGGAAAGCAGACTTGGGTTCAAATCCAAGCTAAGTCACGTCTGTGACCTTGGACAAATCCCTTCACCTCTGTGAACCTTGATTTCCTTATCCTAAAGTAGGTGCAACAAAACCTACCTCCCAGGGCATTCTTAAAATAACAGGAGCACAGACATCACATATAAAGTGTCTGGCACATTGAGAATTTTCCATTGCTCAGGGTGGCTAACCTTTGATTAGCTCCAAGATGCCTGGAGGGCTGGGGGCAGGAGGAACTGGCCTGAGCCCCAAGCCCTGGCCTGGGCAGGCTGCAGCACAGCCAGGTAACTGAGGATAGGCTGTATCTAAGATGACACTCACCCACACAGGGCACACAGAGGCCCCAGCTCCTGCTGTGCTGGCCTCACTGAGGTCACCAAGCCAATGCTTCAAGTTATGCACCCAGCTCCCTTGCCCCTTCACCCACACACATTCTGAGAGACACCATTTCTGGCTCTGCACACTGGCTGGCATTGACCCCTTGCTAATTAAGAGTTCTCTTGGCCTCAGCCTTGTGCCTCTCCCGGTTCTCAGTCCTTCCTCTCATCCTCCCTGGTCACAGCTGGCCCTTTCCTCAGGCCCCATCTAGGGCTGCTTTCACTCCCCTTTAGTCTCAATTCCCAAGTTGGACTTCTGAGGCAGATTGGCAGCAACTTCTTGAAGTTAGGGGCACATCCTGTTTGCTTTTTGCTGTCCCTCTAAGACATGAGACCCACATTTATTGACCATTGCCTAGGTGTACCCCATGAAAACCCCGCAAGATGCCTGTAATACAAGGTCCCATTTCACTGTGCTATGGGCACTAAGACCCCCTGTAGGGAAGGGGTCTACAGGGCTCACACATGAGTCTTCTGACCCAAGCTCCTCCCTACAGCCTCCCTCACAGAATTAAACATCCCCTTCCCTTAATACCAAACAAACCTATCCTTATTTGTAGGTCTTCCTGGAACAGTGTTCATAATTGCATTCAATGAAAAGCATTTTAAATGAATCTAATTCTCAATAGTTTGGAAACATGGAACATCTGCTTTGTCTGAGCAGCCGAATCTTCTGATTAAAACAATGATAAAGCCTTTCCCTCACCCCTTCAGACTGTGGCCTCCTTGAGGGCAGGGGCTATGAGTTGTTCCATTCAGTACCCACTGGGGCCTGGCACAGAACAGTGATCAGTAGCAGATTAAATCATTAAATCACTATCTACCTCATTCCAACAATTGCCTCCTCTCTACCACCCCCACCCTTCATTCTCTCCATTCCCTCCATCATTAAATGAGCTCAGATACAACTATTAAAAATAATAATAATTGGTCCAGGCATGGTGGTTCATGCCTGTAATCCCAGCACTTTGGGAGACCAAGGCGGGTGGATCACTTGAGGTCAGCAGTTCGAAACCACCCTGGCCAACGTGGTGCAGCCCTGTCTCTAGCAAAACTACAAAAATTAGCCAGGTGTGGTGGTGCATGCCTGTAATCCCAGCTACTCAGGAGGCTGAGGCAGGAGAACTGCTTGAACCCAGGAGGCGGGGTTGCAGTATTGAACCGAGATTGTGCCACTGCACTCCAGCCTAGGCAATAGAGCGAGACTCCATCTCAAAAATAATAATAATAATAATAATAATAATTTGTACTTCTGCTTCTAACCCAGCTAAAGTAAGAGGAATCCAATTTGCCAATCAGAATTTATTCATGGAATAACCAAAGAAAAAAATGAGCAAAATATATGGAGCAATGGTTTTTCAAGACATTGGAGAGAAGGCAATGAAGGACAGTGATTCCAGAGGCTAAGATCAAACAAGGCAAGCCCTACAATTTCTTCAGCTGTCTTTAGAGACTTCCCAGGGTGACACAGGAGGCAGAGTCCAGCAGATGTCCTGAGTTGCAGATTTGGAGCTCAGAGTCTAGAGACCAAGGCTGCCAGAGTTCACAGGACAGTACCAGAGAAGAGTGATGGGCAGAGAGAGATACCTGGCGAGCTTTCAGAAACTCCCACTCAAGTGTTCGGCAGAGTGTGAGTAGACGCCCCAAAGCCAGGAGAAGAATCATCCAAAAGATTTGAGGGAATAGTATCTGGTACTTTCAAGAACAGTGACTGTTTTCAACAAGACTAGAAACCCTCATGATTCACAGGACATTGGGTAGAGTATGTAGAAAGGTCCTGCCTCAGTAGTAGCAGCTCTGTCCTGCCTAGCAAATAGTAAAAGCAAGACCCAAAAGGATCAGACTATTTCCACATAACTGCATCCCAGAATAAAGCCCAAGGATATTTCTAAGAATGCAAAAATATCCATCACAATGTCTGGAATACAATCAAAACTGATTAGGTATGTAGAGAAGCAGGAAAAAAATTTACCCATATGAAGAAAAAAAATCAATTGATCAAAATCAAACCACAACTGAAACAGATGTTGAAATTAGCAGACAAAGATATTAAAACAGTCATTATAACTACATGCCTTATGTTCAAACGTTAAGTAGAGACATGGAAGATTTAAAATAAGATGCAAATCAAGCTTCTAGAGATGAAAAGTACAATATGTGAGATTTAAAAAATAAACTGAATTAGATTAATGTCAAATTTGATACAGCAGAAAAAAATGAGCAAATTTAAACAAATGGAAAAAGAAACTATCCAAAGTTAAACAGAGAAAGAAAAATAATCAAAAAAGAGAAAAGAAGAAAGAAAGTAACATTGGTGAGCAATGGGACAACATCAAGTGGTCTAGCATATGTGTAACTGGAGTCCCAGAGGGGAGGAGAGTGGGAGGAAAAAGAAAAAATATTTATAGAAATAATTCATGAAAAATTTCAAATTTGACAAAAACCATAAATGCACAGATGCGAAAATCTTAAGAAATCACAAGCACAAGAAACATGAAGAAAAATATATCAAGACACGTTACAATCAAAATGATAAAAATCAAGATAAAGAGAAGGCAGCCAGAGAAATATATCATGTTCAGAGGAAAAAGGATAAGGATGACAGTAAATTTCTGATCAGAAACAATGCAAATAGAACGCAATGCAGAAACATCTTTAGTATTGAAAGAGAGAAAAACTATCAACCTAGATTTTTATAATATGAAAAAAAAATCTTTCAAAAAAGATGGTGGACCAGAATAGCAGAGTAGACAACTCCAAGTTCTAATCTTCCTACAGAAACATTCAAAAAATGAACAAACAAAAAAGCAAAAACTGCCAGAGCCAACTTTGTCAAAACTCTGGAAAACAGTCAAAGGTTTACAACAACCAAGAGAACACTTAGTCAAGAAAAAGGCAACTTGAGGGAGGTATTGTGGCATTTTTACTTGCCCATGCCCCCTCCCTCCCCCAGCATGGTGTTATGTTGAAGTGGTGCCATCTTTTTTTTTTTTTTTTTTTTTTTGAGACGGAGTCTTGCTCTGTCACCCAGGCTGGAGTGCAATGGCCAGATCTCGGCTCACTGCAAGCTCCGCCTCCCGGGTTCACGCCATTCTCCTGCCTCAGCCTCCCGAGTAGCTGGGACTACAGGCACCCGCCACCTCGCCCAGCTAGTTTTTTGTTTTGTTTTTTTTTTTTTTTTTTTTTTTGAGACGGAGTCTCGCTCTGTCGCCCAGGCTGGAGTGCAGTGGCCGGATCTCAGCTCACTGCAAGCTCCACCTCCCGGGTTTGCGCCGTTCTCCTGCCTCAGCCTCTCGAGTAGCTGGGACTACAGGCGCCCGCCACCTCGCCCGGCTAGTTTTTTGTATTTTTTTTAGTAGAGACGGGGTTTCACCACGTTAGCCAGGATGGTCACGATCTCTTGACCTCGTGATCCGCCCGTCTCGGCCTCCCAAAGTGCTGGGATTACAGGCTTGAGCCACCGCGCCCGGCCTGTATTTTTTAGTAGAGACGGGGTTTCACCGTGTTAGCCAGGATGGTCTCGATCTCCTGACCTCGTGATCCGCCCATCTCGGCCTCCCAAAGTGCTGGGATTACAGGCTTGAGCCACCGCGCCCGGCCAGTGGTGCCATCTTGAAGTGGTGCCATCCCATGCTCCCATTGTAAGACCTTCATCTCCAGTTCTAGAGGGAGCAGAGCAGATATTATTCACAAATTATTGTGACTATCTGTTATAGGCTGTCTGAGGGACACCTGAAGGATTGATGCAAGATACTCTTCTAGGTTCCCCCTAACTTGGAACTTAGACCAAAAAGTAACAGGCATTACTCACAACATTGCAAAGCAAACGAACAACTCACAGACACTTGGGACAAAAGACACAGTTGAGACATACAATAGACTGCCTAAGACCTGTGAGGAAAATCTTGGAACATTCTTTGGGAAATTGGGACATTCAAAAGTACCTATTTATACTGAGGAATTTAAAAAGCTACATTAGGCATAGGGCAAGATGCATGCTAAGAAAAGAAATAAGAAGACCCTAAGCTTTCTCTAGGCACACTAATCTCTAGGCACACTAATCTCTAGGCACAATGCCAGCCTGGCTAAGTGCTGAAGGATTTCCCCAACACAGAGAAATCTGCGAAGACTGAGAGAGATGTCTGGTGTATTTCTGTTTTTCTTGTTTGTTTGTTGTTGTTGTTTTGCTTTTAGCTCATGACATTCAAGGAATTATCTGTCAAAACATTAACCAAACACAAGCTAAAGGATCAGAGACTTCAGTGATCACACAAGACAATAAATACAATCTTTGAGAAAGTTACTAAACAAAGAAGTATACGCCCTTCAACAATTGGAAAAAAAAAAAAAAAACAGCAGCCTTTGGGGAAGGAAGATAATATGATTTCCAGAGTTACCACATTATAATACTCAGATGTCCTTTTTAAAAAAAGGACACAAAGAAACAAGAAAACATGGCCCATTCAAAGGAACAAAGTGAAATTACACAAACCATGCCTAAGGAAGCCCAGGCATCAGACTTACTAGATAACAACCTTAAAACAACTGTCTTAAATATGCTGAAAGTGGTAAAGGAAGACATGGACAAAGAACTAAAGAAAATTGAGGAAATTATATATGAACAAAATGAGAAAATCAATAAAAAGATTAAGATTAATTTTTAAAAGAAGCAAATAGAAATTCTGGAGCTAAAAAGCACAATAACAAAATGAAAAATTCACTAGGGCGTTAAAGAGCAGATTTGAATGGACAGAAGACAGTGAACTTAAAGATAGGACAACTGAAATTATCAAGTCTGAGAAGCAGAAAGAAAAGAGAAAGATGAAAAGTGAACAGAACTTAAATGACCTATGAGATACCATCAAGCAGACTAACATACTCGTTATGAGTGTTCCAGAAGGAGAAGAGAGAGATAAAGGGGAAGAAGAATATTTGAAGAAATAGTGGCTAAAAACTTCCCAAATCTGATGAAAGACATGAAATTAAAATCCAAGGAGTTCAGTGAACTCCAAGTAAGATAAACTCATAGACCCATACAGAGACCCTTTATAATCAAACTATTGAAAGACAAAGACAAAGAAAGAATCTTAAAGGCATAAAGAAAGAAGGAACTTGTCATGTACAAGGGATTCCCAATGCATTGGTTTACTGGGAGTGTCATAACAGAATACCACAAACTGGGTGGCTTGAGCAATGGAAATGATTTGTCTCACAGTCTAGAGGATAGAAGTCTGAAATGGGGGTGTCAGTAAGGCTGGTTCCTTGTAAGGACTTTGAGAGAAGGATCTGTTACAAGCCTATCTCTTTGGCTTATAGATTGCCATCTTCTCCCTATGTCTCTTTACACCGTCTTCCCTCTATGTGTGTTTATCTCAGTGACCAAATTTTCCCATTCTATACAGACGCAAGTCATATTGGATTAGGGCCCGCCCTAATGAACTCATCTTAACTAATTATATCAGCAATGACCCTATCTCCAAATAAGTTCACAAGTGCACATTCTGAAGTACTGTGTGTCAGCACTCCAACATACGAATTTTTTGAGACATAATTCAACACATGACATTCAATACAATTTTTTTTTTTTTTTTTTTTTTTTTTTGGAGACAGGGGTCTCACTTTGTCACCCAGGCTGGAGTGCAGTGGTACAATCTTAGCTCACTACAACCTCCGCCTCCTGGGTTCAAGCGATTCTCATGCGTCAGCCTCTAGAGTGGCTGGGATTACAGGCATCCACCACCACACCCAGTGAATTTTTGTAGTTTTAGTAGAGACAGGGTTTCACCATATTGGCCAATCTTGTCTCAAACTCCTGACCTCAAGTGTTCCATCTGCCTCGACCTCCCAAAGTGCTGGGATTATAGGCGTGAGCCACTGCACCCAGCCTTCAATAAGATTTAGCATCCAATTTGTCATCAGAAATCAAGGCAGTCAGAAAGCAGTGGGATGACATATTTTGAGTGCTGGAAAAAAAAAAAAAAAAACTAAAAAACTCAAGAGTTCTAAATCCAGCAATACTGTCCTTCAAAAGAGAGAGCCATTGTGCTAAATGAAATAAGCCGGTCACCAAGGACAAATACTTTATGCTTCGGCTTATCTGAGATACCTAAAGTCATCAAAATCATAGAGACAGGAAGTAGGATAGTGGTTTTCAAGGGCCGGGGGGAGGGGAAAATGGGGAGTTATTGTTTAACACATACAGAGTTTCAGTTTGGGAAGATTAAAATGTTCTCAAGATGGAGGGTGGTAAAGGCTGCACAACAATATGAATGTACTTAAGGCCACTGAACAATACACTTAAAAATAGTTTAAAATGTAGAGTTTAGGTTATATAAATTTTACCACAACTTTTAAAAAGAGAAATTAAGATATGCTTAGATAAACAAAAGCTGAGGGCATTTCTTACCACTGGATCTTCTCTGTAAGAAATGCCACAGGAAGTCCTTCAGATTGAAAAGAAAGGACACTACACATTAACTCAAAGCTGCATGAAGGAATAAATGCAAAGGTAACTACATGGGCAAACATAAAAGCCATTCTTGTATTTTTAGTTTATAACTCTACTTTTATTTTTTACATAATTTTAAAAACACATGAATTTTTAATTATAAATCTATTTTAATCAGCACACAATTGATAAAGATGTGATTTGTCATAATAACATAAACAAGGAAATAAAGCTATATAAGAGCATAGTTGTGTATGCTGTTGAAGCTGGTATCAATTCTAATTAGATTGTTATAAATTTAGGATGTTAAGTGTAATCCTGAGGGTAACCACAAAGAAAATATCCAAGGAATATACACAAAAGGAAACTAAAAGGGAATCGAAGTGTTTCACTACCAAAAAAAATCAACTAAACACAAAAGAAGCCATTGATAGAGAAAATGAGACAAAAAAGTAATTAATAAACATACTGAAAACAAACAGTAAAATGGTAGAAGTAAGTATATTCTTATCAATAATTACTTTAAATGTAAATGGGTTAAACTATAAATAGTAAAATGGCAGAAGTATATTCTTATCAATAATTATTTTAAATGTAAATGGGTTAAACTATAAACAGTAAAATGGCAGAAGTAAGTATATTCCTATCAATAATAACTTTAAATGTAAATGGGTTAAACTATAAATAGTCAAGTGGCAGAAGTAAGTATATTCTTATCAATAATTCTTATCAATAATTATCAAAATAATAGTAATTTTAAATGTAAATGGGTTAAACTCTCCAACCAAAGACAGGGGCTGCAGTAGTAAATTTTACAAAACATGATTCAAGGTAAATGACTCATTTTACATCCAAAGACATAAGTAGGTCAAAAGTGAAAGGATGGAAAAAGATATTCCATACAAATTGTAACCAAAAAAGAAGTGGGGTGGCTATACCACTATTTTTCAAATTGACTGTAAGTCAAAACTATAAGAAGAGATAAAGAAAGTCATTGTACATAAATTTTAAAGGGTCAATCCAGTGACCTGGGTTTCTACTTTAAGCATTTGTCTTAAGAAGAGCAAATTAAACCCAAAGTAAATAGAATAAAGGAAATAATAAATATCAAAGCAAAAAAATGATAAAATAGAAAACAGAAAAACAATAGGAAAAATCAATGAGACCAAAGGCTGGCTTTTTTTTCAAAAATCAATAGTATTAATAAACATCTAGCCACACTGATCAAGATAAAACAAAAAGACATAAATTATCAATATCAGAAATAAAAGAGATGACATTACTACAGATCTACAGCTATTAAAAAGATAATAAGGACATATTATGAACAAGAATATACTCATCAGCATAGATCAAATGGACCGATTCCTTGAAAGACACAAACTACTAATGCTCACTCAAGACGAAACAGATAACCTGACTAGCCTTATTATCCATGAAGGAAATGGAATTTGGAGTTAAGAACTATCCAACATGGAAAACTCTAGGCCCTGATGGCTTCACTGATGAATTCTACCACATGTTTAAGAAAGAAATGATACCAATTCTACATAGCTTCTTCCAGAAAATTATAAAGGAATAAATACTTCCCTATTTGTTCTATTAGGACAAAATTACCATGATAACAAAACCAAAGACATTACAAGAAATAATAATAATAAACCACATGTGTAATGGACTGAATGTTTGTGTTCCCCCAAAATTCACATGTTGAAGTATTATCCCTAATTCGATGGTATCAGGAGGCGGGATCTTTGGAAGGAAATTAGGTCATGAGAGTGGCGCTCTCATGAACGTGATGAATTCTTTATAAAAGGAACCCTAGAGAGTTCTCTTGCCCTCTTTCCACCATGGAAAGGTACCACAAGAAGTCAGCAGTCTACAACTCAGAAGAGGGCCCTCATCAATGCTGGACCATATTGGTATCCCCCTCAGACTTCCAGCCTCCAGAACTGTAAGAAATCAATTTCCGTTACTGATAAGTTTCCAGTTTACAGCACTTTGTTATAGCAGCCTTATAAACGAAGACAACCTGCCGATATCGCTCATGAATTTAGATGCAAAAACTTTAGCAAATCAAATCCAATAATATATAAAAATGATAATATATCATGACTAAGTAAGATTTAACATTTAACTTAACATTTGCAATCAAATCACCATATCAACAAGCCCAAAAAGAAACACATATGATCATCTCATTGAACATGGTAAAAGCATTTGACTATTGTAAAATCAATCCTAATAAAAATTCTCAGCAAATGAGGCATAGAAGGGAACTTCTTGATTTGATAAAGAACATTTATAAAAAACCTACAGCTAACATCATATTTAGTGTTGAAAGACTGAAAAGGGTGGTTTTCTCCTAAGATCAGAAAAAAGGATGTTCACTCTCATCACTTCTAACATTTTACAAGAAGTTCCAGCCATTGCAATAAAGAAAATGAAATAAAAGTCATCCAAATTGGGAAAAAGCAAAACTCTCTTTCTTCACAGGTGACATTATCATTTATTTAGAAAATTTGATGGAATCTACCCTTTAAAAAAAGGCGCTAAAACCAATAAGTAAGTTTAGCAACATTGCTAGATATTAATATACAGGCTGGGTGCAGCAGTTCACGCCTGTAATCTCAGTGCTTTGGGAGCGACAGACAAGAGATCACTTGAGGCCAGGAGTTTGAGACCAGCCTGGGAACCATAACAAGATCTCATCTCTACCACAAATTTTAAAATTAGCCAGACATAGTGGTGCACATCTTTAGTCCCAGCTACGCAGGAGGCTGAGATGGGAAGATTGCTTGAGCCCAGGAGGTCAAGGCTGCAGTGAGCTATGATTGCACTCCAGCCTGGGCAACAGAGCAAGACCCTGTCTCTAAAAATAAATTCAAATAAAATGAAAGATCAATATATCAAACTCAATTGTATATTACAAATTTAAAATTTTTTAAATATTATTCACAATAGCATCAAAAATGGAGTATTTAGGGACCAGTCTGACAAAATTTCCACCATGACAACTTATCCTTCATCTTCTCCCGCCTCTACTTGCTGCTCCTTCAATGATTCCTTGTTCTTCATTTCAGGAGCACAGTCAATGCCAAACTTAACAAGCTTCTCAGTATGGCCAGTAGATTCAGAATAGCAATGATATCAGTTGCAAAGAGAGTTTTAATACTTAACATGGAGACATTCATTATGGTGAGAACCCTTGTGAAAGCAGAAGGAGCAAAGCCTTCCTAAGTCATTGTAGCAGGGGCTGAGTGGTTTCCATCTCTCCTCTCTTCATTTATTTCACAAAAGCTTTCATCATGCCTCTCCCTATAGAATCAAGCCCAGACTCTTCAGCACAGCTTTCAAGGCCATGATCCAGCCCCCTACCTACTTTTCCAATGTTCTTTCCCCTAACCTCCTTTCACTGACCCTTTCTGCCAGCTAAATGGATTCACTGCTCCCCATACCTCCCCTACAGTTTCCCTTGTCAGTGCATAAAATATCCATGTATTTTCTCTCCCCCATTTTCCCTTCTTCCTTCTCTCCTTTTACAGCTCATTCTCCAGCCTCAATTACTCTTCTTTCTGCCCATATCCAAATCCTTCTCAGCCCTTACAGACCAGCTGAAAATGCCTCCTTCTCCAAGAAGCCCTCCCTGACTCTACCAACCATGGGGATCACCCTTCCTCTGAGCCTCGCCTGGAGCCAGGGGCACTTTCCCTTTGGGATGTGTTTCTTGTCTAATTCCTGTACTGACTGAGAATGCAATAGCCAGATGGGGCAGAGCCTACATCTGGCTCATCTATACAACCCAAAGTACCTCCAGCAGGGCCTGGCACAGCAAAAGAAACCATTGGTAAGTGTTGGAAGAGGGGGGAGGAAGTGGCTTCATCTGGAAAGAGGAAGGAAATGGAATACTTGGATAAAGAGAGGCAAGAAATGATGTGGTGAGGGGAAGGCATCTTTCATTTACTTCCTCTCTGACACTGAGCTGCTGGGATTGCAGATGAAGTTGAGGTGCACAGTAGAGCTGCACCTATTGTGGCCAGTGGCCACAGAGGGGTTATGGGGTACAGCAAGGTGGGCTGGCTCTTCAGGGAGAATTTCTCACCAGAGCTGTCCTGGGCTAGAGGAAAACTGTAACATTTCTGCTGCCTCATCTACCCTCCTCTCCTACCCACTGGGCAGGCGGTTGTGCCTAACCCTGGCTTATTTGGAGTTCATCTGAAAATCAGCATGGGGAACTATGGCCAAAAGCAACTTTGTTGTTCATGAGATCTTCCAAATTCAGGAGTTTGAAGTGCCCAGCAGTTAGAGAAAGGAAGCAGGTGCTCTGGGTTCCCATTGCCCACAGACCCATGGCCTGAGGCCTAGACAGTAGTCCTAGGCCTTCACTGGGCATCAGGATCAGCTGGGGAGGTTTTTAAAATGTAGATGCCCATGCCCCATCTCCAGAAATGCAATTTCAATTGATCAGAGCTTGAGCACACTTTAAAAGCTCCCCCAGATGATTCTGCTGGGCAGCCAGGTTGAGACCCTGGGCCTAGGAAGGACTTTTTCCAGCCCACAGTTATTCTAGGATGGGGACAGAGCACTGCTCAGGGAGGAGGCCTCCTGCCTTCTGTAAGGTCTGCTTAAATGCCACTCCTTCCCATACTCCTCAGTGAAAAGCACAATAGCCCAGTGGTTAGGTTCAGACAGACCCTGGCATCTAGTCATCTGGGTTTGCATCCCAATCCCACAGAGTGGTGCCTTGGACAAGTGATTCCACCACTTAGAACCTTGGTTTGCTCATCCGCAAACTGGAAAGACCATTGTCAGCTTGCATGGCTGCTAGAAGAATGAAATGGGAAAGTGAATTCATGAAGCCCCTGCAAATCCTAGCATACAGCAGATGTCCAAGCAGTGCCCTCGTGCTCCCATCCCAGCCTCTAAAGGTAGAGGCAGGAGGCTTGGGTGTCCCTCTCTCTCCCTGGGTGACTTGGGCAAATCATTGGACCTCTCTGGGCCTTGGTTGCCTCATCTGTAAAATGGAGAAAACCACAGCAGGAGCCAGGCCTTTGTTTCTTTACTCCACCAGGGAAATCAGAGACAGGGAGTCTTCAGCGCATAGCCCTTCCACAGGTCCAGGTGCTGGCTGAGTCTATCCTCTCAGGGGATCCGTGGTCCATCTCAGGGAACAGTTCAAAGAGTGCAATTCCCCAGCAAGCTCTTGAATCCTCACCAGCCCAGGAAGAAAAGAGGCTGTACTGGAGGACGTTTGTGTGTAAGTAAAGAGCGACCATGAGCAGCAAGACCATTTAAGCATGGCAGTATCCAAGGGTGGACACGAGGGCTCTTCCCAGGGAGTAAGAGAGTGCTGGCCTCTATCACTAGACACCCCCTAAATTCAGGGATTGTGGCCGCTCCCTGGGAGCTCCCCTCCCATGTCCTCTGAGCCCCCCACTGCCATGGCCCAAGATCAGCCATTATCTCCCTCCTAGATGTCCACACCAGCGCTGCCTCCAACCCATTCTCCACCCTCAGCAGAAAAACCCTCCAAGAATCAGATCTGTCCATGCCACTCTTCCACCTGAAGCCACTCAGCAGCAACCCACTTGGCTCACAGTCAAGGCCAAGCTCTCCCCAGTAGCATAAGGACCCTTCACAGGCAGGGCCAGGCCTCTGCCCACCAGTGCACCCTTACCCCTGCCATCCCCTACACCTTCTGAACTGCTCTCATTTCTTCTAAGACACCAGCCCCCTACCCTAGGCACCTCTCTGCCTGTCCATGTGCCCTCATGGCCTGGAATGCCCGTCCCTGCCCTGCTGCGTGCCTGGCCAATTCCTCCAACTCATCCTCCAAGGCTCTGCTTTGGCACCATCTCCTCCAGGTAGTCTTCCCTGGAGATTCCTCCCCAGGCAGGGTTAGGAGACTCTCCTCTGGGAAAGCTCAGCCCCCATACTATCCTTTCCCCTGTGCTATTTGCACAGGTTGGGGAGGGGAAAGGGAGGACTCAGACCTCCTCAAGACAGCATGAGGCCTTTCACCTCATTCAGCTCCCCACATGTGGTGAGGGGTCCCAGCGTCTAGCCCACTCCCTGGCTGGAAGGAAGGATTCAGCAGGACCAAGCAGATTTTAGTGGAACTGGCCTGCTAGAGAAGGAGGGCCTGGCATCAGGCTCTTGGTTGGAAAGAGCTGTGGCTGGGTAGCTTGCCCATATGACACACACACATACACACCTGCCCTCACACACACATGCACACACACACCTACCCTCACACACACATGCACACACATATACAAACACACCTGCCGTCACACACACACCTGCACATACAACCTGCCCTTACACACACATCTGTATATACACACCTACCCTCACACACACCAGCACATACACACCTGCCCTCATACACACACCTGCATATATACACCTGTCTTCAATCTGCCTTCACACACACACCTGCACACAACACGTCTGCCATCACACACACTTGCACACACATGCACCCCTACACACACACACAGCCCATCCTTGTCACTGCTGCATTTTCAATTACAAACGGAGGCTCCTCTAGCAGCTCAGCCACCTCCTAATCAGGCTCTGATTCACTGAAGCACACAGGAACTTAGAGGTTCCATCTCCAAGCCAGGGAGACTACAAATGCTCCTCTTAAACAAAACCAGAGCTCCAGCTCGCAGGACACACCCACTTCCACTACTGCTGAGCTAGGGGCTGCCCTACCACTGCTGAGGTGAATCAGCTCTTCTTCTGCCAGCTCCCAGATGGGGGCCAACAAAGCTGCTTTGCTCCATCACACAGCCAGGCCTCTCAGAGCAGCTCCCGAAGCAGCAAATGTGGGCCCTCCAGGCCACAGGCTCTCAGTGTGGCCGTCAAGGCAGGCAGAAAAGCTAAGAGAGCGCCCTCAGTAAACGCGGATGCTGTGGGGAAAGGCCACAATGCCATCCACTGTCAGGAGCCAACATCCTGGGTCAGAGTCTAAGGATGGGGCATAGGGTCGCAGCAGAGGGAGATGGCAGAGTGGGCAGTGGGCACTGTGATATAGGGGAAGAAAACTGGGCTGTGGCCACTCAGGTCTGGCTCTACCCTGGTCTGCAGAGTGGTTCAGCACAGCCTTGCCACCTCTTCAGCCTCAGTGTCAAGACCTAAACCATGGAGACAACAGTAATGGGCTTGCTAGAAGGTACAACAAGACCATGCCATGCCTCTCTAGCCCACAGGTGGACAGTCCTCCCTCCATGGTGATGGAGTCAGGAGAGGAGACGAGTGAGCCCCCCATCCCACCCCACCCCACCCCCCATGGCCAGGGACCTTTGCCTCTACCCCTCCTCAGCCCAGAGGAAGCATCCAGAGTGTCCCTGCAAACACTACCGCAGCACCAGTAGTGTCAGACTCTACAGACTGTGAGGCCCGGCTTCCCCTGAGCCAGGTGAATATCAGTTGACAGCGATGGCTCTGAAGCCAGACACCCTCTCCAGCCTCCGTCTCAGGCTGCTAGCAGGGACTTCCTAGATGGCATGCTCAGGATCGCCCTGCACATGACACTCATGGTAAAGCCCTGCAGTGACACGCTTGCCTAAACCAAATGTGACATTCTTAATGACCCAAAAAGAGGATGCAGCCAGGGAGACTCCAGCCACCGCCCGTCACAGAAACAAACGGCACAGCTTCTCATCAACATGCTGCTTAAATGCCCCAGCCCAGGGCCCCTGCCAACTGGGTCAACAATACAGGAAACCTGTGCCACCTCCAAGAGACCAGCACTGTGCCCACCACCTGGCCTGTGGTAATAATAACCATATGTCAGCATGTCTGCACCGGGCTTTCAGGATGCCAGACACTGCTCTGAGATATGTACTGGAGATGAGGGCGCAGGTGTAGGTGCTGGTGTTGGCATGGCTGTAGGTCTAGGAACAGGTACAGATTAGATGTAAGAATAGGAATAGGAGTAGAAGTAGGTCAAGGCATAGATTAGATATATGGTAAGTCCTTACTTAACATCACTGATAGGACTTTAAGCGAAACAATGTATAATGGAAACCAAATTTTTTTCTCATCAACGTTGTAATGAAGACATTTGAGCAAAACCTTATTTGAGAACCTGCTGTACATTGTTTTGCATAAAGTTTCCAATAACTTACCAACAACATTAAGCAAGAACTTATTGTAGATGTGGGTTTAGGTCTAGAAATTGGTATAAGTATAGATGAGATGTAGATATAGATATAGATTTAAATTAGATGTCGGGATAGGGATAGGAATATGTTAGATGCAGGCTGTAGGTGTAGGTATAAGTAGAGGTTAGGGGTAGCCTGTAGGTGTAGGTAGAGAGAGGTATAGATGAGGCATAGATATAGGTGCATAGGTATATTGAAGTGTAGATGTATAGTTATAGGATCATCTTGTTCCTCACCACAACCCTATAAAGAGACAGATATTTACAGATGAGGAAACAAGCATGACAGTGAGCCTGGACCACCACCCAGCACTGACCTGGGTGCTGGGCCTTCATTGAGGACCCAGGAAGCATTCTGAGGGAGCAGCCTATGCCCCCCTGGGTGGAGATGAGGCAGTCTCCATGGCTCCATCGTCAGCAAAAGATTCCACACTTGGGCACCGTTCCCTCTCCTGTCTTTTTACTAGTTTTGGGGGAACCACCATGGGGTCCACGAAGTCCCTGCTTCCGCCCACGAGAGAGGCCACAAGAAGCCAGGCAGGAATTTGCAGCACAGGATGTGCTCCACGAAGGGCTTCTCCATGGCATCACAAGGCAGACAGGAAACACTTCTCAGCGGCTCAGCAAATTGTCAAGATCCTGGAATCAGGTCAGATAGAGGCAGGATTCCATCGTAGCCCTGCCCTGCCATGTGACCGTGAGGGAGTTACCTGCCTTCTGCACCTCACTTTCTCATCTGTAAAATGGGACAACAATGGTACCTACCCCAGGGGCAGAGCCTGACAGCTCTCCACTCTGGGCGCTGGCAGGGTTGACAGCTTTCTACTGTGAATGGGAAGAAGTCAGCACCCACGCAGAAAACCAGAGGAGCAGAAATTAGGGCCCTCAAGACCCCTCCCAGCAGAAAGGCCACTGTGATATGACCACCACTGCCTGGGCACCTGCAAGATCTTGGGCCATAGACACCGCCACCTGGTGTTGCTCCTATGAGCCATGCTCTTATAGGCTGGTAGGGGAGGCAGACACGTGACCCCAGGCTGTGCAGTAGGGACTCAGGGAGCACAACAGAGTAGGACCCTAAAGGCTGAGAAGGTGAGGTCCAGAAGGATGCACAGGACAGCTCTGGAGGCATGGAAATAGATGGAATGCCTGGGCACAGGAGGTCCCATGGGGAAAGAGCCGCAGGTGAGTCTGGGGCAGAAACAGGACCAGAGAGAAAGCAACCTTGTCATATGAGAAGCCTGAATTGCAGTCCCCAGATTCCCCCCTGTATCCCTGAGGGACTGGAAGTTCCTCTGAGTCAGGTCACTGACTCAATTCTCTCATAACTAAAAGTTGGGTGCCTACCTCAAAGGAAGAGATAATCAGGGGAGAGCCCTGGGCACCATTCCTGGTCCCAGTAATTCATCACTTAACTAAAAGCAGCTGCTGCTATTGTTTTGCCAAGTGTCTTCTGCAACAGAGAAAAAAAATGAAAATGAACGACTGCACAGTGCTTGCGCTGGCACTCTGGATCAAATGGGCTTGTGCACCAGGACCAGTCCTGACATCTCAATACTAAGGCCAGCCTGCCATGTTGGGTCCTTACTTTCTAGCCCCAGCCCTGACAACAACCATCAGAGTCCACAAGAGAGGGTTGGTTGTGCCCCTCCACAGAGCCTGCCCTGAACAGGTGACCGTGCATCCTCATTTGCCCAGCACAGCAGTTGCACCTGTTCTTTAGTGAAATTATTAATTTCACTTTAAAAAGTTTCCCAGTTTAAATGGTTTCTCAGTGGTCAGCCTAACTTCTGAGCCACATGGTTTCAGCCCAAAGTTCCTGTTGCCAGAGATTTTCTGTGGTTTCCTAGACACCCATATCTAGGATGGCAGAAGGTGGCTGGCATCAGGATCACTAGAGTATGTACCCACAATGCTCCAGGAAATTGCTCCTTAGCCAGTAAGGGTCTCTTCCTCCAGTTCCACATGCTCCATGCAGGCCTAGCACCGCCCTCCAAGCCTGCCCAGCCCTTGTCACGCTCTGCCTCCACCAAAGATGCTCGTTGCAGAGTTGTACCATTGCCTCCTGGGGAAAAGGCAGCAGGAAGATGCAAGGCTGCCTGGCAGAAGTTGAGTCTATGGGTACAAAGCAAGGGCAGAGACTCACATCTGCCCACCTGCCACATTCCCCACAGGTCAGGATCTCCCTGCCCATGAACCTGTTCTCCTGCGAGAGTGGAGTTCATCAGCGAACACCAAGAGTCACCCCTGTCTCCTGAACAGTAACTCCTCAGCTGGAGTGGCCAGGCATGGCTGACCAAGGATGTCCCCAGGGAGCCCAGGAGAGCCCACAGTCTCCAGTCTCCAGAGACAATAACGGCACCTGCTGTTTGGAGAGTGTGTGATCAGTCACAGTTTTGAGGAAGGGGGTTCTCTCTGGCAATATTCATTCAGCTTAATATGCCTACAAGCAAGGCTTTTATGAGGCAACCACACTGCTATTCTAGAATGTGGTCAACATCCACTTCAGCAACTTGCTCTTCAGTTGACTCTGAAACCAGAAACAAGGTGGAACTCTGTGAGAACCCAGGAGTCCTGTTGAACAGCCATGCTGGCCTCTCAGGTGTGTTCTGGGGGGAAAGTAGCTTAGTTATGTTGGAGCCTCCTTAAAGCGGCACCTGGGTCTCTGGGTTCCCTCTCAAACATCACCATTATCACCCCAAATCTCAAAGCGGCAGCACCCAAATTGCCAGATAATGTCAATCTGACAGTGGGTGGCTGTCACCTCTTCTTCAGTGTGCAGAGACAGCCAGAGCGCTTCTCTGAGCAGGGCTGACTGGCTATGCCAACCTCATGAACACAGCAGGCAGCGCAGGCACCAAGACACCCCGTACAAGCATGGGGTGAAGGCTGCAGGAGAACAGAGGCCCCGCCACTCCCTAGAACTTAGCAGCCTCCTGCTCAGCAATAGGACATGGCTATGGACGCAGCTCACCCCACCATGTCTGTCCAGGCTTCTATGTGAACAAAAATATGTGTAGACATCACTGTTCTACCTCCCATGCCTCTTCTCCCACTGGGCCCCAGGAGCACAGTCACTAGACCTACACACTTGAAAAGTGGACTCAGAAGATCCCTGTCACTCAAGGTTGACAGACCAATGGACCCCTGACGCTGGCTGGGAGGATACAGTGAGGCCCAAAGCATCATCAACTCTCAAACTGTCTAATGAAGACCAATTAATGCCCAGGAACATCAGCCCCAACCATGAAAAACAGAGGGCTCTAGGAAGCACGAAACTGAGTGAGGAAGAGGGGAAGGGCCTGGAGACCACTGCTGGCAACGTCATCCCTCGCGTCATTATCCTAATTGTGAATCCCTGAGAAACAGAACATCCGCCAGCTGAAGCAGTCATCACCCCTTTAGAACCCTCTGCTGCCCTTGGTGATTCAGCACAGGCCAAGCCAAGCTCTGCTACCTCGGCCTCTTCCACCCCTGCTTCCAGGGGACCCAGGATGCTGCCTCTCGGTGGCCCAGTGCCCACACCCCCAGCCGCCCCGTGCCACTCTCCTAACTGTAGTTGGCTTAATTTTTCTAAAACACAGCTCTGATCTCCCCAGCTCCTGTTTACCAAGCTCTAATGGCTCCTGTAGGGGGCAGCCACTCGTCCATCCTGCCCAGCCTCCCACCCCGATTTTCTTTAGCAGAGCGTCCTCCCTCTACTCCTAGTCCATGAGTCCATGAGTTCTAGTGGGCTGGCCAGACGCAGTGGCAGCCCACCCCAACTAGAGTGTCCTGCTCACCCTAATTGGTTCAGGGATGGGCGGCCACCCCAGCTGGGCCAATACTATATCCTTAAAGCCTTTGCCTGAGCTTTCCGAACAGGGACTCTTACCTGTGCTGAGACTGTGGACACCAAAGACCAGACAAGCTAGAGTTGTGGTTCCTCTTTGTCACTGGGTGGGGAGGACATTCCTAAGAGTAAAGGCAATGAGAGAAGAAGAGAAACAAGATACCCCGAGGGAGCAAGAAAGAGAAAGCAAGAGAGGAGGCGTAACCACTAGATCCAGCCATGCCTGAAGCTAGCACATCTTTGGATCACTTTGTCATATAAGCTAAAAATAATTCCCTTTTTTACTTAAACCAATTTAACTGGTATTTTTATCACTTTCAACCAACAGTCCTGATTAATACATCTCCCCATGCCTGCAAAAATAAGTGGACTCGATTATAGGTAAACAAATAATTTTCATAAAACATGGTACCTGATAAAACTAACAGGAAATGCAAATTGCTCTTGTGAGCACTGAAGAGGCAGTGCCTCATTCTGGCTGAGAGCGTTGGGGTGCTCCCAGGGGAGGATACATCAAAGCCATCATTTAAAAGATGTTCCCGGCCAGGCGCGGTGGCTCATACCTGTAATCCCAGCACTTTGGGAGGCCAAGGAGGGCAGATCATTCAAGGCCAGGAGTTCTAGCCTAGCCTGGCCAACATAGCAAAACTCCATCTCTACTAAAAATAAAAATTAAAAAACTAGCCAAGTGTGGTTGTGCACATCTATATTCCCAGCTACTTGGGAGGCTGAGGCAGGAAAATTGCTTGAACCCAGGAGGCAGAGGTTTCAGTGAGCCAAAATCATGACACTGCACTCCAGCCTGGGCAACAGAGCGAGACTCTGTCTCAAAAATAAAATAAAACACGTTCCAGGTAAGAGAGCCACAAAGATAAAGCATGAAAGACCACGATGTGTTTGGGGGAAATAGGAAGTAGTATGAACAATAAGGCAAGAGGCAGTGTGGAAAACAAAGAATGAGTCAGCATGGATCATGAGGTGAGGGTCTTTTCCCTCTGTTAATGAACCTAGACTTTGTTTAATAGACCAGCAAGAGAGAACACCTCCTCAGGCCACACTGCACCCCTGAAACCGAAGACAGAGAGCCGTCCTGGAGAGGAAGCAGCCTAGGGCAGCAGTGAGATCCTGACAGTCCAAGCCCCAGTCCCTGAAAAGCTCAAAGGGAGGAGCAGCAAAGCTCCAGGCCCCAAGAGCTTCCCAGGACCAGGACAGCTTGTGAAGATCCTGGAAGTCTGCACTGCTCTGCTCCCAGCAGCTCTGAGCCCCCAGGGAGCGTGACCACCATGGACCACAGGCACAAGGCCCAGGGGCAAAGCAGAGAAGGGGACCTGTGGCAGCAGGGTGGAAAGCAGAGCCCAGAGGGCCTCCAGATCCACAGCGCGGTGCACAGAGCACACAACAAGAGGCAGGAAGGGGATGAGAACCCAGACCCCCACTCTCCATCCCCACTGACTCCTCGCCCTAGCCTGGCCCTAGGCTTTGGCCCAGAGACCATGTTAGGACCGGGCTAGAGGAAGGGAAGCTGAGGAAACCAGGGAAAGCAGAAATGAGTCACTCCCAGGGAAGGCACAGGCTGAGTAAGAGGGACTCCCCAACTCCGGGCAGTACCAGGCTCACCCCACAGCAGCCTCCCCATCACCAGCCCTGCCTCAGCCCAGGGACACAGCACAAGCCTCTCACTCAGCCTTTGGGCTTCAGCACAGGCCATCCTCCTCCAGGAAGCCCTCCAGACACGTTCTCCTGGATGTGGGGCTGCCCTAGGCTGCTGTCCCCAACACCACCCCCTGTTCATCTCAGCTGGTACAAGATACACAACGCTGAGTCTCTGTTTCCGTGTTGGTTCCCCCACCAAACAGAGAGCTCCATGGGAATAAGTACATCAGCTCACCTCCAAGGCTGATGCGAAGTAACCATTCCATCAATGCTAGCACCATGCCCTGAACCCATGACACACGGACACAGCACAGCAAGGTCTGGGGCGGGGGCAGGCAGTAGCAATTCAACATGCGGCCCTGATCAAGGGATTATCATGCCCACCTGACAGAGAAAATCGAGGGCAAGTTACCCAGCCAGGGCCCTTTGAGAAGGACTCAAACCCAGGCCAGTCTGATTCTCAAGCCAGGGCCTATTCCTCTCCTTCACTGTCATCATCACCTGGAGTCTGGGGCTGCCAGCCCTGGAAACCTGGGCAGAGGAGGCACTGGGGCCCACACACAGGGTCAGGGAAGCCCCTCCACAGACACCCTCCAGGTCAGACCCCTAACAAACAGAGGCTGCAGGCTTGTGCAAGAAAAAGCACCCACCCCCCAGCACAGACTCAGGGGAACCTGCCCAAGGGGAGAAGTCACGAGGGCGCCACCCCTCAGCTCTGCCTCCAGCCCCACTTCCTGCTTTGGGAAGGATGGCGCATCCGCAGGCCTCGGAGCTGCAGGGAGCTCTTCTTTGCTCACCTGCGAGCTTCATTTCAGGAGACTGTCAGGACTGACAGCAGCCAAGATGCACAGGGCGACATTTCCCTGTTGGGAAAATGGATTCCCCTTTCGCCCTGCAGCCACATGCCCCAGGGAAGCATCACCAGGCCAGGAAGAAAGGCTCAGTTCTCAGGAGCAGCAGCTCCTACGGCAATTGCTGGCAAACTGGAGTTGAGCTCAGGGATACGCGTCACCCCGGCACCTCCTCTGGTCCAACGGAGCGAACAGCAATCTGCTGCCCTGAGGCTGGGGAGGGGTCCACCTGTGCCTCCCTTCACCCCTGCCTTCCTCCCTCTCTTCAGGGCCAAGGCGTTTCTGTATGTGCATGTGAGTGTGAGGTGTGTGGGTGTGTGTGCAAGTGTGGGTGAGTGTGAGTGTGGATGTGGGTGGGTGGGTGAGAGTGTGGGTAGGTGTGAGTGTCAGTGGGAGTGGGTGTGAGTGTGAGTGTCTGGGTGTGTGTATGCAAGTGTGGGTGAGCATGAGTGTGGATGTTAATGTGTGAGTTTGTGTGGGATTGTATATGTATGAGTTTGTGAGTGTGGCAGATATGGGTGTGGAAGGTAGCCGTGTGAGTGTAGGTGTGAGTGAGGGTGTCTGTGTGAAGAGATGGATGGGGGCAGATGGATGGACCCTTGTGGAAAGAAAGCCGACTGGGCCTGGGCTCTACGAAAATCACAGACCTCAGACTCCCTGAGGCCCTGCTGCAGACCCAGCCTCTCACTCCTTTGCCTGGCACCATGCCCAGCCCAGAGCTGTGTCCTGTGCCCCAGCTGTGCCAGCGCTGCCTCCGCCCAACCCCTGTACCATTGCAGGTTGTTGTGGGAAGGTCTCAAGAAGCCCAGGGTCTTCCTAGAGCTCCAACCTTTCCCAGCTTTGTTATCACTCCTTCTTTCTTTCCCTGTGGCCCATGCAGGGCTGCCATGGCGTGAAGGCCACACACTCCAATGCCAGAGAGGGAGAAGGAGCCATCGCCTACCTCCCCATGTCTTTCCCTGGCCCAGGCGTGCCAGTCCCTGAGACTTGAAGAGAAGGGCTCCCATACTGCTCAGGCTCCTGCGGCTACCCCCACCAGCTCACTAACAAAGCCCCAGAGGAACTCCTTGGTGCCAGCAATGCCTTGGGGATGGGGTAGGCATAGAAGAAGAGCCATTTTATTTGATTACTTGGCTCTGCCAAGCAGAACCATTTACATGTTAAAGACTTTTTTTGTTATTATTCTGCATATTACATTTCAAACAAAAACCCCAAACCAATCCTCAGAGCAAAGACCTTTTGTATTCCCCACAAAGCAACCTGCTGCTTCCCGCACCAGGCCCTGGATCCAGGGCTGCAGCATGAGGGAGCCTGCATCCACACCAATCTGTCAGCACAGAGACAGACTCAGACCATAGGGAGGGGTGGGGGAGGAGACACTGCAGCTGGGCTGGAATGCATTCCTTCATTCATTCATTCACCACTCATTCCTCCTACAAATGTCGTCAGCGCTCTCTCTGGTCCAGGCACTGTGCTGGGTGCATTTGCACCAGACATAGATGTCTGTATTCTTGGAGCTAAGGCTCTAGTAAAATTAAAAATGGTTGATGGATAAAAAATAACAATAAGATAATAAATAAAAATTTTAATGCAATGATGTCAAAGAAAACATTTTAAGTCAATTCAAAGATATGGCTGAGTGGATGATAGAGTACATTCGCAGGTGACCACTGTTATGGGTAAAACTTAATCGAGGCAGAGGATCAGAAGAGCCTATGGTAGAGGCTGGAGGAGTATGGAGAGGAGGCTAGGCAGGTCTGGTCAGCACCAGGAAGTGAGGGTAAAGGCTTTGGGGAATCCTGGGGCAAGCTCTGGGGCTGAGTCTCTAAGAGAGGTGTATCAGTTCTGGTGAAGGCAAGGAGAACACCGCAGGCAGCCCAGGGCAGTGAGCGCTAAGGCCTGGGGGAGCAGACAGGCAACACAGCGCCTGGCAACTCCTGTGTGGACCCTGACCTTTCCTCTAGCGAGATGGAAGCTGTTGGGGATTTTGATGTGAGTGAGTTGTGTGCACCAGCATCATTCTGGTGCCATGATGAGAACAGACCAAGCGGGACAGGGCGGAGGCAGGGAGACCTGTCAGGAAACCAGTCTAAGAATCCAGGGAAGAGATAGTGGTGGCTTAGCCATGGGGGTGGTCAGTGGGCTGAGCGAGAAGGGTGGGCTCCTGGGAATGGGAAGAGGGAGAGTAAAGGGGACCCCAAGGCACTGGACCTGAGCACTGGAGGGAGGGCAGATGGAGAAGCCTCAGGGGGGCTGGTGTGGGCTGAAGCACCCAGCTTGGGGACATGCTTATGTAAAAAGCCTATGTCATCCCAGTGGAGAAGCAGTGGACAGAGAATCTAGAGCTAATGCGAGAGGAAAGCTGGCAGAACTGCGAAGTCCTCCGTGGGTAGGTAATATTCAAAGGTGTGAGAAAGTCAGAAGTCACCAAGAAAAGGAGTACAACACGATCAAGGCCAGGGCCACAGGACATGCCAGAGTTTTAAGGTCACGAGATGAGAAGAGACCAGCAATGGGACTGGGAAGGCTACACCCACCAGAGAGCCAGGAGGAGGGAGGCTGCAGCCCTGAGCCCGGGGAACAGTGAGGGCAGGCCAGGTAAGGAAAGGACTGAGATTGGGCCACTGGACCAAGTCACACAGAAGTCATGAGAATGCTCATAGGAGCAGCTCTGAGAGTCATGAGGGCAAATGCCTGACCACAGTGGGCACAGGAGCAATGGAGAGAAAGGCATGGGAGACAGACAGTACAGACCAGCCTTTTCAAGAGCTTTGCTGTAAGGGGGTGGGGGAGCGGCAGAGGAGACGCAGAGGACAGTAGCTGCAGAGGAAGCAGACCAAGCGCAGGAGCCAGTTTCCCCATAGCACTGGCTCCACCAGCCCTGAGTTAACCACAGTGGCTCCCACACCCTGGCCGGCAGCCACAGCCCATCTCCAATGTCTCTATACACTCTTCAGAGCATCTGAGAACCAACGCTCAGTCCCAGTGGCTCACCATTAACTGGGACCTTTAGCAAAATCCTGTGACAACAAGGAAAATGCTATGGTATTATAGAAGAAGCCACAGGAGGCAAAACAGATCACCACTGTGGTTATAGCTGTGCCCAATGTCTGTCTGTTTGAGGACAAGTTCTAGAAAGAACCACAGAAAAATTAAAACCATTTGCTTGTTAAGGTGGTGAGATAGTGGTTCCTCCTTTGTTTTCTTTTTAAATTCTGCAATGCTGTTGCCATCTTGGTTATACAATAAATTAAAAGTATGATTTTTAAAAAATAGGCTGGACGCAATGGCTCACACCTTTAATCCCAGCACTTTGGGAGGCTGAGGCGGGCAGATGACTTGAGATCAGGAGTTCAAGACCAGCCTGGCCAACATAGTGAAACCCTGCCTCGATTAAAAATACAAAAATTAGCTGGGCGTAGTGGCACGTGCCTGTAATCTCAGCTGCTTGGGAGGCTGAGGCAGAAGAATCGCTCGAACCCGAGAGACAGAGGTTGCAGTGAACCAAGATCACGTCATTGCACTCCAGCCTGGGAGACAGAGGGAGACTCCATCTCAAAAATAAATATATATATACATACATACATACATACATAAAACCTATTCTACTACTGTATTCTACACAGGCAAAAATATTTTTTTAAATGAGCAAGAAGATCTCACTCACAGAAGCAACAAAGAGTGTAACTATTTAGAAATAAAACTTCACTAGGGATGCGCATGACCCGTGTAAAGAAAACTACCAAACTTTATTGAGAGCTATAAAAGATGGCTTGAATAAATAGAGAAAATAACTGTTCCCAGATGGGACTTTATGTTATAAAGATGTTAATTTTCCCAAAAGTTAACTTATACATTTAATTCAATCTCAATCAAAATCTCAAAAGGATTTCCCCAAGGAATTATATAAAGTTATTCTAAAATCATTTTGAAAATAAATAGATGAGAAAAATAAATAAAATTCAATAAAGGAAAAGAAATGAGAGGAAACTAGATATAAAAATCATTATAAAGCAATAATAATTAAAGTACTGTAGAACTTGCACAAAAATTGAAATATGGATCAGAATAAAAAAATCTAGAAAAGGACCTAATTGCATACAAGAATTTAATGCATTACAAAGCAGGTGTCAACAAGTCATGGGGAAAGGAATTCTTGATTAATAAATTGCACTGATAGTTTTGAGGAGAAGTAATTAGTTCAGAAACACACCTTTCCTCACACATCAGAAAATAAACGGTGGAGAGATTAAGGAGTCAACTAGAGAAGTCAAATGAAAGAAACCTAGCAGGAAATGGAAGGAAATATTTATCTATTCCTTGGAGGAAGTGATAACTTCTCAAGTTTCATACTGATAAAAAAAAAAAAAAGTACAAATAAAAAGATAACAATTCAACAATATAAAAAGTACAAAAGCTTTATAGGAAAGAAACAAGATAACTAAAATAGAAATAGTCTATGAAAAATGTTTGTAGCAGTGTGTCAGGCAGCATTGATAACTATAGTATAAGGAGTTCACACAAATGGTTATAAAAAGCAAAACTCCCAGATGCCAGCGGATGAATGGGCGGGACAGAAAATCCACCCATGGGAAGGTGCTGGTAGTAAACACAGGAGAATCCACCTCTCTGGGAATCCAATGGAAGGTCACATCTATTAAAATAGCAGAAAAAGAAAAACAAAGGCTTAATTGCCACATCAAATGCTTGCTGAGTTGTGGTAAAACCAATCTTCTTTCGTGCTGACAGGAAATGATCTCTTCAAAAGCAATCTGGCATTACCATTGCAAGTACCATAAAAATGCCCACATTCTTTAACCCAATAATCTCACTTCTTCTGAGAAAATAATTTGTTAGAAAGAAATGACTGCTTCAAAAAGATGTTCAACATGATTTATAATATCCAGAAACAGAAAACAATCTAAACCTCTAACAAAAGGCGATGTTTAAATAAATTAAAGAATATCAATTTAATGGCCAATTTATGCAACCATTGAAATGATAATTATGAAAACTGTAGCAACAGTGAAAAATGTTTACAGTATAATAAAGGAAGTCACAACCAAAGCTGTAGTTTTGCCATGATTAAAAATATGTCTATGGACCAACGACTGGAAGGGAATATAGAAAATGAAAATAGAACCATGGAGTCTGGCTCTATTATTTCCATTCTAATGTAATAGCATTTTTGTGTATTACATAAAAACTCAGACAAAGGAGTCTCTTTAGCTATGAGGTCAGCCTCACCTGACATTCACTCCCTGCACTCCAGAACCCCTGTGCTGGGGGTGTGGGGCTATGGGCAGCCCTGGCCATTCTTGTGAGGACTCACCCAGGCCTGGCCTGCCCAGGCTGCACAGGAGACCCAGGCTTCTGCTGTGCTTCTCCTGGTGTGGCTGAAATGCCCTCCCCACCTCCCTGGAAAGGCCCCTCCTTCAGGACTCATCCTGGAGCTGAACATGCCCCTGAGGCTTCCTCACCTTCCTCTCTGTTTCTCAATCCCACTCCACCCCTACGGCAACTGCAACTGTCCCAGACACGGAGTTGCCAGAATGTCCTGTGACCAGCTCCCGGTCCGGGGTTTCCTTGAGGGCAGTGGTTCTATCCAGTTTGTGTCTGAAAGCCCAGTGCTGAGCTCTGGCCTGGTACAAAGCAGATATTGGTAATGGTTTGTTCACCACTTACGGATCCCTGGCCTGCAATTTTATGCCAAGCCTGGGTGGCACGTGAAGAAGGAGTGGACAGCATCCTTTCTTCCAGAAGCTCCCGGGCTAGATGCAGAGGAAAGGAGCTCACATATCTGAGGCACTGGGGATAGTTCTATGCCCTATTCCATTCCACCCCCACCCAGCCCTATAAGGGTAACTATCATCACCTCTACTTTATAGGTGCCCTCACAAGCTCAGAGAGGTAACGTCACATACAACCAATCCTGCCTGCCTGTTCCATGTTGTACTGCAGGACAAGGACTAGCTTTCCATGTGGGCAACAGGAATTCAATAGCGTTTTGCCAATGTGGATTGTGAGGGTTTAGCAGAAAGCCAACAGAAAATCCAGGGCTTGTGCCTGCCCCTCCAACACCCAAGCAGAGTCAAGGGCCCATGAACCACACTCCCTACTCCAAAGACACTGCCTTCCTACCACTGACACTCGGGCCACTAAACTACAAATGGGACAGACCCACGTGCTGGAGTTAGTCTTGGGGACACTGAAATTCGGCACTGCTGACAGCCTCCACGAGGACTTTCCAATCCCCTGCCTGAATTTGGCACAGTGGAATATGTACTTGGCTAAATAGTGTTCTCCAAAAAGTCACGTCCACTCCAACCTCAGAATATGACCTTATATAGAAATAGTGTGTTTGCAGATGTCATTAGTTGAGATGAGGTCATATTAGATTAGGGAGGGCCTTACCTCCAACACCTGGTGTCCTCATATGAAGAGGAGAGGACACACAGAGACATTACAGAGAGAAGAAGCCCATTGGAGGCAGAAAGTGAGGGATGCATCTACAAGCCAAAGACAGGTATGGCACGCCAGAAGTCACAGAAGCTACAAGAGGCAAGGAAGAATTCCTCCCAAACTGGGAGAATACATTTCTGTTGTTGTAAGCCATCCAGTTTGTGTAAATTTGATATGGTAGCCCTAGAAAACTAAAACAGTGGGTCGGTGGCACGAGCCTGTGGTCCCAGCTACTCAGAAGGCCGAAGCAGGAAGATCACTTGAGCCCAGAAGTTTGGGGCTGCAATCAGCTATGATTGTACCACTGCACTCCAGCCTGGGTGACAGAGCCAGAGGGAACAGGGGAGGGATGGACAGAGGGAGGAAAGGCAGGGAAGGGGAGGGGAGAGGAGGGGAGAGGAGGGGAGAGGAGGGGGGGAAGGAGGGGAGGGGAAGGGAGGGGAGGGAAAAAACAAAATACCTGGAAAGATCTTTCCCTTAAATGGAGTTCCCTGCAGCCACCACCCTCCCTGGCTGATCCTGCCCTGGGAACAGCAAAGACCAGCTTCTTCTAGGTCCCACCTGAGCCATCCAAACATGAATGAAGCTATGGTAACTGGAGCAGAAGGAAAGAACCCCCCTAGGCTTGGCCTGGGACTCCAAGCACAGCATTACCCTGGGCTCCAGCCCGCTCCACCATGACGCAGCCAGCCGCTTCCCACTCCCACCTGGTGAATGCACCTAGAGTCCAGGGTGCAGCCTGGGAAGCCTGGGCCAGGAAGAAAAGACAGAAGAGAAGACAGAACCACAGCATCCTGGGGAATGGGAAGGGCAGAGAGTGGGAGCTTTGGAAGCAGAAAGACTGGGTTCAACTTCCATCTCCACCATTTAACAGCTGGGTGGTCTTGGAGAAGCTGCTGAACCCTCTAGTCTATATGTTTAGGTCAAAATGCACAGGCCCTGGAGGGTCCCCTGCCATCCAAGGAAGGCTAAGGGAATAAATGCTTAGCTTTCAGGTACCTCCGACCCACCTGCCCATGGAAGCAGAAAAGAGACAGTGAGCCCAGCTCACCACAAGGACCAAGCCACAGGCCACAGACCAGCTGGGAGGTACCTCACCTTGGACCTGCTGCTGGGAGCCCTGGCGGACTCTAGCTCAGAGTGGCTTGTCGATTTTCTGCTTCAGGTTGCACTGAAGAAACATCAAAAATCAATCAGCTCCATCTATCTATCTCTGCCACTGACACCCTTCATTTCCATTCATTTTCCTTCCTGTTGCGCTAATGGTGTGTGGCTAAGACACAGCATAAAAGAAGATATAAAATTATACAGCATTATCTTTCCCCTGAGCCTGCACACATGTGCTTTTCTCTCCATCTCTGCCAAATCTTTAAAGGGGGAGCAGACACACATCTCACCCAGATCTAGACCCATTTTCAAGGGGCCTACCATCCAGCAGATGAACCCTCGGCCACAAGGAACTGTTCCAACCTTGTATCCCCACCTTCCCAAGGAAAGGGACAGCAGGGACCCCAGAGGCCTGAGAATGAGAAAGCCAATGCATCCAGCCCCCTGCCTCTGAGCAGTGTTTGCCTGAACCATTGTCACCATTGGTCCCAGAATGGACAATCATTACTGATAACGGACCTCAAGGACCCCTTCTGCAATCAGTTTCTTTACCCTTCTTAAGGCCTCAGTACTACTAAAAAGAGCAGATGTTCACAACCCTCAGATAACAGCTTTCTGATTCAACAGAGCAAACACATTTCAGGTGTCTTCATTGGTTTTGTACCTGAAAGAGCCTCTTAAGTCATCAAGGCTATGTTTGCACCCCCCAAAATGGGCTCAGACAAAGCCATGGTTTGCCGCCTGGCTCCCAGGTCACCTGACTGACCTGCACTCTACTTCCGGCCTTCCCTGGCTTCTGGCCCACCACATACTTCTGCGCTAAAAGCCTCACTTGGCTCAGACAGCTCCATTTCTTTGACCCTTAGCTTCCCTCCTCACCCTGGCACATGGTCTAGGTCACAGCCAGGTGAGGTCTCTGCAGGATGTGACCCGGCCTGGCAGGCATATCCTGGACACAAACAGCAGCGCCTCCCTGAGACTCACTCCACAGGGGCCACCGCGCCTCCTTGGGAGACACATCTGTGGCAAGAGGCAGTGGTCCCCACCCAGCAGAGGAAAAGAAAGGGGAACCAGGGGCAGCACTGATGTACCTCAGAGGTTTGAGAAGCACTCTGGGGTACTTTTTGTGAATGAAAATTTCTAACACCTCCTTAAGAATTTGATGCAACCAATGAATCCTCTCCCCACCTCCCCCCCCACAAGGTCTATGCTCGCATCTACAGAGCCTCTGCCTACAACCTCACATGGCCAAGGATGCTCAACCATAAATCACGGTGAAAGGTGTGTGGATGTGCTTCTTGACATGATGACATTTGAAACACACAGCACCCCCAATCCTGTATGCTTACCACAAATGCCTTCCCTGGATCACACTCACCTCCAGACCCAACTTCCAACCTGCAGGCAATACAGGGGGCAGAGGAACAGGTTAAATGTCACCCTAAGGAAGCAATTGGCTAGATCCAGTAGCTGAAACATTCTACAGGACAACTGGCCTATGCTATACAAGTCAGTGTCATAGGAAAGAAAGGAGGTTGGTTGTTCTAGACCCTAGTTACTCAAGATGTATTTCATGAACCACCAACAGCAGTGCCAATTGAGAGCTTGTTAGAAATGCAGAATCTCAGGCCCTGCCTGGACCTAGAAGCAGAATCTGCATTTTAGCAAGATCTCCAGGTGATCTGTGTGCACACACAGAAGTCTGACAAACACTCATCTAAATAGGAAGAGATTTATGTGAAATAATGAATCACATGTGTTGGCCTGGATTGAATCCCAGCTGGAACCAATCAGGTATAAGAGATATTTTGGGGGCAATTAGGGAAATTTGAATATGGATTGTGTTAGACTATATTAAGAAATTAGAATTATTCCGCTAGGCATGAAATGTAGGAAAATGTCCTCCAATTTTTAGGGATGCATACTTAAGTGTTTAGCAGTAAAATGCCATGATGTCTGTAATTTACTTTGAAATATTTCAACAACAAAAAACAGATGAAGCAGATATATGACAAATGTTAACAATGGTTAAATCCAGATGATGGCTATGTCCATTACACTAGTCTATACTCTGTATGTACAAAAATATTTTATGATAAAAATTAGAAACATAAGGAAAGAACCCCTTATCTCATTAGGGTTTTTCTAAACAAAGAGTAGAGCAATGCCCAGGAAGATGTCAGCGCACATTCTCTCCCCGCGTGGCAGAGACTGTGCTCAGCAGGAAGGTGGCGCGCAGGGAAGAAGCAGGCAAGGGGAGAGCACGCCTCTCTCAAGCACTCACTATCTAAGAGGCATGACAGCTGCGGATATTTATTTTCCTCATTGATCTTCATGCCATTCCATGAGGTGGTCTCATTAACCCTGTTTTACAGATGAGGAAACTGGGCCAGCTAATGGATACCACACTGCCCCACATCACACAGTTATTAAGGGTTGTGGACAGGATTTCAGTGACACCCCTGGGCTCTCTCCAATCCACCAGCAACTCACCCGGTTGCACAGCGAGCTATTCGAGAAGCCTCACCTGAATCTCTTCTGGGCACTCAGATGTCAGCAGGAGACGCCAGCAGGGCTCTTCCTGAACTGCTTCTGTCTCTCCTGGGGCTTTTCTGGGCACTCCCTCTAAGATCTGCCTCCACATGTTATCTCCAGGCTTAACTAACCTCGCTGCCTCTGACCTTTTAAAGACACACCAGTTTTCCCTTTTTAGTCTCAGGTCATTGGTCATTACTTCTCGTTGCCGTGGCCTTTCCTATCTCCATCATTTCCTCCCCCTCCAGCTGGAGGCTCTTGCAGGCTGTGGAGCCCGCCACCCTGGTAGTGACTCTCTGCTCTTACCCCACCCAGAGGAGGCATCAAGAGGGACCCAAGGACCTACCCCAGCTCACTCCACTGCACTTCTCTGCACCTCCTACCTGTCCTGCCTCCTCAACAGCCTGCTTCAAAATGCATTCTGCCCCTCGGCTCACTGTGTGATGTCTCCTGGGGAGCCCAGAAGCTGTGTGTTTAAGATGCACCAGGACAAAGAGAGGGCAGAAGCCCCAACATACTCATGTTGAGGTAGACATCTGGCAGAGGGGACTCCTCCCCTCCCTTCCCCTGGACACATGCTCCACATGTCCCACCCTCAGCTGCCTCACTCAGCTCCCTGTGAATCCTGACCCTTGCCTACCCCTGGCTCAGCTGCTGGGGTCCACAGAAGAACACTTCTGCTCCTGGACCCCTGAGCAGGATCCAGTAGGCACCTGCCAAGCCCCACAGAACTATCCCTCTGTCCACTATCCTGAGCACAGAAGGCATGGTAGATTTCAGGGCTGCTGACGGAGGCCCCCAAAGGCAGAAGGAGAAACTGGGAGGAAGCTAACACACTGGAAAGTTATGAGTCATGGCCTGGCACTGTGCTCAGTCCTGCCATGTCCATCATCTGTCAATCTCCAACACTCCTGTAAGATATGAGCTACGATCTCCATTTTACAGATGGAAAAATAAAAGCTTCAAGAGGGACAAGGTAACTTGTCTTTGTCAGAGAAGTGGGGAGGCAGGGGTTAGAACTCAGGCTGGCAAACTTCAAAGCCACACTCTTTCCATGGTCAGGGTGTGGATGTTTTCAGAGCTGAGCCTCTTGGTCTACATCTGGGTTAAAGCAGCACTTTAAAGCCCCTGGGTGGCATTGTCCCTGTCTGTGGTGGTTAATTTCATGGGTCAATTTTTCTAGGCTATGGGGGCCAGTTATTTAGTCAAACACGAGTCTAGAGATTGCTATGAAGGTATTTTTCAGATGTGATTAACATTTAATCAGTAGACTCTGAGTAAAGCAGATTACCTTCTATAGTGTGGGTGGGTCTTATCAGCTGGAGGGCTTAAGGAAAAAGAAAAGACTGATGTCCCCTGAGGAAGAAAGAATTCTGTCCCTAGACTGCCTTCAGACTCAAGACTGCAACATCAACTCTCCCCAGGCTGGAAGCCTGCTCTGTAGATTTCGGACTTGCCAGAGCCTACACTCATATAAGATAATTCCATCTCCTTGGGGAAGCCCTCCCTCAACCTCCCATCATTGGTCAGGAGCACATGACAGGTGCTGAGAGGCAGGGCCTGTGCCTGCTCTGACATGTGTCCCATAAGCCTGTCTCTATTTCTTTTAAATTGACTGGAAGCGACATGGCCAAGCACTGATCTTGGCTTTAGGATTGTGTAAAAACCCAAAAGAAAGAGTTTTTACTGCATAACCATGTGATTCTCAGACATCACTGCCTTCTCCTCAGTCTCTCATGCCTGGGAAGCACTAGGATGTCTAACATCACATATCTGAGGCCCCAAAGGCTGTGAGGGCAGCAGCCAGGGGGGAGGGGGAGGGCCTCTGCATACAGACATTTCTCAGTTTGCCCCCCAACCACCACCATAATAGGAGCAGTGGGAGCATTATCTCTCAGAAACAACAGGAAGTGGGGATTCCAGTAAGGTCTTCTCCCGGAGCCAGAACAGATGGCTCCCTGGGATTTCAGAGAGGAGGATCACACAATGCCTTCAGCCCTCTGGGGAGAAAGGAGGGGCTGAGCCTCCCACTGAGTACTTTCTATACTTTGTCTACCATTTTCACAACAATTCTATAGCATTGTCTCCATTTTATAGATGAGGAACTTGAGGCTCAAGGAGTTAAGACACAAGCCTTCTCTTTCTGAAGAACTTGATGCAAGACATTTACAAATGCACACGCCTATGTTCCAGCCCAATTCCGCCCACCATAACTTGGCAGTGATCAGTGCCCCAACATATACCCTGACTACATTTAGTAACTTTTTCCTTCTGTCTCTCAGCCATGGGGAAAGATGACTGCACCTGACCTGTGGTTGCAGAGAGGAGGAAAAGCCTTCAGAGAGTGTTTTATCAAAACCCTTTAGTCAAGGCTTTGGGCAAACAAGTGGGTACTAGCCTCTTCTCCAGATCCTAAAAGAAAGACTCCTCCTCCGAGCTTAGGGAACTAACTTGGGAGTCCCTCATGCTGGAGTCCCAGGCCCCAGTTGGTCCCCTGCTACGGCTCTGGCTCTCACAGAACTGTGAGTATTCAGGGGCCCTGGTGGCTTATCCAGGGCTCTCTTGAGCCAAAACCAGTGGAGAAAGCTCTTTGTTCAGGTAATATTCCCCAATAGCTTCCTCTCAGTGATTTAAAATACTCCTAGTCACATTTGGCACTCACTTATCTGATTCAAGGAGACTTCCAAATCCCAGGGACAGATAGAGGAAACTATCTAGAAATTTCCAAGTAGAAACCTGTGGTAACCTGGGCTCAGAAACCAAAGGGACTTCAAGATGAAGGCCTCCGGTACTGGGCTCAGTTCCCTCCAATCTCTCCCTCCTGTGCTTGCCATGATCTGGCTTCCAGAAGCCCACAGTCAGAGCAGTGAAGAAAGGAGGAAGGGAAAAAGAGAGAGAGGGGGAAGAAGGAGGTCCAGCACCCAGGCAAGAAAACAAAAGTGTCCTCCAGAAACAGAGATCCAAAGTCCCTGAGGACCATGTTGACATTAAAGTTCTAAGGTTCCCTAACAGCTAAAAGTTCCAGAGAGCCAGACAGTTCTGCCTCACAAGAGCTTAGGATAACAGCAACTTCCTGGCGCTGTCCGAGGTACTGATCCACCTTTGTTGAGATATAGTTGGTATACCTAACACTGCACATAATCAATATCTACAATTTGGTTATTTTGGACATGTGTAAACAGCTGTGCTGCCCTCACCACAGTACAGGTAATAAATATGCCCATTACCTCCAAGAATTACCTTGTGTCCCCAGATGATGACAAGTATTGGTGAAGATGTGGAGAAAAGGGAACCTGTGCACACCGTTGGTGAGATTGTAAACTGGTAACAGCCATTATGGAAAACAGTATTGGGTACTGGGGGTTCTATAAAAAAACTAAAAATAGAACTACCATATAATTCAGCAATCCCACTTCTGGATATATACCCAAAGGAATTGAAATCAGTATCTCGCCGGGTGCAGTAGCTCACGCCTGTAATCCCAGCACTTTGGGAGGCCGAGGCAGGCGGATCACCTGAGGTTGGGAGTTCGAGACCACCCTGACAAACATGGAGAAACCCTGTCTCTACTAAAAATACAAAATTAGCCAGGTGTGGTGGCATATGCCTGTAATCCCAGCTGCTCGGGAGGCTGAGGCAGGAGAATTGCTTGAACCCAGGAGGCGCAGGTTGCTGTGAGCCGGATATTGCACCACTGCACTCCAGCCTGGGCAACAAGAGTGAAACTCCGTCTCAAAAAATAATAATAATAATAAGTGAAATCCAGTATCTCAAAGAAATATTGCACTCCTATGTCCATTGCAGCATAATCCACAATAGCCAAGGTATGCAAACAGCCTAAGTGGCCGTCAATGAGTGAATGGATAAAGAAAACGTGGTATACATACATAACAGAATTCAGCCTTAAAAAAGAATTAAATCCTGCCATTTGCAATAACATGGGTGAACCTAGAGAACATTATGCTTTGTTATAAGCCAGACATATAAAGACAAATACTGCACAATCTCACTTACATGTGGAAATCTAAAGAAGTAGAACTCAGAAAAGCAGAGCATAGAAAGGTGGTTGTCAGGAGCTGGGGTGAGGAGGATTGGGGAGATTTTGGTCAAAGAGTATAAACTCAGTTGCAAGATTAATAAGTTCTAAAGATGTAATGAACAGCATGCAGATTATAGTTAACAATAATGTACTGTATACTTCAAACTTACTAAGAGAGTAGATCTTAAGCTTTCTCACCACAAAAAAGAAAAATGTTAACTATATGAGGTGATGATATGTTCATTAGCCTGATTCTGGTGATCACTTTACAGTGTATATCAAAATACCATGTTGTACACCTTAAATATTTTATTGTCCATTATATCTAATAAAGCTGGAGGAAAATCAAGTAAAAACAAAATGTCCTTTGTCCCTTTGTTTTTGTTGATGTTGTTTTTGTGCATATGTTTGTGCACTAAACGTGAGATCTACACTCTGAACAAATTTCTACATATACAATCTCCTATTGTTAACTACAGGCACCAGGCTGTGCAGTGGATCCCCGGAGCTTACTCATCTCATACAACTGTAGGTTTATACACATTGAACAACAGCCCCCCACATCCCTCTCCCCCAAGGATCACCATTCTTCATCTCCACTCCTGGCTTCCACCTCAGTGTGAACTCCGCGGTTCAGAGTTCTGCTCTCACTCCCCGCCATCCTGCCCATCTTGACTGTGCAACCCTAGACATTCACTTTCCAGCCTGCCCCACCTCCAGAAGCAGTTCCTCTTTATCCTAATGGACATGCAAACTGAGCCCACCTCTGAGTGGCCAGCTGGGTCCCTCTACCTCCAGACCTGAACTAGGGCCCACCAGACATTGGGATGAGGCCCCAGCCCTTGGCCCCGGCCCCAGAGCCACTTCCAGAATCTGTAGATATTTGGTTGAAACAGGTCATTGCTTCTGTACATCCTGACAAATTGGAGGGGCAAGGAAGTCTACGCCCAAAGGAACTGATGGAATACAAACACCAAACACCCAACCTCAGAGTGACTGTATGTCACTGTTCACAAGCCACAGACTCTCCCATGGGGTGGTATTGTTCAAAAGAGAAATCTACTATGCTGCAGAAGGAAACGTATTAGGTCCAATGGTAAGTATGTAAAATACATTTGGTTAGAGAAGCTCTTAACCCATCCCATGTTGCTATAACAAAACACTCGAGACTGGGTAATTTATAAAAAAATAAAAACAGAGATTTATTCCTTACACTTCTGGAGACTGGGAAGTCCAAAGTCACGGGGCCCACATCTGCTGAGGGCTTTCTTGCCACATCATCTCATGGCAGAAGGCGGAAGACACAAGGGCAGGAGAGCATGAGACAGCACAAGAGGGCCTATCTCACTTCGTTAACAACTCACTCTCCATAATGAACCCACTCCCTCAATGACAACATTAATCCATTCATGAGAGCAGAGCCCTCGCAACCTACTCACCTTTTAATGGTCTCACTTCCTAACACCATCAAAATGGAAATTAAATTTCAACACGCATTTTGGAGAGGACACTCAAACCATAGCAGATGGTTTCTAAAAATATATTTATCTAGTTATTTATGTTTGGATATAGCCTATGCTCTGTCAGTAGGAAGACAATACAGTCAACTAGTGAATTTAGGAGAACTTGTCTTAGTACTCAGGGTTTACAAAGTTGCAATAGAGATAAGGGGCTAGGAAGCTGCCGAGCATTAATTTTCTTAAAACAACAGAGTAAGGTGAGTACTAAAGACACAGCTGGAGTTTGACAAAGTGAAAAATGGGGTCCAGATGAGACAAGAGCCTACAGACAGCATCCTCAGTCATCCATTAAGGGCCCCCCTCCTTATGCTAATGACATAATAATTAACAAAACCATAGTAGATAAAATAACTGAGCAATGTTGGCTCTTGTCAGAACTACCCTGGGAGAAGTACTGGCATAGTTTGGAGGGAGTTGAGTAGTGGGCGAAGAAAGCGGTCTTACATAAAAGGGATCATGCCTGCATGCTCATGTTTCCTGGGCACAGTATACAGATGCTGTGGCTCCCACAAGCATTGTTTCAACATTATAAAGAATTGAAAAAGTCCACAGGCCTCCTCTGTTCTACCTGGCAGCATCCTGTCCTGGCAGCACCACATGGAAGGAACTCTGAACTGGAGATGGCAGCATTTGTTCTCCCAGTGATCTTTATGGGGGACTTGAATTGCTAGCAGTGTGGCCTCTGGCCTCCATGGTCACTGCCATCAAAGAACCACTTAAGGGAGGTCCAATAAGTAGAATGGGATCAATAGCCTTCAAGGTCCTTCCTTCTGAAGTATATTTGTGCAATTAGCACACAAAGGTTGCACTGAAGTCCCTCCTCCTACAAAGCCTCCTTGCTGGAAGAGACATCCTAAGAGAAGATGCCAGTGCCTCAATGATTTCAGCCTCTGAACTGTGTGCCCTCCAGCCAGGACACAACTGGCTCTTCTCCATCTCTCTCTCACCACCTTTCCAGAACTCACAGCTTCAAGCCCACCACCAACCCCTCAGGTCCAAGCCAGCTGGCCTGAGGCCACCTGCTAGGGTCAGCAGCCTCAGCTCCACCACCTGCACTGCTTGAATCACTTCTGCTGTTTGCTGAGCACAGGGCAGTGCCCTCACCCTTACCTGACTCTCCTGCTGGCTCTGACCTGACCCTAAGAAATTTCGAGCAGCCCTCATACCCTCTGGCCCCATCGCCAAGCCCAGATCCTTCTAACCAGGCCCACAGCCACTAGTTGGTCCCGTTGTGAACATAGCCCAATGCCCCCAAAGCTTTCCCCGTCATGTTCTGCTCAAGACAGAGCCACACTGAAGTTCTTTATATACTTGGCCATTGTTCCTCTCCATCCCCAGCAAGGTGGTCCCCAGTCCTGTGTTGGGTAGAGGGGTGGGCAGCAAGCCTCCATCAGCTTCCAACTTGTGCCTGACACCACCAGTGTGCTTTAAGCCCTCAGTACCCCAATCACAATTGGGTGCATCAGCCAGCCAGTGCCCTTGCTGAGGATCAGGTGCCTGAGTGTTGGGGAGAAAGGCATATACCTATCCAGTCTCCAGGCATCCCACTGTGCCACGCAGGGTTTCTGCAAAGAGGATGGAGACTCCAGAAAAGGCAGCTGATGCCCCTCAGACCTAGACAGACACATCCGCTGCCCTCTGTCACCTCAGCCCAGAGACTCCATGTCTGCTGGAGCACCCCGGTCTGCTGGGGACTGAAATGCCCCCACATTTATTTTTGGAACTTCCACAAAGCCAAAGTCAGAGGAATTTACAACTTGGCTGTCTTTGGTAACACCGTGCAGCAGTCTGTTCAGTAATAGCCTGTTATCTCTGAGCTCAGATCTCTCCATCCCAGACAGCAGAGGGTACAGGAAGGTGAGCATGATAGATTTCCAGCCAATCCATCCTGAAAGAGCCTCGTGGGTCAAGATGGAGGAGGAGCAGCGTGAGGAGGACATGGGCAGGAGGAAGAGGAGGGGCAGTGAGGACGAGGAGGAAGGAGAGAGGGAGGAAAGGTAGACTGATATTTTCTGAGACCCTCCTCTGTGCCAGCCACAGAACTAAGACACCATATAGTGGTATCTTGTTCAATCCTCCAAGAGCCTGTTGAGCAGAAATTATTCCCTCATTACCATTGACGAAAGGAGGGCTCAGAGATATTAAGAAATGTCCTTAAATCACCTAGCCAGGAAATGCAGACTCAGATTGTCAGAAGCGAAAGGCCATGCTCTTTCCACTGCACGATGCAGCTTCAGCAGGCAGGAGGAGGACATCCTGGGGCAGCTGGGAGACCCAGTCAGAATAGCAGACGGGTATCACATATATACTTGCTCCCATAATGCTTTGCTGTATCATGGGGTGTGGCCCCACAACAAAACTTGCCTCCATCAAAGCCTGAAGGAGTTACTGGTTCCCATTTGGGCCTCTCTAGCCAGGCAAGGCAAATGCCTAGACCACACCTGTATGACAAATGCCTAGAGAGGTGCAGGGGCTCCTGAGAACACTGGACTGTCAGAGTGAAAAAAAAAAATGCACTGCTGCCTCTCTCTTTCTCTCTCTCTCTCTCTCTCTCTCTCTCTCTCTCTCTCTTTGCCCTTCCATCCATCCAACCTGAGAGTTCAAAACTTAAGTCAAAAATCTACTGACAGTTTGGGCATGGTGGCTCATGCCTGTAATCCCAGCATTTTGGGAGGCTGACATGGGAGGATCACTTGAGCCCAGAAGTTCTAGGCTGCAGCGAGCCATGTGATTGCACCCCTGAACTCCAGCCTGGGCAACAGAGTGAGACCTTGGCTTAAAAGAAAAGACAAATCGGCAGCCTCACAATCTGTTTTAATTAGTTGGTTTTGAAACCCTTGGGTCTACAGGTCTGAGAATCTCACAGATTATTCAAACCAGAGTATCCACCACTATAAACAGAACTGCGGAGCCCACTTCTGCCTTGGGGGCTGGCCTCTGTTTCCCAGCACTTGTAATTTGTGCAAAGTGCCTTGTGGCCGACTGCCACCACGCAGGCTCTTTCTGCTGACAGGGCACTTCTGTAAAGTTCAGACTGCCTCGGCTACTGTGAAGTTAAATGTGGGTGAAAACAAGGCAAACCTATCTCCAAATGTTTCCAGATGGCTTAGCTCCTTCAAGCCCAGATGACATCAGAGTCATTTCACTTTCAAAACAAATTCCCCCATGCTGGAAAAATGACTTTCCACAGTGGTGCCAAGAAGTAGCTGGAGGAAATGCATTCTTTGGTCTCCCACCCCACCCTAAACACACCGTCCCTTTCTTTGCTGGAGCTAATGACAAGAGCACTCACTCATCACCTCCAAAGGAGCAAGCTCACCCTTCATTAGTCAGCAAAGGGAGGGGACTGCTTTCCTTCCAATCTGTTCTTTCAAAAGGATTTCTTCCCATCTGCCTCTGGTAGTGGATTTAGAAGCCTTGGTTCTGCCTCCCTGAAGTCCATGGGGAGACCCATCTTAGACCCCAAGGGCCAGTGAAATAGGGAACAGTGGGTGCCATGGGAGGAAGGTTCCAATCTTGGTTCCAACACTCACTAGTCCTGCAACTTGGGCAAGATGTTCCACCTTTCTTGAAATCACTGTTGATCACATCTCACAAGGTGACTTGGGAGACTGAGCCTTTTATAAACTATTAGGAGCTATCAGGGCTGTCACCTGCACCACCCCAGGGGATGCCATCCCCATAGACTGCAGTGAACAGAGCCCTGGAGTGTGTCTCCTGCAGTCAGGGGGTGTCCGTGGACAAACCCCAATGGCAACATTAGCGGTGGCCCACCCACTGAGGGAGGAGCAACAGAACACCCAAGAGGCTCTGCAGCACAGGAAACCAGGACGGTGGATCCCAAACTCAGGCACGCCTCAAGGATGCCTAGCATCTCATGGAGCTGTGGCAATGAAATAACAGGGCAGAGCACAGACAGCATCAGGAAGCCCCAAGCCTTTAGCCACAGCTCAGCTAGCACAGGCTCTAGGGCTGAGAGAGGCCAGGTGGGTTGGACAGAGCCACCAATCAGGGCTGGGGGAAGAGCCTGGGCAAGAGGCAAGTCCTGTGGAGGGAACTGGGGTTGAGACCGTGCAGTGGGGTAAAGGGGGATCAGAAGCTGGAACTTGACAAGCTCTGTTTAATTCCTCTGCCATTAAAGTAACCATGAAAATACTGACGGCGATCATTACCCATCACTAACCATGTGCCAGGCACCGGGCCAAGTTCCTCACACATATCTTCTCAGGTCATCTTCACAACAACCCTGAGATGTTGACAGATGAGGATACAGAGGTTCCTAGAGGCTCAACAACTTGCCCAAATCACTCAGCCACTAATTTATGGGTCTGGAATTGGAACCCAGTCTCTCTGGCCCTGTCATGCATGGGAAATGTTAGTGTAATGAACAGAGGACGCTCCAGGCTCCGAGCTCCTCTCCTCAGATCCCCACTCCCCAGAACTTGAAGTGTGGCACAGGGGCAGGAAGAGTCTCCGTGGCAGTGAACTCTCCCCCTTTAGGCTCAGTTCAGTAGTCCTTGGCACAAGATGTAATGATGTCCGGGAACTTGCCCGCCTATCACCAAAGCTTCTCCCAATCCTAAACCTCAATGCCAAAGCCCAGGAAATTCGTGGGAGAGGAACAACCTTCCCCCCAGCTAGGGAGCAGGTGAGAGCTGGGCTGCACCCTGTGCTGGGGCGTCCCACTCTTCCCACACATCCCCAGCCCCCAGACTGGCACTCCTGGTGGCTGGCTCCCTAAGGGACAACTGGGCCTGCCAGCGCTTGTTGTTTCTGCTAAACTCCATGCCATTACAACAAAACCCCTGTATTTCTTGCAAATAATTTTCCCCTTTGCAATCTCATAAATTAATTCACTCCTTTCAAGCAGACTGGCTTCCTGCTAATCTAACCACTAACCTATCACCATCCGTAAACTAAATGATCCGTAAACACTCTCCCATCTCTAGCCTAATGCACTAAAATTACTTTTCGGTTTTTCCTGCTTTATCTTTCTTTGTTAAGGACAGGTAAGGTCCAGCTTCCTCTCTCCTTCCTCCTGAACATGAGTGGCTTCCAGCTCTTCACTCCTGAGGCTCCACTTCCTTGCCCCTCAGGTACTGTAGCCAAGAGGTGGGGCTGGCTGCTTTCAGCTGGTGCTCGGGGTCTGAGCTGCTGAGAGCTGACTCCCACCTGCAACCCACCATAGAATGAAGAGCCCCCACATGAGCATGGATGGGACAGGTCCCAAGGGTTGTCCCAACCATGAAGTCAGAAACTCCAGATGACGGCAGGTGACATAAAGGTGGCTCAGATCCCTGAGACGAGGGCACCTCCCGCTCCTTGGGCTCTGGTGATCAGTGGTCATCTGCCTCCCTGGCCCCTCAGGGTGGGATCAGCTGTGCTTACAGAGCCTGGCCTGGGGAAATATCAGAGGAATCCCTGGCCTAGCCCAGAGATGGGCAAGGAAGCTTCAGGTGTTCTAGGGTCGTTTCCTGCCAGGCCTGGGAAACAGTGGCACAGGTGCCCTTAGAAGGACAGGGTCAGTAGGCTGCAAGAAGCACCTGCTGCTCACCAGAAGACTCCCTGAGGAGGCTGCTCTCTGAAGATGGCACCTCTTAAGAAGTCAACCTCAGCTCTTGGGCCAACAGTCCCCTTTCCCAGCACTCCTCAGATGTGTGCCAGCTGTCCTAGCCCTCTAGGCTAGAATCTGAGCCCAGAATCTGAGGCTGCCATTCAGAGCTCTGCCCAGTGCCCTGAGACCTACTGCAGGAGCATCTGAAAAGCCACATGGTACAGAGCCAGAGCCCCCAGGATCCATCACAGAGCCACCAAGCCCTTGTGTTAGTCCATCCTGTGGGAACCCTCCCTGAAGTCCTCCCCTGCTTGGGCCTGCAGTCAGGACCTCCATGCAACCTGTCCTTCCCCGGACTGACCTTCTGCCCCCACCCACTGCCGGCATCGGATCCTGTTGTGCCGCACCTAGTTCAGAGCCGCCCTGTTTCCATCAAGCTTCCAGGTTCTGCCTCTGTCAAACAGCATGACCTTGAGCAAGTCACCTTCAGACTCCTCATCTGTGGGGCCCATACCTCCCCAGCTGTCACAAACATGAAACAGCAACATGCTCAAAGCACTTAGCACATTGCCTGGTGGAGACTAGATAAAGCAAAGGCCCGTTCTCTTTCTTCAGCCTTTGTCCTCCAGCTCCCCCCCGCCAATAGCCACCACAAGGTTCTTGCAATTTGTAATCCTGGCCAGGCACAGCCACACGCCGGCCAGCACTGCTGGACCCCAGGCAAGGAGGGCTGAGGCATCAGCACATGGAGCAGAGAGATGCCCAGGCCGGGAACATGGTCTGCGTGGCTCAGGAAGGGGGCTGGGGCTGCTTCCTCTAATGAGTCCAGGGCTGGGCAACTCCTCTCAGAACTACCATGGCCTCTGAGTCACACAAGGAACTGGATTTCTGCATATCTGGCCACAGTTTAATTTTGTATCAGTGAACCTGGCCACCCACCTGATCTGCTTCCTGCCCCACAATGCCTCCTTCCAGCCACATTAACCCATTCACCTGTAGACCCATCCATGCATTCACCCTCCCCTTTATCCATCCATCCTCCCACCTATCCATTCATATGCCCCCATATTTTCCTTCAGTCACCCATATATATCCGCCTCCAACCATCCACTCATCCATCTATCTACTCCCACTCACACTCTATCAACCCAACCATCTATCCAACCATCCCCAACCTACAATTCATCCAGCCACCTATCCAGCTCCAATCCCCATCAATCCATCCATCTACACATCCTCCCACTGGCCACCCACCCACCCAGGCAGTCATAAACTCAGCCAGGTTTTCATCTATCTATCCATCCATCTACCCATTTTTCTAACTCCTACCTGTCAGCCCATCCACTCATCCATCTATCCATCTACACATGCACCCATCCATCACTTATTCACCTACCTACACGTCCATCCCCCACTTCGATGAGACAGAGTAAGAGCATCACAAAATATAAGATTAGATAGCCAGGGAGCTAGAACTGGTCACAGACAGCCACAGCAGCCACCCTGGTCCACACTGGGCACCTCCACTTGACCAACACTCCCCATGACCTTCAGTTGCTGCACTCTGGGACACGCCACCAGGTGTGCCCCAGAATACCCCAGGCAGACTCTGTGCTGCCAATACATTCTTCACATTTGGTCACTAAGGCAGAGATCACATCACACTCACTGTCCACCCTCCCACACACCCCCACAGCAAGGATTGACAGTCCCTTCATGTCAGGGGCTTTGCAGCCCTGACTTGCAAGAGAAGCCAGTCTAAGTCAGTGTTCTCCAGAGTCTCCAGAGACACAATAATCCCCCTCATCAGGCACAGCCTGGCCCCTGAAGCTCTGCACATTCCTGAAACCAGATGGAAGAGCCTTTCTCCAGTGCTGGACCCAGAGGCCCCTCAAAGCTGCCCCAGCCTAGGTGGAACAGCCAGGCAAAGCCTCCAGGCTCAGGAGGGCAGAGCCCCAGTGGAAGATGGGACACAGGGTGGAGATGGAGCCAGCTCCCAAGACAGCAAGGGGTATCTAGCCTAGAATGAGCCAGCACTGAATTTAAAGCCCCAGCGCTCCTGAGCAGCAGCCTTGCATCTTCCAAGGTCACTCCTGGGCCCTGCTCACAGACCCACAAACCCCAACTGACCTGTTCAGCCTCCTGTTCAGCTGCTGGATGAGATGGCTATATTGCTTTTATATGATTTTCCATGAGACATAGACAGGTTGGCATTCAGAAGCACCTTATTCCAAGCCAGTGCTTCTCACCCCTGAGTGTGCACAAGAATCAATCCCACTAAAATGCATATCCCCAGGCCCTTCCCCAAGAGATTCAGTCCAGCTGGTGGGGGTGTGGGGACAGGAATCTGTATAAAAGTACAGCCTTGGTAATTCTGATCCATGCGGCCCCAGGGGCCACTCAGTACAGAACAACACACATCTGAATCCCCTCAAAAGAGAGCTGCCTGGCTCCCCACCCGTTGCTTCTCTGCAGGAAGCAGACCTCTGCCCCGACCAGCCCTGGGCATCTGCTCAGGGCTTCAGGGCTCATCCCAAGTCTGAATAGCGACCCCTTTGTCCCGATCTCCTCATACCCTGATTCTAGACACTTGGCTTGCAGCTCCCTCCTGAGAGGCAGGCTACACCTCCAGGCCTGGCTGTCTCATCCACAGGCCTCCTTTCCCACTCTGAACAAGACAGACTCCTGCAGGGCAAAGGAAAGCATGTGAGTAGGTGTTCCGTGGACCTGTGAGTTTCCAGAAGTGTTATGAATGGCCCAGGAAGAAAGCATTTGTTAAAATTACGACAAATAGCTTTGATGGTGTTTTTCAATTACCCACAATTACATCTCACCTGCTGAAAGTGTGGATTCTCCATACTGCCACATTTCTTGGGAACACACATCTGGCATCCTTGTACCCCACTTCTGCTGGGATGGCAGAAAGAGGTGGGCAGGCCTCGGGCAGCAGGGACCCTGCACCCAATTATCTCAGCCAGCGCTACTGGCTGGGCCATGAGAGCAAGAGGGTCCCCATTCCCGACTGACTTAAAGAGCAGGAGGTCAAGGGATCCTCCCCCAATCTGTGTCATTTTTTAAATTTTAAATTTTAATTTTTAGACATGTCCATACTCTGTCATCCAGGCTGGAGTGAATGAAGTGGAACAATTACAGCTCACTGCAGCCTTGACCTCCCAGGCTCAAGTGATCCTCCCCCCTCCCCCGCCCTCCAGCCTCCTGAGTAGCTGAGACCACCAGCAAGAGCCACCATGCCCAGATAATTTTTTTTATTTTTTTGTAAAGACAGAGTATTGCTGTTGCCCAGGCTAGTCTTGAACTCCTGGCCTCAAGTGATCCTCCCACCCTGGCCTCCCAAAGCACTAGAATTACAGGCACAAGCCACTGCACCTGACCTTCATCCTTTGACTCATACAGACTGAAGGGCTGGGCTGGGCTCCCCAAGCAGAAAGAAAAAGGCCCATGCGCTTGGGGAGCCTCACCCCACTGCCTGCGTGCTCTTCAGAGGCATGAGAAAGGCCAAGGCCCCCTTAAGGCAGGCAGGTAAAGGCAATGACTCAGTACCTGAGTGCTGTTGCCAGGGGTGGCTGTCTACCCTGCCCCAGCTGCTGGAACATAGTGGACCCCAGAAGTCACAGCCCCATCTTGGCTTTAATTCTGCACATTGCATGTAACTCAGACCTAGTCGTGGCCACTGCTGCCACACAGAAGCCATGCCAGAGCTGGAAAACACCCTCTGTCACAGTCAAGCTCCGTGCTCTGCTGCAGTGGCTACTCCGAATGTCCTGCCCTCTGCCTGCCAGGGCCAGCCCATACCAGGGGTCCACACAGGCTGACAGGTTGGGAGTAAAGTTCAGACTGCAGCCCCCTCCTGCTATGAAAAGCCCACTTCTGATGTCCTGGGGATGCCACAGGGCCTGAGGACAAGAGAACCAAAACAGGCTAGGTCTGGCGTCCTCCCTGTCCGTTCCCTGGAGCCAGAAGTTGAGCCTGAGGACACGGCAGGGTGAGGGACAGCAGGGAAGAGGAACTCACTCTTGCTGAGACCCTACCATATGCAGGGCAATCTGCTAGATACTCATTCACTCATTCACTCCCTCATTCATTCATTCATTCATTCATTCGTTCAACTAAGCACCTACTGGTCACCACGCTTTTAGGATTCATCTGAGAACCAGACTTAGAACCTGTTCTCATGGAGCTCCATTCTAGCAGGAGAGAAAGCACTAAAAACTAAACAAGTAAATACATACACATCATGAGTGCCAGGTGAGAAGCTCTATGGAAAAACAGACCAGGGAAAAGGAAATTAAAGAAATATTATGCTTGTCATGGGTTTTAAGATGGGGCTTAAGGTAGGTCTCACTGATACGGTGAAGGTAGAAGGGAAGTCATATGAGTGTCCCGGAAAGGGCATTCTGGGCAGGGGGATCTGGGAATGCAAAGACCCTGAGGTCCTGAGGCTGGACCACACCTGGGGCGCTGCAGGAGCAAGGATTAGGCCACTGTGGCTGCAGGGGAGGCACCCAGGGAGAAAGGGAGTAGATGAGGCCAAAATGAGACAAGATCATAAGGGCCTCTTGGGCTTCGACTCTGAGGGAAACGGGGAGCCATGGTGGGTTGTAAGCAAAAGAGTCACAGCCTCCCTTTATTTTCAAAGGCTCACTCTGACAACTCTGTTGGGAATAGAAGTATGGAGACCAGCCTGAAGTGCCAGCTTCACCCAACCTGGCCACAACCTAGGGGTGTTACAGTGAGAGGGTCAAGGTCAGAGAGGTTAAGCAGCTCATCCCAGGTCACTCAGCCAGGATTGCAGAGCCAGGAATGCAAGCCAGGAATGCAATCCAGGTCTCCAGCTGTTGCCTCCACACTTTTCTGCCTGGTGTGGGAAGAAGGGGTGGGATCCCTTCCCTCTGCCCTAGGCCCTGGGTAAACTCCAGCTACCCTCCCCTCTCCCCTCACTCCTGTGGGTAAAGCACCCATCCCGCCATGGGGAGCACACTCCAGCTATGACTTCAGGCAAAGAGCTTCCAATAAATAGCAGCAGCTGCCTCAGAGGCTTCTATGAGATAATCTGGGAGGTGGGCAATCCTGGTGTCTGCAGAAGTTGCTGACAGGGACAGGGAACGTGGTGAAGACGCTGCTGATGGCTTTCAGGAGGATCTGCTGTCCAGGGTGCCCAGGGGCTGCCCCTCCTCCTCTCCTCCTCCTTCTACTCTATCAAATTCCCTCCTAGGATCAGATATTAGAACATGAACTACAGTAACAAGCAGCTGTACCAGGAGCTCCCTAGCTCCCTCAGTGACAGCAGCAGCAATAATCAAGTAATGAAATGCAATTACATGTTCAAACCACACCCCCTCGCCGTCACCAATCCCCACTGCACCTCCATAGGCACAGAGCATCCTTGGGGCTCCCCTCATGCCTGGGCCCAGCAGCGCAATGTGGCAATATGTCTGGCAGAGGCGGGAGAAATAGAGTCAGCAGAGCGCGAAAACTCAATTTATAAATTACAGTAAAGCAAGTTTATGAGCACAAACTTTCAAACTAGCCCTGCTGGGAACGAAATCCATTTCATTTGGCTCTAGCTCTGAGATGAATCACTAAGCAAATGAGGATGGCAGAGTCTCCGGGAAGAACCCTTCTACACAGGAAGGAGGAGAGACACCCAGGCCACCTCCTGAGAGATTACCATGCATTCCCAAACATTGTAGGGGGTGGATCTCAGGGAGGGCAGCCAGGAGATAGGGGAGACAGAATGGGCATTTCAAACACACATTTGCACCACGGATGAACCTTGAAAACATCATGCTAAGTGAAGTAAGCACATCACAAAAGTACTATATGATTCCACTTGTATGAAGCACCTGGAGTAACCAAAGTCAGAAGGAGAGAAAGGAGAATGGTGGTTTTGCGGGGCTGGAGGAAGAAGGAAGAGGGAGTCATTGTTTAAGGGCTATAGTGTTTCTCTTTGGGAAAATGAAAAAGTTCTGGAGATGGATGGTGGTGATAGTTGCACAGAATGTGAATTAATGCCATTGAACTGTACACTTAAAAATGGCTGGAATGGTAAATGTTATGTACATTTTAACACACACACACACATCTTAGGACTCTACCTTAGGAAAATAGTTCCAAATGTGGACAAAATTTCAAGCACAAGATGTTCATTGTGGCATTTTTTTATTATAGTAAAATGTTGGGAAGAAAAAGGAAACAGCTAAGTCAATTCAGATATACCCACCAGAAAAAATATTATGCAGTCATTAAAATAGTGATTATGGAGAAATTTTAATGACCCAGGAAATAATTACCATAGCATGGTAATTATATGAAATGATGTGCCACATTATAAATCTCTTCTGGAACAAGGTCATCCAGTAAAAATGAATAGAGATTGAGCCAAAATGGTGGCCTAGGGTCACATTCTGCCTCTTCCCAATACAAAAACCCTAAAAGTAACATAAATACTTTTTTAAAAATCCATAGCAGTGCTGAAAAACAAGAATGGGGTTCTTTCCTGCAGGAGCTGGATTTTTTAAAAAAGAAGAAGAATGAGGTTCTTACTAGGGCAGGAATCATGAAGAATGTTTGCAAGGCAGAAGGCTGATGGGTTCGGATTGGAAATGGTACCACAGGGCAAAGCATACCCGGGAGAGGGCTGCCACAAAGCTGGCAGCTCCAATCTGGGAAGCCCAGAAAATGGGGACCCAGAAGAAGCTCCAAATCAAATGTGAGGGTGGCTGGCAGGGCCATGATGCCAAGCAGTGACTTGCAAAAGCAACTGCCCACAGGCAGAGGCAGGGAGTAGGGGAGGCAGCCCTCGAGTGACACCAACACACAGGAGGTCAGTGGAGCCCACACCCAAAGACTGGGATCTGCTCCAGCTGGCACCACAGTGCAGAGCTCTCCCCATCCAGTGTGTGAGTTCAGCCTCACAGATGGGACAACAGAAGCCTTCAAACACAAAGATGAGCAGGCAACCCAGAATCACCTACCTTATTAAGAAGATTACACATACATCGAAAGAGGCACACCAAACTCATCTGCTAAATGAATGCACCCCTGAGGACTTGGGTACTAGGACAAGCAGAACGACACTTTGAACGAGAAAACAGAGAGAGGGGAGAGGCTATCACATCCATTTGAAACGAATGAACTAGATCTGGGAACCAAACATTTCATCATTAAAGTTTAAAAAGGGGCTGAATAGCAGCATGGAACAGATGAAGATCAAATTAGTCACCTAGAGGGCTGAGACAGGAACTCTCCCAGATGGCACAAAAACCCAGAGATGGAAAGGATAAAAGTAAATTAAAAGACATGAAGGATATAAGCTCCAACTACCACCTAAAAGGAACTCCAAAAAGAGACCTGACAGAATATGGGAAATTAGAAAAGAAAATGCAGAAACACACAAGTCCTCAGATTGACAGAACCTACCACATGCAAAATAGAATTATGCTTCTTGTTGTTGTTGTTGTTGTTGTTGTTGTTGTTGTTGTTGTTGTGACAGATTCTTGCTCTGTTGCCCAGGCTGGAGTGCAGTGGCATGATCTCAGGTCACTGCAACCTCCGCCTCCTGGGTTCAAGCGATTCTCCTGCCTCAGCCTCCCAAGTAGCTGGGACTACAGTCACACGTTACCATGCTCAGCTAATTTTTGTATTTTTAGTAGATATGGGGTTTCACCATGTTGGCCAGGCTGGTCTCAAACTCCTGACCTCAGGTGATCCACCCACCTCAGCCTCCCAAAGTGATGGGATTACAGGTGTGAGCCACCACGCCCGGCCTTGAATTATTTTTTTAATAAAAAAATACATAATAAAAATACTAGGCACAGAGTAGTGAAATTTCAAAATCCAAGGGACAGCCAGGCAGGGTAACTCATGCCTGTAATCCCAGCACAAGGGAGGCCAGGAGTTCAAGACCAGCCTGGCCAACATGGTGAAACCCCATCTCTACTAAAAATACAAAAAAAAAAAAAAAAAAGCTAGGTGCGGTGCCGCACATCTGTAATACCAGCTCCTCGGGAGACTGAGGCAGGAGAATCACTTGAACTCAGGAGGCACAGAAGTTGCAGTGAGCTGAGATCGCACCACTGCACTCCAACCTGGGTTAAAGAGTGTGACTCTATATGAAAAAGAAAACATAAAAATCAAAGGGAGAAAGGAAAAATGCCAAATTCTCCCAGAAAACAACACAGCCTGCCTACAGAGGAGCAGAAGCTGAAGTGGTAGATGGCAACTTCTTGAGAGCTGGGGTGGCCTCTTTCCTAGCTGAGGGGATGTGGGGCTTCTCTTCACGCAGCCTCACTTTCTCTGCCTGTTATGTGGGGAGCAGCTCCAGCCTCACAGAGTTATCAGTAGAATTAGATGACTTACTATGTATAAAGCACTGGTGCAGAGCACACACTGTATTCAACGTAGCAGTCACTGTTCCTGAGGACATGGATGCATACAAGTCAATGAAACAATATCTCCAAAGAGCTTAGGAGAGAAATGGCATAAACCTTAAATTCTCTACTCAGCTTTTAGGAAGGAAACAGGCATTTTCAGAAATGTGAAGATACAGAAAGTTCACCACCACAAACCCTCTTGGAAAGAATTACCAAATGGTATGCTCCAGCAACCACAAAAATGAATCCAGAGAGCAGAGAGGTGAGTGGCTGCCAGGGGCCGGGGGAGCGGAAATTGGAGTGACTGCTCAACGGGTACAGGGTTTCTTTTCAGGATAATGAAAATGTTCTGGAATTAGGTAGTGGCAATGGTTACACAACATTGGAATGTACTGGAAGTCACTGAAGTGTATACTTTAAAATGATTAAAATCATGTGATGTGCATTTTACCACAATTTAAAAAAAATGAATCTAAGAACATGATGTGGAATGCAAAAGCAGTAGTGAGAAAAAATTAAAACTTATCATTAAAACTTTATTGAGGCCCGGTGCGGTGGCTCACACCTGTAATCCCAGCACTTTAGGAGGCCAAGGTGGGTGAGTCACTTAAGGTCAGGAGTTTGAGACCGGCCCAGCCAACATGGTGAAACCCTGTCTCTACTAAAAATACAAAAATTAGCTGGGCATGGTGGTGTGCACCTGGGGTCCCAGCTACTCAGGAGGCTGAGGCAGGAGAATCGCTTGAACCCAGGAGGCAGAGATTGCAGTGAGCCGAAATTGTGCCACTGCACTCCAGCCTGGGTGACAGAGTGAGACTTGTCTCAAAAAAAAAAAAAATTATTGGCTTTTATTAAGTATAAAATCCCAGTTGGCCTCATGTTAGGCAGTGATACAGCTCAGGGCAGAAGGCCATTGAGACATAGAAAGGTCTCTATTTGTTCCAAGATACACTGATTATATGTTGAGAGACACATGTAAACATAAAGGTATCTTTAAAATATAAGCAGTCACTAGAAAAACAAACATGTAATGTATTATTGAACCCTTAGTGGATGGCTCTCCACTGGGAGAAAAGGGGAGGGGACTTTTTGATTGTCACAAGATGGTTGGGGTCTGCTGTAGCTTCGCGTCCAGCGAGAGGGATGCCAAATGCCCTGTGGTGCAGCAAAGACTCCCACAGCCCAAGGTACAGTCCCACCCAAAGGATGCAGGGCCACTGTTGAGAAAACTGCTTTAAGGAACAAAAACCCGGACAAAGAAAACACAATTGATTCAATAAAAGGAGGAAAGGGCAAAAGTAGCACAAGAAAGCACAGCAAACAAGAAACACAAAATAAAATGGCAAGGAAAAGTCCAGGCATATCAACCATCTCAATAAAAGTAAATAGATTAAATTATGCTAATAAAATCTTCAATAAACAGATGAGATTTTTTTTTTCATCATGACATAACATTTTACAAAAATACAAAACAAACACCCAGGAAGGTTCAAGATAATAGGATGAGAAAAACAACACCAAGCAAAAAATAACCAGAAAAAGGGGATGTGTATCAGACAAAATAAGAGTTCAAGGTGGAAGCACTCAAAGGAACAGGCAGCAAGAGTTCATTTTGATAAAAGACACCACGTACACCAAAAATATAACAGTCATGACACTATATGAACCTTGCAACACAGTTTCAAAATAGATAAGGCAAAATTAACAATAATTGAAGGGGAAACCAATCAATCCACAATCTTAAAGATGATTTTAACATTTTTCTTTCAGATTCAGTGAGCAAAAAATAATATAAAAGATTTGTACATCTCCCTTGTATACGTTTATCTAACAATATTGTATTAAATACTTATATTCTAAGTTCTGGTTTAAAGTTCTATATATATTAATGAATATCATCCTTACACAGTGCCGTGAAGTAGGCACTACTATCCTATGCATTGGACACATGATGAAACTGATTACCAGCAACTTACTCACAATCCTGTGGACAGCAGGAGGCAGGGCTGGGGTTTGAGTCAGGCACTGGCCCCAAAGCTTGTACACTCAACCTGCACTTATGCTCCCTCTCTTAAGACCCAAAAGAGACAGCACTGTCTTCCATGCACACCCAACTTTCCACAGTAGAAATCTCAATAAAATCCTTAAGAAAAAAGTATTCAAAAATTCATTGGGCATTAACGAAGTCCAGTGCAATAAGACTAAGGAATTAACAATAAAAGAAACCTCCTTCCTAATCTATCTACTTAGAACACTTAAAACATTCTTTTTTATACCTGCTGGCTTAAGAGAACATAACAAGAGAAATTCCAAACTATTTAGAAATTAATTTGAATTGAGCACCTATTGGCATATGGCTAAAATCATACTCTGTAAAATTATTGGTAAACTAGGGATTAAAAGGAATAACCATAACCTGATAAAGGACATCTCCTAGAAACCTACAACAAGCATCACACTTAACTGTGAAACTGTAGAGTGTTCTACCACTAAAAATATTTAGCATTGTCCCAGACAATGTGACAGCACCTGAAAAATAAATATGGACAAGTGTTGAAAAAGGAAAGACAAAATTGATATAATTTGTAGAAAATATAGGTATCCACCTATGAACTCCAAGAGAACTAACTAATAAACCATTGGAACTTATAGAAGAGTTCAGCAAAACTCCGGGATATAAAATCAATATGTAAAAATCAATAACTTTCGTGTATGGGAGCACTCCCAATTAGAAAGCTCATTTGTATTAGAAATAAAATCGATAAAATCCCTGGGGAAAAACCTAGTAAGAAATGTGTGGGACCTACACAAAGAAAAACATAAAACTTTACTAAAAGCATTAAAGAGACCCAAAATAAATGGGGAGACACCCTACGCCCTGGGTTGGTAACTGTTCATATTATGAAGATGGGAGCTCCTGCCTTATCTACATATTCAAAGCACCCACTGACACACATTTTCATGTATAATTGCCAACAGTAGTGGATGACAAGTAGCTAGTGTCTACCCACAAGAATTGCATGCATTTACTGAGCACTTATTTACCTAATCAAATGTATGAAAGTTTGAAGAAGGGTAAAACGGTCTGAACCACAGGAACAAATTCTGAAAAATCGGAGGGAAACTGTAATGAAAAAGTAGAAGGCAGCTCAAATCGTCCATAAGACCAAAATTAAAATTTAGAGCCACAGAGAGACCAAAGAGCATCAAACAAAGAGAAGAACAATTTGCCGTTGGAAGAGAAGCAACGGAGTACTGTCAGACCAAGCAAACAGTGCCAGCCTTCAATAATCAGCGAGCTGAAGTCCCATGAATGCACACAACATCGGAGGTGTGGGCCACAGCTGTGGGCACACCACATGGTAAACTGGAAGCGAGAGTGGAGCAGGTGCCAGGTTACCCAGGAGGCAACCAGCAAAGTGGGGCCCTAAAATAAGAACACATTTTTAAAAGAATTTTATTTTGGCCGGGTGCGATGGTTCATACCTGTAATCCCAGTACTTCAGGAGGCCGAGGTGGGTGGGTCACCTGAGGTCAGGAGTTCGAGACAAGCCTGGCCAACATGGTGAAACCCTGTGTCTACTAAAAAAAAAAAAAAAAAAAAAAATAGCCAGACATGGTGGCAGCTACTGTAATTCCAGCTACTTGGGAGGCTGAGGCAGAAGAATCACTTGAATCCAGGAGGCGCAGGTGGCAGTGAACCGAGATTGCACCACTGCATTCCAGCCTGGGAGACGGAGCAAGACTCCATCTCAAAAACAACAAAAAGAATTTGATTTCAAAGTAAGTCATCCTGCGAAAATGAACACCCTTGTTGGATATCCTTACATTTATGCTATAGTTTAGTGCTGTTGTTATTTTGAGTTAGTTACGGAGCCTAAAATCCCAGTGCTTAGAGGATCCAAGGGTCTTGCTGTAACACTGGTTATATGTTAGTTATCTCTACCCAGCATGCCATCATCAGGATGGCAGACTTTACCCACTGCCAGAGACCCCACCCTTGGACAATAGCATCTTAAAGAATTTCCGCAAGCAGCCAAAGAGTAGAGCAAACCCACATGAGAACAATAGCACTCACAATCAATCAATGCCAGTATTGAGTCATGGACACCTATATACTGCTCTTTCAAAAGTTTTATCACTGAGCTCATTAAATGCTGTATCTTACTGGAAAAGAATGCCATTGTTAATTGTGTTTGCAGCGAACTCTTAGGATAAATAAATTAAACAAGATAATATTTCTGTTAACAAGATCTGCTAGAACTGCATGTGTTAGGTAGAAGAGAAGCCTCACAGTAATTAGGGAAATGGAAAAGAAAATAACGATGAGGTACCGCCTATTAGCCATTGGACTGACAAGAATTAAAAGGCTGATAATATCAAGTCTTGGCAAGAATGTGAAGAAGTGGGTGCTCTTCTTGCCCTGTCGCTGGGTGTGCAAATTGATTCCACTTTCTGGAGGACAATTTGGCAGAAGTTATTTTTAAATTAAATGTGCATGTTATTCAGACGAGCAATTCCACATCTTAGAGTCTACCTAGATACATAGGCATGTATGATTTCCATGACAATATGGTTTGTTACTGTGCAAATTCAAAACAAACTATCTATTAAGAGGAGGAATCTGTTAAATATGTATTAACAGTTTCATGTATGTCATGAAACTCTGTTTGAAATGTGGTGGATTTATATGAAATAGCACAGCAAGCCCACCAAGACACTGGTGCATGAAAACAAGCAAGTGCAATAAATATGTGTAGTCAGCATAATTTATATATACAAAACACACAAAAAGAACGCAAAACTCTTTATTCTGTTATGTGTGTAGGTTACATTTCTCTACATGTAAACACAGAGGGAAAGTTCTGCAGGAATATAGAGCAAGCTGATTGCAGTTTTCCCTCTGAGGCAGGAAATGGGGCTTTTGTTTCTTTTAATTATTTCTTGTCTTTCATAATGAGATGTGTTTGTGTATTATTTGTGATATTTAAAGAAATAAAAATGTTAAGGTTGAAGGCTGAAGACAAAATTGAGTGAATGGTTATGTGCTCAGCCATGTGAAGAAGTCTGCAAGAGGAGAGGCTGGAAGCTGTGAGCAGCGGTGCTCTGCATGGCTGGGTTCCTGGCAGCATTTATCTTGCCAGGTAACGAAAGCACTTTCATAGGCTTTTCCGCATGTCCTCATTTTTCCGTGATACCCGCATATTGCTTTTACAATCAGAAAAATTCAGGAAGCATTTTTACGTGCAGCTGGCTGGTGCCCCACTCTCCATTAAGGAGAGGTTCCCTATAGATTCTCTCACATCCCCAGAATTGATTCATGGGTCAAGAGTGAGCCCTGGAACTCTATGTGTACCTGGTAAGACCCCGTTCCCCACCCCCACCCCCACCCCCACCAACATGCTCAGACTCACCTTTCCTGTAAGCTGTGAGACTCCCAGGACTTGGGGACTCTGCACAAGGCCCTTTACCTCTAAGGCCCTCCCAGGACCCCCGGGGTTACCCCACCCCCAGCCTCTACCTCCCTGTATAGCACTTGACAAGAGAGTAAGTCCAAGACCTGGAAATTTGGGGGCTGAACTGGGGACCCCCAAGGCTATAAGGATTGAGTGTTCTTCAAGCCCAGAAGCCCTGTCACTATGGGCTGGGTGACCATATCCAAGGAGCCCAGGAGGAAAGCAAAGCCCTGGCTCAGAGAAAGAAGCAGGCTGTGAGACAAATATCCGCCAGCATCGCCTCCCATATGCAGGAACACCTTCAGGGCATCCATCCCGAGCCCTCCAATGTAAAGTGATAAAGCAGCTGCCTGGTTCCCTGGCCCTGGCCAGCCCTGCTGACCGCAGACGTGCATGCCGCCCACTGCAGGGTCCACCAGGTTGCCTTGGCCAGGCCGCCTCTCCCCAACTGTCACACCATGGGCCCTCCTCTAGGGCCCTCCAAAGCAAGTGAACATGCTGTGGTTACAAACAACCGCCAACCCCAACTAGCCAGGTATCTACAGCCCATGTGGTTGGGGGTGAGCACCCAAATATGTCTCCATGGAAGCCAGGAGGAAGGGGGACAGCTGATGTCCATGCACCAGAGCCTGTGGTTCTGCCCTGGGAAGGGCTTTGGCAAGGAGCCTCCGGCCTACTGGTCAAAGGACAGCGGTAGGCCTAGTGTGCAGACTCCCTCATCTGTCAATGACAGAATGACCCAAATGACCTTTCTGAACATACATGCTACCTTCTGTGACCATCCCCTGGCCCACACCCATTGACTGACCCCTGATCCCCAACCAGCCAACTGGCAGAACCCAGAGGTCCCAGACGCAAAGTCTCAGCAAAGGGGCCCTGCTGGGGGGTTTCTGCTCAAATTGGCCTGCCAGTCTACCCCTGCTCATGCTCTGGACAACTCAGAATCCAACCCCAAGGACCCAGAGCCTGAATCTTCCTTATGAAGTTGGAGAGGGGCGCCTCTCTTGAAGCAAACCAGGCCACATCACGGTTTGGCATCATCGGTTCCCTTCCAGGCCAGCTTGTGAGGCCAAGCATGACCCACCCCAGATACTGACCACCACAGCCCTCTCCTTAGCTCCTGCACCACTCCCCACGTTCTGATCTCGAGGAGGGGCTCCCTCCCTGCATGCTGAGCTGGCCAGCAGGACTTTCCTCCCCTCCTGCTCACTCCCCATGACGTCCTTCCCCTCCCCCATCCCAGTAGCATCAGGCATCAGCGCCTGTATCATGGACAGACTGTGACTCCCCCAGGGCAGGACCGAAACTCTGTTTCCTCTGCATCCCCGGCCCTGGGGAGGGGCTCAGCCCTTCCCGCTGACCCCAGACTCACCATTCCCATCTCGGGGGTAGTTCACACCCTTCCCTCTTGCAGTGCACCAATTTCCCTTCCTCCCCACCCCCTTACCAGCCTTCCTGGGGGGCTCCTCTCCCCTCAAGCTCCTCAGGCAGGCAAAGGAGGCCTCTGCAGAAGGCAGGAGGTCCTGGCCACCCCACAAGTTTGAACCCTGGGTCCAGCAGGCTGGCAACACCACCAGGGCTAGACACCTCTCCCTCTTCCAGTTCCCCTCCAGCAAGCCCACCCACAGCCCAGGGCTCAGGACAGATGGCCAGGAGCAGACCCCTGGAGACTGCACAGTCACAATGATGGTGGCTGCGCCCATTTTCCAAGCCCTGACCAAGCATTGGGAACAGCATCTCATCCCATTCTTGCCCCAACCACAGCAGGAGGCTGCCATCAGGGTCCCCACAAGGCCAAGCAGCAAGTAGAGGCCAAGACCAGCTTCATGCCTTATGTGAAGCCACACAGCCAGGAAGAGGAGAAGCTAGAAATTAATCCTGGTGTGGCTCACAGTGAAGCTCAGGTGAGGCCAGATGCAGAGGAAAGTAGGTTTCCTGGCAAATGTAAGCCACGTAAGACGGGAGCAGCACGTCCAGGAAGCCCACTGCACATGGGCACACCCACAGACCTGGTACCACTGCCCTGGCAGGTGATGGCTCATCTCACTGATGTCACCTTGCAGGAACTGAGCCTCAGAGAGCTGGGGGACCACAGCAAGGTCATGCAGCCAAGAGGCAGAGGGTCTGGAGGCCAGGACTAGTGAACGAACAAGGAAGGAAGAGGAAAGGCAGGCTGCATGCCCCAGGCCGCCCCAGGAACACCATGAGAGAAGGGCCACCAGGGTCCCACCGTAAACAATCCAGGGAGGCGGTGGCAGGGCTGGCGCGTGCAGGAGGCATCTGGAAGCCCATCGCTGAGACTTGTCACCCATGCAGAGCTGCTGGCTTGGCTTGGTTCATGGGATATGTTGCTAATTCCACCTTTCCCCCACCCCTCACCTCTCTGCCAGCCGCTCAGAGTACCACAGCTTCTTCAAGTGGCTTGTAGGTTCTCACTGGGCATTCCAGCCTTGGACTCCCATGCTAGACAGCCCTGGCTAGAGCAGGGGGCTCACAGAGCCTCCCTGACAGGGCCTCCCAGCCTGCAGAGCCCCCCTCCCCCAACTACCCAGGGAGGTCACTACCTGCTGAGCCTCAGCAGCTCCATGTGCAGTCAGGAGGGTTGGCCCAGGGCAGTGTGTGGGCTTGGTAGCAATGGTAATGCCCCCACCCTCTCTGCAAGGTGTACAACGTGCCCACAACCCATTGGAAGCTAGAGGGCTGGAGTCAACACAGTGCCAGACATTCCACCAGTGCCCTCCATGGGACAGGGCTGGAGAGACAGAGACTCCTAGTCTCCCTAAAACACTGCCTTGAGACCCCAGGAGCAGGGTGAACAGAAATAGTTCAGACTTTGGGGTCACCAAGCCTGGGTCCCCAGCTCAGTGGTCACTTCTATCCCAGTTCTGGTCCCTGGGGCAGGTACCAAGTGTCTGAGTTTCCATTTCCTCATCTGCAGACAAGTTGCTGTGAAAAATACACGCCTACTGCTAGTAACTGGTCTGGCACAGAACAAGTGCTCAGTAAAAGCAAAGCCACTGCCTATTCTCCAGCAATGAGCATCCAGCCACTGTCTCTGCCAGGTCAGACTGGGCACTGTGTATGGTGGGCGGAAATGCATCGGATGCGAGCCTACTGCCCGAGACACTGGCCATCCTGTTGGACAGGAATGACACAGAAAGCAGAAACTGAGAGTCAGGACAAATCAGACGGAGGCTGCAGGGCTCAGGGCATGCCTGCAACACCATAGCACCTGCCAATGCGAGACCATTCATTTCAGAGATGAGAAACCTGGAGTCCAGGCCAGGGGTGACTTCCCTGAGGTCATGCAGCTGGCCAGTGTCAGGGTGGGGCCCAAAGGGACCATCCCTGGCCTCCCCACCTCCATGGCTGGATTGGCTTTCTCACAGGCCCTCCCTGACTCCTCCAGAATCCAGGCCAACTTCCTGCTGGAGGAGGGGGCTGCCCTAGGACGGTGAAGGAAGGGCACGAACAGCCCCTGAAGAGGAGGATGATGCATTCCTGAAGGAGAATTCTAGATGGACCTCTAGGATTGAGCGGCATGAGGTATGAAGGGTGCAACCCTCTCCCTGCAGCTCAGAATGCCTCTGAAGGGCCACTCAGCCTCAGAGCTGGGGCTTCCCTTGGGATGGCCTCTCATCCCTCAGTCTGTGTCCTGCCTGGCCTGACTCCTTTCTCTGCCTTCCCCAGGTGCAGATCCCAATGTCACCCCCAATAAGCCTCCTAAAAGCCAAAATCCCACTTGGACTCAGCTCCCTGGAACTGACACTGTGTCCCAGGCCCCCACCTCATCCCCGCTGGGGCTTCCTTCCCTGCCTTCCCACAGTGACTCCTGAAGTGATGCCTCCAGCACACCTCTCTCCTCCTGAAACCTCACCCAGGTTCCCCAAGTACCCCAAACTCCATGGTCTACACTGACCTCACATCTTCCCCTACTCCTTCCTGACTCCTCGTCTCAAAGATGGCCTCCCTGAGGCCCAAGCGTGTACATGACCTTCACCTTGATGTTCCCCTTCCCTCACTCCAATACCCAGAAGCCAACCTCCAAGCTCCTGCTCTGACCTTCACACAGCCCCTCCTCGCTTATCTGCCTGGCTGCACCATCAGCCTGTCCAGCCCACCTTCCACCAGGGTGGCCTCCCAGAAACACAAACCCATCACATCACCCCCAGCTTCAAATCCTTCCCAGCTCCTCTCTGCTATCAGTATGAGGTCCAGCTCCTGCTCCTGGGAGACCCACCTACCACCCAAACCTCCAGCCTCATCTCCTACCAGATCTTCCGTCAGGCCAGCACTCCAGCAAACCACCAGGCACTCCCTGCACACCCCACAGATGGAGGTTTCCCATCTCTGCTCAGAATGCCATCTCCCACCACCATCTCTTATCCCTCATTTTAGGCAATCTGCTCAACTCCTATCCACACTTCAAAACCCCAACTAAAGTGTCTTTCAGGAAGCCTTCCCTAACTTCACTAGAGAGCAAAACGTTCCCACCAGTCCATGCTGCTTCTAGGATAATTTCCCATTTATTCCATGAACTATAAATATTTATTTCCACATCTATGCTTTCCCCATTAGACTGGGAACACTTGGAGGAAAGGAGTTGTGCTGGAGCCATCCTGGAATCCCCTGGATTTAGCAGAGAGCCTGCCTTGCAGCAAGCTGTCAACAAATGTTGGTTGAAAGTACAGTTGACCCTTGAACAATGAGAGGTTAGGGTGCTGACCCCTCATGCAGTCAAATTTTTGAGTACAACTTTTGACTCCCTAAAAAATTAACTACTAATAGCCCACTGTTGACTGGAAGCCTTACTGATAACATAAGCCATCTATTAACACATATTTGTGTATGTTAAATGTATTATGTACTGTATTCTTACAATAAACTAGAGAAAAGAATCATAAGGAAGAGAGAAAGAATATTTACTATTCCACTGTTAAGTGGAAGTGGATCATCACAAAGATCGTCATTCTTGTTGTCTTCACAGTGAGTGGGCTGAGGGGGAGGAAGAAGAGGGGTTGGTTATGCTGTCTCAGGGTTGGGAAAGGAGAAAGAAAATCCTGTGTAAATGGACCTACACAGTTCAAACCAATGTTGTTTAAGGGTCAACTGCATAGCTGAGTGAATAAAGGAATCAATCCACTAGCACTGGATGCCAGCCGCCACCCCCCCTCCTCTCCTCTTCCCTCAAGCTGTGCTCTGTCTGGCCAGGGCAAGCCCCTCACCTCCTACATCACTCAGGGCGAAGGCTGCCTCCCCCCACCTGGCCCCCTAGTCCCCTGGCCTATCCATCTGCTTGACTAATGAACAGAACAACCTGTGTTCCTTTTCCGGGGAATATTCCTGCCTTAAACTGCTTTGAAGAGCATAGCACCTGCTCACATATCAATTAAAATTATAATTAGGTGGTGAGAGTATATAATTAAAATAACACGTTCCATCTCCCTCATTTACTGCTGCTGCTGGCTGTCTAGATGCAGTGAAGCAGCTCCCAGAGTGGATGGGGGTGGGGATCACCTTTGTCTCCGCATGCACCATGCTTTCCTTCCAGGTGTCTCTTCTGGCACAGAAAGCAGATCCCCAAGGTTGCCTTAAGCAACCCAAGTGAAACGGGTTTTCTGTCACTTGCTCAATTATGACTAACACTCCTTGTCTGGTTATGGTTCGTATCACATGTCAGACTTTTTCAGGCCTCCACACCTTTGTACCTGAAGTAGAAGAAGGGCATTTAAGACTATCTGTCTAAATGCCCTTCTTCTATTGTATGCATAAGAAACTCCTACTCATCCTTCGAAACCCAATTCTGATTTTCATCTGTGATGGGTTCTGGGGACACAAAGGAGAAAGATGCAGTCCCTGCTTCAAGGGACACACAGTGCTGATCACCATCCCCACGTTCCAGAGGAGGAAACCGAGGCTCCCTGATAATGGACCATGGTTGGGAGGCTGAGGATGTGGCTGGGTCTGCAGAGCCCTCCCACAGCCTCAGTCCCTCCCCACTTCCACAGCACAGGTCTGCTACATCCGCTGCCATCTCCTGGCCAGCGGCAGTGCTGGCAGGTAAATCTGTCAAGTGGCATGTCCTGCTAAACAAGAATAGGAGTGTGGTTTGGGAGGAGCCATTTGCTGCTGCATGGTGCTTTGCAGAGATTTTGCTCAACCAGGAGATGTGCCCACCACCTAGCACATCCTGCTGTAATATTTATGAAGTCCCATTTTGGCAGAGCATGGGGGAAATCACTCCTTGTCTTTTAAAATTAAACTCACTTAGACTTTCATTGCTATAACCATTAAAACCAGAGTGTTAGCTACTGTCAGCTCCTCCAAGCTGATTTGCAGCCAGCCAGGGCTGCCTTATCCTTCTGCCTCCTCCAGGACGCCAAGTGGGGGAAAGACTCACAGTTATTGAGTACCTCCCAGGTGCTGGGCACTCTGTGGAGTATTTTACATATGCTGCCTTGGCATTTCCAAAATGGGTTTTGCAAAGCACTAATTACGCAGGATGTTAATAGGTGCTCTGCCAAATAAAGTTCCATGTTCAATTGAGCCTGCAAACTCTGAGTTCACAAAAGTTAACGGGCTTCTTTACTGCAGGACTTCTCAGAGCCTTAAATATGCTGATGTATGTGGTGATGTCCTCAAGAGAAGCATCTAGCTGGGGCATATGTATTTGGCCACAGAGCCTGTTTTCTCCCACAATATTCAGTAAAATCAGTTGTGCAGAATTCAATCTGGGACATACTGTTCTATTCTTCCCCAGCCTGGAAAGTGGCCATTGCTGTCCCTATCTTAGGTATGAAGAAACACACTCATGAGGTCTCTCTCATTCACTGCTATATCCCCTGCATCCAGCATGGAGACCTCCACACAGCAGGCCCTTGATGAACAGTTGGGAGCTATATGAAGAGATGCCCAGCCAATGGTCATGAAGGGGAGAGCTGGGACAACACTCTGAAAGTATGTGACTCTTTCAAACTCCTTACACTTCCCATGGCCACTTCTCTAAAGCTCATGAAAGAACCCCTCTCCAACCTACCCCACAACCAGGTAGACTGTGAAAGGGCTGGGTATGCAGGCACCTGGCCTGGTCCCAACACAGGGTAAACCCTTAGAGGGGCCCTCCCACCCCAATCCAGCTGAGCATGGTTTTACATGGGGCCTAACCAGCCAGTGAAGGGGCAGGAATCCAGGAGTCACATGAACATCACACCTGTTGATCCCAAACATTGAAGACGGGAGGGCGGCAGAGGCTGCTCCACTCCACCTTTCTGAAGGCTGTGTCTATCACAGACAACCCTAGGTTGCTCTCCTAGGAGTATGATCACTGGACTTACTTGTCCAGTGTTGTGTCTAAGAAGGAGATTATTTCACAGTGTTTGCAATAAAATGTACACAATAACACAGAGAAACACTAATGGGGTACACAATGGCAGAGGCAGAGGCTAAAGGCTGATCTCCACTGTAATCCCCAGCCCCTGGCCAAGCACACGCTTAGGAATTGAACAGGATTTCATGATGGAATAGAAGAACTGTGACATCCAGGAAACAGAAGGTTAGGAGTGGGGGCCTCCAAGAATGTCAATGCTCCTTGCAGCAGTGACACCCTGGGCTCCAGGACTCCTCTAGAGCCCAAGCAGGCAACTGAAGAAGAAACACAAGTGTATGTCCACAACCCAGCCTCCTCCACGGTGACAACTAATGCTGTTTCCCACCCTCACCAGGTCCACACCTCCCCATCCCCCTGCCATCCTCTGGATGCGTGGAACACCATGGTGTCCCCAACCAGTAGGCTCCAGGGATGGTTTTCCTATCAGGTACTAAAGTGCAATGATTAGGCGACAAACCTCATTTGCCAGAAGGCAACACGCAGAGTCATAACCAGACCTGGCTCCATGGGAACATGGCTATAAATTGTTTCTGACAGTTGTGTTATTTCATGTAAGCGTCGCCCACTCATTTGTAGGCATTTCTAGAAAGACCCTGACACACAGCCCTGCAGACTGCCTGACCCACTCTTTATCTGACCGACTGATCGACCGACACTAACCACAAGTCAGCCAGCAGGAACGCAGCCTATCCTCTATTAGAGAGGCCCTCCACGAGCCCACCGGCCCCTCCAACCTGCATGTGGGTAGGACAGGACCAGAGGCTGCCTGGGAGTACGGCTGTGCCGTCTCAGGCAGGAGCTGGGAGGCTCTGATCCCTGACCTTGTGTACTCCCTGGCTCAGGAGTCTTAGCCAGGGCCTTCCCACAGGGACACCATCCTGTAAGGAGCAGACAGCTTCCAACCACACTGGGCCCCAGCTACACCACCACAGAAAGCCAGGACTTGGGGAGACACTGACCCCAGTCTCGACCCTCCCATGTCCTGAAATAAGGGAACTCCCACCAGTAGGGGTGGCCTAGACGGCCTGAAAACCGCAGGGGAGGACCGCAGAGGTCAATGTCTACAGCCACCAAGGAAGAACTGCTCCTGGTGGTAGTCTGTAAGTTACAGTTCTGAATGTCCAGCACAATTGATTTGCTCACCTTATCCTGCTAACAGCCTTTCTCTTCCTTTTTGGGAACTCTTTTTTTTTTTTTTTTTTTTTTTTTTTTTTTTTTTTTGAGATGTAGTCTCACTCTATCCCTGAGGCTGGAGTGCAGTGGCACGATCTCCGCTCACTGCAAACTCGGTCTCCCAGGTTCAAGTGATTCTCCTGCCTCAGCCTCCAGAGTAGCTGGGATTACAGGTGCCCGCCATCACACGCCATTAATTTTTGTATTATTAGTAGAGACAGGGTTTCACCATGTTGGCCAGACTGGTCTCAAACTCCTGACCTCAGGCGATCCACCTGCCTAGGCCTCCCAAAGTGCTAGAATTTCAGGCGTGAGCCATGGCAGCCCGACCCCGAACTTCCTTCCAATACTACCTGCTTTTGGAAAGAAGTGAGGGACATGGCTCAGGCTGGCCAATGAAAATATCCCTCCCTGATAACACTGAGTGGCTCTTGGATGGGCACATGACCCAGGCTGGGCCAGTCAGGATACGCCTATCCCTGGTAGCACTGATTGGTTCATGGATATGCACATGACCCAGGCTGGGCCAATCAGGATAGCCCTGTCCCTTGTAGCACTGATTGGTTCATGGATAAGCACATGAACTAGGGTGGGCCAATCAAAGTCCTCTGAGGACCCCTCCCCAGGAGTGGAAAGGGAATGTGGTCTCTTCTCTACCATTTTTGCTAAGCAGGAAGAGTGGATGACGTGGAAGGAGCATGCACAAAGTGAAGTCAAGCAGAGCCACAAAGAGATACTCCACAGCCCAGAATCCAGCCTGCCCTGAATCCCCTTTTGGCAAAGGCCAGGGTGAGTTGGATCTTTGTCCTGTACAACTGAAGAAACCACAGCGGGAATACATTTGGGAAACTTGCTGGTCCCTCCCACCTGAGAGTCCACAGTACCAGCCCCCCTGGGGAGGGAGGAGTTTCGCTCTATCCCCCAGGCTGGAGTTCAGTGGCACAATCTCGGCTCACTGCAACCTCCACCTCTCGGGTTCAAACAGTTTTCCTGCCTCAGCCTCCCGAGTAGCTGAGATTACAGGTGCACACCACCACATCCAGATAATTTTTGTGTTTTTAGTAGAGACAGGGTTTCGCCATGTTGGCCAGGCTGATCTTGAACTCCTGACCTCAAGTGATCTGCCCGCCTCGGCCTCCCAAAGTGCTAGGATTACAGGTGTGAGCCACCGTGCCTGGCTCCCATTTTAATTCACACAGATACCCTGAGTGACAGGGCCTATGCTTATCCCCATTTTATAGATGAGGAAAGTGAAGCTCAGGGAGCTTCAGTAAGTTACTCAAGGTCAAAAACTAGTCAGTGGGCCGGGCACAGTGGCTCACACCTGTAATCCCAGCACTTTGGGAGGCCAAGGCAGGCGGATCACGAAGTCAGAAGATCCAGACCACCCTGGCTCACACGGTGAAACCCCGTCTCTACTGAAAATACAAAAAATTAGCCAGGCGTGATGGCATGCGCCTGTAGTCCCAGCTACTTGGGAGGCTGAGGTAGGAGAATGGCGTGAACCGGGGAGGCAGAGCTTGCAGTTAGAGGAGATTGAGCCACTGCACTCCAGTCTGGGCGACAGAGCGAGACTCCGTCTCAAAAATAAAACAAAATAAAATAAAATAAAATAAAATAAAATAAAATAAAAGAGTCAGTGGCAGAGCTTGGGTTCAGATCCAGCTGGTCTGCCTCCAAAGTGCTGTCACCTCCTCTCTCCATTCAAAGGCAAGCTCCAGGTGCCATGTCCACCCTGAACCCCAGCACCCAACACAGTGCCTGGTGCCTGGCCCAGACAAGACACCAGTGAACGTCTGTGAAGTGAACAAATGCTCTCTGCCCTGCCACACCTGGACATCTCCTAGGAGCCTCCCAGGAATCCTGCACTCCCAAGAAACATCTCCTGAGCTGCAGGGGAAGGCAGGGGAGGAGGAGGAAGAGGCATGGGATGAGAGAAGCCTCCAAGCCTGGCAGAGGCCAGGCCAGGGCACCTCAAAGCCCCATGCAGGAAGGCTGGGGGTTGGCACAGGCCTGCCCATGGGGAGTGGATTCGGTGATTACCCAGTGCTGGCTCCACCTACACCAATTAACTTGCAGCTCCCAGGGGTGTGGTAGTTCCCACTGCACCCTGTGGCTGAGCTAGGCAGGCAGAACCACACTGCAGGATGCACACTGAGGAAGAAAGCTCAGGCCTTTGCCTCCCGCTGGGGAGGAGAACCTAGAGCTGGCCCTCAGGGATGGCCATGTGACCAGCCTCACGGGCAGTGAGGAGGCCAGCCGCATCTTGCTGAGGAACCCACAACAGCAAAGGAGAGAACGAGCAGAGTGGGGAGGCTGGGAGTCAGCAGACCAAAGTGACCTCAGGAGGAGGTGTCAAGCTCTGGGGTCTGGCAGCCAGCTCAGAGGTATTTAGTCCTCCATGCAACCTGCATTGATGGAGCTCCTGCTGTGTGCAAGGCACGGCGCCAGAGATGAGGACCCAAAAGACAGAAATCCCTGCCCTCCTAAAGCTTCCACTTGGGATAGAGGTGAACGAGCAACAACTAGGTTAATTCATCATCCAGCCAAGTGGCCTATGAGAAGGACATGAGAACTACAGAGAAAGACAGGCAGCGCCAGGAGGGCGGGAGGAGCTGCAGTAGGGTGGGGAGCGGCAGTGGGGTAGGGAGCAGGGTGAAATTCTGCATGGATCCCAGGGAAGAACTAATAGAGGAGGAGACAGCAGGGACTGGAGGAGGGGAGAGTGAGCCTCACAGATGAGGGAGAGTGCCCCCTGCAGCAGTTGGGAGGCTCCCGGGGAGAAGGTCAAGCAGCCAAGCAGTGGAATGGAAACCCCAGGAGGAGCGGAGCCAGGATCAGAGCAAGGGGGCACTCAGACACCCAGCTGAGAGCACGAGCATGAAATGGCGAGAGATGCATAGCAGGCAAAGCCCCGAACCACCAAAAAGTCAGTCAGCAACTCCAGGGGAAGCAAAATGTGGGACAGGAAAGGCTAAGGCAGCACTTCCCTAACTGGGCTGTGCTGTGTGTTGACACAGGCCTAATGCAGAAAACGTGCACCACGGATCTGACCAGACTGCAGAGCACCATCATGACCCGCCACCCAGAGGGCAGGATGCAGGGCACAGAGGGAGGAAAAGCCCATGATTCCCGTCCTCTGAGGCGAGAAGCCAATATAGACGTCCACAAGGGGAACATCAAGGGGTGGAGCCAAGCATGCACTTGGGAACTCTGCAGGTGAATACTCCAGGGGCACGGTGGCCTCTAGGAGAGGAAGGCAGTGGAGGGGAGTCGCTGTTTCTCTAGACCTTATAGAAATCATGGGCTCTTGAAACTACCTGCATGAATAACTTTGATAAAACCAAAAACTAGAAGGGGAGGAGGGAAGAAGAAAAAAGGAGGCGAGATGGCCCTGCCTGCTGAAGTCCCCACGGCAGCCAGGGCCTACAAAGACAGCGCAGAGCAACTGGATGAGGACTGGAGTGGGAAGCTGCCTGGAGGCGGTGGCCCTGGACGAACACCTGGAGGGTGTCAAGGGAGGAAGAGAAAGGCCTTCATTCTGCCTCTCAGGAGCCTACTCCAGTTCAGGCCTCCTCCTAGTCAAGGACCACAGGTGGCCCCCAACCCCGTCCCCCTTAACTCTGAGCCTCTCTGTCCAGTCCCTACAGCAGACAGATCCAGGCCAGTTACTGCAATCCCCTGACTCTCAGAGGGAGCCCTGCCTTTCCCGACCCCCACTGGCCCTTCTGTCTTTACCTCCTCCTGGGCACTTGTCCTTTGGCCTCTGGCCTTTGCATATGCTGTGTATCCTCCCTCCTCCGTATTGTTCAGGCTTCATTTAAGAAACCCCCTGCTCCAGGGACTGTCCCTGATCCCCCAGGTCCATCCTTTCAACGTGGTCCCCTAAAACACAAAAACAAAAGGAGCAGAGTGCTTCTAGAGATAGTAAGAAAATCCTACCACCGACACTGAGCCCCGGATGCCCCAGAGCCTGCACTGCCCACTAAACAGTCCCAGAGGATGGAGGAGAAGATGGGACTGGGATGAGGTCCTGGTGGGACCCTGGGTGCTCACATGGTGCCCCTCCCTCACACGTTTCCAGAAGGGCCCGCTCAGGGAAATGCTTAACCGTAACCAAAAACCTTAAAGGTGGCTTCTCGGCAGCCAGTGAGGCTGGGCATCCTCCCCCGCAGGGCTCCCGGCCATGGCTTTCCCTCACCCTGAGCATTCCCTCTCCTGCAGCTCCCAGAGCTAGGCCCTCCTCGCCAGTTGTAAATAACAGACACACTGAGAGAACGTGCCACAAAACCATGGCCACAATTCACAACACGTAGTCTCTTGCCATGAGCCTAGCATTTACATCTGTTGAGTTGGTGCCTCAGGCAGTGGGGTAGGCACACAGCCCTGCCCCTCTTCCCAGCCCTGTCTGCCCAGAGAGGGGCCCTGGGCTCAAAGGGCCTGGGCCAGGTGGCTTCCAGTGGGGTTTCCAGGCTCAAGAGCTGTGTGCCTGCAGTTCTTAGTCCGCGGAGCCCCAGTTTAGGGATCTGGCCTTGGGGACTTTCCAGGGAGCATCTTTTCCTTGGATTCTATGCCAGAGTTTCCAAGCCCAGCCCAGGGATCTGGATTTTAGGGCACTAATTCTAGAAGTTCTATCATGAGATGGGGAACTAGTCCTGAGCTTGAGGTTCTCATCTGGGAGCTTTTAAAGAAGAGTCACCCTGGGCTCCTCCAATTGAGGGGCTGATGTGACCTTCTGGGCCTCATCCACCTCTGCTTACTCCCGAGGTGGCTCCAAACTAAGTGCCCCATGTGTCCAGGAGCAGGGACAAGAGCGGAGTGCTGGAATAGGCAGGTCACACGGCCCTCATGCTGCGGGCACTGCTGCACACAGCCAATGTCAGAAACCAGAGAGGGCTGTGGCTCACAAAGGCCACACAGTGGTGCTGTGCCAGCCAGGAGGTCCAAGTCCCAGTCCCAGTGATGCCTCAACCCCAGGTCCAAAGAACCAAGAAGGAGGTGGGGTGGAAATCAAGATGAATCCCAGCTCCTTTCCTAATACACACACACCCCACTATGTCCTCACCCAAGGTCTGTCAAGCCCCAGAAGTCTTTTGGGTAACTTGGCTGGCCTAACTGGGACAGCCCAACCCAGTTAAGGGGCTGGCTGGGCCCTGTTAGGTACCCAAGGGGGACTGAGACCCACGGGCTGGCCATGCCCCCAGGACAGAGTATGGAGGGCAGGCCTGAGGGACATCCAGAGAACAGGAAGTTTGGCCCAGCCCGGCCCACCCTCCAGGAAGCCCTAGGGAACCCACGCTGCTTCCCTGCCCAGGAGCAGCCTGAGTCGGGTAGCGATCTACCCCCTCCACCGCAGCGTACCCCTCAGCATTGAGGGAGCCCCAGCAGTGAGCAAGCCCTGTGCGCTGTGAGCCCCGGCCCGGCAGCCCATTCCGGGGAAGGACTGACCATTGAAAGGTCTTATTTGTCATAAATACAAATGTTTGTTCCTCTGAAAAGCACAGGCTCTTTAAATATAAAGATCCTGGCGTTCCTTCTGTATATGCCCAAGGCCAGGGCCAGTCCACAGTAGGTACTCAGGAAATGAATGAACAAATGAATGGACATTTCCTTTATACTATCCCCACTGAAGGATCAACAGAGGACTTTGTGCAGCAGCCTTTCAGCCACGTGAATGTTCTCTCTGCTGATAGCACTCTCCATCACTTGTGCTCTTAAAACCTTGTTTTGGAGATGAGATGTTCGGAATTCCATCCAGGAATTAGGGTTCAGTTCTCTGCAGAGGGTTATTCGCCTTCTTCTAACAGAACAGAACCTCCCAGTTCTCATCTTAAGCTATCTCACAGCTAATTTTCTGGATTTCTATATATAAAATAAATCATTTAACAAAAAAATCTGTATCTACAGTGTATGGAACAAAAGAAGATTTCAAAGCCCATTAACTCACAGAGATGGTGTGTTACTGGGAGAATATGGGCTGTATAATTAAAACAATTTAAATCCGATTATAAAAAGACAGTGGGCTTTACTGCCTGCCACTATCTCACTAATGGAAAGAAAACCAATATCTTGAGTTTTCTAAAATCACTGTAAAATTATGAATTAGAACACGTATGTACCATCACTCCACTGCTCCATATTACTGATAAAATGAGATGAAATATTTCTTGCAGAGAAATATTCCTTGCAGAGAACATAAGCCATTGTTGGCTCAGAGCTCTGCTGGGCGTACACAGCATCTGGTGGCTGAGGCCCCCAAGGTGGGAAAGGAGGTGGTCAGCCAGTATGACGGGGTATCCTTTCTAGAAATCCCAGCCTTGAAGTTAATGAGGCGTGGTTCCCCACACCTCCCTAGTGAACCATGGCACCCTGTGTCTGATGAGGGAGAATCGCTGTCATGCAGGGGGATGGACAGAATGACAGTCATGGCCCAGCCAGGAACCCCGCCTTGTGCAGCACAAGCGTGTATTTCAGTCTGAACTAGGGGAGCATGTCCAGAGCTGTGATGAAGGAAATCAACAGTGAGAGCACCCCCACTAGCCAAGTACCTACTGGGAGCTGGGGCGGGAAAGCACGTGGCCACGCCTGGCCCTTGGCATTCCATCTCTGCATCACGAAAGGCCACCATTCATTGGCTGGCCCTGGCTGCCCCTTGGCACCACCCAGGAAGCTCTTAGAGAATACCAGTGCCTGGGCCCTTGCCAGTCTTGTGAAATCAAGCTCTCTGGGGTGGAGCCTGGGCACTGACACTTTTCTGAATTCCTGGGGCCTGGGTGTGCTGTGCCCACAGTGGCTGGCACTGGGTCAACCCTCCAGAGACATGTGGGCAGGGAACAAATGGGCACCCACTGTATGCATACCATGTCTTCAGACTCTCAAAACAATTCTTCTTCAAGGTAGATGTGAGTATCCCCATCCTACAGATGAGGAAACTGAAGTGCAGATATTTAGAGGAACATGTACTGACTCGCACAGCCAATAATAGGCAGAAGAGGGATTCGGCCCAGCCACAGCACTGTCCAGTGTCAAAGATGATTCAGAGACTTCACCCTATCCCACCTGCCTTCCCCCAGCCAAGACTGGCCCACATGTGCCCCACACTGGACCAGAAGCTAGGGGAGGAGCAGGGACCAGCAGGAGCCAGGGGCTGCCTCTGAGGCCACAGTGGTCTAGCAATGCCACCAGGTGCTGGGGAGAAATGGGGCACAGCCCCTCCTACACCAGTCTCTTTTGGGGCCAAAGTACATTTGTAGGATATAATTTCCACACACCGGGAAAGCCCTGTCTTGACACCTGAATTTTACCACTAGGTCATTGTAAGAAGTCTGGAAGAATTCAGGTCTCTAGACAACTCTTGTGGCCCATGTCACATCCTCTCAGCCATCTCTCCACCTGTTGCTGTGGTGACTGGCTGCATACAGGTATCCTTGGGCAGCCCTCACCTCTGCTCAGCAGGGGCCTCTCTGCTGGCACCAGGTGGGAACTGCCCAGCCAAGCTGCTGCACAAACCTGGAATAGCTGGGAAGGGAGCAGCACCAGGCCCCTCTGACCAGTGAGGAGTGGGCTGGTGGATAAATGCTCCCACTTTCCCTGCCCAGATGGACAATCCAGATGCCCTTTTTGTGGTTCCCTGGAGGGCCCCAGCAGGAAGGAGCCCTGGCAGTGACCAGTCAGACTGGCCTTCCCTCCTGCCCTGATTCACACTTCCTCTTCCCTTGGCATATGTTCCAAAGTCCCCTGCTGGCGCATGAGCCTTCATCTCAGATGTCTGACATGAGACATCTTCATCTTCATGTCTGCGTGGAGGGGCCTCAGGCTGCCATATCTTATGAAATGCAGGTACCCTTGTCATAAGCCAGCACCATCTCAACAGTATGTGTAATATAGTCACTCAGAGTGGTGCAGCTTGGGTGGACAGGAATGGGCCCTGGGGTGGAGAAGAGAGAGGCCCGGGGCTACCAGACCTACCACCAGGCCTTGGGCAAATTTGGGGCTCTGAGCCCTGCTCCCCATCCAAGGAGAAGCCAGCCAGCCTAGCAGCCTGCTCCTCCTCTCCCCTCTTCTATGGCAGGCCAGGAATCTGTGGCCATGGGAGGCAGAAGCCAGGCTTAGGGATGGGCCTCAGCCATGTAAAAGTCCTGAAACCTCCAAGAATGATATGCTCTGCACCTGGGATCCTCAGGGAGCTGCTCTGAGTCCAGAGCGCAGATGCCTGCAGAGGCAGGGGTTGGGGGAGCTGACTGGCCTGTGCAATTCTGCCATCCTCACAGGCCTCTCTCCTCACAGCTTAAGGGCCTAGATGGAGGTGTACGGCTCTGAGCCCCAGCAATGTCCCCTCCAGTGGCCCACATCCTAGATCCTTTGATGCTCAGGGCCTTAGTCCTGAGCCACTTCTGCCTGTACCAGAGAGAAGCCCTAAGGCCCCTGCAGACTTTGCCAGGATGTCAGCACCCTCCTCCGTCTATGCCCAGGGACCCTGGACAGCTCACCTCTGAGCACTAGCTCCAGCTATGCCACTACCTGCAGTGCCTGCCTCCCTTTCTTCACCTAACCAACCCCTGTTCCACACTTAAGACTCAGCTCAGAAGTCACTTCTTCCAGGAAGTCTCCCCTGGTTGCCCCAAGCCCAGGCTAGGTTAGGCACCACCCCTGTGCTCCCACACCCCTGGGCAGGCTTCATTCTCTTGTAGCATGCATCACATTCTTAGGCCACTCATCTGTCCCTGCCACACCCAGCCAGTGGGCATAATACGTATGCACAGTGTCCAGACCGGCTGCTGGGTGTGGCCTGCCAGGGCAACTCCAGCACATGGACTCTGCCAGCTGGAAAACACCCTCTCCGCCCCAGCCCGCCTCACACCCCTTAAGAAGGCTCACGTTTCTTCTTGGACCACCACCACCTGCTTTCCCCAGCTGAAGTTAATAATTTTAAAGTAATTAAGTCCAGCAAACCATAACCGATTAAGTAGGGACTGGTGCTGGCCAGCAGAGCTGCCATAGCCTCGTCTCTGCCCAGGCCTGTGTTTGGAGGGCAGCTGGGTGGGGCCTGGCCCCGGGTCCACCCCGCCAGGGCCTGACCATCCTGTGGCAGAGATAAACCTCTCTGAGCAGTCAGCCGCCTAATGAGACTGTCAGGGGACTTCTTAATGAGATTAGGCAGGGCCCTAGCTCTGCCTCACGGTGCGGTGCGAGGATTTCTATTCAATTAATCATTCAGAGCAGCGCAGGCGCTGCCCAGGAGGCAGGAGCCAGGCCCATGCTGATAAGGCAGCCACCTCCCAGCAGCAGCCCAGCTTCCTGAAGTCCACAGCAGCCCCAGGCATCGGCCCCACTAGGCAGAAGGATAAACAGAGGCTAGCCAGGAGGATGGGGCAAGGCTGCTGGCCCAGGACTCCTCCTTGTCCCTTGGAACCTGGAGGGAGCTCTCAGGGTTCCCCACAAATGTGCCCATTGGGAGGAAGAAAGCAGAGATCCCCACCCACAATGTATGCATGGGGTTAGGAGAGGCCTGCCGGCTGGGGAAAACTAAAACCAGGAACAAGAGCACACATGGCAGCTACATAGTGAAAGCTATGTGTGAGAGCCCCAGGCCCCATACCCTGCATGAATGCTGAGCACAGGTGTCATCCTGCGGGCTGGCACATGTCTCTTACCCCAGAAAGCCTACCCTAACTACCCAGCCCCACCCTCCTGCCCTGCTCCACACACCTGTGGACACACCACAGAGCTCAAAGCCTGGTCCTTCCCCTCCTTACTCTCCTGTCCCCAAAGAGGTTTCCAGCCAGCACTGTTTGGGTCTCCTGGAGCTCACTGGAACAACTGTCACCAGGTGTTGTTGCCCTGAGGCTCCCAGTCCAATCCCCCCTTAATGTGACAGGCCACGTTCCAAGTGCCTGTGGCAGAGAAGCCCCCGGCTGGATGCTGCTGCCATCTCGGCATCCTTTCTCTTCCTCTCCAGGTGACCCCACCCCCATCTACCGTGCCTCTTTCACTCTCAGTCCAGGGACTGGGCAGCCCCCACTAGCCAGACAATCAGGGTGTTCTACTCCTTGGGCACCAGGATTGATTCAGGGAGGAAGTGATTCGGCCCCATACCAGCCCAGTGGGCTGCAGTCCTGGGACTCCTGTAAGACTCTTGTTAAATAATTCCCCTCTTCCAGGGTCAAGTGGCCAGGTGGCTGGGCTGTTTCGACATCAGCCTGCAACAGGCAGGAGGCTGCTCAGGAAGGAAACCACCCAGGAGACAGCAGGGACAAGGGGTGTGGAGACGGAGACAAAGTCCTGTGGATACCATTTGGGCCTTGGATCCAGCCATGCCTGAAGCTACACAGCCTCTGGCCTTTTCCATTACATGGCCTAATAATGATCCCTGTTTTGCTTAGGCCCAAATGAGGGTTTCTGACACCAGCATGATTAATATGACTAACACGGAGGGTTATTTCAGACCCATGGCAGGTTTCCCTGAAGGCAATAGTCTCAGATGGTCTGCTTTAGCATTCTGACAAACGACACACATGTGGCCCATAACTTCCCCACAGGCCATAAGAGGCGGAAACCCCTACATGCCACAGGGTGCAAGGCTTGGCCACCTTCCCCATGGTCCCAGTGGGGACCTCCCAGCACATCTAGACAGGCTCCCCCAAGGAGGGGCTCTCTGGGAAGATGGCCCCTAGACCACCTGTCACTGGGGTCTCAGTCCAACAGCAGGTGTGCACTGTGAGCTCTCTGGGACACACAGTGTGCATGCAGTGTGTGTGTGCAGGTCCTGGTGTGTACTTGCCAGAGGCCCAGTCAGGCAGCCACTCAACAAACATTTGCTCCACCCCTGCATGTGCCTAGGCCTGTACAGGCCCGGGAGTCCCAAGATGAGTTCATGGTGCTGGTGCTCACAGACTTCAAAGGCGCATGTAGAAGCCAGACACCAACTAAGACACAATGAATGGCATGGCAGCAACGAGGCAGCCCTGGCCCAGACAGAGGAAGCCGAGTGGCCAGGAAAGGCCTCCTGAAGAGCGTACAGAGCTGAGACTGGAGACGGGGCTCGGTGGCACAGGGTGCATGGGTGTAGGCAACCAGGAGAGAGCAGACTGGATGCCAGGGCAGAGGCCAGACCACGAGGACTTGAATGCTGAGCACAGGTGTGACCCTGCAGGCCAGCAGCCACAGGGGCCTGGTGTCGGGAAGATGCCCTGGGGAGCTCTGAGGGGCAAGGCTGAGTAGGGGCCCATCTGCCATGTGCCAGTGCCTGGGCTGGCACACAAGAGCCCCGGCACGTCCACGCACATAGCATGTCCACGTGACAGCATCCCAGGGCAAGGCCAAGGCAGAGCCACATGCATGCCCCTGCTAGCTGCACCTGACATCCAGGAGCTCCCAGGAGCACTCACCAGTGCTGATCAGTGCATGCTGAGACTCATCACAGACCTCGCTGTCCTGCCTTTAACAATGTTAATTTTCTTCTCAGGAGCTAAGTAGCCTAAAGCAGTGGGACCCCATCCCGGCTGCACTCATGCAGGCTTCTCCTGAGAAAGCCTGAGCATGAACAACCACAGAGCTTCAAAGCCCTTCTAGCCCCTGCTCACCAGGAGGGGTCCAGCTCCTGCTTCCTCAGAGGCCAACGTGGCGACAGCAGTGGCTGCTGGCTATGAACTCAGATGGGCAATGGTCAGCAGCTTCTGGAGTGCAGAGGGAGGCGCTGGTGGGAGCCGGTGGGAAGCACCTCCCTGCCAAGCTCACAGCTGTCAGGCTCGCCACTCCAGACTTGCAAGAGCTCCTCCCCTTCCTGGCCAGGGACCATTCCACCTACCCTGGCCAGAAAGAGGCAGTGGCCAGGACCATGTCAGCCCCATTTCACCCATGGAGACTGCTGGGGGCAGAGGGGCTCATAAGCCCACAGGAAAATTCCCAGGTGGGAGAAGAGAAGACAAACCCAGGTTCTGGTGCAGAAGCTCACACTGCCAGCACCTGGAGCCCGGGTGAGCTTCTATTTCTTCTGCAAGGCCTCTCCACTCACCCCCACCCGCACAGGCACACCTCAAGCATACAGAGGTATGGGGCCTCCAGAACTTTCCCACTCCAGCCAGTGAGTATTGGAAACATCTCCATCGTGGTTCTCCCCTTTGCACGTGGCCTTGGAAGACCTCATATAAATAGCCATTACCAGGGAGAAGCAGTGCCATCAGCTCCCATCTTTTCTTGACAGGAAGATCTTCAGTGCAGAAGCTGACCAGGAGGGAAGGGTTAGCACAGGCAGACCCACAGGGGGCAGGACAGGACTGCTATACACACAGCTGTGCGACCCCAGGTGGTCCTGAGAAAGAACACGGGACAAGGAGCAACAGCATGCAGAGGCTGCAGAGAGCAGAGGTCCTATGAGTCTCTCCATCCCGTCGCCCATCCAGGGACTTTCACTGAATACCTCCAACCAGCCTCATACCAGGCTTGGCTCTGAGGACTTGGCAGCAAACAAGACAGACACTTCTCTGCCCTCACAGACATGATGGCCCTCACAAATAAATTATTAACATCATTGCTGATGAGGAAGCCTGCAAAGAAGGAAAATAACATTTTGGTAGAGTAATAGGGGCCCTACTTGGAGCCAAGGGGAGCTTCTCTGAGGAGGTAAGATCAGAGGCATAGCCAAAGGCTGAGAAGGGGCCCAGCATGCAAAGAACCTTCCAGATAGTAGGAACAGCATGTGCAAAGGCCCCAGGGTAGATGCATGCTTGGCTTGTTGGAGAGATGGGGGAAAGGCCAATGTGGCCAGAGCAGTGAGGCCAAGAGAAGTGGCGACTGAGACACAGGTAAGATCGGCTTTTGTCAGGGTACTTGGGGACTTGTGGCCCCAGCGAGGGGTCTGGATTTTATTCTTAGTGCAATGGGGAGCCATTGAAGGGTTTCAGCAGGAGACGGAGGTGATTAGATTGATTTTTCAGATAACTCTGGCTGCTATACAGACAATGGCCTGGAGGGAAGGGCAGAAGCAGGGGGCCACGAGGAAGTGACCTCAAGTGTCCAGGCTGGGGCTGGGGAGATGGCAGTGGAGGTGGAGAGAACCAGACAAAAGCCAGGTGCATAGTGGGAGGCCCAGCAGGTACAAGGAGAGCACCAGCTTGGCTGCCAGTCCTTCACACTCCCTAAGCAATCCCTGCTTCACTTTGCTTTCTGTGTCATTCCCTGTACTGCCCAGGATTGTCCTGAGATGATGCACAGACAGCCCTGGGCAGTTTGTAATGTATTGGTAGACACCTCTGCTTTTTTAAAAATTGACGTATAGTAATTGTACATATTTATGGGATACAGAGTGATATTTCAATACATGTGTACAATGTGTAATGATCACATCAGGTAATTAGCATATCCATCACCTCAAACATTCATCATTTCTTTGTGTTGAGAGCATCCAAATTCCTCTCTTCTAGCTGTTTGAAAATATACAATAAATTATTGTTAATTATAGTCACCCTGCAGTACTCTAGACCACTAGAACTTATGCCTCCTAACCAGCGGTAACTTTGTATCCCTTAACCATCTTCTCCCTATCCTCCTTTCCCCTGCCCTCCCCAGGCTCTAGTAACCTGTATTGTACTCTCTACTTCTATGAGTTCAATGTGTTTAGCTCCCACATGAGTGAGAACATGCAGATGCCTCTGCTTTTGAACAAGCAATCACCAGGAGCCTGCAGTATGGCAGACGCTGCCAAGCTCACCACATTCCTTTCCCGAGTGAGATTCCTGGGCCAGCTGCAAGCACCACCCAGGTGACTGTCCATGAGGCTTCTACAATGAAAGGAGGATTAGCTGAAATGGCTCCAGGACCTCAGCCAACTCCAGCATCCCGTGGCTACATGAAACATGCACGAGACAGTGTATGTGGATAGAAAAAGTGTGCAGGACTGAGTCAGGTGCAGACACGCATGGGCTAATGGGATTTCTGGGATTCTTGTAGCACACGTAGGAGCTGGTCTGTGACCCAGTGTCAAGCCACAGGGCAGGCTGGGGAGGTGAACTGAGGGATCAGGTCTAGGTCCAGCCTGCTGGACATTTCTGAGGTCAGTGAGGGCAGCACAGGCCTCCCTGCAAGGTGGCTGGGGCTGGGAAAGACAGCCAGCTACCTCTAGAAAGTAAGCATGAGATTCGCAGAGCTCTGAACACACTGGACTAAAGGAGTCAGTGTACAGTCCACATTTGGAGTCAAATAGCCAGCTGCATGAGCATTGGCAGGGGTGTCTGATGCACCGCCTTTTATTGGGAGAAGATCCCAGAGCCTGAGGATCAGAGGTTTACCCAGAGCCACAGCAGGCAGTGATTTGGGAAGCCAGTGTCCTCTTTGGCTTCATCAACATCAGCAGAGTATCCTGAACAAGCAGTGACCATTCCCATCCCTCTGCACTGGCCAGGTGACATCGCGAGGACAATAACTGTAGCTGCTCTTTACTGAGCACCTCCTTTGTGCCAGGGACATGCTAAGTCCTCTGCAGTCATTACTTCATTTGTTCTCAAAGACAGCCCATTAAGTGGGGGCACCAGTATCCCAAGTGTACAGGAAGGAATGCTGAGGCTCTGCGAGTTATGTCCCAGGGACCCTGTGTTCAAAAGGGGCTGGGCGCAGTGGCTCACACCTGTAATCCCAGCACTTTAGGAGGCCAAGGCGGGTGGATCACAGGGTCAGGAGTTTGATACCAGCCTGACCAACATGGTGAAACTCCATCTCTACTAAAAATACAGCTCAGCATAAAGACTGTCCGAGATGAGAGTCACCAATCCTTAGAGGTACACGGATCTTCAGCTCATGTGGTTCAAGGCTGGATTTGAGAAATTTGGGCACTGTAGCCCTGACAAAGCAGGCTGGCCCATGCTCCCTCAGGCAGTCGGTGCCTGGCCAGGTCTAGCCCCAGGCCAGAGTTTGCTCACAGCCCTTCCTCTCCTGTCTTAGTCTGCTCTGGTTGCTAAAACAAAACACCATAGACCAGGTGGATTAAACAACAGACTAATTTATTTTCTCAACAGACAGTTCTGGAAGCTGAAAGTCTAAGATCAGGGTGCCAGCATAGTTGGTTCCTGGTGAGGGCTGTCTTCCTGGCTTGCAGATGGCTGCCTTCTTGCTGCATCCTCACATAGCAAAGAGACACAGCAAGCTCTTTGGTGTCTCTTCTTATAAGGCCACTAATCCCATCATGAGGGCCCCACCCTCATGACCCCATCTAAACCTAATTGCCTCCCAAGGCCCTGCCTGCAATGCCACCACATTGGGGGTTAAGGGCTTTGATATAAAATTAGGGAAAACAAACATTCAGTCCATAACACTTCTAGACCTTCCCCCACTCTGGCCTTGGCTTTGCATGGCCCCCTCAGCTCTGGACACAAGAACTCTGACATCTGCTGACCTGTATAGCTGAGACCCCAAGAGGGCCACTCCCTGGGGTGGTAGGCAGACTGGCTCCCTCTCATCCCACTAGCATGATGCTGAGATGCTACAGGTGACACCGACAATGAAGAAGCACTTAAGGTGCTGTCCGCGGCCTCCTCCTGATCTTGGCCAAGTTAAGTGACCACCACTGCAATGACCATCCCATTGGATGATCTCTGAGGGCCCCGGAGTCAGGTCTACACATCTAAGGCCAGGAATGTGCCCCAGGAGGGAGAGGAAAATGTATTTATTGAGTGTGCACTACAAACTGCCCTTAGAGCTGAGGATACCACAGGAAACAAAAGCAACCCAGTCCCTCCCTCCCCACAGTCCACAACCTCCAGGAGGCATCACCAACAAGTCAAAGGAAACACAAGGCAAGGGGAGCACATGGCCAGGTCAGTCTCCTGTGGGTGCTGGGATGCACCCTGAGGATGCCACCTCCCAACTGGAACCTCACGTGAGTCCAGGAGGAGTGTGAGGGAGCTAGCAGTGCTCCAAGCAGCAGCTGGAAGCCTTGGCTCTTTCTGCTAAACATACCCAGGCAGCATGGGTGTCTGCAACAGTCTCCTTGTGTGTGCATGTCCCTGTGTACATACACACCTGCTCAGCACTGCCCACCACACCAGAGCCCCCAAAAGCCTTTTGGAGGGCTGAGCCATCACACTGCTGGACTCTCCAGGGCACCTATCCCGTTCCAGCAGTGTGGTGGCTCAGCCCTCCAAAGTCTTTATCAGGTGCACAGTAGATGCCCAGAGCTGAGGCTCAGGTCCCTGCGCAGAGCTGGACCCCAGCAGCAAGCCTTAGGCCAGCTCCAGTTGGGGTTCTGTGATAAGGAGAGACCCACCCTCAGCTCTCCAGGCCCAGGCTGGCAAACCACAGGACTTGGGGGTGGCCCACAGAGTTGTTTTAGTTACCAGAACCCTGTGGGAGAGGTGAGTGAGGGCAGGTACCCTGGGAGCCTCCTGGGACAGAGGAGGAGCAGCACTGGATGTTACAGCCATGGCAGGGAAGGTGGCAGGAACCCTAGAGCCCAGCTGAATCAAGGCCACCTCAGCATCTGACACTGGCCACTGAAGATGGAGCACTGTTGGGAGGGGGGCTCAGCCCAGAGCTCAGGTCGGGCCTCAGAGCTCTGAGCCCAGAGCCCAGACCAGAGGCCAGAGTGGGGCCACTCCATGGCTTACCACACCTCTGGGCACTCAGATGAAAAGGCAGAAGAAGGCCCACGACCCCAGGCCAGGAGCAGAGCCACAGTAGGACCTCAAGTCTCCACCCTGGACTGAGCAGGAGGAGTGCCATGAGGGACAGAGAGCAAGGAGACGGCCTTCCAGGCCAGGCCAGGACCCAGTTTATAGGGGCACTATAAACTGCCATGGGTGGGCTGGGCCCAGAGCTCCAGGCAGCAAGGCCTGTGTCTCAGCCCTGACCTGGGGATTGCTAGCACCCAGACAGGACCCAGAGACCAAGAGGTGTCGTGTACCTTGGCAGGGTCCTAGGAGGATGGAAAACATTGTGGCCAGGACACAACAAGAACGAATGCCTCCTGAACATACTATGTGCCAGCACCCATGCCCTCAATGCAAGAATGAGCCCCAAGGCACTAAGCACCCCTCTCTCGGGCACCATGGTGGACTGTCGCTCACCACAGCCTCCCTCCTGCCAGCAGTACATCCTCTCTAGATCCACCACCACAACCCCAAGGCAGCCCCATTTCACAGAGGTTGAGACTGAGGGTCAGAGAGGGAAAGTGATCTGTTCGAGAACACACAGCTAATGAGTCAGATTTGGGAACTGAACCCATACCTGCCTGACCCCTTTCCACCAAATAGAGCAAGGTAGGCCTGCCCTATGGCCAGGTCCTACGGAGGCAGGGGCAGGCCAGTGGGATTCTGGCCACTTCATGCACTCAGAGCAGACAAGGCCACAGCAAGATGGAAATACCGTGCCGTGACAGTCCACAGGTTCCCAGAGTCCCAGCCCATATGGACGGCTCTGAGCAGCCTCCATATGAGCCATGTGGTCAACACTGACCTCCTTCCCTGCTCTCCTGAGGCACCCAGAATGGCTGGGGCTCAACTCCAAGCCGCACATCTCCACCGCCCTAAGTGGCGCCAAGGCTGTGGGAACCTGCTCACACTGCCCAGCCCAGGGCAGGAAGTGAGAGGAGGACAAGTCTCCACCATAGACCACTCAAGCTAGTAAGATCACAGCCACCTCCGCCTCTTCACCCAGTCACTGCCCTGTGCTAGCCCTGGGCTGGGCTATTCTAGTGCGTTTCCTCAACTGATCCTCTCAGCTGTCCTCTGTTCCATTTTACAGTCATGGAAACCAAGGTTGCCCACCCAGAGTCAGAAAGCAGAGCAGGGGTGGGAGCCCCAGTCTGTGTGAGGGACAGCCACTACACTCCCACCCCCTCAGCTCCTGGACACCACACGGATGCTCCGGCGGAGACATGGGTAAGGGCCAGGCTGAGCACAGTGGGGAACCAGGGCGGATCAGGTGGAGATGCAGTCGCAGAGCACAGCTGCCTCACCTAGAGTCTGTCGAGGGACGAGTGTGAGGGAAAACTGGAAAGATGGGGCCATCAGGGCCACATGTCCCACACCTGGGTGGAGGAGGAGGGGCAGCCTGGGCTCAGGACCACCCTAGGCCCCCAGCTAACACCCTCCACCTCACCCACTGGTAACCTACACTGCCCACAGCTTGGACCTAGAAACAAAAGGGGCCATCTCATCCCCTCCGGACCACCCTGCCCGCACCTCAGGCCCAGAAAGGGGAACTCTGGGTTCTCCTTTCTTCAACCGTGGCCATCCGCCAGGAAACTGGCTGTTTACGGGCTGGGAGGAAGGGCTCAGAGAGTCTAGCTGAGATGTTGGACACAGACCCAGCTGCCTTCCTGGGCCCAATGCCTGTCAGAGAGGGCAGCACCCCAGAGAAAGGGGCTGTCACAGGCCAGCAACGGCAGAGAGATGCGTGGTCTCTGCCCCAGCCCACTGCCATTAGCAGGAGAGGGCTGCCGCTTCGCAGGGCAGCAGGGGCAAGGCGTGGGAGTCTATACGAGGGACAGGGCCACAGGGCTGAAGCCGTGGAAAGTGCAGACTTGCCAAGTCCAACTACGGGGACAGGGGGAGGTCATGGGTGCTGGTCCTGTCGGTGGCTGGGCCGAGAACCCAATCTTCACCTCATGACTAGCTCAACGCTTCTGAGAGCTGGGATTGTCCAGGCGCTAGTTTACAGAGCACAAGATTGGCAGACATGGAGAAAAGCAGAGGTGCAACCCCAGCCGGGGCCGGGGACTCTGGCTTCCTGACTTCCCAGCACAAGGAAGGGCTGCCCAGAGGTCTGCAGAGGAGGGACAAGTTGCTGAGTACACAATGGGGAATCGATGGGAGCCACGGATTCCACCCAACCTAGCATCCAATACCTAAAATTGTTTTTGGCTTTTGTTTGTTGCTATTGTTTTAATGAATCGCCAAGGAAACAGGAAGGCTGTTTCGACATGAATGGAAAATAGGCATTTCTGTTGCTCACCAGTTGTTTCCAGTTCTCTCTGCTTCCAGGCACATAGTAAGGCTGTGCTTCCTGGATCCCCTGTGACTGGCTGCGGCCATATGACTGGTTGCAGCCAATGAGTCATAAGCAGAAGTGATGTGGGCACATCCAGGCTGAGCCCCCCAGAGCTCTCTTCCCCTCTGGCACAGCAACTGGCAACAACCAAGTGAAGTGACCATGAGGAGCCAAGCTCCCCACTGACCGGCAATGGACACACAGTAGGAGCAGGAAATACTGTGTCATGCAAGCTGCTGGGAGTTTTGGATTGTTTGTTACTGCAGCATAACTTAGTCTCCCCTGACTCATATAATGGGAAACACAGAGCAAAACCAAAGGGTGGAGACCCACAGGCATGGCCATGGGTAACCAAGTGTAAAAAGAATCACATCCAGGGATGGAATGGGTTAGAAATGATCTGGGAAGAGACAGGGCAGATGGGATGCTCTGAGTTGTTAGGCAACAGCATTTCCTGGGCAGTAGAAGACTCAGTGAAGATGGAAGACAGCTGCTGTGAGGACAAAGCTAGAGAATTTCAACCTGGCAGCTACAAGAATTGGGAAAGAGAGTCTGTGTGCCATTACAAGAGGTGACTATGAGTGATGAGGGACAGCCTTAGCTGGCCCCCAAGAGAAACCTAGAGAAATGGCCCCAGCAGGAAAACTGTCAAAGTACTCATGTCCTAGACCTAGAAACGGAAGGTGCCATCTCATCCCTTCCAGGCCACCCTGCCCACACCTCAGGTCCAGAAGGGGGAACTCTGGGTTCTTCTTTCTCAACTGTGGCCATTGGCCAGGAAACTGGCTGTTTACAGGCTGGGAGGAAGGGCTCAGACAGCCTAGCTGAGATGCTGGACACAGACCCAACTGCCTTCCTGGGCCCAATGCCTGTCAGAGAGGGGAGCACCCCAGAGAAAGGGGCTATCACAGGCCAGCCCAGGACTAGGAACAGCAGCAGCTCAGAGGCAGTATGATCCATGGCCTCTCCCACACGCCTGGCATGAGGTGTCCATCTGCTCATTGCCAGTTAAGTCCAACCTCCCAATCTAGAGAGTCGAGCCATGGCAATAAGGAATGAAGGGAGCCTCTTGAACCCAAAATTTGAGGAAGTGGGTGGTGCCGGAGTGTAGTCTATAAAAATGAGAAAGTGTGTGTGTCCCCATGCATGTGTGCATGTGTGTGTGCTCTTGAGTACATGTGGATGTGTGTGTGCCGGAGTATATGCATGCATGTGTGTGTGTTGCACATGCGTGTGTGTGCACCTGCACAGGAGTGACTCCAGAATGAAGGAGAACCCTGACGCCTATGAGTTCAGCACCCTGACACCGTGAATTCAGCACAGGTTTGTGGGAAATCCAGAGAGGGGACCCAATGCCTAACTCCAGACTATCAATGCCTGCAGCCTTATCCACAGCTGTTATCACTGGCAGTAGCCCTTGAGGGGTCCAGGAATAACAGCTCTCTGTGGGACCCCAGGCAGCAAAGTAAGATTGACTTCAATGAGGGCCCTCCCTTGGGCTCTAGGTAGGCATGGGCAGAGATGGTGAGGTTCTGAAGAACAACCTACCCAGGCAGAAAAGAGGCCCTGGGTCCAAGCGACAGCACCAACTTACAGTCTGACTATTCAAACAGCAGTTTCCTCCAGGAACTTCCTTATGCACAAGCAGCAGCCAAGCCCAGGAAAAGAAGCTGGCATGTCATTGGAGAACACAGGTTAAGTCTGTGGAGGCCCCACAAGCTTACAGTGTGATGCTTCCAGAGTGAGCTTTGTAGAAATGGAAAGGAAACATAGCTATCCATCCCAGGTGACTGTAGCAAGCCCAACGAAGACAAGAGGATGCCCCCCAGTAAGCAAGAGTGCAGTCAAGCATGCAAAAGATTATCAGGGTGGAAGGAAAGTGGAGGTGGACAGTGCACATTGGCTACATTGGGCAAAGACAGGTGTGCCAACGTGGTAGCAGAATAATGGCCCATAAAGATGTCTACATCCTAATCCCCATATCTGTGAATATGCTAGGCTACATGGCACAGATTGCAGACAGCATTAAGCTTGCAAACCAGCTATCCTTAAAATAGGGAGGGCTGGGTGCGGTGGCTCACGCCTGTAATCCCAGCATTTCAGGAGGCCGAGGTGGGTGGATCACGAGGTCAGGAGATTGAGACCATCCTGGCTAACACAGTGAAAGCCTGTCTCTACTAAAAATACAGAAAATTAGCCTGGTGTGGTGGCGGGCGCCTGTAGTCCCAGCTACTCGGGAGGCTGAGGCAGGAGAATAGTGTGAACCCAGGAGGCGGAGCTTGCAGTGAACTGAGATCGCACCACTGCACTCCAGCCTGGGCAACAGAGCGAGACTCTGTCTCAAAAAATAATAATAATAAAAATGAGGAGATTATCTGGGATCATCCAGGTGGGCCCAATATAACCACAAAGGTCTTTGAAAGAGGGAGCCAAGTGGAAAAGGGAGGAAGAAGAGTCAGAGAAGGAGACGTGATGACAGAAGCCAGGTCAGCATGAGAGGATGTGAGAAGGCCTTGACCCGCCATTGCTGGCCTTGAAAATGGAGGAAAGGGCCAGGGGCTGAGGAACCCAGCAGCCTTCAGAAGCTAGAGAAGGCCAGGAAACAATTCTCTCCTCCAGCCTCCAGAAAGACCCAGATTTTAGCCCAGCAAGACCCATGTTAGGCTTCTGACCTGCAGAACTGCAAGAGAATAAATGTGTGTTGATCTAACCAACTAAATTTGGGGTAAAATTTGTTTCAGCACCACAAGAAAACTAATACAGCTGAGAGGATGGGAATAAGGGGTCTACAGCATCTTTAGGAAGACACGGACATCACACTCAGACAGCCTCTGACAGTGTCTGGTGAGGCTGCCTGCAGGACTGCAAGGGTGTGGCCTCGATGGGACCTACAATTCTCTATAATTCTGAATGGAAGCCAAGAAAGATGCCGGAAGCCATCAGAGCTAGCAGAATGTCTAGATACCAGTGTGGCCAGTGAGGGGCAGACTGACCACTTAGGAGGTAACGGATATAAACTGAGCAAGGCCTCCACATGGGCACCAACAAGCTCTCTGGGTTTCATTTTTATTTTATTTCATTGTTTCATTCTGTGAACCACAAGCTATTCTTGGTAATGTTTATGTCTTCCTAGAACCCTTTTGTGCTTATGATAACTAAAAGGAATATTGCCTCACTTGCATGCATTCCTTTTTTCTGCCTCTTCCCTAAACTGTTATCCCTCCACACTGCGACAGGTATATCTACAGCATATCCAATAACTCACGTCTTTTACTCACAGTAAAAAGTAATGCTGGGAAATGAGAAGACTCGTGCTCAGCCAGTTCTTTTATATAAATTATATGCATTTATATAACCTCCTACTTGAGCAGGCACTTTACGACAATCGGAAATTTTTTTTATTTAACAAATTAGGATCTCTTTTAGTATCTAGAAGACAAATTTTCACACTATTTGTTAATATGGACTTTGCCAGCTAAATCTAAGATGTAACATTTTAGAGATTTAAATGTCCTTTCTGTGTTATTTGCTAACTTTCAATCCTTATCAAATGGATATTTTATTGTGTGATCCATTCTTTTCCATAAATTGACCAAATGTCCTAAAAGGCAGTGCTTGTAAGGAGCTTGTTAAAAGTCAGCCTAAAGAAATTGTTAAGTAAAAATCTTAGGACCAATATATCCAGGCCGAGTTTCTTGTTTTGTTCAGGAATATTTAATTCTGCATATCTCAGCATAAATAGTTCCTTTAAAAAAAAAAGTTTTGAACATTGAGAAATGTATGCAGTTACTAAAAGTAATGTTTACAAATAGTTCACAGTGATTTCAGAAAAGGCCAATGATGTTAAATGGGGAAAAAAAAAACAGGATATAAAACTGAACAGAATGGGAGCTCTCAAACTTTATAAAATACAGTGGTGGGGGAAAGACTAGAAAGAATCAACACTAGTGCAATTCAGAGCAATTTTGTTCTGCTTCTTGATGCTTTCCTGTACCTTCCACATTTTACATAATAAGCACACATTGCCCTTTTTCTTTTTTATATTTTTATATTAATACATGCTCATTGCAGCAATGCATTTTCTTTTATAATCAGGGAAAAAAAGTAAGAGCTAAAAATGAAAAGGTCAGTTTGGGTCCTCTCTCAAGGAATTCACTAGCTTAAAAAAATGGTGTAGCTGAAAATATCAACAGCCTCAAGAGAAGCTGAGATGGATTCACGGTTGGGTCAAGGAATGGAAAGGGAATTACTGTTTACAGAACACCCACCTCAGGCCTTATGCAGACGATTTACACACGTCTCATCTCATTTAATCCTCACAATCCCATGAGGCAAATCCTATGATTATTCCCTTCGAACAGATCTGGAAACAGCAGCTCAGAGCAGGGCTCCAGGGTCACACGGCGAGTGAAGACAAGACGGGAACTGAAACTCTTTAGGCTCCACCAAGCTCTTATCGTTGCATGGCACTGCCTCTCAGACCAAAACAGCTACAGCACCACTCTACTGAGAGGTCACTGTGGCCTTGTCCAGTCAATGTTGGAGATCGAGCCCCCATCTGCCTTTGCTCTCCATCCCTGACCACTCCCCTACTAAAACTCTTTTTCTTTCCTACTCAACCTGTATCGACAACCCATGTCCTGCTGCAATGAATGTCCAGGCCCAGCAGTGAGAGATAAGCCATTCATCAAGCAGGGATCAAGCCCGGTGATGGAAAAGCACCCCACAGAGTACAGCCAAGGAAGGACATCCAGAGAGCTGAGTACCTGCAGCAGAGCCCCAGGCAAGGGAAAAGGAGGCTGATGAGCACTGCTCTGCCCCTCCCAGAGGCCTTCCAGGGCTGGCTCCTCCCATCCCTTGTAGGCATCCAAGGGCTATGCAAGGTCACAGGATAACAATGGATTTCAGTCCACCAGACTCATAAAATGAAAGTAAATGCCAGCTTTCACCAGCACAAACTCTCTGGGCAGTAGGCAGCCCAGCAACAATACCTGGCCAGTGTCTCTCTCCTTCGACAACTATCAACCACCAGAATCTAACTCCCTACTTCCAGACATGCAGAAACACTCACTCTCACACCCCACAGAGACCGTGTCAGCCTGCCATCCTTGGAGCCTGAGACATTTTTCCAGTTATACAAACAGAGAAACCAAGACCCAGAAAAGGCCCCTGGGTGGAACATTTGTCCCCAGGACAAAGTTGCTTTGAGGAGCTTACAGGTTGAATCACCCATAGCTATGTTTTGTGTGGCTTGTGCTGTGTTGTTTACATTGCTTTATTAGTTGATGACAGCTTTAAATCAAATTTTACATTAAGGTCCAGATTTGGGGTTCCTCTTAAAAAAATAAATCAGCATGTCTACAACAGTAGGATTTTCACTCCCAAAGGCAAAATCTGTTAAAGTTGTGTGACAGCTTCTCCTTTTAATGGAGATGACCTCTTCAGGCCCTATACTCCAGGTACCACAGGAACCAGCTGCCCGGTTCATCCTTGTATGTTACCTGCATGAGGTGGCAACCTTGTGCAAGAGCACCATGTTTAGTCCCTGGGGAACTGCTGATGGGAGTGAACGGGCATCATTCAGGGGCAAAATGAATGAGCTTGGATACTCAACACTGCAGAGGGGAGTCAACAGAGGTGTGTCACCAGACATGGAACACAGGCAGGGTCTCCACTACACTGGGAGCTCCTGGGTCCAGGAAATATGTGCTTCCAAACTGTGGCTTCGGCTCCCAAGCACAAAGAATGAATGTCGACAGAGATGGCGTGTGTGGAGCCAGTGTCAAGGGAACAGGAGGCAATGTGAAAGTTGTAGCTTGTCACCCCAGGTCCCCACCCCAGTTAGGGTTCCTTCCACTAAGAAGGCCCTGCCCTCCTCTGGCTGGAGCCCACCCCAAGAACCTGCAAGGAGCTGTGGTAAGGGCACACTGAAAAGAAGTCCAGAACAGGGGGCGTCTAGAGACAGAGACTGCTGGTGGGGCACCAGACACCAAAGAAGGGCAGGAATTCCTCTTCCCTGTACCTCAACAGACATCTGACAACGGACATCTGTCACAGCTGGAAGCAGCAGCTCCCATAATAAGCAGTGTTAGCCTCACCCCCCGCCCAAAGAAAACACTTGGGACTCCCGGTTTGTAAAACCACCTCAAGAAATCCTTGGACCTTCAGTCCCCAGAACTAGTCCCTGGTCCCTGCCCCCAGAGCTGGCCCCTTTCCTTCCTCTGCTGCACCCAAGAATAGGAGACCCCCAGAATTCCTCCTTCCAGCACAACAACCTCCCCAACACCAGCTCTGACACCCCAGACCCAGACCAGAGCCATCATCGAGGTATCCTGTCCTTGCAGGCACCAGGGAGACTAGCAGCCCATGTGTACCATAGCAGCAAGAGGACTCTGGGCTCAAGGGGCTTGAGGAGAAAGCACCGGCCCGGAGCTCTTAGCCAGCCCACCTCCCACTACACCCACTGCCCTCTCTACACTGCCCTACCAGTTCCTCCAGCAAGGAATCCTTGCATCCTGCACCACTAACTGTGCCCTTCTATCCTCAGCACTGAGGGGCACTGGCCTCAGAGTCCCCATGGTTGTGGGGAGCAAGGCAGAGGGAAGGAGAACGGACTTAAGCTGGGTAAGTGTCAGAGGTGGAGCCTTAGGCCTTAACCAAGAAGCTGGAGGCTTGGAGAAGGAACCAGGGTTCCGGAGCTGAAAGTCAGGTTGAAGGGGAGGGACTAGGAGAGAGGAGGGAAAGCAGAGGGAGTTGCCGTCACGAACGCCCTCGCCGCGCACCTGTGGCGCCTGTCGCGGGGCCCGACCGCAGGCAATGGCCGTGGAAAAGGGCGGCCCCGGTGCAGGCTAGGATTTCCCCGCAGCCGGACTAGCCCAGCTCCGCTCCTTTCCTGGGCGAACAGCGCCCACCTCCGGCCCAGGCGGTGGCGCCTCCGCCCGCGGCGCGGACAGCGATAGAGAAACCGGTTCCTCCAAACCTGGTGGAGGAGCGCGGCAGAGAAGCGCCGGGCTGAGGCTCTGGGGGCAGTGGGGCGCGAAACACCGCGCCTACCAGGTTATGCCCGGGAGAAGGAGACAGGGCGGGCTCCAGGCGCTGGGCGCTCCTCGCCTCGAAGCAAGGAAGACACCGGCCCACCGAGATCGGGGGGTGCGCCCGACACAGGTACCCGGCACGCAGACACGCCCACCCCCAAACACCCAGAAACAAAGACCGCCCCAAGCCACGCACGCCTGCGCAGCCAGCGCTGGGCGCACACCCGCGCCCACACAGCCCGAAAGGCGGCGCGCAACCCGCAGGAAGCCCAGCTCCCCGCGCTCGCAGGCTCTCATTGCCAGCCGGCAGCGCAGAGCAGTCCTGGCGCCGCTGCCTAGGTGGGCCAGGGAAGGCGCGCCACCGCGTGTAGCACCGCGGCTGCCCAGGAGCAGAGGGGGACCCGCGCGGCCCAGCTCGTCCCCAACCCCGCCAGTGCCCACTGCTGCGACGCCTCACAGACCGTGTCCCAGTGGGCCCTGGGCACAGCGGTCACTCACCTTCCTGCACAGCCTGGAACGGGTTGTTGGCCTCGATGACCTTGATGGAGTAGGTGATCTTCTCGCTCTGCAGGATGTCATCGTTGAGGCTCAGGTCGGATACCGCCAACTGGAACACCCTGTCGTCCTTGGCTGCGTTCTCCTCGAAGATGGCACCTGAAGGAGAGGAGGGATCAAGACCGGACCTAGACAAGAACCCTCTCCCCGCTTCCCTTAGCCCGAGGGTCAAGGCACTCGCAGACCGATGATTGCCAGGTGGTGGGAAGTCTGAGCTGGGATTTCAGCTTGGCAGGGTAGAATAAGGCTCTCCCATCTCCACCCGCACAGGAATATGCTCCCCTCCCCCCAGCAGCCCTCAGCGCACACGTGCACACAGTTGACATGAGTTACACATGCACATCTCACATGCTGCCACCAGGTCACACACGTGTCTCACAACCAAGGCACCACATGTCCTAGCCATACCCCACAAAAGGGACTAAGCCAAGCTAGGGTGGCCCCAGGCAGTGCCCAAATGCCTTCCATAAATCCCATCCCAGGAGCCAGGAAGTTCCCTGGGAGGGTGGTGTCCCCCACCCAAACCCCAGGACAGAATGATGACTCCTTTCTGCCATGCACGTCCCCTGCTGAGTGGAGCTGAGCGAAGCAGGCCTACAGTTGGCTTTCCTGCGCAGAGGGGTCTTCCTTAGGCAGGGGCCTCTGGTGGCCTGCAGCTTGGACGGCTGTGACGCTGCCCGGCCTGGCGCCCTGAGCTCAGCCTCCTACTCTCCATCCTTCCCCACTTCCATTTCCTGTATGTCTGTCGAGGGGAGTGGGGGAAGGGGACTGTGTCCTAGGCGCCTAAGATCTAGCGGGGCTGGGGGTCCCAGAAGGACCTGTTCTTGAAGGGTTTTCCAGAACCGCGGACAGCTCCTCCAGGGCGCCCTCCGGCTGGCGCTTTGTGCACCTATCACAGCTTCCGCGGACCCTGCGCTTCCAGCCGAGATGCGTCCCACCAGCCCGAGCCTAGTCCCGCAACCTGGGCAGCTCTGGAGTCAGCCACCCACACCCCGCCTCACCAAGCCCCGAGGGTCCCTGAGGTCCCGGAGCTGGCCCAGTGATCCCTCAAGCTGGGGGCTGGGTAGAAGGAGGGAGGCCCCGATTCCTCACTACACCCGGAGCCGGAGCCGCAATGCTGACCGCGAGACCCGCACCCCTCCAGGGCGGGAAGCAGGTTTGGTCACGGGCCCCTGCAGAATCGTAGTTCTCTGAGCTCAGGCCTAGTACTCACCACCCCACTCCACGCCCCGGCCCCGCCTGTCCCGTCCTCCTCGCCTTCAACACCTCCCAACCCCCAGTTTCCCTGTGATCGCTGGTCTTTCCCAACTTCCGGAAAGACGACTGCGGAGGGACTCCCAAAGCGACCGCTGTCAGCCCCCCAACTCGGCCCAACTTCCCGAGATTCTTCCCGTGTTGCTCCCAACTCCCACCCACTCCCCCTCGGCGCGCCCACTCCCCCTCGGCGTGCCCCCTCCTCCTCTGTTCTCTCATCTTCTCTCCCGGTTCTCTCTCTCTATCCATCTCTTCCCGCTCAGCATCCCCCTACCCCGCGCTGCCCACGCTTCTTCCCTCGGCTCCCAGCACCCAGACTGTCTGGGCCCCCAAGACTTGGACCACGCAAAACTCTGGGACTGTCCAGGATGGGGCTGCAGTCGCCACAACCAGATACACACGCACCCACACATACACCGAGGGCTACACAGACACACCGGAGAAGCAGGCAGACACTGTGTCCACTCTAACAGGCTGACAGACAGTCGTGCACGCACCAACACACGCTCAGATGGCCCCACACACCCCAACGCCCTCTCACAGTAACACCGACACCGTGCCAGGCGCACACAGCGACACACGCTGACAACACGCACCCACACACATTCACACACGGTTCCGGTCCGGTCTCTTTGATCTTGCCCTGCCAACTTGACGAGCCCCCCGCCGTGCCTTCCCCTGCCCCCAGCTGCTCTGAGCTGCGCGGAAAGGACCTCCCGACCCGCCGACGGCCCCTCTAAGGGCGCGGGTCTCCACGCGCGTCCATCCCGGTGTTCTCCGAAGCCTCGGCCCTAAGTGTCGGCAGAGGCCGCGGGGCCCCGCGCGGAGATCGGAGCCCCGGGGAGCGGCTAGCAGCCAGCGGGAGCGCGGCGCGGCCCGTGCACAGCTCCTCCGCCGGGCGGCGCGGCGCGGCCCTTCGGGGGAGCACCGCCCGCCGAGCCCCTCGGCCCGGGGAACCGCCAAGTTTGGACGCCGCGCACCCCCTTCCCCGTTGGGGCCCCCGCCCAGCCTCGGCCCGGCAGCCAGCCACGCTCACCGATGTGGATGATGGAGTCGGCCCGCACCGACACGCACTGGCATATCCAGGGGAGAAGCCACAGCGTCAGCGCTTCCATGTCCCCCGGGCGCGCGGCTCATCCGCCTGGGCCCGGGGCGAGGCCGAGGGCAGCGCGAAGCGGGGAGGCGCTGGTCCCGGTGCAGTCCCGGGCCGCTCCCCGGGAGAGCCGAGCCCGCCCGTGCGTCTTCCCCCGCGCGCCCGCCCCTGCGCCCTGCGCCCGCCCCAGCCCAGCCCAGCCCAGCCCAGCGCGGTCGGGCTCCCGCTCCGGCTCCGGTGGCGGCTGCGGCGGCGCTGGCAGCTTGAGCCCAGGCCGGCGCGGCGGGGGCGGCCCGCGGCGGTGGCAGCGGCGCTTCCCGCGGCTAGAGCGGCTTCGGGGGAGGCTGAGGCGGTGGCGGCGGCGGCCGGGCTGGCGTGGCGGCTCTGGGCTGGCTGTGTGTCTGAGCCCCGGCTAGGAGCGAACTGCGGAGGACGCCCCCTCCCCTCCCCCTCCCCCTGGGCTCCGCTCCCCCTCCCCTCCCTGCCCGCCTCCCTCCCCTCCGCCCTTCTCTCTACCACGTGACTGCGGAGCCTCAGCCTCGCCGCGCGGCGCTCGCCCGCTCGCGGCTCGGAGGGGGCGCCGGGTGCTCCACGCTCCCGGCCCGGGGGACGCTCGGAGACCGGCACGGCGGCGGGGACCGGCCTGGGCTGCGGCGCGCCGAGCCGTGGCTGTCCGGGCCTCCTTCTCCGGTTCACCAGGGGCGGGAGAACGGAGGAGGGCCGGCCGCTAACTGCCCTCGAGGGGCTCCCGAAGCGCCCTGGCGATCTCAGCAGCCGCGGGTCTCGGGTCATGTCCTCGGCCGAAACAGACCGTTCCTCGTGGAGTGGGACCTGGGGAGCAAGAAGAGAGACCGGGGCGGGGCGCCGGGCCAGGCCCCGGGACACCTGGGGAGCCAAAGGGGGCCGGCCGCCGCGAGCATCTCGGAGCAGAGCCCGGGCCGCGGGCTTGAACCCTGGCTGGCCGCGCGGACCTCGGCGGGCGCCCATCCCCCGCCCCGCCTGCAGCGCACTCAGCCGGGAGTCGGCAGGAGGCTCGGACTCTGAAGCCCAATTCATGGCCGGAAACCGGCGCAGCCGTGACCGCGGCGCCTGGACGTGAGGAGCCTTCCAAGCGGCCGGCGGGCTCAGACTCCGACCCTGCACGGAGCTTTCTTGCGCGAGCCCGGGCGAAGAGCCCGCTCCTCGCGGCCATAGCGGAACGGGGCTCCCTCCGCCTCCGGTGCCTGCCTCGGGCCGGCCACCACCAAAGCGTTAAGCTGTTGTGGGCTCCTGCCTGAAAGGGACTGGGCTCCATGTGGCACCCCCAAGATTACGAGGAGACAGCTGAGTTTCCTGGAGTCTGGGACCTGGCAGAGCCTCGTTCGGAAGCTGCTCCTCCGGCAAGCCTGGGAACGTCCCCAGGACTCCCGCCGCGCACCAGGTGGTGCTCGAGCTCGAGGGAGGCGCAGAGGCTCCCACCACAGCCCTTGCCCAGAGCTCCCAGAGCGGTGGGCGAGGCAGACACCTAACCAGGTCATCTTTTAAATGTTGGGGGGGACTATGAATGAGCTGTGTATGCTCAGATGCCTGGGCTCTGACCCAGCCTGGGAAGAAGAGTAGGGATGCCTTCCTGGAGGAGGTGACAGTTGTAAAGACTGAGTGGAGGTACCCAAGGAGAAAATAAGGCTTCCAGGCATTGAACGGTGGTGAGCCAAGGCAACAAGAAAGAAGTATGTGTGTCTGTATGTCTGTCTTGTCTCCCATGTGGCCACCCAAAGAGTAATCATTGGTAGATTTCACTTTGGAAAGAAAGATTGGAGAGGATGAGCTGTGCTGAGGGGGCCAGTGGAGGCCCATAGTCCTGTGAGGGAACCCTGAGGGGGCCAGCTCAGCTGGGCAGGGACAGCATGGTGGAGCAGAGAAGCTGGATTGCAGAAGTATCAAGGAATCCCATGGGCCAGCAAGGTGGCTTCCAAGTTAAGGGGGCCAGGGAGCAAGAAGAGAGGAGTGGTCATACTTGCCCATGGGAGTGGCTGAGTGTGCTCCTACACACACACACACACACACACTTCTTCCAAAAACCTGTCTTAGGGTCCTTGAGTAGTGAAACCTGACCCACGCTGCATCTCAAAACCCTCTATGCCTCTAATTCTCATTCCTGCAAAATTCTACCATTCACTGGCTGAAATGTTGTAAGGAGAAGAGAAATAAATGATGAGTTTTATTATACATCAGTTTGTTTCCTACGGGGACTGTCTCCACCTTGAAAGGATGGTGGGTGTGGTCTTGACCTGAAGTCCCTGTGGGTCAGGGACACTCCCAGGGCCTCCTGTTGTTGGGGGTTCTCCAGTGTGTTAGTACAGTGGGCATGTGATATACCCAGTTAGAAGTTTTTCTTTGATGTATGTTTTGCTAGGTGTAGGTAGCATGATTTCAGTGGAACAAGTATTAAGACCTCCTTCCAAGTATTAAGAAGACAACCCACCAACACATAGTTTTGGAGTGATTTCCATCAAGTTCCAGTTTGGATGATGAGGTGGGTGATGACGTTCCTGTGGCTTGGCATCTGAGGATCATGACTCAAGGTGGATCTCATCTGAAGCTGTTGACCTGGGGCAACCTCACCTTCTGTCCCGGGTGCCTCCTTCCCCTCCAGCTTCCAGGGCGTGTGGTAGTCTGCCATCCCCATATGCTCATTCCCAGATGCTCACCCTGGGACAGTCCACTCAGCCAAGCCAGTTTTCCTATTCAGGCTACAATCCCCTGAACACCCTTTGTGTGGTGACTGTAGGCACTCTGCTCAGCTCCTGTTCCTCACAGAGCTGGGAGGCAGGCTCAGAGACCACTGGGGACCTGTACAGACTCACCTTGAGGCAAAATGTGTTTAATCCTCTGCCACCTAAAGCTGGAGTTGCCAGGATCCAGGGGCATTGACTGTTATTGGTGGTTTGCTCAGACTCATAAAAGCCCTTAACAATTTATTGCTCCTGGCCCAGCTATCCCTGGCCCAACACCCTTATCCCTGATAGCCTCTGGGGCTGCAAATGCTGCCTCTCCAAAACCAGGGGAAGCAGCTCTACCCAATGAACAAGTTCACCCCTACTGCAATAATCTAGCTGGAGAAGATAGATTAGCAATCTCTGGGTCATATGACACACACCCACTTCAGAGACAGAAAAACTGAGGCCCAGAGAAAGGCATCAGGTGAGTTGCTGGCAGGCCCAAGGCTCAGTCCTCTTGGTTTGCTCCTCACTACACAAAGGTGTATTCAAAGAAATTAAAACTGAGTCAGTAAATCTTTCTTTTACACAAGCTCAGCCAGCACAGGTGACTGCTTTTTCTAAAGAGTTCTACAGTTTTACTGATTCTAATTACTTTTCTTTAGCACTTACCACATGCAGGCACTGTGCTCACCGCCTGACATCCTACTGAGGAGATGGTCATCCCATTTTACACACAAGGAAATGGAAGGAGGGTGCAAAAAGATAAACTGGGCTCATCAGGAATCTCAACTGAAACAACACTGGAAACTAGTAGTTGGCCACAGAAGCTGTAGGTGAAATGTCAAGGCAGAGAGAGGCCTCAGTGGTCTACTTGGAAGCCACAATCATTGTGACTTAAAGCTTTGTCATTCCAGAAATGCAGACCTTTCCTTTCTCCATTGCCTTCTTTCTCACCCCAGCCAAGAGCTGGACTAAGGAAAGGCCAGCTGGAGTCCTGGCCCTCCAAGTGACCTGCCTCCCAAGCACAATCCTGAGGAGCTGCCTGCCTGATGCGGAACCATCAGTGCCCAACACCTGCAGAAGTGCACCTCCTGAATCATGTGTCTCCAGGGAGGGCCCCAAAACTCTATCTTCCTCATTCCCTCCTCAGCACAGAGCCCACCAGTGATATGGAAGACGATTCAGCCCAGGCCCTGCTGGCAAAGAAAGGTCAAGTCCAAGCCTGGGGAATTCTCTGCAGGCTTTGGCATGGAACCCAGCTGTCCGTTGTACACAGGGTAGAGGCCAACCCAGGTCTTGAGGTCAAGCCCCCAGGAAAGAGTCTGTAGGCATCTGGGAAGGATTCTTGCTGCCAGCCTCATCTGTCATTACAGGCTCCAGGGAACCCACTTTCTGCCAAGATCTAAGCTCAGAAAATCTCACTGCTGCCTTCCTCTCTTAACCCACTGGGTTTTTCCTTTTTTTAATTTTTTCTTGAAGACAGGGTCTTGGTCTGTCACCCAAGCCAGGGGACATTGATGTGATCGTGTCTCACTGTAGCCTACACCTCCTGGGCTCAAGCAATCCTCCCACCTCAGCCTCCTGAGTAGCTGAGACCACAGGCACATGTTACCAGGCCCAGCTAATGTTTTTCATTTCTTGTAGAGATGGGTTTTCACCATGTTTCCCAGGCTGTCTTGAACTCCTGGACTCAAGCAATCCTCCTGCCTTAGCCTCCCAAAGTGCCAACATTACAGGCGTGAGCCACCACGTCAGCTTTGTTTTTTTTGTTTGTTTGTTTGGTTTTTTTTTTGAGATGGAGTCTCATTCTGTCACCCAGGCTGGAGTGCAGTGGCACGGTCTCGGCTCACTGCTAGTTCCGCCTCCCGGGTTCACACCTCAGCCTCCCGAGTAGCTGGGACTACAGGCGCCCACCACCACACCTGGCTAATTTTTTGTATTTTTTTTAGTAGAGACGGGGTTTCACCGTGTTAGCCAGGGAAGTCTCGATCTCCTGACCTCGTGATCCGCCCGCCTCGGCCTCCCAAAGTGCTGGGATTACAGGCGTGAGCCACCGCGCCCGGCCTGTTTTTTTTTTTTTAAACACCCTTGTTTATTGCTTTTTTCATCTGTTCTCCCAGCACTGCTTTGGCTCTTCAGTTGAATGTGAATTGTCTGTCTCTACTTTGTCTTCCTTACTACCCTTTCTTGCCAACCTCTTTCATCTTATTTTTAATGTTTCTCAGCTTGTATTTATTTTATTTGATCTTCTTTTATATTACTGTATTTTTTTAGTTTACTTTTACTCTTGGTAGCCTCATGGGTTTTTACTTTAAATTTCCCAGGCCAGCAATCTTTTGCATTGCTCATTCTATTAATTTGAGACTTCTATTGATTCATTCCTTGGTTTTCCCGAGGTTAGGTAGAGGGAGAATTCCAGCACCAGCTTGCCTCAGCCACCAGGGCAAGACCCACTGTTATGCCCCTTTGCACCCTTCCCATGGCACGGTGCAGACACCCATGGCGGGAAGCCCAGGTGAGGGAGAGCTTCTGCGGGCCAGGGCCGTGCCCCATGGGCCAATGAGGAGAAAGGAAATCACACACTGTGTGTCTGCCCTAGATAGGAAGGCCTCATCTTTCCAGGGCAAGGACCTCTTTACCCCCATTATACAGTCAGGAAACTGGGACTCAGGACTGGGTCTTCAGTCTGCTTAGAATCAACTAGTCCAAAAAGTTACCTGTGTGGAAAATTGCTTCCTTTGCAAAAGCAAGGAACTCCAGAGGTCTCCTTCCTGGACTCAGGCTCTCCAGGCAGGGTGGGTGGCAGGACTGAACAGCAGCTCAGGCTCATCTGGGGCTCTCATACTGACATCCAGGACTCCCTTTGACCCCTTGGAATCCAGCAAGGTTCATCCCTTCCTTAGAACCCTGCAAAAGTCAGATAAGGCAAGCTGGAGTGTGTACAAAGGCATCTGCAAACGCCAAGGGAGAGCAAAGGAGAAGGAAGGCTCAGGTCCGAGGAACGACCCCCAGGAGCTGTCATCTCAGTCCCAGGCCTCTGGGGGCAGCCTGTGTCTCACCTCCTGCTAAAGCAGAGATTCTCCAAGTATGTGCCCCAAAGCCTGGATCTAAGAGGCTCTTCAGAGGAAGCTGGGGGTTTTTGAGAGCCCCACTCCACGTCCATAGCCAGCCTTGGGCATGGGCGCTTTGAGTCTACCTGTGTGTAGAGAATGGCTTCTGCTGCTGCAGCTCACACGTGTAAAACCACAGCCCTGAAAAGCCTGTCCTAGAGCCCACAGGCTGGCCTAGGCCCTCCCAGGAGACCTGCTGGGCTCCCTGCTTCCCAACCCCAACGCCTGCCTGGGGTGGCTCCTCTCCTCTCTCCCCAAAGCCTGGGTTCTGCAACTCTGCTGTTTTTGCACTTTGGGGACCATTCTATTCCCCAATGACTGGAAGGACTAAGTGGCAGGGTCCTGAATCCTGGCCTGTCTGACCCCAGAGCTGAACTCAGGCTCCTGTACCCTCAACAGTCACCGCCTGACTGTCCCAGAACATGAAGTGCCACAGAGGCCCCTGCCCCTCCCACCACTGCCCAGGGCTCCTCCTGCCCCTGTCATCTCCTGCTTTGGGTTCCAGGGCTCCACACAGGTTTAGCTGAGACCTTGAGCTGAGTTAAGGAAGGGAGTGTACATTGCAGGTGAAGGGAACAGCAAGAGGAAAGGTATGGAGGTGGAAGCAAGTAAGGGAAGGCTGTGGGGAGAGCAGCAAGGTGGGAAGAAGGAGGCAGCAGAGGGACCAGCATAGAAGTTGACAGAATGGTCCTGGTGGGAGATGCTAAAGCCAGACATGCTCCTTCCCAAACACATCTCTACAGAGTGGGCCTGGGGTGGCATTATGGCAGCCAGAGGCCTGTCAACCATCGTGTCTTCAGTGGACATCTTGGGCAAGAGAATCACCAATCCACAAAAGGGAACTTAAACAGTGGAGTGAGAGGTCTTTGTCCCCCTGGCTACCAGGGAACTCATGGGAGACTGTCCCACCCTGGTTCTACACACAATGCTCTATGCCAGTCATATGTCCTCTGCCCTCCCCAGGAATGAGGCTGCAAGTGTCCACACATAGAGTGGGGCCTTGTTGCTCACCAGACACCCCCTGCTCCTTGTTTAAGATGAGGTACCTAAATGTCAGCCTGCACGGCAGGCCAGGAGCTGCACAGATATTTTGTTCAATGGATGTGAGAGGTCCACCCCACCACACCCCTCCTCACCCCATCCTCCTAAGTTGGGTGCAGCACAGGGGCTCCCACCAGCCCACAGCCTTTCAGAGCCGAGTCCCCGACTCTCCCAAGGGAGCAGGGATAGGGGGAGCTGCATCCACCTGAAGCCCTTGCTCATCCAACAGAAAGCCCCTTCCCCAGACCCAGCCCTCCAGCTAAATGCAGCCCCTAATGGATCTGAGCACCCTACATATGGACACACCCATTTCCAAGAGCGGGTTATCTGGCCTGTAAACATCTTCTTCCATCTGGCAATGAAGTGAAATTGTGATTGATTTTTCCTATCTGGGCACCATAGTGCATTTAGCACCCTGTAAACCTAAAGGGGGGAAGTACTACCTCCCAGGAGGCTTCTGGAGACTTGGTTTGGAGCAAGGGCTGCCTGGTACTCCTTCAGATGAGGCAGGAACATGGCAAAGGCTCTGAATCCACTGTCAATATGCTAGGCAACCTTGGGCAAAGTCCCTGACTTGCCAGAGATCTGTCTGGAAAATAGACATGGACCCAGAGATGTCTTTTGTTTGGGGGGTTTTGGCTTTGTTTGTTTGTTTGAGACAGTCTTGTTCTGTTGCCCAGGCTGGAGTACAGTGGCATGATCTCGGCTCACTACAACCTCCACCTCCCACGTTCAAGTGATTCTCCTGCCTCAGCCTCCCAAGTAGCTGGGACTGCAGGCATGTGTCACTACGCCTGGCTAATTTTTGTATTTTTAGTAGAAAGGGGGGTTTCACCAGGTTGGCCAGGCGGTCTCAAACTCCTGACCTCAAGTGATCCGACTGCCTCAGCCTCCCAAAGTGCTGGGAAATTACAGGCCTGAGCCACTGAGCCTGGTGGGAGCTTTGATATGAGGGAACAGAAGAGGGAGTGGGAGGAAGCAGAAGCCCCCAGGGGAGGCTCCCAGGGAAGGAGCCTGCACGTGCTTAACCCTTGCCAAGAGCAAGGCCTGTGCACCACAGCAGCACACACGCCTCACTGTGGGGACAGGCAGTGGAAGGAGAAGGAGATGGAAACAGGAAAAAGGGTCTGCAGATCAGAGGCCGTCGGCAGGCCTGCCACCCATGTCCTTTCACAGTCTCCAGGACCAGGGCAGATCAACCAACAAGCGAAAGCGAGGGAGAAGCAGCCTCAGCAGTCAGAGGGGAGGGGCAGGGCAGGGCTCAACCACTGAGGGACACTCACTGTTGCCTGCCGAGCGCCTGCTCACGGCCTGTTGGTGACTGACTCAAGACTTTGTGAGAATGGGACTCTTATCCCCACTCGACAGATGAGATCATCAAGGCTCAGAGCAGTAAAGTCACCGGACAGTTAATGAAAAATAGCCCCCAACAGATGTCCACATTCTGATCCCCAGAATTTGTAAATGTGACCTTATTTGGAGAGAGCGTTTGCAGATTTGATTAAGTCAAGCATCTGCAAATGAGGAGATGGTCCTGGATTGTCCAAGTGGGCCTTAAATGCCATCATGAATGTCCATCAAAGAAAGAGTCAGAGAAGGACGACACAGAGAAGCCCATGTGATCACAGAGGCAGGGATTGGAGGGGCGCGGCCGCCTGCCAAGGAATGCGGGCAGCCACCAGAAGCTGAAATTTCATACAGCAGCCACAGGACATGAACACAATGCAGAGGCCAGGACACAGACCGAGATTAGCCTGACATGGCCCACCAGCCCTGCGTGTGGCGACAAACCCCAGCTCCTTTGGGGAGAAAGCCCCAGAGCCAGTCAGTCCAGCCCAGCATGAGCCCAGGCTGTACACACTCACCCCAACAACCACAAAGCCTTCCTGGAGACCAGCAAACAGAGAGAGTTAGGGCAGCCAGCAAGGCGGCCAGTAGACAGGTACGGCCCTCCCAGGGACAGCCACAGTCCTGCACTCTACCGTGTCCTCTGAGGACTGCACCAGTCTTCAGGGGCACACAGGACTCAGGGGGATGGAAATTAGTGGGAGAGACCTCCAGGACCGCAGCACCCATAGCAGCTGTGTCTGAGCCCAACTGCAACTGCCTGCCCTCTGCCCTCCATTCCCACATAGCAATCCACCCCAACCTTGTTTCTTAAAACGCAAAAAGTCCTTCATTTCTTATACACAGAAGCTAGTTTTAATGTCTTGTTTGATTTACAAAATGCCAGAAAATGTGAAGAAGAAAATGATGATAACCCATGACACTACCTCCATGTTCTTCCCAAGTGGTCCATTCTGACCAATGAGACCTTGACTGAAGCTCTGTTCACATAAAATAAAAGGCAGAGCCTCTGGAGGAGAAAGACTTTGTTCCTCTGCCTTCCCCCTTCTTCCTGCCTGGAAGGTAGACAGGAGACCCGGAGGAAAGCCTACCGTCCTGTGACCTTGAGAAGCCAAGCAGGGCATGCACAGCCTGCGTTCCAGGAGGGCAGAGTGGAGCTGCTTTATCAGCCCAGGACACAGGAGCCAATCAGACCCTGGTCTTTATAAGCTTCTGCAGTGAAGTTCTCAGTTACTCGTAACTTAACACAAATCCTACCTGATACCACCAACCAGAAATAACCGCCGTTGACATTCTGATGCTCTTCTTCTCATCCTTTTTTCTATTCAAGTATAATTTTGAAAGAGAAACAGACAAAAGTATTACTACCTGAAATTATTTTTCACTTCTTTCTTGCCTGTCTTCGCCTATAGAAGGAAAGCCCAGTAAGGAGGGCGATAGTATTTATCTTATTTACAGTTGTATTCTCAGTGCCTAAAAGAATACCTGGCATGTCTCACAGATATTCAATAAATGTTAAATCAATTAATTAGTGAATGAATGAACATTTTAATGTGAGCATTTAACTCTGCTATGAAATTCTCTTCCAAAAATGTGATTTTTTTAATGGCTGATTACAGTTCTATTCCATGGAGCTATCATACATTATTCAATCATTCATTTCCTGTTGAACATTCTCCCCAATTTTTACCATTATAAACAGTGCTTCGGTAAAAATACTTATACATGCATTTTCAACTTTTATGCAATTATTTTCTTAGTAGAAAAAATACCTAGCAGTGGAATTGCTGGGTCAAAGGTTATGCATCATTTAAGTATCTAATACATCGTTCCAAAATTGCCCTCCAAAGCTGTTTTTAAAACCAATCTACATTTCCATTGGCAGTTCATGAAAGTGTCTGCTTCTCTGCACCTTCACCAACACTAAACATTATTCTTTGTTTCATTCTTGATAAATGAAAAATTGTATCTCTAAGTTGTTTTAGGGTACACTTCCCACTCACTGGGAACACTGACTGTTCTTTCCCCAGTGTGTGGCTCTTTGTGGGGTCACCTGAGGGTAGCGGCCTGCATCTGCCATCATCTGTTGAAGGTCTGTGACCACAGAAGGGAGGGTCCCCTTGGCCTATGGGCCAGTGGTCAAGCCTCTCCAGGAAATGTGGGGGAGAGTAGCCAAAGGCTAGACCTCTGGAGTCCACGAGATTTCCAGACTAGAATTATCTGGAATCACGGAGCTGACCTTCCTTCACAGGAGGCCGGGCCATCCCCGTGATCCCCTGTCAAGGGTCATGGTGGGCAGGACAGACACAAGTCCTAATATGGACCCTGAGTCTGGTGGTGGGGGGTGAAGGGTAGGCCCAGGCGAGGACTAGACGTTTTTGGGGACTGGCAGGGAAGGGAAGCTGATGCCAGGCCCTGACACCTGGAAGGCTGTTACGGACTCTGAGATACCCGAGGAGGTCGAATAAGGAGGAAGGGGGAGCCATTCCAGGAAGCAGGCTGAGCATAAGAAAAGGCCCAGAGCAGATTCAAACATGGGGTGGGCTCAAGCCCAGATCAGGACCACACGGCGCGCACATCCTCTCCGCCACACTCCCTCCCCAGAGGCCACTCGCGCCTGCAATACCGCTCAGGCCCAGCCTGTCCGCGACCTAATGAAGGCCGAGGTGGGGGTTGTCCAAACATCCCCCGACCCTCACACTCTGTGCCTGGCCTGGGCCGCGCCCTGAGCCACCGCGCAATTGCCCACATTTCACAGATGGGGGAATTGTGCACGGAACAAAGACGGTCAAGGGCCTCCAGGCCCCACGAGAGGCCGAGAAAGAGCCACACACGCCGGGGACTCGAGGGCTGCAGAGCCTCGTGGAAGAGGCGGTGGGGCGCCCTGCCCCAAGAGACCCGGGGCTGAACAGAGACAGCGGTCTCCGGCCCCCATGCCAGCCCTACTGGGCAGACAGCTCTACACAGGCTACCCCGCCGATGCCGCAGGTGACAGCGCGAGGCACGCAGCGAGGGCACGGGCCCACGCGAGGAGCGGTTCCCAAGCCCGACCGCCGGCGCCGCCCAGGAGCAGTCGCAGTGCAATGCTGCCCCCTGCCGGCAACCGCGGGAACGGGCCCCAGGCGCTGTCTTGCGAGCCGCCCCAGGAGGCAGGACCCGTCCCAAGGATAACCGCACCTCCACGTGGTCCGGGAGGCCTGCAGGCTGCTGGGCGGTGGGAAACCTAACAAGGCCTGGTCTCAGTGAAAATGATAGCAGTAACCCACATTTATATTGCGTTTACTACAAGACAGGCACTATGTCAACGCTTTGCATACATTAACTCCTGTAATCCTCACCCAATCCTTCATAAGGGAGGCGCTTTTATTATTCCCATTTTATAGAGCAGTAAATGGAGGCACAAGAGAGTTGTGTAATATGCCCAGGTGGTATGTGGCAAAATAGGATTTGAACCCAGGCATTCTGGCTCCCCAGCCCACGTCTTTGAACTATCTGCCAGTCAGAAAAGCCAGTGGGGGATCCACCTTTATACAGCCCAGCACCTATGTGTAAATTCCTGCGGATTTCTAGAGCCCAAACCCCATGGTCAGCCCCTGCTGCAAATAGCAGGCAGGTGTCCTAAAGCGTGGATCATTAACCATTCTCCGTCTGGACCACATATGGAGGAACTAGGGCCCTGGATTTCCCAGGGGTCTGTTAGAGACTGCCTGAGCCTTCCCTGAGAGCCTTAAAAGGCCAGGATCCACAGGAGACTGAGGCAGGAGAATGGCGTGAACCTGGGAGGCAGAGCTTGCAGTGAGCCGAGACTGCGCCACTGCACTCCAGCCTGGGTGACAGAGCGAGACTCCATCTCAAAAAACGAAAAAAAAGGCCAGGATCCAAAGAGGTGATCCCAGTGTCCTCCTCCTTAGGCCATCCAAGATCCGGAGCAGGAAGAGGGCCTGGGTGAGCTCAGCTTTTGCGAAGAGCCCACTGTGTGTAGTGTCCGTCCTGGCAGCCCCAAGTTCTTGCCGCTTCCCCCTCACCCTGATTCCTGCCAAAGTTTCAGGCTCAACACTGTCAAAACCGTAAGTCAAACTGTGACAGTCCTACTTAAAGCTCTTTACTACAACTCAACAACAAGACCCAACCTGATTAAAAATCAGGCAAAGGACATGAATAGCCGTATCTCCAAAGAAGAGATATAAATGACCAATAAGCACATGAAAAGATGCTCAACATCACTAGTTATTAGGGAAATGCAATAAAAACCACAATGAGATACCACCTCACATCCATTACACACTAATCGCAATCAATCAATAAATCACAAGCAAGGATGTGAAGAAATCAGAACCCTTGTGAACTATTCGTGGGAATGTAAGAGGGTGCAGCCGCTATGGAAAACAGTAGACCATTTCTCAAAAAATTAAAAATAGAACTACCATGTGATTTCCAACTTAACTGAAAGGGTCAGAATCTCACTTAAAGAGTTTATTAAGTGCAAAGTTCAAGGACAAGTGGCCCAGGAAGCAAAGATTCCAAAGGATGGAAGTCAGTGTAGATCCAAAGTGTAGAAGTTTAGGATCGTGCATACAGACAAAGTTTAGGGAAGCTTAACAGAACATTTAACATCTTTTATGTAAGGCTTAATACATAGTTACAATGATCTGATTAGTCAAGATGGTCTTTTTCTTCCGGGAAAAGTATACTTAACATTCCACACTGAAGATATAACTGTCATGGGGTCTTGGCTGCTATCTGGTCTAAGTTAGGTACAGGACAATAAAAAAGGCAGTTAATCTATAACAAAGATCAGTGATTGGAAGGGGGGAGTTATGGTCTCTGGTCTCCCCTAGTCATTTACAGAACAAGAGCAAATGAGTAAGAGAGTTAATCTATAATCTTTTTCTTTTTTTTTTTTTTTGAGGCTGAATCTCACTTTGTCACCAGACTGGAGTGCAGTGGTGTGATCTCGGCTCACTGCAACCTCTGCCTCCTGGGTTCAAGCAATTCTCTTGTCTCAGCCTCCCAAGTATCTGGGATTACAGGCACCTGCCACCGCGCCCAGCTAATTTTTGGATTTTTAGTAAAGATGGGGTTTCACTATGTTGGCCAGGCTGGTCTCGAACTCCTGAACTCAAGTGATCCACCCACCTCAGCCTTTCAAAGTGCTGGGATTACAGGTGTGCTCCGCCACACCCGGCCTTAATCTATAATCTAAGAAGCAGAATTGCAAACATGCTACATGAATGAGCCTTTCCCCTTGGTATAATAAATTTAGAGGATCCTGAAATTTTATTTCCTTTTACATGATCCAGCAATTCCACTATGGGTATATATCCAAAAGAATTGAAAACAGGTCCTGAAAGAGATATTTGTACACCAATATTTATAGCAATGTTATTCACAATAGCTAAAGGGTGGAAGAAATCCAGGTGTTCATCAACAAATGATGGATAAACAAACTGTGGTCCATCCATGCAATGGAATATTATTCATCCTTAAAAAGGAAGGACATTTTGACACATGTTCCAACATAGATGAACCTTGAGGACATTATGCTAAATGCAATAAGCCCATCACAAAACGAAAAATACTGGCCCGGCTCGGTGGCTCATGCCTGTATCCCAGCACTTTGGGAGGCCAAGGCAAGTGGATTGTCTGAGCTCAGGAGTTTGAGACCAACCTGGGCAACATGGCAAAACCCTGTCTCAACCAAAAACTACAAAAAATTAGCCAAGCGTGTTTACACACACCTGTGGTCCCAGCTTCTTGGGAGGTTGAGACAGGAGGATGGCTTAAGCCTGGAAGGCAGAGGTTGCAGTGAACCAAGATCGTACCACTGCACCCCAACCCCGGTAACAGAGTGAGACATCATCTAAAAAGAAGAAAAGACAAGACAAATACTGTATGATTCACTCACAGGAGGTACCTAGAGTAGTCAAATTCATAGAGACAGAAAGTAGAATGGTGGTTGCCAGGGTCCGAGGGGAGATGAGAATGGGGAGTTGTTTAATGGGGACAGAGTTTCAGTTTGGGAAGATGAAAAAGTTCTGGAGATGGATGGTGGTGAGGGTTGCACAACAATGTGAATGTACCTAATGCCACTGAACTGTACACTTAAAAATGGTTAAGACAGTAAATGCTATATTATGTGTATTTTATCACAATTAAAAATAAAAATAATGTAAAATCAAACAAACCCTTTGCTGGGCCCTCTGTCTGCAGAACAATGGTCGAGTTCCACAGCATTTATGCTGTAGTGAATTTCTGCAGGATTGGCCCCAGGCAATGCCCCCTACCCTGGGAGCTGTGCCATCAAAACAACACAGGGCTGTAGCAGGAATGACCAAGGTCATAGAAGACCCAGGCCCTGACTATGTCTGATTGGTCTGAAGATGGTCACCTACTCCAAACTAGCCAATCAGCACCCTCCTCAGAATGCTTTAACTAGAATAAAGAGAATCTGGCCCTCTAGGTGGTGGGAATGTAAGATGTGAAGTCAGGCTAGGTGGGCAGACATGATCCCTGATGGGTGAAAGGAACCAGAGAAGCAGGGGCAAGAGGTGGTGGCTGTTCCCCTGCCCTCCCTACCTTTGCAGTGTGAGTTTTTGCCATGTGTTATGGTCACTGGCAACCAAAAGATTACTGGCTAGAACAGAAGCCTCCCAAAGGGCTCCCAACCCCCCAGTGTGAAACAATTCGGTAACACTAATGAGCCACACTGTTTCCCACGTCCCAGCCCCTGCTGTTCCCTCTCCTAGGAATGCCTTCTTTCGTGGATGGTCCACTAAAAATGTATGCGGCTTTTAAGATGAGGTTGAAGCTCCATGAACCAGGAAGCCTTTATTACCTACACCCCCAACCCCATGTGAAAGTGACCCATCTTTGGGCCACCTGTGGCTGCAGCATCCACCATCATATATGTCTGTTCTCACTCCTGCCTCCCCTTCTAGCTGGAAGAGTCTCAAAAGCTGAGACTCATCTTGTGTTCCCACTACCCAGGAAAGGGTCTAGCACCTAATGGGTTCTCAATCAGTGCTTACTGAATGAAGATGGAGAGGCAAATTAAATATCAACCCTCTTTTACAGAGCACACAGCTGAGGCTCAATGACGTGGCATCCCAGGTCAATCCCCTACAAGCTGCAGGCATCCCCTTATCTGATCCCACCTCCCAGCCCTCCCCAACTGCTGAAACCCATCCACATGCCTTTGGAACTCCTGGTCAATAGGAAATTCACACCTGGGTACATCATAGTGAGACAGCAGAAAACCGAAGATACAGAGAAAAATTGTAAAAGCAGCTAGAGAAGAAAAAACAGATGTCTTAAACTGACATCTAACTTCTCAACAACAGTACACACATAACAAGGCGGAAGATAGTGGAGTGGTAGCTTCAATGAGCTGAAAGAACATTTCTACCCTAGAACTCCACACTAAGGAAAAAAATGTCTTTCAAGAATTAGGATGAAATAAAGATTTTTTCAGGCAAACAAAAACTCTGAGAGTTCAATTAGAAGCAGACGTTCACTAAAGGAAATGCTCAAGGAGCTATTTCAGGCAGAAGGAAAGTGATCCCAGATGGAAGGACCTATGTACAGGAAAGAGTGAAAAGCAATGAGCGTTTAAATGCATGGGTGAATATAAATGAACACTGTCTAGAACAGTGATGCCTACGGCATACAAAAAAATAAGAACTAAAATATGAGACAATACATGGATTGCCTGGGGAATATAGCAAAAGTATTCATTAACTGTAAACTTTGGTAAATTAAGTATGCAGATTTTAATTTTGAAGGAAAGCACATACACACAAAAGGAGACAATAACTTCTGATGGAAAATGTATGACAAAGTACAGCGAAGTCCAAGAAAATACAGTTGAGCCCAAGAAAGCAAGAAAAAGAAACATAGAACAGAAAGGCAAATAGCCCAAAATAAAGTGATATTTTAAAAACAGAAATACATTGATAAGTATATTAAATGTAAGAGAAATGAATGCTTTAGTCAAATGGCAAATGTTAGTAAATTGGATTTTTTGTGAAAATCTAGATGTGACAAAAGTCACATTTAGGATATAAAAAATAAAGAAATATTGAGAATAAAAGGAATAAGTATAATGTGCCATGTGAGCATTAACCAAAAAAGAGCTACTGTGGCTATAGTAATGTCAGACAAAATAGATTTTAGAGCAAAAAGTATTATTAGAGATAAAGAGGATTATTATGTGATGATAAAATATTCTATTTACAAGGGAGACATAAAAATGTTCTATTTGTATGCACTTAACCACATAGTCGCAAAATATATAAAGCCCAGAATTATATGTCTACAAGAAGAAAGCAAATCCAACATCATAGTGAGAGAATTTAGCACAAGTCTACCAGTATAGACAAGAAAAGCAGTAAAAAGCCATCACAATTCAGGGAAGAAATAAACCATCTATACACTATTATTAACATATTTGATCTAGTGGACACATACAGAATACTGCACTCAGCAAGAGCAGATTACAGTTTCTTTTCAAGCATACATGAATATTTACAAAAAGATAATGTTTAGGCCAGGGACGGTGGCTCATGCTTTTAATCCCAGCACTTTAGGAGGCCTAGATGGGCGGATTACCTGAGGTCAGAAGTTCAAGACTAGCCTGGCCAATATGGCGAAATCCCATCTCTACTAAAAGTACAAAAATTAGCCCACCATGGTGGTGTGTGCCTGTAATCTCAGCTACTTAGGAGGCTGAAGCAAGAAAATCACTTGAATCCAGGAGGCGGAGGTTGCAGTGAGCCAAGATCACACCACTGTACTCCAGCCTGGGCGAAAGAGCAAGACTCTATCTCAAAAAAAAAAAAAAAAAAAAAGCTAATGTTTGATTGAAATAGTATTAAACATGATTTCTTTTTTTTTTTTTTTTTTGGTGAGACGGAGATTTACTCTTGTTGCCCAGGCTGGAGTACAATGGTGCGATCTCAGCTCACCACATCCTCTGCCTCCCAGGTTCAAGCGATTCTCCTGCCTCAGCCTCCCAATAGCTGGGATTACAGGCATGTGTCACCACACCCAGCTAATTTTCCATTTTTAGTAGAGACGGGGTTTCACCATGTTGCCCAGGCTGATCTCGAACTCCTGAACTCAGGTGATTCGCCTGCCTCGGCCTCCCAAAGTGCTGGGGTTACAGCCGTGAGCCGCTGCGCCCAGCCATTAAACATGATTTCTGACGACAATGTAATCAACTTGGTAATTAATATTAAAAATAAAACTGAGAAATACATTCCTAAACAACTCAGTATACAAAAAGAAAATGATAAATGAAAGTTAGAAAATATTTACAACAGAAGAATAACAAAAATGTCACATATCAAAACTTGTGCTTCTCTCTAAGTAGCCTTTTATGTACTTGGAAGATTTATAGTCTTGAAGGAAGTCAGAAAATTAATGAAAAAGTGTCCATTTCAGACATTAGAAAAAGAAATGTAAAATAACCCAAAAAGGTAGAATAAAAAAGTTGAGAGTATAAATTAATAAAATATGAAACAAACATAATACATGCAATAGAGAAATCAAAATAAAATTTAAAAGTCAAAAGTCATTTCTTTGAAACTATTAACAAAGTTAAAAAATCCTGGCAAGACTGATCAAAATGGAAGAGAGAAAAAGAGAGAGAGAATGAAAATAACTAAGCAAGAGTAAGAAAAAGAGAAGTTAACCAAGGATCCTACAGACATCAAAAAATAAGAAAATAGTATGAACATATATTTGAAAATTCAAATGTAATGGATAAATTTCTCTCTAAAATATAATTTACCAAAATTTATACCAGTGGAAACGGATAACTTGGGCAGTCTTACAATTATTAAAGAAATGTAAATCCTTGAATTCCAGATGGCTTCATTGGTGAATTTTACCAAACATTTAAGGAAGAAACAATGTCACTGTTACACAGACTTTTCTATAGATCAGAAAAAGAGGAACCAGGCTGGGCGCAGTGGCTCACACCTCTAATCCCAGCACTTTGGGAGGCCGAGGTGGGCAGATCACCTGAGGTGGGGAGTTTGAGACCGGCCTGACCAACGTGGAGAAACCCCATCCCTATTAAAAATACAAAATTAGCTGGGTGTGATGGCACATGCCTGTAATCCCAGCTACTCAAGAGACTGAGGCAGGAAAATCGCTTGAACTGGGAGGCAAAGGTTGCAGTGAGCCGAGATCGAGCCATTGCGCTCCAGCCTGGGCAACAAGAGTGAAACTCTGTCTCAAAAAAAAAAAAGAAAAGAAAAGAAAAAGAGGAACCATCCCAACTTCTTTATGATGCCAGCAGAGCCTTAATATTAAATCCTAACAAAGTCATTAGAGAAATGAAAATCACAAATCACTCACTTTCATGAAAGTAAATGCAAAAATTCTAAATCAAACATTAGCCAACCAAATCAAAAGATATATAAATAAAATATAAAGATATTATAAATATATAATCCATCATGACCAAATTTTATGTATTCTAGTAATGAAAATTGGCTTAAATTTTTAAAAATCAATGATATTCACCACATTGTAATGGATTGAAGGAGGAAAAATATACGAAAACCTGTGGATTCTATGGAACAAGAAAAGGTGCAGTGAGAAGCTTTAGGAACACCTACATAGATGAAGGGATACACTACGAATACATATTGGAAGAACATATATGATACAGACGTCAGTTTAAACCAAAAATTCAAAAGATGTTTTGTGGAACTTGTAAAGTGAGTCTAAAATGTATTAGGAAGTATAAAAAAAAAGGATAGCCAAGACACTTTTAAAGAAAAGCAAGATGGGAGAACTTATTCTGCTAGATGTCAAGACCTATTATAAATAGAAATTCAGACAGTGTGGTATTGACTCAAAGATAGAAGATTAGAATGGAACAGAATAGAGAGCCCAGAAAGGACTCTTGCATACACAAACATTTGCTCTCTGGCCAAAGTGGCGCTGCAGAGCAGACAGGAAAGGACATTCTTCTTAATAAATGACACTTAGATATCCATATGAGGAAAAAGTTAAATTGGATCCCTACTTCACACCATACACTAAAGTAAATTCCAGGTTGATTAATGACCTAAATAGAAAGACAAAGACAGAAATCTTTAGATGATTAGAAAGTTAGACAGCTCTTATGACCTTGAGGGAGGGGAAAACTTAAACAAGACTTATAAAGCATTAGCCACAAAGCGGGGAAAAGCTATAAAGAGAGTAAAAACAAAGCCATGATGGGATAAGGTATAAATAAAAAATAATTCTCCAAAATAAATAATTATAAATAGAGGGAGGGAATATATAAAGAACTACAAATCAATATGAAAAAAAAGTTACAATCAAGGGAGATGAAAGTTGACTACAAATTCTTTGCTATTCCTCTCATTGAAAGGTAGAATCCGATTCCCCTTTCCTTGAACCTGGGCTGGCCTTAGTGACTTGCTTGACTGAAAAAACACATCTGGACATTCAACACTAAGTCAGAAGAAGCCCTGCACTTCTACCCAATGCTTGCAATCCTTGTTCTGGGGTACACCTGAGACTGGCCCGCTATGAAGAAGCCATTCTCCAGCTAGCCCCACCCCCAGCCATTGAGTCATCACAGCTGAGGACAAGTCCTGCTCAAGTTGAAGACCCATGAGCAAAAGAAATTAGTGCTGCTGGCAGGGCGCGGTGGCTCAAGCCTGTAATCCCAGCACTTTGGGAGGCCGAGACAGGCGGATCATGAGGTCAGGAGATCGAGACCATCCTGGCTAACACAGTGAAACCCCGTCTCTACTTAAAAAAAATACAAAACAACTAGCCGGGCGAGGTGGTGGGCGCCTGTCGTCCCAGCTACTCGAGAGGCTGAGGCAGGAGAATGGTGTAAACCCGGGAGGTGGAGCTTGCAGTGAGCTGAGATCTGGCCACTGCACTCCAGCCTGGGCGACAGAGTGAGACTCCGTCTCAAAAAAAAAAAAAAGAAAAGAAATTAGTGCTGCTTTTTCCGGTCACAAATTTTGGAGTGGTTGGTTATGTAGCAGTATATAACCAGAATAATAACCTAATAGAAAAATAGAAAAAACGCTTGAACAGGTACTTTTTCAAATGAGAAAATTCATTTGTGATTAGAGAAATGCAAATTAAAACTAGAATGAGATGCCATTACACATCCATCAAAATATAAGAGTGTAAAATTATGTGTCCCCTTTGGAAAGAGTTTGGCATCACCTATTCAAGCTGCACATACACATGCCCTCTGACCCAGCATTTCCACTCTACCCCCTGGAGACTCCTGCACAAGGACACATGTGACAGACCTACGAACGCTCACAGCAGCACTGTTTGTGAAAGGCAGAATCTGCAAACCACCCAAACTTCCATCTTAGTGGAATAAGTAAATAGATCACTGCAATATGTTTCTACAATGGACCCCTATGCAGCCATGAAAATGAACAAGCTAAAACTATAGAAAACATGAATGCTATTCACAAACATGACATTGAATAAAAGGCAAAACCAAACCAAAACAAAAAACAACCATATTTAGTGGCCTTCTATTCAAATGAAACTAAATAACAACCAAAACAAATTTAGGAATGTACTGAGATAGTAAAAATAGGAATGTACTACTTTTTAAATATTATCACCGTTGGCTGGGCATGGTGGCTTACACCTGTAATCCCAGCACTTTCAGCGGCCAAGGTGGAAGGATCACTTGAGGCCAGGAGTTTGAGACCAGCCTGGGCAATATGGCAAAACCCCGTCTCTACTAAAAATGTTAATACAAAAAAGTAGCCAGACACGGTGGCACACACCTGTAATCCCAGCTACTTGGGAGGCTGACACAAGAGAATCACTTGAACCCAGGAGGCACAGGTTGCAGAGCCAAGATGGTGCTACTACACTTCTACTAAACAGAGTGAGACTCTGTTTCAAAAATAAAAATAAAATACTATCAGCATAGCCAGAATGGTGGTTATATCTAGAGCAGAAGGAAAGGATTATGATTGTGGAGGAGCACTGGGAAGATGGGTGAGGTGTTAATACCCTTAATTTTTTTAACCTGGGTGATGGTTACATAGTACCTACTTCATTCACAAAATGGCATATTTGTGTTTTATGCACTTTTCAGAAAATATTGTTAGCGTAAGGGGAAAAAGGAGAACTTCCACAAGCTCCACCTAGCTGCAGCGACGTGCACATAATTTGTACCCTCCTGCCCGTTGCTGTGGTTGAAGCACCTCCTGACAGTCAGCGCTAGGCCTTGCTCTGCCAGGCCTCCCTCTCCTGCATCAACCCACCTGCCTCTGCAGGACCTGCACTCACATCTCCCTCCAGATGTTCCCCATCTTCCCTTCAAAGCTCACACTGTGGGAAGGCTTGTCTAGACTCACTGCCTCCAGCTGTTCTCTTCTCCTTCTCTCTTGAACTCACTCCAATCAAGCTTTCCCCCCACCATTCACCCACGCTGCTCTATCAACCTCACTAATGACCTCATGGTGTTACATCCAATGGTCGCCTCTTAGTCCTCCTCTTGAACTGTCATCGGCATTTGGGACAGCTGAGCAGCCCTCCTCTTAAACACTATCTTCACTTGGTTTTAAGGGCCTCCTTCCACCCTCCTGGTTTTTCTCCAGCCTTCCTGACTGCTCCAGCTCAATCTCCTCCAGTCTCTCCTCCTATCTCCCCTATCCAGCTTTTCTCGGTCAGTCCCTGGATGATCTCATCCAGTTCCAATGCTTTAAAATGCCATATCTACGTTATGACTCCCAAATCTTGATTTCTAGCCCACCACCCCCAACTCTCCCCCCGTGAAGTCCTGCCTCACTGACACAGCCAGCATCTAACCATCATCTCCACTTAAAGGTGGAATATTCATCTTCAATGGGAGGTGCCCAAAAGTGAATTCCACATCTCCCCACCCCAAACCGGCTTCTCCTGCAGCCTTCCCCATCCCGGCAACTTCTATCCTTTCTGAAACTCAGGCCAAAAACTTGAGAGTCATCCCTAACTTTCTGCTTCCCTCCTTCCACCCCACATCCAAGCCAGCAGCAAATCCTGTGTGCTCTGTCTTCGATAAAGATTCAGAATCCAGCCCCTTCTCACCCCTCCGCGACCACCGCCGAGGCCTCCTGCCTCATTGCAAGAGCTCCTAATTGGTCCCGGGATCCCGCCCGTGCCCCCTGCAGCGTGTTTGCAGCAACAGCAGCCAGACTGACTCAGTTACACAGCGTGTCGCGTCCTGTCGTTCCTCTGCTGAGAACCTTCGGCCTCCCTCCTCCCTCAGAGGAAAAGCTCCCTCCGCAGGAGGAAGCCTCCCAGACCACCCTACTTAAAACTGCAGGTCCTCTTTCCTGCGATCCCTATCCCCTTTCCTGCTATGTTTTCCCCTAAGGAGTATCACCACCTCACAGTCTATGCTTTTTAAAAACTTATTTGTGGTCGGACGCGGTGGCTCATGCCTGTAATCCCAGCAGTTTAGGAGGACGAGGGGGACGGATCACTTGAGGTCAGAAGTTCCAGACCAGCCTGGCCAATATGGTCAAAACCCCTCTCTACTAAAAATACAGAAATTAGCTGGGCGTGGTGGCGCGTGCCTGTAGTCCCGGCTGCTCAGGAAGCTGAGGTAGGAGAATCGCTTGAATCCGGGAAGCAGAGGTTGCAGTGAGCCAAGATTGCGGGGCTGCACTCCAGCCTGGGCGATAGAGCGAGACCCGTCTTAAAACAAAAAAACCACAAAAACCTGTTTGCTTGTTATCAATCTCCCCACAGTAGACTGTAAGCTCCAGGCGGTACGCTCAGTGCCTGTAATGGTGCCTGGCACGTGAAAGAAGGTCAGTCAATGTTCTTTAAAGGAGTGAGGGTGACTTGCACACGCCACATAGTAAAGCGGCAGAGAACTTGCACCCGGCGTCTCTGACCGCCGAGCCAGCGAAGACCTAGCTGATTACCACCCGGAAGCTGGAGAGGACGCGGCTAGAGGTGGGCGGGGCAGTGCTGGGAAGCCCCGCCCCGCCCTTGGATCCTGTGCTCCCAGGTGTGGGCGTTAGCATTCTCTCAATACCCGAGCAACGCTGGCTGACTGCCGGGCTCCGGCAGCACGGCTGGTCCCCTTTTCCCAGGTCCGGGAAGCACCAGGCCTCGCCGGGTCCGCTGAAGAGGGAGAGGGCCGGGGTCGCCGCTGCCGCCGGGAGGCGACAGAGCCAGCTGGGCGCACCTGAGTGCTGGCGGCTGCGCAGCCGCGGGGCCTGGGCCTGAGGTCCCCTCCCACCCCGGCCTCGCGCCCCTTACTGGTCTGACCCACCACTGCGCCCACCGGGCTGACAGCGCCCGACACCCGCGGCGAGGCGTCAGGGAGGAGCTGCGGGCTCAGGGTGGAGGAACCCTGGGGGCAAGCTGAAGAATGGGTTAATATCCAGGCAAAGAGCGAGGAGGTGGCTAGGCTTGGGGCGTCTGAAGCTGGGGCGGGGGGCGTTCCTTGGAGGCGCAGACAGTAGACCGGTGTGGCTGGGCTCGCCAGGCGGGCTGCTGGGAGGAGGAGGGACTTGAGGCCCCAATGAGGATTTGGGCTTTTCCTCAAAGGGCCACTGATACTTTTGTTTGTCCCCAGAGAAACAGGATCAAATTTGTCTTGTAAACACCTCTCACTTGGATGGGAGGGAGAGGGAAATGGAAATGAAAAGCGTGAATCAGGAATAGGGCCAGAGCCAGCAGGGACCAGGGAGTGGAGGCAGATGTAGAGAGAGATAGATTTTGGAGTTAGAATCGATGGGACCTGGGGATGAGTTAACTGCACGTGGGGGTGATAATAAAAATTAAGAAAGAAAAGAAAAAAAAAAAAAAGAGCAGCCAACACAGACCCCAGGGTTCTGGCGTAAGCAGCTGCAGAGAGGAGCTTTCACTTCAGGAAGGGGGAGAGGTCGTTCCAGAAGGCAGTTTGGGGCCACCTTTGACACTCGTGAGATTAGAGCAAATCTGTTCCAATACTTAAATCACTGGGAGAAACCGCTTACCAGGGAATTTCCAGTGAAGTTGCTGGTAAAAGGTCTTACTCCAGATCACAAAAAATGCTGCCATGCCTGGTGGGGCTGGACTCTGCCTATGCTGAGTTTGGGCCTGGATAAATGTTGCAGCTAGCCTTGATCCTGGGGAGAGGTATTTAAGGAATGGAACATAAAGGCAGCAGCAGATTGTCACATGTATGTGGCGATGGCAGTCCCATCGTCTGCCTACCTGTCCCCATGTCCCTGTGTGACCAGCCCAAGGAGTCAACCCTGCCGGCTGCTGTCCCCTGTGAAGGCAGCAGGACTCACTGCAGCTGCACTGGTTATGACCCTGGACTGTTGAGCCAAAACTGTCTGGGTTTGTAATCCCAGCTCCACCTCCTGCTACCTGCATGGCCTTGGGCAAGTTTCTGTGTCTGTTTCCTCGTCTGTAAAGTGGGAATAACAACATCTAGGTCATATGATTGTGGTGAGATGCCACCTTATAAAGAATTTACTACTTGATTAAGAAGAACCACGAGCCTGTAGGGACCAGCTCGGACTGCAGCCACAGATTCCTTAATAAGTTCGCTGGATTTTTAAGTAACATTTTTTTTCGCTTCCCATGCCAGATGGAGCTGTCACACTGGCAGGTGGGGCTCAGAGGAGGGGTCAGGCTGGAAGGCACCTGCGTAGGACACGATGCTAGTGCCTTGATAGTGTAGGCAACACCCTGGGTTGGGCTTCTCAGCCCTCACAGAGCACTTATATCACCTGGGAGTGTTGGAAAAATACCAGTGACCCTGGGCCTCCCCTGGATGCGATCAGCCTGGGCATCAGCATTTCACAGAACTCCCTGATGATTCTCATGCAAACTAAGATTGAGAACTTCAGGTCTAGGGAGGTCAGGTGGAGACAGAAGGGCAGGAGCTGAGCAACTGAGCAACTGAGCAGCTGAGCAGGGACAGGGGAAGATGGGGTGCAATTTTAGAGGGCAGCCTGGAGGAGGAGTTAGCAAGGAGACTGAGACCATGTGGCCCTGGTGCGGGAGTGAATCCAGGAGCAAACTGAAGAGCCTGGAGCTTGAAACAAGGGAAGAGGCAGAGCAAGGGACTTCAGAAGTCAAGAACTGAGATGTGGTGATTACACGTGGCCCGGGAGGTCCCTGGTGACCTTAGCAGATGGGATGCTGGGTGAAGCTACAAGCTAAAAAGGACAGTAGAGTCACCAACTGAGATTAGAAAACACCTGTAGATATAAACAGGGGAAGGAGAGGAGACAGTAGCTGGAGGGAGTTGTGGAGTCAAGGGAAGTTTGGTTTGTTTTCTTTTTAGGGCCTCCTGGGCCTGTTGGGAGGCCGGGGAAGCCCCCAGGAGAGGGAGAGGAGGGAAGGAGGAGGTGTGGGAACAGGTCCCTGAGGAGAGAGAAGATGCACCAGAGCCTGGGGGGGCCACTTCTGAGGGAGGAGGGATGAGGAAGGTGGCAGCCAGAGAGTGCACTCACAGCTGGGAGACAGGCTCCGTGGTCCTCCCAAGACCAGAGTCAGGGGTTTAGAGAGAAGGAACTGCTGGAAGGAAAGGAGAAATGCTCTAAGTTGGGGACAGACCTTAGAGACCTGTCTCTAAGGACAGACTCCACGTCTCCCAGGCCCGGACTGCTGATAGCAGGAGAGGAAATGGTATCCCCACACTGGAGAAGACTGAAGAAGGGGCGGGGCCTAGGCCAGCCCATGTCTATCAAAGCATCAGGGTGGGATGCTCAGAGAATAATGCGGATAGGGGGAGCTTGGGGGCTAGAGTCCCTGAGAGTGCCCTGGAAGGGGAGGGGAGCAAGGGGAGTCTGGAGGTGGGGTAAATGCAGGGGCTGCAAGGGGCAGGGTGGGAGTAGGGGAGAAGGCTGCGACCTGGGAAGTGTCCCTCATCAGTGAGGTTGGCCACAGCACTGGAGCCCACCTCTCCCAATACCTGGCCAACTCCGGGCCCAGCCAGGCAGCTCTTCCTCCTGGAACTCTTTCCATACGTTCCTAGAAGAGCTTGGTTCTCCTTCCTGGCTGTGCTCTGTGACCTGAGCCTACCTCAGGTAAAGCCCGCTGAAACCTGACCCCTAAATCACCCCTGGGTGCCAGTGCCATCCTGAGCCCAGGTCAGACATGGCCGGGCAGGGCTGGGATGGACACACGAATGATGCTCAGGAAGTCATGTCTGCATGTCTCAGGGAGTCTGTTGACCTGAATGAGTGAAAGCAGCAAGAACTAATTTAGAGTTATTGAAAGAGGAAGGTCAAGTCCTGCCCCCACCTGCCTCTGTTGGTCTCCTCCCTCTGAGTCCTGGGCCCTGTACTGTCACCCTATCCTGGCAGACTGAAGTGGGGGAAAGTGTGCAAGTGACATGTGGTCAGCAAGCATGGCCCCATCCAACACTAAGATGTGGGGCCAGGAAGGTGGACCCAACTATTAGGGGGAAGGGAGAAATGCTAACTTTTCTTTTTATTTTTTTCCTTTTTTGGGGGGTGAGGGTACGGAGTCTCACTCTGTGCCAGGTTGGGGTGCAGTGGCATGATCTCAGCTCAGTACAGCCTTTGCCTCCTGGGTTCAGGCGATTCTCAAGCTTCAGCCTCCCAAGTAGCTGGGATTACTCCCAAGTAGCTAGCAGGCGCATGCCACCATGCCAGCTAATTTTTGTATTTTTAGTAGAGACAGGGTTTCACCATGTTGGCCAGGCTGGTTTCAAACTCCTGACCTCAGGTGATCTTTCCACCTCGGCATCCCAGAGTGCTGGGGTTACAGGTGTGAGCCTGCACCCGGCCCCATTCTTCTTTTTAAAACGCTCATTTTGTTATCGTATTCTGACAGTGAGATGCACAATGACATCACACTGTGTGTGCAGCACTGCTTGGGATATGAAGCAAGAATGTGCAGTGGGAGGACACAGAGGCCAGGGATGGGGCTGCAGCAGCAAGGGGGTGAGGCAGGCACTGCAGTAGAGCAGGACATCAAGGTGCAGTGTCATGGGCACAAGAAGCAAGAGGAGCACCAGGGCAAACACTCACTGGGCTCGGCCGGGCCTCTCACACCTCCTCCCAGGCATTCTCCAGCACTGGTAGGGTGGGGGGTGTTAGACAGTCAGGAATTAAACTTCAAATTATACTCAACTGCAGAATGATAGAGTTATTTCCTTCTTATTTATTTTCCAACTCTTCTGATTACTTCACAGGGGAAATTAAAAGTGCTCATGCAGAGATAATACATTGTAATTACAAAATTTTAAAACATACAGAAAAATAATGATGTAACAGACACCCTTACTGGCCATGGAGAAATAACCCATGAAATCCCTTTGCTTTGGAGCTCTTTCTCTATCTACTAGAAATAAACCACTATGGAGAGAGCTGAGGCTCATCCCTCCCCTCCCCTCCCCTCCCCCTGCCCCAGTGGCACAGCTGTTGACGTGTAGTATTGGTTATTGTGTGAAGTAATCAGCTGTAAGTCTAATTGACTTTTCTACACTTTGATATATGTGTATATTTCCATTAATGATATATATTACAGCTTCAGTGTATTTCACTTTACATAAATTATGATAATACTGTGTATATCGTGTTGCCGCTTGCTTTTTTCTTGCATCATGTTTTTGATGTTTCGATGCATTGGCAGATGGAGTTTCGTACTCTCTGGCTTCGCTGCTTTGCAGTATTCGATGATAGACAATGCTGCATCTCACTTTCCTGTTCTCCTACCAGGGCAGAGTCGGGTTTTTTCCATTTCTTTAGAATGGCGGACAGTGCCACAGTGAATATCTTGGTACTTATGCCCTTGCGAACATAGGAACAGGTTTCCCTAGAGCTGATACTTACAAATGTCTCTACCACAAAGTATGCAGATATCTAAGTAGGATTACCAAAGTGCTCTCCACATAGTCGGCTGATTCAGACTTCAACAAATGGAGTACACAATTTCCTGTTTCTGCCACAGTCTCGCCAGCTTCCCTATGGTTCCCTCTCTGAAAATCTTGTTCTACCCTTACTCCTGAACAATAGTTTAAAATGAAATGTATCATCAGGGCTGGGTGCAGTGGCTCACACCTGTAATCCCAACACTTTGGGAGGCCAAGGCGAGTGGATCACTTGAGGTCAGGAGTTCAAGACCAGCCTGGCCAACATGGTCAAACCCCATCGGTACCAAAAATATTAAAAATTTACTGGGTGGGCCGGGTGCGGTGGCTCAAGCCTGTAATCCCAGCACTTTGGGAGGCCGAGACGGGCGGATCACGAGGTCAGGAGATAGAGACCATCCTGGCTAACACTGTCTCTACTAAAAAATACAAAAAACTAGCTGGGCGTGGTGGCGGGCGCCTGTAGTCCCAGCTACTCGGGAGGCTGAGGCAGGAGAACGGAGTAAACCTGGGAGGCGGAGCTTGCAGTGAGCTGAGATCCAGCCACTGCACTCCAGCCTGGGCAACAGAGTGAGACTCCATCTCAAAAATAAATAAATAAATAAATAAAAATAAAAATAAAAATAATTTAAAAACTAGCTTGGTGTGGTGGCACGAGCCTGTAATCCCAGCTACTCGGGAAGCTGAGGCAGGAGAATCGCTTGAACCCAGGAGGCAGAGGTTGCAGTGAGCCGAAATCATGCCACTGCACTCCAGCCTGGGCAACAGAGCGAGACTCCGTTTCAAAAAAAAAGTGACATCAGACTTTTTAAGTTGTGCAAATCTTATGGGTGTATGGAAGCAAAGGTTTCTTCTTCTTTTTCTTTTTTTAAGGCAGAGATAATTTTAGCCTGTTTTTTTTATTATTTATTGTTGTTGTTATTGTTGTTTTGACTGTTTTTTTTTAGACAGTCTTGCTCTGTCATCCAGGCTGGAGTGCAGGGGTAAGATCATAGCTCACTTCAGGCTCCATCTCCCAGGCTCAAGCGATTCTCCCACCTCAGCCTCCCAAGTAGCTGGGACTACAAGCACACCCCACCACACCCAGCTAGTTTTTTTATATTTTTAGTAGATGAAGTCTCACTATGTTGCTCAGGCTGGTCTCGAACTCCTGGGCTCAAGTGATCCTCCTGCCTCGGCTTCCCAAAATGCTTGGATTACAGGCATGCACCACAGCACCCAGCCTACATATATATTTTGTTGTTGCTGCTGCTGTTGTTGTTGTCAAGAGAAAGTCTCTCTCTGTCAGCCAGGCTGGAGAGAAGTGGCACAATCATGGTTTACTGCAGCCTTTACTTTGCAGGCTCAAGTGACCCTCTCACCTCAGCCTCTGGAGTAGCTGGCACTGACTACAGGTGCATGCCACCACGCCCAGCTAATTTTTTTTATTATTATTTTTGTAGAGATGAGATTTTGCCACATTGCTCAGGCTGGTGTCAAATTCCTGCTCAAGCAATCTGCCCACCTCAGCCTCCCAAAGTGCTGGGATTACAAGGCATGAGTCACCACACCCAGCCTGTATGTTACTTATTTATTTATTTACTTATGATGGAGTTTCTCTCTGTCACCAGGCTGGAGTGCAGTGGTGTGATCTCAGTTCACTGCAAGCTCCATCTCCCGGGTTCCAGAGATTCTCCTGCCTCAGCCTCCCAAGTAGCTGGGATTACAGGTGCCCACCACCACACACGGCTAATTTTTGTATTTTTAGTAGAGACGGGGTTTCCCCATGTTGGGCAGGCTGGTCTTGAACTCCTGACCTCAAGTGATCTGCCCAACTCAGCCTCCCAAAATGCTAAGATTACAGATGTGAGCCACTGTGCCTGGCTTCAAAGTATCCTTTTTAAACAAATAACTTCATTTTAAAAATGAACAAAAGACCCGAATAGACATTTCTCAAAAGAAGGCATACAAATGGTCAGCAGGTATATGAAAAAATGTTCAATATCACTAATCATCAGGGAAATGCAAATCAAAACCATGATGAGATACCATCTCACCCCAGTTAGAATGGCTGTTATCAAAAAGACAAAAAATAATGGATGTTGGCAAGGATTCAGAGAAAGGGGAACACTCATACACTGTTAGTGGGAATATAAACTAGGACAGCCACTATGAACAACAGTATGGAGGCGCTTCAAAAAACTAAAAGTAGAACTGCCATATGATCCAGCAATCCCACTGCTGGATATATATCCAAAAGCCAGGAAATCCGTGTACATAAGAGCTATCTGCGCACCCATGTTTGTTACAGACTGTTCACATTAGTCTAGAAGTGAAATCAACCTAAGTATCCACCAATGAATGAATGAATAAGGAAAATGTGGTATATATACACAAAGAAACATTATTTGGCCATAAAAAAAAAACAAAATCCTTTCACTTGTAGCAACATGGATGGAGCTGGAGTTCATTATGTTGAGTGAAATAAACCAGGTACAAAAATACAAATATCACATGTTCTCACTCATATGTGGGAGCTAAAAAAGTGGATCTTATGGAGGCAGAGAGTAGAATGGTGCTTACCAGGGCCTGGGAAGGGTAGAAGGGAGAAGAGATAATGAAAAGTTAGTGAGTGCAAATATACAGTTAGAAGAAATAAGTTCTAGTGTTTGACAGTACAGTAGGGTGACTATAGTTAGCAATAATTGATTGTATATTCCAAAATAGCTAGAAGAGAAGAATTGGAATGTTTCCAACACGAAGAAAAATGTTTGAGGTGATGCATATCCCAATTACCTGAATTTGATCATTACACATTGCATACATGTATCAAACTATTGGGTGTACCCTCAAAATATATACAACCATCATATATCAATAAAACAAACTGTCTTTTTAAAAATAAATTAAATTTAATCTGAAAAAGGGGCAGTGGTGGTGGAAACATAAATTTGTGCTTTCTGAATCCCCACATAAATACAGTCAGAGCAACAAGACATTAAAACCAAAACCTGTGGACAATATTGCAACAAAACTAAGTGACAGGGTATCCTGTCACCACAAAATGCAAGTGGGTGGACAACAGCCATGACTCCTGCATAGTATCAGCATGTGTTGGGGGAAAGCAGAGGGAAGCAACAGGTTACCTGGGCACCTGAGGGCCCTGTTCATGTACAGCGCAGAGGCCGGGTGAGGAACAGCAGGTTTGGCTCACTCCAGATCTTACCAGAGGTCTGCGGTAAGATCTGAAGGTCTGTGAATTCTCTCACTGACCTGCCAGGGCTCTCTTCCAGACTGCACCCCCACAATGGACGGCAACTGCTGGAAATTGAATCAAAATTAAGCAGAGGCCAGGCATGGTGGCTCACACCTGTAATCCCAGCAATTTGGGAGGCCAAGGTGGGAGGATTGCTTGAGGCCAGGATTTTGAGACCACTCTTGGCAACATAGCAAGACCCAGTCTCTTTAAACTCGCCCACCGAGTTTTGTTGTTGTTGTTGTTGTTGTTGTTTTTGAACAGGATAAGAAAAATAAAGAGCAAGGAGAGACGAGCTCCAACTCATCTCCAACCAGGGTGAGGCAGGTGAGTAGAGAAAGGTCCTGGCCTGCAGCACAGAATTTCAGAGCGCACTAAACAGTTCAGGGATGCAGAAAATGAGATTTTAATGCAATAATTTTTTAAACCAAATTCAATGCCAAAAAATCCATGATGAACAAAATATCAAACTTTTAAATAAAGATAGGATATTAATAGTCTTGTACTGAACCATACTGGAGCCTGAGGCCAAAGGAATAATCAGTGATGCTGATCCTGTCTTTATTACAGTGATACAGTAACATGGTCCATAGCCCTTCTTGAGGATCTACTAAAGCACCAGCCGCAGAGACCAAAATAACTAGAGAAACATCACGTTAATGATTGGTGATGATTAACAAATGTATAGTTATTTGTGGAGTGAAGACTAAATGAGGGTTTAAAAAGAGAGATTATACTATCTAATGGCTTTACCATCTGAGAATGTAGAGTACAAACAAAAATAGTGGGGGAGGCTGGGTTCGTTGGCTCTCGCCTGTAATCCCAGCACTTTGGGAGGCCGAGAAGGGCAGATAACCTGAGTTCAGGGGTTCGAGACCAGCCTAGCCAACATGGCGAAACCCTGTCTCTACTAAAAAATTAACCAGGCATGGTGGCATGTGCCTGTAATCCAGCTACTCGGGAGGCTGAGGCAGGAGAATCGCTTGAACCCAGGAGGCAGAGGTTGCAGTGAGCCAAGAGTGTGCCACTGCACTCCAGCCTAGGCAACAGAGCAAGACTCTGTCTCAAAAACAAAAAACAAAAAACAAAAAACAAAAAAAACATGGAGGGAATAGAAATAACATATGCAGAAAGAAAAAGTTTTAGGTGTTTTCAGAAATTATAGCTAGTTATGGTATCGATATTGTTATTCTGAACCTATAAGTATATAAATTGAAATAAAACAAATGACTAATTGGATTCTAATTCAGTTATTCCCAGTGTCCCTAAGAACCAGGATTCCCAGTGTGGAAGAAAAGAAATACAGGTGTAATCAAGAAGTCCTCCATTTAACTTAGTTACATCAGTATAAATTCCCAGTGTATTTTATCATATACGTAATTTATAGCCCATCCATTGAAAAGACCTAGAAAAGGCCGGGCGCGGTGGCTCAAGCCTGTAATCCCAGCACTTTGGGAGGCCGAGACGGGCGGATCACAAGGTCAGGAGATCGAGACCATCCTGGCTAACACGGTGAAACCCCGTCTCTACTAAAAAATACAAAAACCTAGCCGGGCGAGGTGGTGGGCGTCTGTAGTCCCAGCTACTCGGGAGGCTGAGGCAGGAGAATGGCGTGAACCCGGGAGGCAGAGCTTCGCAGTGAGCTGAGATCCGGCCACTGCACTCCAGTCTGGGCGACAAAGCGAGACTCTGTCTCAACATAAAAAAAAATAAAAATAAAATAAAATAAAATAAAGAAAAGACCTAGAAACAAAGACCAACCAAGAAGTGAAGAGAATTCCTAGCATCTCAAACTGGTAAGACGTCTTGTCATTCCAGACAACAAGGAAGTGTTCAAAGACTACTAGGGTCACATCTAAAGGACTCAAGAGTTAACCTAAAGAGGCTCCGGCTGCCCAAACATGGGACCATTTGTATGTCAGCACTGACAGTAACTGCAATGTATTGAAATCCATCTAGCACATTTAAATCCTTGGCAACATAATGGTATATATTTTTTAACTAATCCTTCACTTTGACAGGATAGCAATTCATTATCTTGAAAATGGATAAATAAATGCAAATAAACAAGCATTTACCCTGCCTTTCCTCTGTGAATGCTTCCACTGGGTAACCAAATAGCAGATGAGGAGGAGAGTCTCTTTATAAAATCAACCCAGATGATAAATGAAAAATAAATTATTTAATTAGTATATCACCATTTTCATCCCCCAGTGAATTAATGAATGTAAGCATTGGACATTATCTCTCCTCAGATCTCAAAAAAGAGAGACAACCAGACATTATCTGCCTCCTGACAAAACAGCACTCCACTACCTGGAGTCTCACCAAAAATCTTGAACCTGAGTCTGATCAAGGCTTTGGATCCAGCTGTCAATTTGCAGAAAATGCAGAAAACAGGGAGATGTGTTGACCTGAACCAGGAGAATGCAATCAGTGAAATCCAGACTAGAAATCTCTTCAGATTCTTCCAAGGATACATTGCAAGGAAAATAAAGTGATGGAGAAAGAAACTACAAATTAAAGAGACTTAAAAGATATTAACAAAATGAGCAAGTCTAATTTATAGCCTCTAGAGAGGCGAACTTGGGTGACAACAGTTTTTTTAAAACTGTTAAGTAATTACTATGAAAGGCAGGATAGTGGCTACTTTGGGAAGGAGGGAGTCGAGTGAAATCGGGAGGGAGCACCAGCAAGGTATTCTGAGGGAAAGTACTATTTCTTGGCTTGGGTAGTGGTTACAAAGATGTTTATTTTACAATAATTCACAAAGCTTCACATTTGTGTGGCTTTCTGTGTATTGGCGATTGAATTCAAACTCAGAACTGCTAAGGCCAGCGCCCAAGGCAGCAGAGGCGGCTAGGCAGAGCGGATGAAAGGCAGGCGCTCGGGCCTCCAGGCCTGGCGGGGACAAGAATGTGTTCTGGGCCCTTGCAGGGGACGCACTGCAGGGGACGCTGCGGGCACACTGAGACCTCGGAGAGGACCGCAGCTCCCGGACCTAGCTCGCGACGCGCCCAGAAGCCTCTCTCGCATCCAACACAGAGCGCGACGGCGCGGGAGGAACGGCCCCTTCTAGCACAGGGGAGGGACCCCGCAGACTTTCGCGCGATGAGCCCTAGGCCGCCGCCCAACGGTGCAGGGGGCGCGGAGCTGGCAATCAGCGACGACCCACGGCTGTGGCCCTGCGGGAGCTGCTCCATGCGGTCCGGAGCTAGTCGGCTGACACTCGCGCTCGCGGCAAGCGGAGCCGGGGATCCAGACCCCATACGCACGGCCGAGGACCGGCAGAACCCGCCGGACTGGCAGCCCCGGCGCGCGAGGGCGGAGGCGGCGGGCGGGTCCGCTGGAGTCCTGCAATCCCCGCGCATCACGGGGAGACCGCCCGCCGGTGTCCGTGTGGCCCCGCGCTCCTGGGGTGGGGCCCGCCTCTTCACCTGGCCCGCCCCGTCACCCCGCCCGGTCACCCCGCCCGGTCTCTCTCCAGGTCTCCGCTCGCCGCCGCCTCCGGGAAACCTTCTCGGCCTTCCCCCGAGCTCGCTTGAGCGCGCTCCTAGCCCGGCTCTGGGCTTCGCCGCTGGTCGCGCAGGGCTTGAGTCGGCCTCGCAGTCTCCCGCTCTTCCCACACCCGCACCTTCCAGGCGGGGAGGAAGGGCGGCAGCCCCACAGCCTCCCGAACGCCCGCCCGGCCCAGGGTGGATCAAGGCCAGGGCGCCCCACAGCTCCTTCCATATCCGGGTCCCCGAGGCGGGCTATGGTCTGTGGTTTGGGGACAGAAGAGGTCGCGATTGGAGCTGGTGGGCTCCCCTAGGGGAGAGCAGGGAATTGGAGACGCAGCTCGGCCAAGCTCTCCTTCGCCCACCCACTTCTCGGGTTGGGAGACTGGGGCCGCGGGCATGACTGGGGCCCCAGGCATGACTGGGGCCTCGCAATGCCGGCGCCTCTGGAGGCAGAGAGAGCGCCTGGAAGGCGGCTCCCACGCCGCGATGCGTCACTCGCCCACCTACTTACCAAGCAGGTGACACTGGCAAACCCTCGCCCCCCGCCGCCCGCCACAGGGTGCAGGGGAGAATAAAAAGGGCAGAAGACAGGAGTGGGGCCTAAGGGCGCGCGCGTCCCCCGACCCCCAGCCTCCTCTCCAGGTGAGCGGCGCGCCCCACCCTGGCCTCCGAGGCCACCTCTGGGTAAAGGGGGCGAAGCCGAGGCGGGGGCCGGTGCTGGCTGGGGATCCGCGACCGGGTTTCCTCCGCGATCCACCAAGTGTCGAGACTTGCCCAGGGACAGGGGCTGGACTTGGAGTCCGCTAGGGGCAATCTCCCGCCCTTCCCACTGCTCCGTGCCAGACCCGAGCTTGCCTCGAGGCAGAAGGGCCAGCCTCAGAGGAGATTACAGCGTCCGGGCGGTCCGACTGGAGCGGAGAGCACACCCGCGGCCCTGAGCTGCGACGCGCCCTAGAAAGCCCGTGGGCCCGACCTCGCCCGGGGCCCTCCTCACCCCGCCCGGACGTCCTCCTCACGTCTATCCTTTCCCTCTTTCTTCCCCTTGGACCTCTATCCTCAATTCTCTTCTGTCCCTTTCCTCGAAGGACACCTCTCCCTCCCAGGACTGGGGCCGCGCTCCAAGGCTCTCCCTCCCCCGCCGCCCGCGCAGCCCAGCAGATGCCCTGACCCAGCACCGGGGCCTCAGAGGAGCTGGGGAGAGGCCTGGGACGTGACAGACTAGGTCCCTGCCCTCTGGGGCTTCCATTCCGTGGGGGAGCAGCAGAAACTGGCACGTCTACTTTGCCAGCAGCGAGGAGTGCCGTGAGAACAAGGGAAGGGGTGGGAGGGTGTCGCCTACAGAGACGAAGGCAGGCCTCCTGCGTTCATCCGCCTCTGCCTTCGGAGCACTGTGCTCGGTGTCGTGTCTTTTTGCCAAAAAAAAAAATATTTCAAAGAGAAAATATTCTAAAATAAACAACAATAAGTCAGATGAAGGGAGTCAGCAATACATAAAACCTGGTACAATTTATGGTAGAAAGAGGTAAAATTTTATTTCTATTACCCAATGCCAAAGGACGCCTCAAATGGTTCTGAGGATACCTCGGGGAGGTGCCAGATTTGGGGCGGTGGGGGGTGGGGAATCAATGGGACTCCGGTTTGATGAGTGCGGTTCTTATCTTTACTGAAAAAAAAAAAGTACTTGATGCATTGTTGGTGAAACTGAATATATACAAATATATAGATATCTGTTAAGGAGAGCTGAAGACAAAAGGAGGGGATCCCTGAGAAGTGGGGGCACCTGCCCTGCCCAGAGCCCTTTTAAGGAAAGCGTATGGGCAGAGCTTCTGCAGACTGGGAGGAACAGCAATCTGCAGAGAGGTCGGGTGCTGGCAAAGGCTTCTAAAGAAAGGGCGGTGGCAGGAGAAGGCGTTTGGTGCAGCAGGAACAGCATAGGCAGAGGGCACGGGCGGTGGGAATGGCAGCACCATGGCAGGAAATCCGAGGGCTAGTCACCACCGCTGAGATGTGTTCTGATGTCCCTGAGTCTCCATCGCTAAGGGACCTGAGAGAGTCGTCCTTCCGTGCAGCATGAGAGGACTTCATAGAGCGAAGTGCAGAGGCAAAGGCTGGTGCAGAGAGCGACACTGCAGGGCCCAAAGCAGGACAGTTTACTTGCAGACTGGGTCGCCTGTAACCAAGAGGAGACATAACTCTGAGAGGCAGTGAGACTGAATCACGTGGGTCCTTGAATGCCAGGGTGAGATGGTCAGACTTCCGAAAGGCGCTGGCAGCTGAGGCGGGGTGATCCAAAGGGCAGGGATGGTTTTGGAGCTGGGCTGCAGAAAGCCACATTTGCGGCTGGAGAAGGTGATTTTCCTAAAGACAAGCCAGAGACTGGTTTGGCAAGAGCAAGAGAGGCCTGGTGCTGCACAAGAAGGACCTGAATGTGGTGATGGGGATGGAAAAGCAGAGGTCAAAGGGACAGGTGCTATGCAAGCCAGTGCCAGGGGATATGGGTGTGGCTCCTTTGATCAGGTGGAGAAGCCTACTCAGTCTACCTGGAGGAAGGGGGAGTTTCCTTAAGGGCAGAGATGAAGCCGAGTCAGGCCTTACAGAAACGAGGCTGAGATCTGGGAATCATTAAGATTGGAGAAAGCTCCTCTTTCCATGTATGTGTCTCCTTTCTGTGACTCTGCCCTGTACTCTGTGGCTCCAGTTTCTGTGCCCTATCACTTCATCCTGCACTGATCTTCCGTTGCCCTGGAGCCAATTCTGACCTCTCATCTCTGTGACCTGGAAGATCCTGTGTTCCACACTTCTGCTCACAGTTAAGGATCTTGACATTGAAATAATTGGCTGGCATTTGGCCATGTGTACACTGGGTCATGTGTCCACTCTTGGGTGAGGTCACCAACGCTGCCCCTTCCTGAGCTATGGCAAAGCAGATTAGTTCAAAAGTTGACTGACAGGTCTGGTAGAGATGCCAAAGAGAAGCAATCAAAGACAACAGCAGGGACAACTCATTCTTACTAGAAAACACTGGTGCACTTCACTGAAAGAAAAACACGAACTTGGGTATTTGGTAAACTTCAACCAGGTTTTGTTTTGTTTTGTTTTGTTTTTTGTTTGTTTGTTTGTTTGAGATGGAGTCTGGTTGTGTCACCTAGGTTGGAGTGCAGTGCCTCAGTCTTGGCTCACTGCAACCTCCGTCTCCTGGGTTCAAGCGATTCTCCTACCTCAGCCTTCTGAATAGTTGGGACTGCAGGCACCCGCCACCACACCCAGCTAATTTTTGTATTTTTAGTAGAGACGGAGTTTCACCATGTTGGCTAGGCTGGTCTCCAACTCCTGACCTCAGGAGATTCACCCACCTCTGAGATTACAGGCATGAGCGACCGTGCCTGGCCAAAAATTTTTTAAAAATCAACATCACACAGCCAGGTGTGGTAACTCATGGCTGTAATCCCAGCACTTTGGGAGGCCGAGACAGGTGGATCACCTGAGGCCAGGAGTTTGAGACCAGCCTGGCCAACATAGTGAAACCCCATCTCTAGCAAAAATAGAAATATTAGCTGGGTGTGGTGGCGGGTGCTTGTAGCCCCAGCTACTTGGGAGGCTGAGACAGGAGAATTGCTTGAACCCGGGAGGCGAAGGTTACAGTGACCTTCGAGCTGGTGGACTCCCCCAGGTGAGAGCAGGGAGTTGGAGATGCAGCTCTGCCGAGCTCTTCTTTGCCCACCCACTTCTCAGATTGGGAGACTGAGGCCACGGGCATGACTGGGGCCCGGCAGTGCCCTCACCTCTGGAGGCAGAGAGAGCGCCTGGAAGGCGGCTCCCACGCCGCGATAGCACCACTGTACTCCAGCCTGGGCAAAAATAAAAAATAAAAAATAAATCTACATCACACATTATTCTCAGTGAGAAATGTCAAAATTATTTTTAAACCAGAAGTATATATAGGATGACCTCTATCACTCTCTCTATTCAGTATTATACTGGCAGTCCTAGCCAACACAGTAAGAGAAGAAAAAGAAAATGGACGTAGAAAAAAGTGGAAAGGCAGAAACAAAACTCATTATGCAGGAGATATTCACATCTAATAGAAAACCAAGAAATCTGTAGATAATTTAGTATACTAATAAGAGCTTATATAAAAATCAATTGCAGGCCGGGCGCGGTGGCTCAAGCCTGTAATCCCAGCACTTTGGGAGGCCGAGACGGGCGGATCACGAGGTCAGGAGATCGAGACCATCCTGGTTAACACGGTGAAACCCCGTCTCTACTAAAAAATACAAAAAACTAGCCGGCCGAGGTGGCGGACGCCTGTAGTCCCAGCTACTCGGGAGGCGGAGGCAGGAGAATGGCGGGAACCCGGGAGGCGGAGCTTGCAGTGAGCTGAGATCCGCCCACTGCACTCCAGCCTGGGTGACAGCGCGAGACTCCATCTCAAAAAAAAAAAAAAAAAAAATCAATTGCATTTTTATACAACAGCAGTTAGAAAGCATAGTCTTTTAAACGTTATGTATAATTTTTAAAATAATACTATTTCCATTAGGAAAAAAAAATACAAGGTATCTAGGAAAAAAGTCTTACAAAAGATGTGTAAGAAAAAAATTTAAAGACTTTATATTATAATATATGAAGGACATAAATAAATACAAGAGTATAATGTGTTTTTAGAAAACTCAATACCGAATGAGGTCAATTTTTCCCAAATTGATTTCTAGAATCTATGTAATTCTAAACAAAAACCCCGATGGTCATATTTGAGGAACTTGATAAGCAGATGCTGAAATTTATCTGGCGGCTGGGCGCAGCGGCTCACCCCTGTAATCCCAGCACTTCGGGAGGCTGGGGGGGGGGGGGGGGTTGGATCACTCAAGGTCGGGAGTTCGAGACCAGCCTGGCCAACATGGTGAAACCCTGTCTCTACTAAAAACACAAAAATTAGCCAGTCATGGTGGCATATATCCCAGCTACTTGGGAGGGAGGCTGAGGCAGGAGAATCACTTGACCCTTCAAGGCGAAGGTGGCAGTGAGCCAAGATCGTGCCACTGCACTCCAGCCTGGGAAACACAGCAAAACTCCATCCCAAAAAACAAAAAAAAAGAAAGAAAGAAATTTATCTAGAAAAGCAAAGCCCCAAGAAGAGTCAAGTAGCCATGACACAGGTAGGAAGAGGAGGCTAAAGGACCTGATTTACCAGGTCAATATTTATAATGAAGCTACTATAACTAAGAGTGTGGTGTCAGCAGAAGGATACATAGTAGACTAATGGAACAGGAAAGAGAACCTAGAAACGACCTCAGAAGAATATGAAAACTTGATATCCAACAAAGGTGATTTTGAGTACTATATTAGTTCCCTATTGCTACTGCAACAAATTACCACCAATTTAGTTACTTAAAGCAATACACATATATTATCAGGCAGTTCTGGAGGCCAGAATTCTAATGTGTCGGCAGGGCTCTGTTCCTTTTGGAGACTCAAAGGAAGAATTATTTTACAGTTTCTAGAGCCAGCCTACATTCCTTGGCTTGTGACCCCTTCCTCCATTTTTAACGTGCATCACTTCAACCCCTGAGCTGCTTGTGTCTTTACATTGTTCTGATTCTAACCTCTTTGCCTCCTTCAATGAGGACCTTCTGATTATACTGGGATCACCACGTAATCCAAGATAATCTCCCCTTCTCAAGATCCTTAACTTAATCATATCTACAGATTCCTTTTCGCCTTACAAAGTAACACATTCACAGTTACAGAGATTAGTATGTGGACATCTACGGAGAACCATTGTTCAGCCTACCACAAAGACCGACCGACAGGGAAAGGACAGAAATGGTGCTGGGACAATTGGTTGTTCATTTGGAAAAAAAACAAAATTTATATTTGTAATACAAAAAATAATTTCAAAAAGATCACTTAAATGTGAAAATCAAAGTTTAATACTTTTTGAAACTAATATAGGAGAATGTTTTAACAACTTCGGTAGAGAAGGATTTATTAAATAATATATTAAAAATTGGAATCACAAAAGATTGGGCCAGGTACAATGACTCACACCTACAATCCTAGCACTTTGGGAGGCCAAGGCAGGTGAATCACTTGAGCCCTAAAATTCATGATCAATCTGGGCAACATGGTGAAACTTCACCTCTACAAAAACACAAAAACATTAGCCAGGCAAGTTGATGCGCACCTGCACATCGGTAGTCCAACTACGCAGGAGGCTAAGGTGGGAAGATTGCTTGAGCCTGGGAAACAGAGGTTGCAGTAAGCCGAGATCACGGCACTGCACTTTAGCCTGGATGCCAGAGTGAGACCCTGTCTCAAAAAAAAAAAAAAAAAAAAAAAAAAACCTTCCAGAACATGAAGGCACATTTCATCGTCATTTTAAAACAAAAAAAGAATAAGAAAATTCTATTTTGTAAAAGACACTGTACAGAAAGTGAAAAGTCAAGCCACAAACTGGAAGAATATATTCACAACATATATAATCAACAAGGAAATCATATTCAGAACATGTAAGTATAATAATCAATAAGAGGCCAGGCGTGGTGGCTCATGCCTGTAATCCCAGCACTTTGGGAAGCCAAGGCAGGCAGAACACTTGAGGTCAGGAGTTCAAGACCAGCCTGGCCAACATGGAGAAACCCCGTGTCTACTAAAAATACAAAAATTAGCCAGGCATGGTGTCAAGCGCCTGTAGCCCCAGCTACTCAGGAGGCTGAGACACGAGAATCTCTTGAATCCGGGAGACAGAAGTTTCAGTAAGCCAAGATCGTGCCATTGCATTTCAGCCTGGGCAACAGAGTGAGACTCTGTCTCAAAAAAAAAAAAAAAAAAAATCAGTAAGAAAAAGATAAACAATTCAATAGAAAAATGGACAAAAGACCGGTGGTCTGTAAATATGCTCAACCTCACCAGTAATCAGGAAAATGGAAATAAAGATGACACTTGAGATGCTATTTTATATCCATCAAATTGGCAAAAGATTTAAAAATCTGATTGTTCAAAGTGTTGGTGGAAAGATAGAGCAGTAGGGATGCCTTTAGCTGCACATGGGAGTATAAATTGGCACAGTCACTTTGGAAAACAAGTTGACAGTATTTTAAACTGAATATGCACACATCCTATAGCTAGATATTTCACTCTTAGGTATCTATCTAGAGAAACTCTTGTACATATGCATGAGGAGATATTTACAAAACAGATCATAACAGAATTCTTTGAAATTAAAAATCTTTGGAGGGCCAGGCAGAGTGGCTCACACCTGCAATCCCAGCACTTTGGGAGGCCGAGGTGGGCGGATCACTTGAGGTCAGGGGTTTGAGACCAGCCTGGCCAATGTGATGAAACCCCATCTCTACTAAAAATACAAAAATTAGCCAGGCATGGTGGTGCACGCCTGTAGTCCCAGCTACTCGGAAGGCTGAGGCAGGAGAATCGCTTGAACCTGGGAGGCAGAGGTGGCAGTGAGGCAAGATCATACAACTGCACTCCAGCCTGCGCAACAAAGTAAGACTCTGACTCAAAAAAATAAAAATAAAAAAAATAATTCTGAGAACATTCCATATTTCCATGGATGGGCTACTGCATAAGAAATTTCATGTAATGAAATATTATCCAGCTGTGGAGATGGATGACCTACAGCTACATGTAGCAATAAAGCTAAATCTCAGAAACATAAAAGTGAATGGGGAAAAAAAAAGGAATCCTTCAGAAGACAGTGCATTATAAGGTACTATTTTTATACATCTCAAAAACAGGCAAAACCAAGCAACATGTTGTTTACAGATCATGTTAGTCCATTTTGTGCTGCTGTAACAGAATATCTGAGGCTGGATTATTTATAAAGAACAAAAACTTATTTCTCACAGTTCTAGAGGCTGGGAAATCCAAGATCAAGGCACCAGCAGGTTTTATCTCTGGCTCCAAGATGGCACCTTGTTGTGTCTTCCAGAGAGGAGGGACGCTGCATCCTCACACGGCAGAAGGTGGAAGCGGACAAACCCACTCCTGCTAGCCCTTTTTTCTTTTCTTTTTTCTTTTCTTTTCTTTTCTTTTTTTTTTTTTTTTTTTTTTTTTTTTTGAGATGGAGTCTCCCTGTATCACCCAGGCTGGCATGCAGTGGTGCGATCTTGGCTCACTGCAACATCTGCCTCCCAGGTTCAAGTGATTCTCTTGTCTCAGCCTCCCAAGTAGCTGGGACCACAGGCGCACACCACCATGTCCAACTAATTTTTGTATTTTTAGTAGAGACAGGGTTTCACCATATTGGTCAGGCTGGTATGGAATTCCTGACCTCATGTGATCCACCCACCTCAGCCTGGTGCTGGGATTACAGGCCACAGCGCCTGGCATGCTAGCCCTTTTTATAGCAGCATTAATCCAATCATGAGGTCAGAGCCCAAATGACCTAAACACCTCCCATTAGGCCCCACCTCACATATTTTGGGGGACACATTTAGACCATAGCAGAGATACAGTCATGTTAGCTAATGCTATTTTTAAAAGCGTGAAAATGATAAACACAAAATTTAAGGTAGTAGTTACCTTACTCTGAAGAGTAGAGAGGGAGGCAGGGGTTGGTATAAGGGAGAGGCATACTGCTCCAAATGGTCACATTCAAGAGCTGAAGTTTGGGGCAGGCTTGCCATATTCACTATATTACATTATAACTTACATAAGCTACATATATGTATACATACATACATATATATATATATATATATATTTTTTTTTTTTTTTTTTTTTTTTGAGGCAGAGTCTCACTCTGTCACCCAGGCTGAAGTGCAGTGGTGTGATCTCAGCTCAGCTCACTGCAGCCTCTTTCTCCCAGGTTCCAGCGAGTCTCTTACCTCAGTCTCCCAGGTAGCTGGGATTACGGGCACATGCCACTACACCCAGCTAATTTTCATATTTTTAGTAGAGACAGGTTTTCACCATGTTGGCCAGGCTTGTCTTGAACTCCTGACCTCAGGTGATCTGCCCACCTCAGCCTCCCAAAGTGCTAGGATTACAGGCGTGAGCCTTTGTGCCTGGCCTATATTTTTTTTAAAGGTAAATCTTGATTTGTTAAAATTAAGTACTTACATTAAGCAAAAGACATCATTATTAGGCAAGCCAGTGACTGGGAGAACATGTTCGCAACACATGTATCTGACAAAATATAATATGCAAAATATATTTTAAAACACCTATATAGCAATTAAAAAGCAACTCAATTAGAAAATGCGCAAATGGCTTGAACAAACACTTCATAAAGAAGATATCCAAATAACCAATAAGTGCATGAAAAAGTGCTCAACCTCATCACTCATGGGAGAAATATACATGAAAACCATAGTGAGATACCATCACATACCAGACAGGGTGGCTGAAATATGAAAGTGTGACAATATTAAGTGCTAGCAAGGTTATGGAGCAGCTGGAAATTATCATTAATTGTCAGAGGGAGAGTAATCCATGTTTCTATTTCAGAAAACAGTTGGACAATATCTACTAAAGTTAAATATATGCCCTACTCTATGACCCAGAATTTCACTCCTATTTACCCAAAAGAAATTAGCGCGTGTAGCTATAAAAGGCATGCATGCAACTGTTCATGAAAGTTTTATTCATAATAGCCCCACACTAGAAACAATCTAGAACATATATCTATAAAAGACATACACGAAACTCTTCATGATAGCTTTATTCAGAATAGCCCCAAATTGGAAACAAACTAAATGTTTACCAACAAGGTAAATAAATTGTGATATATTATACAATTAAAAAGAGCAAACTACTGATACAGTGACATGCATGAATCTCCAACATTATGTAGATCAAAAGAAGTCAGACACATACATGCTGTATGGTTCTATATATATGATGTTCTAATTAATCGGTGATGGTAGAAGTTGCAATAGTGATTGCCTTTTGGTGGGGAAAGGTCTTGCCTGAGAAGAAACGTGAGGGAAACTTCTGGGATGATGGAAATGTTCTAGATATTGATCTGAGTGGTGGTTACATTGTGTATACACATGAAAAGTTTTATGGAGTTGTACAGTTAAGATTTGTATATTCTACCATATATATTCCACTAGTTCTCTCTCTCTTTTTTTTTTTTTTTTTTTTTTTTCAGATGGAGTTTCGCTCTTATTGCCCAGGCTGGAGTGCAATGGTGCGATCTCGGCTCACCGCAACCTGAGTAGCTGGGATTACAGGCATGCACCACCACGCCCGGCTAATTTTGTGTTTTTAGTAGAGAGGGGTTTCTCCATGTTGAGGCTGGTCTCGAACTCCTGACCTCAGGTGATTCGCCTACCTTGGCCTCCCAAAGTGCTGGGATTACAGGCGTGAGCCACCGCGCCCGGCCCACAAGTTCTTTCAAGCAGATTTCCCCTCCCCAGCATTCCCTGTATAAGAATTTTGGACTCCTTGACATTTGGCCTAAGGAGAGCCACTTGAATCACAGTGAACAAATATAGCAAAGACATTAAGTATTATTAGGAGCATAAAATGACTCACAGGGCTGGGCACGGTGGCTCATGTCTGTAATCCCAGCACTTTGGGAGGCCGAGGTGGGTGGATCACTTGAGGTCAGCAGTTCAAGACCAGCCTGGACAATATGGTGAAACCCCATCTCTACTAAAAATACAAAATTAGCCGGACGTGGTGGCACATGCCTGTAATCCCAGCTACTCAGGAGGCTAAGGCAGGAGAATTGCTTGAACCCTGGAGGCGGAGGTTGCAGTGAGGCTAGATAACGCCACTGCACTCCAGCCTGGGCAACAAGAGCAAAACTCTGCTTCAAAAAAAAACAAATGACTCACAGGATAAACAAGAAACCAGGTGACACAGTTGAGAGGAATGTATTTTGCTGATGAAATGAAGATAAGTAGAACAGGAAAGCAGACTGCTTCATGAATTCATTTGTTTATTCCACAAATACTATTTGAACTTCGGCCACATGCAGACATCATGCCAACTTCTCCTCTAAGGATCAGGCCATCTGACTGATGCCTCGGAAACAGAACTGGCTTTATCTTCCCCTTCATGTTGACTCAGTTTATCTCTGCTCCTGCCTTAGCCTCTCTCCCTTTCTTCTGTGGACCTTTTCCATCTCATGAGTTTAGCTGACTTGAATTTGACCATGGCCTGTGAATCTATGAACCCTTCGTTTTGACTCTTCCTGATAAGTATCTGTCTCAGTCAGCTATAGCTGTGTAACAAAGTACACCCAAACTTGGTTGCTCAAAACAGCATTTGTCACTCATGATTCTGTGGAGTTTAGCAGGGCTCAGTGGGCATAGCTTATCCTTCCCCACGTGGTGTCTTCAGGTGGTTCAACTACAGCTGGGGGATCCAACACACCTCCCTCCCTGCGTGGGCCTTGATACCTGTTATCTCTGACTCTGCTCTCTTCTCAACAGCTCATTAAGAATTGCCTGAACACATCCTCTCCTTTCCCATTGAGCTCTTGTAAAACTTTCAGATACTGGCTACCACTGTCCCTATAACAAACACAAACAGGTGCTAAAACCAGGATGCTGAGCTCCACACCAGCATGAGGAGTCGTCTGTGTTTATGAGAACCAGCCTTCAGGAAATGCATGGGGATAGTGTGCAGTCTAAGAGACTAAAGCTGAGCTAAAAATATTTTATTGTCATTGTTAAGAATGAGAAAAAAAAAAAAACCCATCTTGGGTAACCCCAGGTTAGATAAAAAAATCAGTTGCTTCTCTTGACACTTTCCCACTCCACCCAGCTTCTTCCTGGATTTCCCATTCCAGCTAAATCTTCATAAATCCAAAACCTCCGTGCAAACGGAGGTGGAGCAAAACAGAAATAAATGTCAAAGACTGCACAGACAGCATGCATCAGCCTCTGACCCAGCAGATTATTTCAGGAAACACCCACAGTGCTCAGACAGGAAATTCTGTGCACTTCAGAGCTGTGAGCTCACAGACACAGGAAGCATTGCTGTTACAGCCCAGACTCGGAGAATTGAGGCAAAGCATGGACTGGGCCCTTATCTGCTAGCTGTGATCCTTGACTTCTGTAGGCCACAGTTCCCACAGCTGTAAAAGAGGAGTAACAATGAATGAGACAGTGCACATAAACCACCTAGTAGGTGTTCAATAGACGTTGGCTTCCACTTGGACCATGGTGCAACCCAGCCCTGCAGAAAGCTGGCCCTGTCCATCCACTTCATCACCTGTCATGAAACCAGGCCTGGTCAGGCATCATGGCTCACACTTGTAATCCCAACAGTTTGGGAGCCCAAAGCAGAAGGATCACTTGAGCCCAGGAGTTCAAGACCAGCCTGGGAAACATAGTGAGACTCCATCTCTACAAACAGTAAAATATTAGTCAGGCATGGTGGTGCCTGTGTGTAATTTCAGCTACTCAGGAGGCTGAGGTAGGAGGATTGCTTGAGCCCAGGGAGGTTGAGGCTACAGTGAGCTATGATCACACCATTGCACCTCAGCCTGGGTGACAGAGAAAGACTCTGTTTAAAGAAAAAGAAAAAAGAAAAAAAAGAAAGAAAGAAAGGAAGAAAAAGAAAAAGAAAGGAAAATAAAAGAAATCAGGCCTTTGTGGGCTGTCCGCACCTGGCACTGTAAAGAGGTTGTTCTTTTTTCTCCCATGCCAGGCTGTACATACCTGTGGCTCACCCTCAGTACATTATATCACCGTATTCATCATTTGACCAGGTAGAAGATTTGATTAAAATGGCATTATGTTAATTTGCTGTGTATGAGACACCTACATGCTCCGCTATAAACAATTCATACACTTCCAGGTAGTGCCCAAAGTAAACCTGTTGTTTCTTTAACTTCACACTGCCTTGAAAATTAGGTAAGAGTTTGTCTGTTCACACATTATGAACTCTTGACGCATAGACCTGGAAACCCAAAATTGAAACATAAACTCTTCTGGAGGTATCTGAAAATTGAAGACAGGCCGGGCATGGTTGCTCACAAACTGTAATCCCAGCACTTTGGGAGGCAGAGGCAGGAAGATCACTTGAGGTCAGGAGTTTGAGACCAGCCTGACCAACATGGAGAAACCCCGTCTCTACTAAAAATATGAAAATTAGCCAGGCATGGTTTTGGGCACCTGTAATCCTAGCTACTCAAGAGGCTGAAGCATGAGAAATGCTTGAACCCGGGAGGCAGAAGTTGCAGCAAACCAAGATCACACCACTGCACTCCAGCCTGGGCGACAAAGCTAGACTCCATCTCTAAAAAAATAAATAAATAATCGAAGACTGCCAGGCACACTCTAAGTGCTCAGTGAATGTTCACAATTAATATTAAAAACATTCCTCAGAACATCATCCTGGGCTGGAGAGGCATGATCAGGCAGTCGTTGGAACAGTAACAGGTGCTGAAGTAAGATGGTTTACTTTACTCCATTTTAGTTTCTCTTGTGTATGGGTTCTCTGTCACTCTTACAACCCTAAAAATAAATGCTATATTTAATATTAGTCCACTTAAACTATTTCTGTCTGGACATGGTGGATTGTGCAGTAATTCATGCTTACCATTTCAGAAACTGTTCAGTGATCCAAAGGTTAAATGCAGGATGTGGTTTCTGCAGACTCTGGCATATATATAGCGCATGTTCAGCGCAGGCAAGCTATTTTTATGAAAGCTGTGCTTAAATTTTCTCCTTGGATGACAGCAACATAAAACAGAAGAAGTTAGAGTAGCGGTGTGTGCTTATGTAATATTTGGTTTGTCTTGTTTTATTTTCCATGGGGCGCTATGTAAATACAGTACTGACAACTATAGTACTGAAACCCTGAAAATTTATTTTTTATTATTTCAGTTTAGTTACCAAAAACTATTTGATGTATCACATGGCCAGTCATGCAAAAATTCATGCTTACGTGCCTCAGAAACTTTTCCATGGTCTAAAGGTTCAATTCAGGATGTGGTTTTCAACCCAAAGCCAGTCCCAGCTGCCACTCACTTTACTTTTTTCTTTTTTTTTTAAGAGTTGGGGTCTTGGCTGGGCATGGTGGCTCACCCCTGTAATCCCAGCATTTTGGGCGGATCAGCCAAGGTCAGGAGTTCGAGACCAGCCTGGCCAACATGGTGAAACACCGTTTCTACTAAAAATACAAAAATTAGCCGGGCATGATGACAGATGCCTGTAATCCCAGCTACTCGGGAGGCTGAGGCAGGAGAATTGCTTGACCCCAGGAGGCGGAGGTTGCAATGAGCCAAGATGGCACCATTGCACTCCAGCCCAGGCATTGCAGCGAGACCCCGTCTCAAAAAAAAAAAAAAAAAAAAAGCTGGGGTCTCGTTCTGTCACAGGCTGGAGTACAGTGGCACAATCATGGCTCACTGAAACCTCAACCTCCTGGCCTCAAGCAATCCTCCTTCCTCAGCCTCCAAAGTAGTTGGGACTACAGGCTCATGCCACCATGCCTGATTAAATCTTTTCAAAATTATTGTTTGTAGAGACAGGGTCTTGTTATCCTACCCAGGCTTGTCTCAAACTCTTGGCCTCAAGTGCTCCTCCTGCCTCAGCCACCCTAGTCTCTGACTAGGGATTTCAGACACAAGTCACTGTGCCTGGCCCCTCACTTTCCTTTTATAGCTTGAGTTTTATCGCTATCGAAGTAATAAGTGTGCATATCTTTAAAAATCAAACGTTTTACCGTGAAAATGCTTACAATTAAAACTAATGGTTCCCTAGCTCTGCAGTTCATCATTGACCTCTGTTCCCGGAAAGCACCCTGTTCCAGCCCTGGCACCTGCTTTTTTCTGCCAGTTGATTTAACTCCATATTTTAATTTTATTATTGTTTTATTTCATTTTATTTTTTGAGATGGAGTCTCCCTCTGTTGCCCAGGCTGGAGTGCAGTGGTGCGATCTCGGCTTACTACAACCTCTGCCTCGCGGGTTCAAGTGATTCTCCTGCCTCAGTCACTTGAGTAGCTGGGATTACAGGCATCCGTTACCACACTCAGCTAATTTTTGTGTTTTTAGTAGAGACAGGGTTTGACCATGTTGGTCAGGCTGCTCTTGAACTCCTGACCTCGTGATCCACTTGCCTTGGCCTCCCAAAGTGCTGGGATTATAGTCGTGAACCACTGCGCCCAGCCTTTACTCCATATTTTTAAACAATATGCTTATACTGCTTTTTCTTGACTTTTCCATTGACTGTCTGCCCTCGAAGACTAGATTTTCCCTCTCCTATGCCCCACACATATCTCCCCAATAAAGTTCTATCACAAGTTTTGGTGAGATCAGTACTCAGTATTCAGCTTTCATGATTACAACTGTGTAAATATTACCCAGTGAACCATGTATACTATACTATGATTGCATTTATTTTCTCGTGAAACTTTGTTTCCTGTAAGTTAATAATTTGCTTATTTTTCTAAGTATTTATCTTCCCTTCATCAAGAGGTGCCAATTGACTCATGAATTGATTCCTAGAACACTCAAACCCGTGAGGTCCATTCTCTTAATATATTTTTCTTTACTTAATATATTTGTCTCTCCTGAAATTCTCCTGCTTCTAATTACTCTCTTCCTTAGAACTTTAAGTGGTTTCATCCTTGCTACAAGGAATCAGAATTTATTTTAGTAATTGGTTGAGATAAAAATAAACAGTCATTTTGAGATAGTTTCAGTAGGACACTGAGTATTCAAACATGAATAAAACCGACTTCCTGCCCTCAACAAACTTTAACTGAACAGGGAAAACCATAAAACAGAAAAATTCAGGAATGCGTACGCAGGGGCTACAGGAGTGGCCACCCAGGAAGGACAGCATGGGGTCTCGGGACTCCTGGCTGCTGTGGGAATCAAGCAGACCTGGGTTCAGATTCTGATCCTGCCCCCATGTGACCTCAGGTGGCTAATCCAGGCTCATGACACGGGATTTATTTCTCTGTAAAACACAGATACCACCCACCCATCCTCCTAGGATGTTGGAGAAGTTATGCCAGAAAAGTTACGTGAAAGCACTCAGCACACGCCAGACCCTTGACATGGTCATGCCCTCCCAATCTTGACAGTTGAGTCCAGGAAAAAACTCCTCAAATAAAACCCCAAGAGCCACATACCTTAGGATTTGTGTTGATTTTTCATTTCATATTGCAATTGTCCTCCCCAAAATCACCTTAACTTTTTTTTAGCTCTTTCTTTCCCTTCCTTCCTTCCTTTCTTTCTTTCTCCTTCCTTCCTTCTTTCTTTCTTTCTTCTTTCTTTCTTTCTTTTTCTTTCTTTCTTTCTTTCTTTCTCTTTCTTTCTTTCTTTCTTTTTTTCTCTTTCTTTCTTTTCTTTCTTCTTTTTCTTTCTTCCTTTCTTTTTTTGAAACAGAGTCTCACTCTGTTGCCCAGGCTGGAGTACAGTGGCATGATCTCGACTCACTGCAACCTCTGCCTTCCAGGTTCAAGCGATTCTCCCACCTCAGCCTCCTGAGTAGCTGGGATTACAGGCGTGCACCACCATGCCCGCTAATTTTTGTATTTTAGTAGAGATGGGGTTTCACCATATTGGTTAGGCTGATCTGCAACTCCTGCTCTCAGGTGATCCACCCCCCTCAGTCTCCCAAAGTGCTGGGATTACAGGCATGAGCCACTGCGCCCGGCCGGTTTTTTTTTTTTTTTTTTTTTTTTTTTTTTTTTTTTTTTTAGCACTTTCAAAGGCTTGTGATTACAAAAGTAAAAAGCTCAGTCTCACTGGAAAGTGATAACTTCATTTTAGTACATCCCCATTTCAGAGCTCAACTAATTCCTCAGGGTGGTTGTGAGAAAAGCCCGCAGTGAAAATTCTGTTGTTTTCTATTCTCAGAGTTTAGGTTTTCAATCAGGCGATCAGTTAGTGTTACCGGACAGCTAAAGGAACTGTTTTCAAAGCACACTGATCTTCTTTAGAGGTGGACTTGGACTGTCTCACCAGCTGCTTCCTAAGTCTTGGTTGTTAATCAGCGGACAATGGCCATATTCTCACATCTTACTCCCCTGTTCCAGGTGTTTTTAAACACTTTAAATACCCTGAACAGACTAATTTGGATATTGACTATTTTCATTATTAGACACTCTTTTCTAGGATTATTTTATTATTTATTTAATTAATTTTGAAATGGAGTCTTGCTCTGTCACCCAGACTGGAGTGCAATGGCATAATCTCGGCTCATTGCAACGTCTGCCTCCCGGGTTCAAGCAATTCTCCTGCCTCAGCCTCCTGAGTACCTGGGATTACAGGCACGTGCCACCACGCCCGTCTAATTTTTTGTATTTTTAGTAGAGATGGGGTTTCACCATGTTGGCCAGGCTGGTTGTGAACTCCTGACCTCAGGCAATCCACCTGCCTCGGCCTCCCAAAGTGCTGGGATTACAGGTGTGAGCCACCGTGCCCAGCTACGTATTTACTTATTTTTGAGACAGTCTTGTTCTGTTACCCATCCTGCAATGCAGTGGCACAATCTTGGCTCACTGCAGCCTCTACCTCCTGGGCTCAAGAGATCCTTCGCCTCAGCCTCTCAAGTAGCTGAGACTACAGGAGCACCACCATGTCTAGTTAATTTTTTTTTGTTGTTTGTTTTATTTTTAGTAGAGACAAGGTCTTGCTATGTTGCCCAGGCTGGTCTCGATCTCCTGAGTTCAAGCGATCCTCCTGCCTCAGCCTCCCAAAGTGCTGAGATTACAGGCATGAGCCACTGTGACTGGCTGAGGATTGTTTTAGAGAATCAAGACATTCAGTAAAAGGATTCAAGAACCATTCTTAATTTTGCTCATATTCCTAAAGAATGAAGGAGTGGGCTCATTTTAGCATTAACCCATTCGCATGATGCTTGTTGAAATACACATTACGTGTAAACCACTCAGGAACTGTTAGCTATAGATAACACGGTTATTATATCCACTGCCTCTGGCAATAAAGAATAATAATCTGCTTCACAGAGGTCAGGTTTCCACTGAGCTATCAGGACTGTTTTAATTAAACTAAGTGTGGATTTCTAGCTGCTCTTGAATGTAAGCAGGTCATCATTTAGATATGGCTCAATATTCAGCACCCTCTGCTGACCCCTTCTAAATAACAATGCTAAACTTTTTGTCTGTTCATTTGTTTTCCTGACTCTTTCAACTTATTTTTAATACATAGGAAATGAATAAGTATATTCTCATTTAAAAGAAGTCCAGGCTGGGTGTGGTGGCTCACACCTGTAATCCCAGCGCTTTGGGAGGCCAAGGTGGGAGGATCACTTGAGCTCAGGAATTTGAGACCAGCCTGGGCAACAGAGTGAGACCCTGTCCCTACAAAAATAAAAAAAATAGCTGGGCATAGTGGTGCATGCCTGTAGTTCCAGGTGCATGCCTATATTCCTGTAGGTGGGAGAATCACCTGAGTCCAGGAGTTCTAGGTTGAGGTGAGCTATGATAGCACCACTGTGCTCCAGCCTGGGCAACAGAGTGAGACCCTGTCTCCAAAAAAAAGAAAAAGAAGTAAAGAGAGAGAAAGAAAGAAAGAAAGAAGAAAGGAAGGAAGTAAAGAAGGAAGGAAGGAAGGAAAGAAGGAAGGAAGGAAGGAAAGAAAGAGAAAGAAAGAAAGAAAGAAAGAAAGAAAGAAAGAAAGAAAGAAAGAAAGAAAGAAAGAAAGAAAGAAAGAAAGAAAGAAAGAAAGGAAAGAAAGAAAGAAGAAAGGAAGGAAGGAACGAAAAAAGGAGGGAGGGAAGGAAGGAAAAAGGAAGAAAGAAAGAAAGAGAAAGAAAGGAAAGAAAGAAGGGAAGGAAAGAAAGAAAGAAAAAAAGAAAGAAAAGAGAAAGAGAAATGAGGAAGAGAGAGAAAGAGGGGAGAGAGATAAAGAAATCCAAATCAATACAGAATAAACACAATTTGCCTTGTATCTCCCTTCATCTCATCCCCCAGAGATAATAACTATGAGTTTGATATTTAGCCTTTCAGAATTTTTCCATCTATGCACTCACAAGCATGTATGGAAATTATATATATACTTCAACTGATAGAACACACTGTACATATTACTATGCCACTTACATTTCCCTCTTAAAAATATGACTTTCTCTTTCCTCGTCAGCACAAGAGCCAGCTCTTTCTTTTTGCTGCTGTGTGATATTCCATGCAAGGAAGGGCCACACTTTGTTCAGCAGCAATCTCCTCACTCAGGGGCATTCAGGGAGTTTTCATTTTTCACTGTTCTGATGTTGCAGAGAACATAGTCATATTTATTCTTTGGGTACAATACAAGTGTTTTCTTCAATGGATTACAAAACAAAAATTTCGGTCAAAAGATACCCATCTTTACAATTTCAATAGATACCCTCAAATTGACCTCTGTAAAGGCTGTCACATTGAGGGAGGATAAATAGGTGAAGTACAAAACATTTTTAGGGCAGTGAAAGTACTCTGTATGACACTAACATGGTGCATAGATGTCATTGTACATTTGTTCAAACCCACAGAGCATAGAAGGCCATGAGTGAGGCCATGAGTGATGTAAACTTGGCCTCTGAGCGACAATGATATGTCATGTTTACTGATTGTAGCAAATGCACGGCACTGGCGCAGGATGCTGATCGTGGGGGAGGCTGTGCGTGCTGCGGGCACGGGGGTACCTGGGAAATCTCTGCACCTTCCATTCAATTTTGCTGTAAAACTAAAACTACTCTAAAAAATAAAGTCTTTTTGGCCGGGCGCGGTGGCTCAAACCTGTAATCCCAGCACTTTGGGAGGCCGAGGTGGGCAGATCACGAGGTCAGGAGATCGAGACCATCCTGGCTAACATGGTGAAACCCCATCTCTACTAAAAAATACAAAAAACTAGCCGGGCGCGGTGGCGGGCGCCTGTAGTCCCAGCTACTCAGGAGGCTGAGGCAGGAGAATGGCGTAAACCCGGGAGGCAGAGCTTGCAGTGAGCTGAGATCCGGCCACTGCACTCCAGCCTGGGCGACAGAGCGAGACTCCGTCTCAAAAATAAATAAATAAATAAATAAATAAAGTAATAAAGTTTTTTTTTTTTTTTTTTTTTTTGAGTCTGAGTCTTGTCCTGTTGCCCAGGCTGGAGTGCAATGGCTCGATCTCAGCTCACTGAAACCTTCACCTCCCTGGTTCAAGTGATTCTCCTGCCTCAGCTTCCTGAGTAGCTGGGATAACAGGCATGAGCCAGCACGCCCGGCTAATTTTTGTATTTTAGGATTTCACCATGTTGGCCAGGCTGGTCTTGAACTTGTGACCTTGTGATCCGCTCACCTTGGCCTCCCAAAGTGCTGAGATTACAGGCGTGAGCCACCGCACCTGGCATAAAGTCTATTTTTTAAAAAGCTATAACAATTTACACTCACACACGCAGTTTATGAATGTGTACCTGTGGCCCAACATCCTTACAAAGGAGATGGTATCAATCTTTTAAGATGTGTGATGTATTTAAAAACACTCGAGGTCATTATTTGTAAAATATTGATGGGGGCTGGGCACGGTGGCTCACGCCTGTAATCCCAGTACTTTGGAAGACCAGGGTGGGTGGATCAGTTGACTCCAGGAGTTCATGACCAGCCTGGGCAACATAGCAAACCCTGTCTCTACAAAACACACGACAACATTAGCTGGGGTGGTGGCACGTGTCTGTAGTTCTAACTGCTTGGGAGGCTGAGATGAGAGGATTGTGTGAGCCTAGGGAGGTCAAGGCTGCAATGAGCCGTGATCACGACCCTGCACTCCAGCCTGAGAGACAATGAGACCCTGTTTCAATAAAAAAAATACATTGACTGGGTGCCTACTATGCGTCAGGCCCTGTTCTGGGCACTGGAATTGAGCAGTAATGAAAGACACAAAGCTCCTGCCTTCATGAAGCTTACATGCTAGCAGGGGAGAGAGATGATGAACAGATATATGATAAAAATATGCTATCTGGCAGTGAGAAGAGGCGGTGAGAGGTAGTCAGATTCTGGGCATAATTTGAAATGGAAGTGAGAAGGTAATAAATGAATTATATAAAGGGAGGTGGTGTCACAATTATTCCATGTTTGGTGCCTAGGAGCTCAATGAAGGGAACTGAGCTATGAAAAGCTCATGGGTTACATACAAATTGTTTGGGAGGGTTTCAGAATTTAGTTTTGACATATGAGGTAGGAGATGCCTGTGAGACATCCAAGGGGAAAGGGTGGACGGGCGCCTGGATATGTACAGTTAGGAAAATGCTAGGATTGAAGCTACAAATTTGGGAGTCATCAACACATAGGTAGTGTTTCAAGTCATGAGTCTTGGTGGTCTTACGGGTTATTCCAAGCCATTAAGACCACCAAGAAGTGAGGGAGGGAAAAGAAGGGGCCACAGGTTGAGATCAGGGGTGTGCAGAAGCTTTTGTGCACACAGACGACGGGTTGTTTTCCTAATATAAAGGCAACTTGGTTCTGAGGTGTTCACTTTTTGTTTTTTTCTTTTTTGAGACGGAGTGTCATTCTGTCACCCAGGCTGGAGTGCAGTCACGTGATCTCAGCTCACTGCAACCTCGGCCTGCCAGATTCAAGCAATTCTCCTGCCTCAGCCTGCCAAGTAGCTGGGATTACAGGTGCCTGCTACCAAGCCCGGCTTTTAGTAGAGACAGGGTTTCCATGTTGGTCAGGCTAGTCTCAAACTCCTGACCTCAGGTGATCTACCCGCCTTGGCATCCCAAAGTGCTGGGATTACAGGCGTGAGTGAGCCACCACATCTAGCCACATTTTTATATATTGCTGTAATTTACTGGCTAACATTTTATTACCATTTCACATCCAAGCCATGAAAGATTGGACTACAGTACAATCTTTCTTTCTTACAATGTCCACATCAGGGTTTGGTGTCAGGGACAAATGGGTCTCATAAAATGTGTTGGAAAAGTATTTCCTCTTTTTCTATTTCCTTAAAGAGTTTTGTATAGCACTGTTGTTACTTTTGTCTTAAAATGTTGGAAAACTCACCACTAAAAGTAAACGGGCCAAGTGTTTTCTTTATAGGAAGGTGCATTCATCTGTTTTGCATTGCTATAAAGGAGTACCTGAGGGTGGGTAATCAAGAAAAGAGGTTTCTATGGCTCACAGTTTGGCAAGCTGTACGAGAAGCACGGTGCCAGCATCTCCTTCTGGTGAAGGCTCAGGAAGATTCCAATCAAAGCAAAAGGCAGAGAGGGAGCAGAGATGTCACATGGTAAGAGAGGGAGCAAGAGAATAGGGAGGGAGGCCCTGGGCTCTTTTCAACAACCAGATCTCACATGAACTAGTACAATCAGAACTCACTCATTACCGCAGAGAGGGCACCAAGCCATTCATGAGGGAGGAGGGCCCAACTAAGCCCACCTCCAACACTGAAATAACCCATAAGACCACCAAGACTCATGACTTGGAACACCACCTACGTGTTGATGACTCCCAAATTTGTAGCTTCAATCGTAACATTTCCTAAACATACACATCCAGGCACCCATCCACCCTTTCCCCTTGGATGTCTCACAGGCATCTCCTACATCATATATAGAAACTAAACCCAGAGACCCTCCCCACCAACATGTGTGTAACCCATGAGCCTTTCATAGCTCAGTTCCCTTCGCTGAGCTCCTAGGCACCAAACACGGAACAACTGTGACACCACCTCCCTTTATATAATTCATTTATTACCCCTCATTTCCATTTCAAATTATGCCCAGAATCTGACTACCTCTCACCGCCTCTTCTCACTGCCAGATAGCATATTTTTATTATGTATCTGCTAGCATGTGAGCTTCATGAAGGCAGGAGCTTTGTGTCTTTCATTACTGCTCAATTCCAGTGCCCAGAACAGGGCCTGACGCATAGTAGGCACCCAGTCAATGTATTTTTTATTGAGACAAGGTCTCACTCTGTCTCCCAGGCTGGAGGGCATTGGCTTCACTCTGTCTCCCAAGCTGGAGGGCATTGGCTTCACTCTGTCTCCCAAGCTGGAGGGCATTGGCTTCACTCTGTCTCCCAGGCTGGAGGGCATTGGCGTGACCATGGCTTATTGTAGCCTTGACCTCCCCAGGCTCACACAATCCTCTCATCTCAGCCTCCCAAGCAGTTAGAACTACAGACACATGCCACCACCCCAGCTAATGTTTTGGTGTGTTTTGTAGAGGCAGGGCTTCACTGTGTTGCCCAGGCTGGTCGTGAACTCCTGGAGTCAAGTGATCCACCCACCCTGGCTTCCCAAAGTAGAGATTACAGGTGTGAGCCACTGTGCCCGGCACCATGACTTTTCATATATTTTATTTTCATTATCCAGTTCTAATTTTTTTTAAGGAAATTAAATTTTTTATATTTTATTGTTTTAGACAGGATCTCACTCTTTCACCTAGGCTGGAGTTCAGTGGCTCAATCAGGGCTCACTGCAACCACCACCTGCTGGGTTCAGGTGATCCTCCCCTGTCAGTCTCTCAAGTAGCTGAGACTATAGGCGCGTGCCACCATACCCGACTAATTTTGTATATTTCATAGTGATGGGGTTTCACCATGTTGCCCCGGATGGTCTTGAACTCCTGGGATAGAGTGATCCACCCGCCTCGACCTCCCAAAAATGCTGAGATTACAGGTGTGGGCCACCACGCTCAGCCTAGTTCTAATTTTTAAAAAAATTATGGCCAGCTGTGGTGGCTCATGCCTGTAATCCCAGCACTTTGGGAGGCTGACGTGGGCAGATCACAAGGTCACAAGTCCAAGACCAGCCTGGCCAACATGGTAAAACCTTGTCTCTAATAAAACTACAAAAATTAGCTGGGCATGGTGGCGTGCACCTGTAATCCCAGCTACTCAGAAGGCTGAGGCAGGAGAATCACTTGAACCCAGGAGGCGGAGGTTACAGTGAGCTGAGGTCAAGCCATTGCACTCCAGCCTGGGCCACAGAGCGAGACTCCATCTCAAAAAAAAAAAAAAAAAAAATAGACTTAATTTTTAAAAGTAGTTTTAGTTTTACAGGAAAATTGAGTGGAAAGTGCAGAGATTTCCTAGGTACCCCCGTGCCTGCAACATGCACAGCCTCCCCCATGATCAATATCCTGAACCAGCAAGTCTTTGTATGAAAGTGTGCTTTCGTTTGTCTTCAGTAAATACCTAGCAGTGAGATGTATGGGTGATATGGACAGTGTGTGTTTAAGAAACTGACAAACAGGCCAGGGCAGTGGCTCACACCTGTAATCCCAACATTTTAGGAGGCCAAGGCAGGTGGATTGCTTGAACTCAGGAGTTCGAAACCAGCCTGGGCAAAATGGTGAAACTCTGTCCCTTCAAAAAATACAAAAAATTAACCAGACATCATGATATGCTCCTGTAGTCCCAGGTACTTCAGAGGCTGAGGTGGGAGGATCGCTTGAACCTAAGAGGTTGAGGCTGCAGTGAGCCAAGGTCATGTCACTGTACTCCAGCCTGGATTGCAGCGCAAGACCCTTTCTCCAAGAAAAAAAAAAAAAAAAAAAGAAAAGAAAAAGAAAGAAAGAATAAAGCAGAAAAGAAAGAAAGTGAAAAAAAGAAACTGGCAAAGTGTTTTCCGAAGTGGTTCTTCCACTTCACATTCCCCACCAGCAGAGTACAAAATTCCAATAAATCCATGCATTTACAATCAACTCATTTTCAACAAAGGTGGCAGGAACATACACTGGGGAAAGGACAGTCTTTTCAACAAATGGTGTCTGGTAAACCAGATATCTGTATGCACAAGAACAAAACTAGACCCCTATATCTCGCCATATACCAAAATTAAATCAAAATCGATTAATGATTTAAATGTAAGACCTGAAACTATAAAACTACTAGGAAAAAACATTGAGGAAATGCTTCAGGACATTGGTCTGGACAAAGATTTCTTGAGTAAGACCTCAAAATCATGGCAATCAAAGCAAAAATGGGTAAATTGGATCACATCAAGCTAAAACACTTCTGCACAGCAAAGGAAACAATCAACAAAGGGGAGAGACAACCTACAGAATAAGAGAAAATATTTGCAAACTCTTCAACTGACATGGGACTAAAATAACCAGAATACATAAGGAATCTAAACAACCCAATAGAAAAAATACAAGGAATCAGGTTTTTAAATGGGAGTAGACCTGATTACACATTTTTCAAAAGAAGACATACAAATGGCCAACAGGTATATGAAAAAATGCCCCCCATCTCTATTAAAAAAAAAAAAAAAAAAAAAAACTAGGTCAGATGCAGTAGCTCATGCTTGTAATCCCAGCACTTTGGGAAGCTGAGGCAGGAGGATTGCTTGAGCCCAGGAGTTCAAGACCAGCCTGGGCAATATGGTGAAATCCTGTCTCTATTAAAAAAAAGAAGAAGGGCCGGGCGCGGTGGCTCACGCTTGTAATCCCAGCACTTTGGGAGGCCGAGGCGGGCGGATCACAAGGTCAGGAGATCGAGACCACGGTGAAACCCCGTCTCTACTAAAAATGGAAAAAATTAGCCGGGCGCAGTGGCGGGCGCCTGTAGTCCCAGCTACTCGGGAGGCTGAGGCAGGAGAATGGCGTGAACCCGGGAGGCGCAGCTTGCAGTGAGCCGAGATTGCGCCACTGCACTCCAGCCTGGGCGACAGAGCGAGACTCCGTCTCAAAAAAAAAAAAAAAAAAGAAGAAGAAGAAAGAAAGAAAAGAAAAGAAAAGAAAAAGAAAAAAATGCTCAACATCATCAGAGAAACACAAATCAAAACCACAATGAGAGATCATCTCACCCCAGTTTAAATGGCTATTATCAAAAACCAAAACTGACAATGCCGGCAAGGCTATGGAGAACTGGTACACTGCTGGAGGGAACGTAAACTAGTACAGCCACTGTGGAAAACAGATTCCTCGAAAAACTAAAAATAGAACTACCATATGACCCAGGACTCCTGTAGTTATTCTCACAGGGTTAAGAAGAATTCTGGACAGAAGTGAAGTTATAATCAGGCTGCACTTTGGCCCACGTCCTTGTAACCAGAGGTCCCTGTAGCACCAGAGTCTGACTATTTGCATTCACCTTGTTCCTGTAGAGACAGAACTGATGTTAAAATCATGAGGCTATTGTTTAAGAATTGCTCAAGATGTTTTTCAGATCCCCAATTCCACCAAAACAGCTGATGCCAACCAGTTTAAAGACCCCCACGGAGGAATAGAATCAACATGAGAATCGTTTCTTCATGTTATCCTATGACTTCACCCTTCCCTCCTGGACCAATGATCCCCACACTTCAGCTCACTCCGGAGCCCTTAAATACCTTAGCCCCAAACTCCTCAGAGAAAGGCATTTGAACTTTCTTCCCATCTCCTCGTTCAGTGACCCTATAATTAAACCTCTTTCTCTGCTGCAACCCAAAGAATATTAACATTCTCAGGGTATTAACTTGCTGGGTACATCAGGTAACAGACCCATTAACGGTTCAATCCCCCTGTTGGGTATCTACCCAAAAGAAAGGAAATCAGTATACTGAAGATATATCTGCACTCTCATGTTTATTGCAGCACTGTTCACAATAGCCAAGATATGGAATCAACAATTCCACTGGGTCTACTAACAGATAAATGGATAAAGAAAATGTGGTGACCAGGCCCAGTGGCTCACGTCTGTAATCCCAGCACTTTGGAAGGCCAAGGCGGGCAGATCACCTGAGGTCAGGAGTTCAAGACCAGCCTGGCCAACACGGAGAAACCCTGTCTCCACTAAAAATACAAAAGTTAGCCTGGTGTGGTGGCATGCACCTGTAATCCCAGCTACTGGGGAGGCTGAGGCAGGAGACTCACTTGAACTGGGCAGGTGGAGGTTGCAGTGAGCTGAGATCATGCCACTGCACTCAACCTGGGTGACAAAGTGAGACTCCATCTCAAAAAATAAAACAAAAAGAAAAGAAAAAGAAAATGTGGTATAGATACACAGTGGAATATTATTCAGTCATGGAAAAGAATAACATTGCCAGGCATGCTAGTTCACACCTGTAATCCCAATACTTTGGGATTGTGAGACAGGAGGATAACTTGAGCCTGGGAGGTCAAGGCTGCAGTGAGCTGTGATCACATCACTGAACTCCAGCCTTGGCAACGGAGCAAGACTCTGTCTCAAAAAAAAAAAATAATAATAATAATAATAAAATCCTGTCATTTGCAACAACATGGATGGAACTAGAGAACATTACGTTAAGTGAAATAAGCCAGGCGGAGAAAGACAAGTATCTCATGTTCTCACTGATGGGGGAGCTAAGAAAATTGATCTCATGGAGGTAGATAGTAGAATGATGGCGACTAGAGGCTGGAAAGCACAGCACTGGGGGAGGATAAAAAGGAGCTGGTTAATGGATGACGGAATTAAAGCATGTGATTAGTGCTACAAAAATATAGTTAGATGGTAAGAATAACATTGAGTGGTAGCACAATAGGGCAACTATCATTAACAATAATTTATTGTATATTTCAATATAACTACAAGAGTAGATTTAGAATGTTCCCAGCACAAAGCAATGATAAATGTTTGAGTTGATGGATATTCTAATTACCTTGATTTGGTCATCACACAATGTACACTTGTATCAAAATATCACATGTACCCCATAAATATGTAAAACTATTATGTATCCATAAAAATTAAAAAAGAAAGTTCCAGTTGCTTCACCTTTTTGCCAACACTTGGTGTGTTCAGTCTTTTAATTTTAGACATTCTAATATGTATGAGTTATACACTATCATGGTTTTAATCTTTATTTCCCTAAAGACTAATGATGTTTAGGATTTTTTTCTTGCACTTGTTTATCTTGCTTGTATTTTCTTTCCTGAAGTACCTGTTGAAATCTTTTGCCTACTTTTTTTTTTTTCTTTTTCGAGCTGGAGTGTTACTCTGTGCCCAGGCTGGAGTGCCACTGCACTCCTCAATCTCAGCTCGCAACCTCCGCCTCCCGGATCCAAGCAATTCTCCTGCCTCAGTCTCCTGAGTAGCTGGGATTACAGACTTGAGCCACCACACTGGCTAATTTTTGTATTTTTAGTACAGATGGGGTTTCACCAGGTTGGCCAGGCTGGTCTCCAACTCCTGACCTCAGGTGATCCACCCGCCTCAGCCTCCCAAAGTGCTGGGATTACAGGCGTGAGCCACCACGCTCGGCTTCAGTGCATTTTTAAGAGACTTTTAAAAAATATTTCTTCCAGTGATTTGTCTTTAGCAAGATGGTTGGTCTGAATTCTTTTGTCATCTATTTTTTCTGAAATTACGTCTGGCCATATTGCTAAACTGTCTTTTTATATCTAACAAATTCTCTATAAATTTGGATTTTCTATATAGCTAATCATATCATCTGCAAATAATTTCAGGTTTAATTTCATCCTTTCACTTTTATGTCTGTATTTATCTTATCACATTAGCTGACACCTCTGTTATTGTTTTAAATAGGAGTACTCTCATTGGAAACCCTTGTTTTATTCCTAATTCTAAAGCAAATGCTGCTAAGATTTTACTACTAAGGTAGAATATTTCTGTAGGTTTTAAATAGATACCTTCAATTGTTTCAAGGAAATTCGCTTCTATTCCTACTCTGCTAAAACATTTGTTCTTTGAGTATCTTTGAATTTATGTAATTGGCTGGGCGCGGTGGCTCAAGCCTGTAATCCCAGCACTTTGGGAGGCCGAGACGGGTGGATCACAAGGTCAGGAGATCGAGACCATCCTGGCTAACATGGTGAAACCCCGTCTCTACTAAAAATACAAAAAACTAGCCAGGCGAGGTGGCGGGCGCCTGTAGTCCCAGCTACTCCGGAGGCTGAGGCAGGAGAATGGCGTGAACCCGGGAGGCGGGGCTTGCAGTGAGCTGAGACCCGGCCACTGCACTCCAGCCCGGGCGACAGAGCGAGACTCCGTCTCAAAAAAAAAAAAAAAAAAAAAAAGAATTTATGTAATTAGTGTCAATCTTTAAAACTTTCTTTTATTTAATCATTTAATTTGTGTAGTTTGTATATTTATCTTTGAATATTATTTAAAATTAATTAAATGCTTTTTGTGCTTTCACTGAGAAAACCTCATTATTTTCTTCATTTATGTGATAAATTACATTTGTTGATTATTCTAATGTTAATTCACCATTGCATTCTTGTGATGAATTCAATTTGGACATTGTATTAGCTTTTTATACATTTCTGGACTCAATTTTCTAACATATTGTAAAGGAATTTATTATCTATGGTTATTAAGGAGATTACCCTGGAATTTGTCTTTCTGTTCTTGTCCTTTTCTTATGTTTATCATTATATAGCCTTCATTGAATATTTAGGGGAGTTTCTGAGTTCCCTCTTTTTCAATGCTCCAGAAGAATTTGTATAAGATTGAAATTATTTCTTGATAATTTAGTGGAAATTACTTTCAAAACCATGGACTTCGTGTCATGTGTGTTTTGAAATCTTTTAATAATACTGATTCAATTTCTTGAGAAATTATAAAACTCTATCCCTTTTTGTGTCAGGTTTTTTTTTTTCTTTTTTGAGACAATCTTGCTCTGTTTCCCAGGCTGGAGTGCCGTGGCATGATCTTGGCTCACTGCAGTCTCTAACTCCCAGGTTCAAGGGATTCTTGTGCCTCAGCCTCCCAAATAGCTGGGATTACAGGCGCATGCCACCACATGAGGCTAATTTTTGTATTTTTAGTAGAGACAGAGTTTCACCATGTTGCCCAGACTGGTCTTGAACTCCTGACCTCCTGTGATTCACCTACCTCAGCCTCCCAAAGTACTAGGATTGCAGGCATGAGCCACCACATCTGGCCAGGTTTTTCCTTTTTGCTATATTGTTCTAGGAATATGACTTCATTTAAGTCATAAATTCATTAGCATGCATTTATTCAGAGTATTTAGTTAAAACTTTTTAAATCTCTAGTGTTTCTGTACTCATATATTGTCTTTTTAATATTTATTTATTTATTTATTTATTTCATACAGGATAGCATGTATTGATTTTTTCTTTTTTTTTTTTTCTTTTGTGATGGAGTTTTTGCTCTTGTCGCCCAAGCTGGAGAGCAATGGCTCAATCTCGGCTTACTGCAACCTCTGCCTCCTGGGTTCAAGCAAATCTCCTGCTTCAGCCTCCCAAGCAGCTGGGATTACAGGCACGTGCCACCCCACCTGGCTAATTTTTTGTAGTTTTAATAGAAACAGGGTTTTACCATGTTAGCCAGGCTGTTCTCAAACTCCCGACCTTGTGATCTGCCCGCCTCGGCCCCCCAAAGTGCTGGGATTACAGGTGTGAGCCACCACGCCCGGCCCACATGTATTGATTTTTATATACTTACTTTTGTAATTTGTATTGTATTCTTCCTTCTTGGTCAGCATACTCAAAATTTAGACTTTTCAAAAAATCCTTTTTCCACCAATTTTTAAAAATTTGCCATTATCTTCTTTGTTCTACTTATTAAGAGTTTATTCTATTGTTCTTACTCTGTCATTAAGATGAATAATATGTACTTTACAATTTTAGTCATTCCGTCTTTCAAATATAAGCATGTAAAAAATTTTGCTGCATCCCATGACTGTCTTTTTTTTTTTTTTAAACGGAGTTTTGTTCTTGTTGCCTAGACTGGAGTACAATGGTACGATCTTGGCTCACTGCAACCTCCGCCTCCCGGGTTCAAGCGATTCTCCCACTTCAGCCTCCCAAGTAGCTGGGATTACAGGCATGTGCCACCACGCCCAGCTAATTTTGTATTTTCAGTAGAGATAGGGTTTCACCATGTTGACCAGGCTGGTCTTGAACTCCTGACCTCAAGTGATCTGCCCGCCTCGGCCTCCCAAAGTACTGGGATTACAGGCATGAGTCACTGCGCCCTGCATCATGACTTTTGATATATTTTATTTTCATTATCATCCAGTTCTAATTTATTTTTTAAATTAAAATATTTATTTTTTTTAGACAGGGTCTCACTCTTTCACCTAGGCTGGAGTGCAGTGGCTCAATCAGGGCTCACTGCAATCTGTACCTCCTGGATTCAAGTGATCCTCCCTGCTCAGCCTATCAAGTAGCTGGGAATACAGGCGCATGCCACCACACCTGGCTAATTTTGTATTTTTCATAGAGATGGGGTTTCGCCATGTTCCCCAAGATGGTCTCGAACTCCTGGGCTGAGGTGATCCACCTGCCTCAGCCTCCTGAAAGTTCTGAGATTATAGGTGTGACCTACTGTCACCAGCCTAGTTCTAATTTAAAAAAAAAAAAAAATTATGGCCAGGTGTGGTGACTCACACCTGTAAATCCCAGCACTTTGGGAGGCTGAGGTGGGCAGATCACTTGAAGTCAGGAGTTCGAGACCAGCCTGGCCAACCTGTGAAATCCTGTCTCTACTAACAATACAAACACTAACTGGGTATGATGGCATGTAATCCCAGCTACTCGGGAGGGTGAGGCAGGAGAATCACTTGAACCCAGGAGCTGGAGGTTGCAGTGAGCCAAGATCGCACCACTGCTCTCCAGCCTGGGTGACGGAGCAAGACTCCATCTAAACAACGACAACAAAAAAATTATAATTGATTTAACTCATGAGTTATCGGGTTGTGTTTTTTACATTTCTAAGCATATAGAAGTTTTCATTTAACTGCTTATTACTGTCTTTTAAATAAATTGTTCTGAATGTTTTCACCTGAGATAATATTGCCTGTTCTATAATTTTGTATAAATTGATGCATATTATAAGTCTCAAATTCATGGTCTCAAGCGATTCTCCCACCTTGTCCTCCCAAAACACTGGGATTACAGGTGTGAGCCACTGCACATGGCTGTATTATATGTATTTTGAAAATTCAGCTTCTTCCACTCAGCATTATGAATGTAAAATTTCTTCATGTTGTTGATTTAAAAAGTAATTCATTCCTCTTTATTACTAAGTAGTATATTATTGCATGATTCTATCAATTTGTTTATTGTCTGTGGATGGACATTTGAGTTGTTTCCAGTGTTTGGCTATTTGTTGATAAAATGACTATGAACATTTTCCACAACTTTTTCTGTTGAATATTTTCATTTCTCCTGGATAAAGTGAAACTGTTAAGTTGAAGGACAGATATATATATATTTAGCTGTGGCCCAAGCTGGAGTGCAGCAGTGCAATCGCGGTTTACTGTAGCCTCAACCTCCTCGGCTCAAGCAATCCTCCTGCCTCAGCTGGGACTACAGGCATGTGCCACCATGCCCAGCTTTTATCTATCTATCTATCTATCTATCTATCTATCTATCTATCTATCTATCTATCTACCTATCTATCTATCTATGTCTGTCTATCTATCTATCTATCTATCTATCTATCTATCTATCTATCTATCTATCTATCTCTATCAATCAATCATACAATGGCAGAGATGAGGTCTCACCACATTGCCCAGGCTGGTTTTGAACTCTTGGCCTCAAGTGATTCTCCTGCCACCGCCTCCCAAAGTGCTGGGATTGCAGGCATGCGCCAGTGCACTCAGTCCAGACAGGTATAACTTTAACCTCACAAGGAATTGACAAAACCCTTCCAAAATGGTGTTACAATTTTACATTCCCAACAGTATTAAAAAAAAGTTCCAGTTGTTCATGTGCCACCATTTGGTGTTGTCATCTTTTGAACTGGCAATTCTACTGAATATACAATAGCATCTCATTGTAATTTAGGGGTTTTTCAATTTTTTTTTTTTTTTTTTTTTGAGATGGAGTCTCACTCTGTCGCCAGGCTGGAGTGCAGTGGCGCGATCTCTGCTCACTGCAACATATCCGCCTCCCGGGTTCAAGCGATTCTCCTGCCTCAGCCTCCCCAGTGACTGGGATTACAGGCACGAGCCACCACACCCAGCTAATTTTTGTATTTTTAGTAGAGACGGGGTTTCACCATGTTGGCCAGGATGGTTTCAGTCTCCTGACCTCGTGATCCACCTGCCTGGGCCTCCCAAAGTGCTGGGATTACAGGCGTGAGCCACTGTGCCCGACCAATTTTTATTTTATTTTTGAGACGAGGTATGGCTCCATCTCCCAGGCTGGAGTACAATGGCCTGATCTCCACTCACTGCAGCCTCCATCTCCTGGGCTCAGGTGATCCTTCCACCCTAGCCTCCCAAGTAGCTGGAACTACAGGCGCAGACTGTCACGGCCGGCTAATTTTTTGTATTTTAGTAGAGACGGGGTTTTATTGTGTTGCCCAGGCTGGTCTCCAACACCTGAGCTCAGGCAATCTGCTGGCCTCAGCCTTCCGAAGTTATGGGATTACAGGCATGAGCCACCACGCGTGGCCTCATGCTTTCTTTTTATAGTAGCTTTATAGTTTTAGCTTTTACATTGCGATCTATGATCCATCTGGAATTAATTTTTGTTTAGCATGAGGTAAGGGTCAAGGTTTTTTTTTTAAAAATATGGATATTCACTTGTTTCATAACCATTTGTTAAAAATATTTTAATTTCTACATTAAATTGCTCTAGTGCCTCTGTCAAAAATCAGTTGACCTTGTATCTGTTGACCTATTTCTAGGCTCTGCCTTCATTGTATTGATCTTGTCCTCATGCCAATATCACATGGTCTTGACCATTGTGATTTCATCGTGAAACTGGAAGGTCAATAGTGTGTGTCCTCCAGCTTTGTTATTCTTCAGGATTATTTTTACTATTTTATGTCCTTTGTATTTGCATGTGAATTTTAGAATCCCCCTGTCAATTCCGCTTTTAAACGAAGTAGAAGTGTTGATATTGGACACTTCTGCCTTGTTTTTGCTCTTCAGAGGAAAGTATTCAGTGACTCACCATGTTTAATTATATTGTACACTTTTCATACATGCTCTCTTCTGGGGGGCGGGGGATCAATATTAGTTCCTATTTCTTTCTCTTTTTTTGAGACAGAGTCTCATTCTGTCACCCAGGCTGTAGGGCAGTGGTGTGATCACGCCTCACTGCAGCCTCAACCTCCTGTGCTCATGCAATTCTCCTGCCTTAGTAGCTGCCAAGTAGCTGGGGCCACAGGCGCACACTACCACACCTGGCTAATTTTGTATTTTTTATAGAGAAGGGGTTTCGCCATGTGGCCCAGGCTGGTCTCGAACTCCTGGGCTCAAGCAATTCATCTGCCTTCGCCTCCCGAAGTGCTGGGATTACAGGCATGAGGCACTGCATTGTTGCTTTTTTGTTTCTTAACCATGAATAGGTGTTGCATTTTGGAAAATTGTTTTTCTGTATCTAAAGGATAATAAAACAATTTTGCACTCCTTTGAAAAATACCTTGTTGTGATGTATTATACTTTTTATATAGTAATGGATTTGATTTTGTAATACTTTGTTAAATATTTTACATCTATAAAATGTTGCTATTTTTTTCCTTGCAATATCTTTGTCTGCGTTTTGTATTGGGGATATATAGGTAAGCCTTATACACTGATTTGATAAGTATTCCCGTCTCTACTTTCTGTGTAAGACAGATATTAATTCTTCCTTGTGTTTCATGTGATGCATCAATGAAGTCTTCTGGGACAGGACTTATTTGTAGATTTTAAAGTACAAATTCAATTGTTTTGAATATAGGGCTAATGAGGCTTTCTGTTCCTTGAGTCAGTTTTGGTATGTTTGTTTTGCAAGGAATTTGTTCATTTAATTTGTAAAATTTACTGGCTTAAGTTATTCATAAAATTCTTTATCTGACCGGGTGTGGTGGCTCACGTCTGTAATGCTTGCACTTTAGGAAACCAAGGTGGGAGGATCAGAGCTCAGTAGTTCAAGACCAGCCTGAGCAACAAAGCAAGACTTTGTCTCTATTAAGTAATAAAAATCTTTTAATTACAGAAATTTTAAAATTATTTATCCCTTTATGCCTATAGCATCTGTATTCCATCTTTTATTTCTGACGTTGATAATTTGGGTGTTTTTCTTTCTTGATTAGTCTTGCTAAGGATTTATCAGTTTTATTAACTTCAAAGAATCATCTTTTGGCTTTGGTAAAATTTTTCTATTACTTGTCTTTTATTAATTTCTGCTCATATTTTTTTCCTTCAACTTACTTTAGGTTTAATTGTTCATCTAGCTTCACATAGAAATTAGGATAATTTAAGCCTTCTTAATTTTCCTCTAAGCACTGCTTTAAGTGTATTCTACAAATTTTGATATGTTGTATTTTGTCATTCAGATCATTAAACTTTCTAATTCCCCTTCAACGACTACTAGGAAGTGTATTATTTTTCAAAGTTTTCTAGATATTGTATTGACTTCTGATTTAATTCCCTGGGGTGAAGATATATCCCCTTTAAGATTTCAGTCATCTTAAATTCATTGAGACTTGTTTTATGACCCATCAGATGGTCTGTGCAAGTTTTTTGTGCAGTTGAAAAATATGCTCAGTGTAATGTTTTATAAATGTCAATTATGTAAAGATAGTTGATACTGTCATTCAGAGCTTCTCTATCCTTACTGATATATATCATATATATATGTATCCTATTCCAAAGGGTGAAATATCAAACTATGATGTCACTTTGTCTATTTCTCCTTTAAATTTTTAACTGCATGTATAAAAGGTCTATCAGGTATTAGATGCACAGGCAGAACTGTTATTTCTTCCTGTTAGAGACCCTTTCCCCTTAATAGATCTATATTCCCTTGTCTTAAAGCCCATCTTGTCTGATAATACAGCCACTCCAATTTTGTGATTAGTATTTGCACGCTACATCTTTTCCTATCCTTTTACTTTCATACCATTTGTATATTTGTATTTAGTGTCTCTTGGCTGTTCAGTTTGACAATCTCTGCCTTTTAGTGTATTTACATTTAATATAAGTATTCATGTCATTAGGCTTAGTGGACATCTTTGGCTTATTCCTTACAGGGAAAGTATGTTTTGCTTATTTATATTTGTCCTGCTTCTTGTTTTCTACTTTTCTTGTTCGTTTTTGTTAGTTACTCCTTCCCTGCCTTCCTCTGATTAATCAATATTTTCCAGTGTTTCTTTTAATTTCCTCTGGCAGCTCCAGCTATATGTGTCTGCTTTATATTTTACTCGTTACTCTAGGGGTTATGATAGGCACCTTTAATATATGACAATCTACTTAACAATTTTTGCAAGAGGATAGTTACATTTACCTACATTTGCTGTAATACAATTCTAGATAGCAAGACAGGTTCTTATAACTAACAACTAGGCAGTATACAGATGTGGTTTTATAAACTCAACTGGCTCCTTAAGCCAGTACATGGCATTTGGAGTATTCAAACTGCACACAAAGGTTAAACAGGGAAAGAGGTTTGACCAAAACACTCAGTATTTATTCAAATTCTTTGTTCTAAGACATTATCCATAAAGTTATTCATCTACACATCCAATGTCAGGAGACCATGACAGGGAATTGTGCAAGCCTCTTTCAACCCGTTCTTCTACATCTAAGAAAAATTCTGAAGGACACGCTTAAAATACTTTTGAGATGGAGTCTCGCTCTGTCACCCAGGCTGGAATGCAGTGGCGCGATCTTGGCTCACTGCAACCACCGCCTTCCGGGTTCAAGCGATTCTACTGCCTCAGCCTCCCGAGCTGAGACTACAGGTATGCGCCATCACGCCCAGCTAATTTTTGTATTTTTAGTAGAGACACGGTTTCCACCATGTTGGCCAGGATGGTCTCGGATTTCTTGACCTTGTGATGCACCCACCTCGGCCTCCTGAAGTGCTAGGATTACAGACATGAGCCACCGCGCCGCACTCCCATGCTTACTTTAATACTGAAGTGTGTTCAATTCCCTCCTTAGTCATGAACAAGCTATTAACAAGATCAATTTGAAAACAGCAATTGTAGAGGTGCTGTTAAAGTAACCCAAGCCCCACTGACCTCAGTAATATAACAATATGCTACCCCATTGTTTAGAGTATTTCACCTTTCTGATAGAAAATAGTGAGACGATAAAAGCTACCATTGCCAAGTTAAGGTTACTTTTTATTTATTTTTTTCAGACGGCATCTTGCTGTTTCCCAGGTTGGAGTGCAGTGGTACGATCTTAGCTTAGTGCAACCTCCGCCCCTGAGTTCAAGCAATTCTCCTGCCTCAGCCTTCCAAGTAGCTGGGATTACAAGTGTGCGTCACCATGCCTGGCCAATTTTTGTATTTTTATTAGAGACCAGTTTCACTATGTTGGCCATGCTGGTCTTGAACTCCTGACCTCAAGTGATCTGCCCACCTCAGCCTCCCAAAGTGCTGGGATTACAAGTATGAGCCACTGTGCCCGGTCATCCTAAGTTTAGAATGTTGTGCTAATGCTTCGTAGGTACTTACTTAATTTTCACAACCATGAGGTAGGTACTATCCCTACTTTTCCTGTTTTGAGGAAACAGGCTTAATGCTCCAAGAATTTACTCAAAGTCAATAAACATGTATCAGAAAAAGGATTCAAATTTTATGTGTGATTTGTCTTTCTATATCCATAGCCTGCATCCTGAAACCACTCTTACATACTCATGTTTTATAAGTGGGGAGAGTAGATGGAAACTCCCAGGAGAGATCCTTCAATCTAGTTTTGTGGCTAAAAGCAGTAAAGCAGTAAAGTAGTTGAGGAATCTACTTGTAAATGCAGGAGGCCTAAGGACTGACAATTAAGAAGAAAACTTAAACTAAAAAAACTAAAAAGCAGTGTAAAACCTCAGAAGCAAGTAAGTCTGGATCATACTCATAGGAGCAAAAAATACCTAAATCAAAACAGTATGTCAAGGGCCTAACTGAAAATCCAGTCCCTAATTGGCCTGAGTTGTTGAGTTCACATTATATTCAGATAAGTATTATTAAAAACAGAGAAATAAAATATTTAACGAAAATTGGTTAAATGTGTGCTAAGTGATAGTGTATTTCCCATTAGTCAGCTATATATAAAGTTTGTGACACTTTTGTCCTCCAATAGACTTATGTTAAAGACAACATGTGTATTGAAAGTAGCAATTTTATTTGAGTTAAAATTATTTACAAAAACCCAAAGACATACTTCATGAAACTGGTACAAACTATTTTTTCCTGCCGTTGGCTTTTGCTCCAAAGATCACAGCTGAGAAATACTGTATAAAATAAAAATAGGATTGGATTCAGAAAAGTACTCTACTGTTCTAATTTCCAATTGGTAGTATTTACAGAAATATTTACAATGGAAAAAAAGGTTACTTTAAAACTTTTAGTTAATTTGCAAGTCAGCCTCAAGTACCCTAAAATGCAGAGTTCTCTGAGGGTTAAAAACACACAAATGCACTGCAGTTGGTGAAGTGATTATCTCCCCCACCACCTCCCCCCACCAAAATCTGCATCTCTTATCAGTGCTTGACAATTAGTTATTATTTAAAAAACAAAACAAAACAAAAACTGTTAAACACTGAGGTAAATCAATTTTCAAATGATTACCAGTGTAACAGAAAAATGTAGTTCGCCCTGATTGTTCTCATCCAAATGTTTTATAATATTCCTTACCATCTGCCACAAGTCAGGTTCACCAAAAATCTGTCCCTTTCCCTAAATCCAATGATTAATAAATACCAATGTATTTTGCATTTTAAAATAAAATATAACTAATTTAGTTTTATGGGTATCATTTACCAATATGTTTTTAAAAGTATTTTGCTAAGCCAGCTTTAATACTCAGGGCAAATACAATCTCAATGGTTCCCACGTTACACTGGCGTTGTATGTTCTTAAAAGGTGATGGGTAGGGGTCGGGGTGGGTAGAAGGAAGAAAACAATTTGCCTGGAATCAGTTACTTCCTTATAGATTTCCCAACAATCTGCATTATCAAAAATAGGAAGACAACAGAAGGCAGCCACTGCATTTAAAAACATTACAGCTGGCACTGATACAAGAGCCCCGATTTGTCACTTTATACAAGGAAATAACAAAGTCTAAATGGGTAAAAATTAGACTTTTAGCTATTTTCCCCAATACACACCAAACTAATATTTTTATGGCTTCAAGTTTTACAAATCCAATGAAGAAACATGATGTGTACTACCTGAAAGGTATTTAAAAGTATTAATGAAAAAGATCTCTAGAAAGCCTGTATTCAGGCCCAATCAATAAAAAAGAAAAGGGGAAAAAAAAAGTATAACCAGTGGTCTGAAAAATACAAGAAAAATTTGCAATGTTATATTAAATCTATAAAATGTTTTGTGTTCCATAACTGTTTTCCAAATAACCGCTCTATGAACAAAGGATCTGAATGAAAAAAGGGTCTTCTCTAAACCAGCAATTTAAGGCTTTGCGCTTATGCAATTGATCCTGTCACTCTATAGAAGAATATACATGTTATCTGAAAACATGAATTCCACATTGGTGTTTTAGCTTCCTTATATTTATTGTACTGAACATTAGAAAATATATCTAGAGAGTCTTTCCTCAAAACCTAATAATGTTTCAAGAGCCTCTCTAGCATTAAGTGTAAACTACCCTGGGTTTGACTATTTTGCCTCTTCCTTTAACAGGGCACATCATCTTATACAATATTCCCTCAAACTGTTGTTTTTCTTGTGTCTACAGCATGACACATTACGGTATGATACTGAATATGGTTGTGGTCTCAAAAGTAAAAAATAGTTCAATAACCCAAACCTAATCAAGAATAAAAAAATATACTATTAATCCCATGTATCTTTGGATTCCATCTAATTTTAAATATAGACAGTAGTTCAGGGAACAACAACCAAAAAATTCACAAAATTATTAAAAGCTTTATTTACGATTGGAATCATTCAACAAAAAAGCAAAAGCAAATGAGCCTGAAAAAGGAACTAAGCTGTTGTCTAGAATGTCCTCAGAACATTCGCTACCTCAGTAGCTAAGCTGCCTTTGCACCTGGCTGGCATGACAACAGTGGCTCAACATACACAGCAGTTGCACTAACAGCAGCACAAATTTTCCCCTTCAAACTTGCTCCGAATAAAGCAAGAAAACAAGGGGAGGGTATAAACTCTGCCAAAGTAAATGTATTTAAATACTGCATGGAATTGTTAACAGCCTGAACCTTTTCCCTCATTTTTGATAGTTGCAGATTGATGTAGTAACTGTCATTTAGCAAATGCCGAATGCATGACGAAGAAATCAGGTGGCCTTAAAAATCCAAACACGAATGATACTGATGAATGTTCTTGGTACATCTTCAAGGACTTCTTTCATAACTTGACTTTTCTTTGTCTAAGGATAGCTCCAGCATTACCGAGCACCTGAAGCAAAGGTAAAGCAGCTAGCAATGTTCCAAATATTCAATCACTCTAGAGATAGATTTCTGGCCAGTTGTTCCAACAGCACACTGAAAGGGGGATGAAGGCGAAAGGAAGTAACAGTTAATATTTAACAGATTTTAAGAAGTAAAAATAAAAGTTTACCTCTAGATTTACTAAACTGAACACTACAAATCAAAGTACACCGAGATTAAATTGTGGGTTTGATAGTTATTTGCCATAACATGCAATAATTACCTTGAAGAAATAGAACACAATTATTAAAATTAGAAGAAAATCCCTTTTTGCTCCCACTTACTATGGCCATAGTATTTTTATGTCTACTGTCAATGTATTATACTTAAATTTAAAATCATAAAAGCTACTTACAGTGAGATTCATGAAGCTCAAAAATTTTTTGAGCATCTCTGTCATTATTGAAAAGTCTCCTTCTGGCAGATATTCCCGCACAGTGGTTACATTGATCTGAGGAAACAGCAAGAAATGTTGGTCAGCTGGCAGAAAACACGAGACTGCACCTCGTACAATGTTGTTGGTTTTGACACACATCTCGGTGTAAATTTTCAAGATCCTTGGAACACGTGGTTATTCTCTTTCCACACTCATTCTGCGTGCTGTCGATTTCCTACCACACCCCCAGAAAGAAAGGAGAAAGGCAAAGTTGGCAAAAGCTACAAATAAACATTTGTGTGCACATTTACTTTTTTTTTTTAATGAAACAGTCACTCTGTCACCTAGGATGGAGTGCCATGGTGCAATCTCAGCTCACTGCAACCTCCACCTCCTGGGTTCAAGCAATTCCCATGCCTCAGCCTCCCGGGTAGCTGGGATTATAGGCACGTGCCACCACGCCTGGCTAATTTTTGTATTTTTAGTAGAGATGGGGTTTCATCATGTTGGCCAGGCTGGTCTAGAGCTCCTGGGCACAAGTAATCCACGCGCCTTGGCCTCCCAAAGTGCTGGAATTACAGGCGTGAGGCAGCATGCTGGCCTACTTTCATAAATGCAAAGAAAAAGGCCTGAAATAACAAACTGCACTGTTTAATATATGTGTATGTTTCACTGGGGGCCCCGGAGGAATAGGAGAAGAGGGTGAGGACTTTAGACTTGAGAATGTACTCACAAAGCTGCTCATGAAATAAAAAGATGAAAGAAAAATTCACACGCTTCACAGATGAATTCAACTAATTATATAGGACAGGAATTAACTAGAAGCATCTTTCCAAAGGTAATCTAACCTCACTTACGAAAGATTCTCAGACAGTATCAGGAGAGAAAACCCTTCATTATTAGCAAGAAGCAGCCAAACTATATATAAACCAATCTGTTACATGGAAAACATTACACAACCTGCTTAAAAAACTATTTCATTACATTAAAGAATGCTTTAAATGTTTTAGGGAGAATAAAAAGAAAAGACCTTTTAGGAAGGTTCACCTGTAGTAAGGAGCAAAAGAAAGTATACTGTCCCAAGTTTGGGGACACAAGGTAAAGGTTAAACAAAACCAACCAAACAACAATAAAACACACAAAAACTTCCAATTTGACTTTTGTTAGCGGGGGCAAAAAAGGAGAGACAACATATTTCTCTTCAGAAATTTGCCACTACCCTCCCCCTTTTTTCTATTCCCATGCCAGGGTACTTGCAAAATTAGAAAGCGGCAAAATAATGAGATGAATACAGCTTCAGAAAAGATCTAATCAAAAAACTGCTAAAGTACTCATGTGCTGAAGGTATCAGTTACATTCAAACTGATCCTTCCACCAAAAGCTATCACAGTAGTGGGCAGAGTAGTGGCTAAAGTGTCTCTGGAGAACTGCTCAGTACAAAAGTACACCTCTATAATAGAGAATATATGATTAGCTCCTATGTTTTGGATGCAACTCCCTCAATCCAAATCAAATCCTTCTCTGTCAACACACTACAGAACATAACATACAGCATTTCTGAGGCAATGGGAGGGACAGTGACTGCATTTTTTAACAGAGTATAGCAGGTACAAAAAGAAAAGGCATGATACAGCATGGCCTATTCGAAAAATTTTAAAAGTATCCAGTGGGTATGTAAGTTTGGAAATTGGAGAAGCAGTCTTAAGTCCAGGGTCTTGCAACATTAAACAGCCATTAGTCCCCTTATTGGCTGTGAGCCAAGGAAGACTGGGCAAGGAGCTATGTGATCAGCAAGTGCTCTGAAGTAAGTTAGCTCTGGTGGCAATGTGCAATGTCCCAGGAATGGACAGGCAAGAAAGCAGGAAGAGCAGTGAGAAGACTGACCACTGCAATGCACCAAATGCAAAGTGAGAAGTCATGAAGGGCAAGTGAAAACAGGATCAGACCACAAAGCGGCATTTGCTGCAACAACCACATGCTTTCTTGTCTATCTCTTTCACTTACACATTAGGCAAACCAAACTTCCTTTACATTTTGTGGTATCAGCTAGCTTTTTGGTGTTAATCATAATAATCTCCAAGGCAACAAACAAATCTGGGGCTCTCTGAATTCACAACATTGCCTACAACTTAAGAACATTCTCTCTTTAGAGACAAGATAGATACAGGCAAACACAAATAGGAATTAGCATGGGAAAGATGACCCAAGATAAATCACATGTGGTAATAACACAATTTCAAGAATGATTATGTAAGAAAGAATATGACTGAAATATGACTAAACCTATAGTGTGTACAAAACAGAGTATCTAAAAATCTTTACATTTAAATATTATTTTCATTGCTTTTGAGGCCTGCCTCTTCTTCCTCTCCTGTGTGTGATGTGTTTCTGATTTGCTCTTAAAATCTTGTCACTGCAAATAAGAAAAAGGGATATAAAGATCTTGCGGGGCCTCCAGAGCCATGATGAGAACTTTGGTCTCGATCCTGAAATGGGTGGTACCCAGAGGGGCCACACAGAGTGGGCTCGTGTATTTAGGTTGGTTAAAATATAAGTATGGAAGAGATGGACAAGATGGATTCAGAAAAAACACACAGGACTTAGTTACAGAAAGTGAAAAAAAAAAGGCAATACAAAGAATTAGATGGCAAAAATAAGGAAACGTGGCTGGGTAGATGGGCCCAAGTACAAGGAGCCAGCATGAGTTCCTGCTCAAATGAAGCCATGCATTTATCATTATTCTGTTCTTCCAGTCCTCCAGCTTCAAAATGAGATGGCCCCTGCTTCCTTCTGAAACCAACCCCCACTCTATAGGTCTCCACTCTTTCTTGCTCCCTCAATGCCCTTGCTCTTAGAAAACAATCTGCCTTCCATTTCAAACTCTGGCTTTACAATAATCCACCTACGCCCAACCCCCCCATCTTAAAGAGAATACTCACAATGATTCTGCCGTGTCCTTCTTCAACAGTTTTACTCCTCATCCTTGTTTTTCCCAAGGCAGCAGACTATCCCCATAGTCATTACCTTCCACTTTCGGGCTGACTCAGCCTGATTGTCTAGACATTCGTATTTCTCCAAAGTGAATCCTGATGATCTAATCCACTCATAGTAATCCCATGTTCCTGGCCAGCAACTGGTTCAGACAAAAGCATTGTGACCCGATGCTGGCCAAGATAAGGAAGTCTACCTGGTGAGGGGTTAGAGTGGCATGGGGTCCCAAAGGGGAAATAAACAAACAGTTGTCTTAAAAAGATACGTATTTCTAGCCAATGTACCTATGGAAAAAAAAAAGAACCTAGAGGAAGAGGCACCTATTACTGCTAGGCATTATTTAATTTGATGAGACACCTAGCTTAGCATGGGACCATGAGAGCTAGCAAAGGACAACATGTGGAAGACAGCAGTTTAAACACAGAAATGGGGTGAGCGCTGTGGCTCACACCTATAATCCCAGCACTTTGAGAAACCAAGACAGGAGGGTCACTTAAGCCCAGGAGTTCGAGACAAGCCAGGGCAACATGGTGAAACCCTGTCTCTACAAAAAAATACAGAAAAACAATAAAGACAGAAATGATCCGAGCCTCTGATGACCTCAGTGAGGCACTGACATCACCCAAATTAGACTCTGCCATCTTGTTTAAGCCAGATGAGTACAGGTTTCACACTATCCCTTCTTTTACTCCAACCAAAGGCATCTGAACAGATTCATCCATCAAACAAGAGCCTTTTCTTTTCTTATTTATTTTTTTGAAACAGTCTCACTCTGAAGCCCAGGCTGAAGTGCAGTGGCGTGATCTTGGCTCACTGCAAACTCCACCTCCAGGATTCAAGCAATTCAACTCTTGCGCCTCAGCCTCCTGAGTAGCCGCGAGTAGAGGTGTGTGCCATCACACCCAGCAAATTTTTATATTTTAGTAGAGACATGGTTCCACCATGTTGGCAAGACTGGTCTCGAACTCCTAACCTCAAGTGATCTGCCCATCTCGGCCTCCCAAAGTGCTGAGATTACAGGCGTGAGCCACCACACCCAGCCACAAGAGCTTTTTCATTAGACCTAATGTATTCTGACCTTTGGGACATACCTTAAAAATCTCAACAAGTAGTTTTCAGTATTATACACTATCTTGATTTTTAAGTTGATTTCATGTGTGTAATTCTTCCTTTTTCATGAGATTAAAGGACTGACTAGCTTGTTTTCCAGAACTGCTTTTTCTTATATCTTTAACAGCCTAACTCTGACAGGCACATCCTTTCTAACAAAGCCATAAAGATCAACTTTATTTCACTTTTTAAAAAGTGAAAATCAATTTAATTTACTCCACTCCAAGCCTTACTTAATAAAACCTATATTGGAAAGGATTAGCATGTAAAAAATGCTACACATTCTCTTTCCAATAGAGACTGTACTAAAGTTTTTACTTTAAAACTATTTAGGTAATTTAAATAAAACTACTGGAAATGTTAACACATTTTCTTGCCATTTTTCCTCCATAGAAAACAAACAGTTTAAATAACCCTATAACCAGCCAATAGCCTTTGTGGAATAAGTTGGACATTAAAGGGGAAACACTGAAGAAATAAGTAAGTGAAACAGGTAAAGGTATGAAGCTGTTACATTGGAATCTTTCAAAGATACATAAAACATCACTGAACTATGTACTTACTGGACTTTCCTGGCAGAGACACCCAAGAAGTAGTGCTGTGTAGGAGGCCACAATGCAATCCTCCATGTGTTTGCCGGCATGCTGAAGGGCTGAGAGAGTTGAGAATTGTAAAACCAACCATTCTGTTAGTTATCTTTACTTCAAAACAGCTACAAATCAACAAATGATGCTAGGACAACTGGATATCCACAACTTAACAAAAATTAAATCAAAATGAAAAAAGGATCCAAAAGAATAGCTGAAACCATAAAACTTTTAGTTAAAATTTTTGTGTTACAAAGGAAACAATTAACAAACTGAAAAGATAATCCACAGAATGATAGAATATATTTGCAAATCATGAACTTGATAAGGGTCAAGTATCCAGAACATACAAAAAAATTCTTAACAACTCAACAACAAAAACAACCCAATTAAAACTGGGCAAAGGGCCCAGGCGTGGTGGCTCACACCTATAATCCCAGTACTTTTGAAGGCTGAGGCGGGAGGATCACTTGAGCTCAGGAGTTTGAGACCAGCCTAGGCCACATAGTGAGACCTCCTCTCCACTAAAATTAAAAAACCTTAAATGGGTGTGGTGGTGCACGACTGTAGTCCCCAGCTACTTGCAAGGCTGAGGTGGGAGGATCGCTTGAGCCTGGGAAGTCAAGGCTACAGTAAGCCCTGATTGTGCCACTGCTCTCCAGCCTGGGCGACAGAGCAACACTCTGTCTCAAAAACAACAAAAACAAAAACCCACAAAACTGGGCAGAGGACTTAGAGAATTCTTCAAACAAGATACACAAATGGCCAATGAGCACATGAAAAAGATGGTCAGCAGCATTAATCACCAGGCAACTGCAAATCAAACCACAATGAGATATCATGTCACGCCCACTAGGATGACTAAAAATTTTATTTTACAATACAAGTAACTTAGAACCTTCATACATTGCTGATGGTAATGTAAAATAGTGCAGCCACGCTGGAAAACAATTTGGCATTTTCTTAGAATGTTAAACACACAGTTACAAACAATCCAACAATTCCAAATTCTAGGTATAAATCCAAAAGAAAATGCATGTCTACAAAAAAACTTGTAGATAACTTCAAAAAGCTAAAAAGCAGAAACCACTCATATGTCCATCAGTAAACAAATGGATAAACTATGGTATAACAATATTATGGAATATTATTTGTCTACGGAATACAGTATTAACAAATACTGTATCACAGATAACTTTGAAAACATTCTGCTGGCTGAAAGAAGCCAGTCATAAAAGGCCACATATTGTATGATTCTTTTTTAAATGGAATGTCCAAAACAGGCAAATCCATAGACACAGAAAGTAGATTAGTGGTTGCCAGTGCCCAGGGAGGACGGGAAAATAGGGGTGATGGCTGCTAATGGGTATAGGGTTCCTTTAGTGGTGATAAAAACAGTATTTGGAATTAGTGGTGATGGCAGCACAACCTTGTGAATATATGAAAAACTACTGAATTACTCACTTTTAAAGGATGAACTGTACAGTCTGTGAATTCTATCTCAATAAAGCTGTAACTTTTTAAAAGACTGCTAAAGAACCAAAACTGTTATTACGCCAAAAAAAGAAAAGCATCAAAACCTAGTAACTGAGAAAAAGGAAAAGTATTACAATATTAGAACTAATGGTATCAGATTTGTGAAGAAGTGGGAGTAATAGGAGAAAAGGCTCAGAATGAGACATTGCGGCAGCTTGCTTCCTAGTGATGTAAAACTGAACACATTATGGTCGTCCCTCTGCATCCGAGCGGGGATTGGTTCCAGGATGCCAGCACCCTCCAATACCAAAACTGGCGTATGCTCAAATCTCTGATAGGAAAGGGTGCAGTATTTGCATATAAGACACACACATCCTCTGGCATACTGTAAATCATTTCTAGATTACTTCTGATACCTAATACAATGTAAATGTTATGTAAATAGCTGTTATACTATATTATTTATTAACCTGTATTATTTTTTTCTTCCTCAAATATTTTTGATTTGTGGTTGGCTGACTCTGTGGATGTGGAACCCACAGGTATGGAGGGCTGACTGAACTTAAATTCATAACCTTAGTGATATGAAGTTACAAATGGCTATTCTGCAGAACTCGTATGAATGGCAAAAGTTGTATCACAAATTCTGACAACAGCAGATACTCAGTAATGTATGACTGGTGAAGATATTACCTCTAGTATCTTTTTTTTTTTTTAAATGAGAAAGGGTCTCACTCTGTCACCCAGGGTAGAGTGCAGTGGTGCAATCGTAGCTCACTGTAACTTTGAATTCCTCAGCTCAAGCAATCCTCCAACCTCAGCCTTCTGAGCACCCAGGACTACAGGCTTGTGCCACCATGCCAAGCTAATTTTTTAAATTTTTCGTAGGGATGGGGTCTTGCTAGTTTGTCTCAAACTCCTAGCCTCAAGTAATCCTCCTGCTTCAGCCTCCCAAAGTGCTGGGCTCAGGTGTGAGCCACCAGCCTACAGTATATTTCTTATTGTTTCCCATCTAGCACTTACATTTTGAGAACTATTACTATAATTTATGACAACAGATCTTCAAGTTTATAGTGAAGCTGAAAAAACAATCTCAAAAACTGAAAACTGAAAAAATTCCATTATGTCTCCTATGTGTCTCTTCACAGATGAGTAAAGGAAAGGAGGGCGCCGGAAGGAAGAGTGATTTAACTGGATCTTTCCTGTCACTAGCATGCCTGCCATTGGCATGCACCTTCCTCACTGTGGGAGAACTACCACAAGCACTCAAGTATCAAAGCTTGTCTGGATTGAACTAGAGAGGTCCTCAAGTAATAGCCAGATTAAGACAATCTGCGAATTAAAATGGTTTGAAGAAAAAAACAAAATCAAACCACTATCTTCAATGTAAGTACACCATTCAAAGTAAATATACCTTTATTGAGGTCAAGTTCTTCATCCTCCTCCTCCTTCTTATGTTTCTCTTCTGTACCATCAGTCTTTTCAGTTGATACCCACTGTATTTCTCCACTTGTTTCTTGCCACTCTCCACTCTTATCATGCTGAGTGGTGGGAGCATCTTTGATCAACTCATCTGTTTTACTTTCTGCTAGCTGGGCTGCCCGCTCTCGCTCAAGGAATAGCTGATAAAAATTATTTTTGAAGATCATTAAAAAGAGATCGCCAATCAATATGCATATATGCAAATATAAAGTTATAGTTGCTTTTAAATGTATCACTAACTCTAAGATGGTTATGTGGTAAAAAGAGGTGAGTATAAGTAAAAGCTTTTGCTCTACATCCTATCGAAAGCCAAAACAAAAGTATAAATGCTGCTAAGATTCAATGAAGTCATCTACTAATGACGCACGTTGCTTGGAAGAATGAGTCTCAATAATTTCCCTTAATTTGCATAATACAAGAAATTCAAGCAAAAAATACAAAATTGGAAAATTCTTAAGTCAAAGGGGAATATGCTAAATTCCTTGCCATCACTTACTTTATTTTCCCGGAGCTGGTACAGTACTGACACATAGAAAACACTGACATGAATTGGGAAATGCTCCAAGTTACTAAAAGAATTGCCTGAAAATCAAATGCCAAGTAGACCCCAAAGATTTGTTGAGTATACAGAAGAGTGGTATACAAACTTCAAAGAGAGATTATACAAGATAATATCTTTCAGAAAATAAAAGTTAACATTTATAGCGAACAGCAATTCTCAAAACTGGTCTAAGAATCCCTATGGATCCTTAAGACCCTATCAGGGAGTACAGGAGGTCAAAATTACACTCATAATAATATTAAGAGGTCTGCTGACTTCTTTCTTCTTTCACTGAGTGTACAGTGGAGTTTTGGAATCTACATGCCATGTGATTATGTCACTGCTCTAACAGCTAATGTAATGTCTCCCAGTTTTAATTTCTAATTCAATAAATATAGATAGATAAAGCACATATAAACAACAAAAGTTCTTTGGGTTTCCCAATAATTTTCAAGCCCTGAGATAAAAATGTATGAGAAGAGAATAATGGACTCCTACTTATGACTTCAGAAAGAACTGAGTTGTTGTGGGTTACTCTGAAGACACAACTTTAAGGATGACTGCTTTTGAAAAGGTCAAAAAAAGGAAGCTAAACACAGCAAGGGCTTTGGAAAAATAAAAAGAATGAACCATCACTGTTTCTGGACATGTACAAAATGCCATAAGGAAATACCAAAAATACCTAGGAACCTGTTAGACTAGCAAAAATCTTGGCAAGAGTATGAAGGAATGGGGACTCATAAAAAGTTTTAGGGGGAAGTATAAATTGAGGGCACAGGAAGTATGTGTTTGGTGATGAGGGTGGGAGGAGTTAGGCATATCAACTTTAAATACAGTACAATATATTCTGACACAACAATTCCTAAACCAGAAAAGTACGCTCACAGACATACTTTGTATGGCCTGACCAGGCAGGGTGGCTCATGCGTGTAAATCCTAGCACTTTGGGAGGCCGAGGCAGGCGGATCACTTAAGTCAGGAGTTCGCGACCAGCCTGGCCAACACAGTGAAACCACCTCTACTAAAAATACAAAACTTAACTGGGCGTGGTGGCGCATGCTTGTAATCCCAGCTACTTGGGAGGCTGAGGCAGAAGAATCACTGGAACCTGGGAGTCAGAGGTTGCAGTAAGCTGAAATGGTGCCACTGCACTCCAGCCTGGGCGACAGAGCAAGACTCTTGTCTCCAAAAAAAATTTAAAAAAGAAAAGTATGGCCTAAGATTTAGATGCTAGGGTATTTATTTCTGTAATTTTTGTAACAAAATAAAACTTAAACACAAAACAATCAAAAAGTGTATCAGTAGAGGTTTGGTTAAATAAAGTACTAAGGCAGAGCATGGTGGATCACGCCTGTGATCCTAGCACTTTAGGAGGCAAGGCAGGAGGATCACTTGAGTGCAAGAGTTTGAGACCAGCCTGGGCAACATAGTGAGACTTCAGCTCTACAAATACAAAACTTAGCTAAATGTGGTGGCATGTGCCTGTAGTCCCAGCTACTTGGGAGGCTGAGGTAAAAGGATCACCTGAGCCTGGGAGGTAAAGGCTACAGTGAGCTGTGACTGGACCATTGTACTTCAGCCTGGGCAAAAGAGACTACTATGTAGGTAGGTAGGTAGGTAGGTAGGTAGGTAGGTAGGTATGTATGTATGTATGTATGTATGTATGTATAAATAAAAAAGCTACTGGTTTGCAGTCATTACAAAGAATGTGATAAACCTATGTGTTGACATGAAAAGCTCAGGAAGACACTTTACGCAAAGAGCGGGTATAGACTAAACACTATGTACAGTAAGAGTCCCTTTATATAAAACACATTGCACATTTATTTTTTATTTACTTTTCGGACAGGGTCTCACTCCCATTGACCAGGCTGGAGTACAGTGGCAGGATCATGGCTCACTGCAGCCTCCACTTCCTGGGCTCAAGTGATTCTCCCACCTCAGCCTTCCAAATAGCTGGGACTACAGGCATATGCCACCACACTTGGCTAATTTTTTAATTTTTAGTAGAGACATAATTTTGCCATGTTGCCTAGGCCAGGCTCAAATTCCTGGGCTCAAGCAATCTGCCTGCCTCAGATTCCCCAAGTGTTGGGATTACAGATTACAGGCATGAGCCACCATGTCTGGCCTCCACATTTATTTTGATATATGCACAAACACTGATTTCTCAGGACAAACACAAAACTGTTACAAATGGTAATGTTTTAGGAAATACATTTATGGAGTTTAAACCTTTCTGGATCTGACTTTTTTCCCCCACTATTTTTGTGAATTATGTTTGGTTTTTAAAAAATAAACAGATCCATAAATAGGTAAGAACAGCTAGAAAGAGGAAAGTTCATGTCAGTAATCAGAACTACCTGTAAGATTCCATTTATACAACATTATTGAAAAGATACGTAATTTGAAAATTACTGGATTCAGACCAACGTTACCAGTAGCATAAAGGATATAAATATGAACATGGAATTTTCCACTCTATCTTTGAATAACAGAATTAAAAGCCATTTCTTGATACTTTAAGATAACTGAGTACAAGGCAGCACAATTTTCTAAAACGAGTAACAGAACCCATCACCCAAAAGGTATTACAGTCAAAAACAAAAACTGTAAACTGATTTAAAAATGACAAACCATAAACCATAGCAGATAAAGGAAAGCCAGAGAAGATACAGGATGACACCCTGAAGGACAAGAAGCTTCTATAACACTAAGTGCAAAAGAGGAATACTGGAAGTGATATTCCCAGGTCAATTAGACACAGTAGGAAAATTTGAGACTATCCTGAAACAACTCACAAACAGAGATCTCCTAGGGTGTGGGGGTGGCTTCTGCAAATGAACCCCTATTATGTGAATAATGCAGACCTATCATCTGTGCCTTCAAATACAGCTCGTGAGGCGGCTGACGGTTAAGATTTTATTCATTTCTAGGTTCCATTTGAAGAAAAGTCAATTTTTAAAAGAAAGGGACTAGAATGATAGAAAAAAATAAAATGAGATGAAAAAAGATGGAAAACAGGTTGGTGGTAGCTAGGAGACAGGGAAGGCAGGTAAGCTGTACAGTGAGCAGCATAAGAGAATTCTTTTATGGTGATGGTTCTATACCTCAGTGTAGTAGTGAGTACATTAATCTATACATGTAATAAAATTGAACAGAGGTACATATGTTACACACAAACATAAATGAATGCAGATGAAAAATGGTGAAACTAAGTAAGGTCTACAGTGCAGTTAACAGTGAATGTCAATTTCTTGGTTTTGCTATGGTACTACAGTTATATAAGATGTCACCATTTGAGGAAGTTAGGTAAAGGGTAAATGGGATTCTTTGTACTATTTTTGTAACTTCCTGTGAGTCTATAACTATTTTGAAATAAAAAGTTTAAAAACAAGTCAACTGTACAGAAAAAAAATACTTTTTTAAAACGTTTTTGAGACACGGTCTCACTCTGTTGCCCAGGCTAGAACACAGTGCTGTAATCACGGCTCACTGCAACTTCAAACTCCTGGGCCCAAGCAATCCTCTCACTTCAGCCTCCCGAGTAGCTGGTACTATGAGCATGCACCACCACACTCGATCAACTATTTTACTTTTTGTACAGACAGGATCTCACTATGTTGACCATGCTGTTCTCAAACTCCTGAGCTCAAACAATCCACCCACCTTGCTTGGCCTCCCAAAGTGGTGGGATTATAGGTGTGAGCTACCTAGCCTGGTCAAGAAATGCTTCATTTAGCAGAAAAATAAATGTGTCGATGGGATCAAAGAGAGAGGTGCCAAATATTTTAAAATGGTTTTTGCATTAAATGAAATCTCTAAATGGTATCTGGAGACTAAAAGTAGTCTATTACCAATTATTGTTAGTAAATTACTACTACCATTTACTATTACTGTTATTGATAAGTAATGACAATTTATCACTAGTTTCACATTTAATTTTGTATTTTAAATAAACTAAAATTTCAAGGCTAGTCAAGACCGAGTATCCTGAATCTAAGAAGAAAATCCTAGGGATTAACTACCTCTTACCTACAGTCAACATTCAATCACACATAATAGAGAACAAAAGAGGATAATGAAAAATGACTTTAAATGGTTCAAAGAAACATTCTCATTCACGATTTCCCATGCTCAGCTACTCTGCCCTTTCCAGACTGGGTAAGGGAACAGGTGACAAAGGAACTTCTAGCTTTCTATGGTCCATAAGGTCAAAGTTCTGGACACAGATCAGATGAGTAAATAAATACTAGAGAACATGAAGTGGATGAGATGGGCCTGGATTCTTGACCTTTTTTTTTTTTTTTTTTTAAACAGAGATGGGAGCTCACTATGTTGCCCAGGCTGGTCTTGAACTCCTGGACTCAAGTGATCCTCCCCGCCTCAGTCTCCCAAAGTGCTGGGATTACAGGTGTGAGCCACTGCACCGCACCCAATTTGATTAATAAAACAAATGTGCCTTTGTCTCTGCTTTTTGGTAACAATACTTAAGGAGTGATTATAAAAGTTGAGAAAAATCAGCAGAATAAAGTAAGAATGCATTCTAAGCAGTGTACTGATCTACAGAGAAATCACAACACCATTTTTTTTTTTCTTTGAAACAGAGTCTTCCTCTGTTGTCCAGGCTGGAGTGTAGTGACATGCCACCTTGGCTCACTGCAACCTCCACTTGAGGAACTGCAAACTCCTCAGTTCAAGTGATTCTCCTGCCTAGCCTCCTGAGTAGCTGGGATTACAGGTGCATGCCACCATGCCTGGCTAATTTTTGTATTTTTAGTAGAGATGAGGTTTCACCATATTGGTCAGGCTGGTCTTGAACTCCTGACCTCAAGTGATCCACCTGCCTCGGCCTCCCAAAGTGCTAGGATTATAGGCGTGCACCACCGTGTACCACATTTTTAATTGGTTACAAATTCTGGTTTAAAATAAGCTTTCACCCTAGACGCTGTGAATATTTAAAAATTGGTCAGGTGTAAAACAGTCCCTTTCGACCCTAGCAGAGACATGCTTCAGGAGTTCTAACTAAAAAGGCTGGGGGAGGGGCAGAAGGGGCCAGCAACAGGTGGGGAAGAAAAGGAGGTAAAAGGTGGAATTGATAAAAGAAATTGGACAAATCCAACAAACTGCAGTTATGAGTTTGTATTTAAGTGGTTGCTTACCTGCACTAAAGCCTGAACAGCATGAACTTGTCCAGCTATCCTTAAACTACCATCTCCTTCTCCACTACAGATGGAAGAATCAAAAGAACACGATGTTTCCATGTTGACAAGACAGTGCCGATTCCGAGCGCTATACTCCACTAGATTTATCAGCAGACCTAAGCCCTTCAAAAATTTTAAAAGACACATATTATCAGAGATGAGTGCTTAAAACAAATAAACACAATATACACAATTTTTATTGGTAGCTAAAAAGCTGAATATCAGTGTTCTACCATCTATAAAATGGCTAAAAACCAGTAGTATGAAAGGACAAAAAGAAAAAAAAAAGCAAAAAGACCGGGCACAGTGGCTCATGCCTGTAATTCCAGCACTTTGGGAAGCCAAGGTGGGTGGATCACTTGAGGCCAGGAGTTCAAGACCAACCTGACAAACATGGGGAAACCCCATCTCTACTAAAAATACAAAAACAAGCCAGGTGTGGTGTTGGATGCTTGTAATCCCACCTACTTGGGAGGCTGAGGCAGGAGAATTGCTTGAACCCAGGAGATGGAGGTTGCAGTGAGCCAAGATTGTGTCACTGCACTCCAGCCTGGGAAAGAAACTAAGACTCTGTCTCAAAAAAAAAAAAAAAAAAGCAAAACAAAAAAACCCACCAATTTTCCCAAAGAATCATTCCTTTAATTTTTAACCGTCACTTTTAGCTTTTGCACTTTTTATGTTTACATAGGGTCTTTCATGGCTTTCTTTTGCACAATAAGAAGTACATTCAGCCAGACGCAGTGGCTCATACCTGTAATCCCACCACTTTGGGAGGCTGAGGTGGGCAGATCGCTTGAGGCCAGGAGTTTGAGACCAGCCTGGGCAACATGGCAAAACGCCATCTCTACTAAAAATACAAAAATTAGTCAGGCATGGTGGCACATGCCTATAGTCCCAGCACCTGGAAGGCTGAGGCAAGAGGACTGCTTGAAACAGGGAGGCGGAGGTTGCAGTGAGCCAAGATGATGCCACTGTAGATTCCATCTCCAAAAAAAAAAAAAAAAAAAAGTATGTTCTTAAGGAAATTCATGAAAAAAACCCAAAATATATTAAAGGGTTGGTTCTTAAACCCAAACTAAGGTTAACATTTTGCACACCTTACTAGATATGATACTCATTTTTCTGAAAAAGTCATTTCAACTTACCAGCACTCGAATATCAAATCTCTGCTCCTGAGGTAGGTACTTTGGAACCTGAAGCACACAGTTCAGTGCTGTGCCTATGAGACCGTCCTGCTCTCCTGTTTTGGTGCTGCCCCACTCTGAAATAAGAAATGGATATAGGAAAGTGTTATTGATTCTTCCTTAGAACACTAATAATGGAGATTTATTAACATGGACATTAACTTGGAATTGTACAGTCATTTCTCCATTGAAACATACTGTTGATACTTCCGGGTTAAGCTACTAAGCTTCTAAAAATACCAACTCTTAAAAGCAATTTAAACCTACACATGAATAAGTCAAGTACATTATGACAAATTAAAAAATCACTATCCTAAGAAAAGGAGAAACAAAGAAAAATAACTTGTTTTCACATGTAATATACATCTTTCAATGAGAAAAAAATGGAAAAAATCTTACCATTATCATTAGTTAAATTGAGCAACACCCCAATGATGGCCCTCATGCAGTCCTCCACTGCTTTGCCTACATGGTTAGTTACATTCTGGTGAGGCAGAGGCTTACTGTCAGCTAAGCATATGCTGTCCTCAGCGCGGTTGTACTGTTGAATCAGTTCTTCACAATGCTGTAATGCTCTTAAAAGGAAATAAAATATAGACTATTATAGTAAATAATAATAGGTACACAGCAAATTTCTATTTACTTGAACCTAAAGGCTATCGGATGAAATTTCACTTTATTTTGGAAAAACCTGATACCTTAAAAAAAATTATCCAAGGAACGTTAAAATTAAAAACTCATGGCAGAAGTTTATATCTGTACTATCTACATTTACCACTAGTAATCTCTTTATTTCCAAATTGTCTCGCATGTTATTGATCTCTCCAATATGAGACGGACAACAACCCTTTCTCAAACAGTGCAAATGATTAAAGAGCTAATGTTGGACACTTCTGAGGTAGTAAATGTTATGACTACATAACAAATGTTAAAGTAAACACAAGTATTAAATATTTCATACGCATTAGAGCAAATCATTATTTTTATTATCTTAACTACCAATGTGACAATATAAATCATTATTTTTTAATTTAAGTTCATTCAAACTGACATGTCTCCTTGACAGTTATCCAAGGGGATGAGTTACATCCAAGGATTCTCAAGATTCTACCCAAAATAACAAGGAAATATAATCCCTAAATGGATCTAGTATTTCTAAAGACACTGTTTAAATCATCAAATCCACTATTTTTATGTTTAATACAAATCAAGTAAGCTGGCTCTATCAGTTGATTCTTCATGCATTATATATCACACAAAATTAGAAACCGTATCTAATCTATGCCTAGTTGCCCTTTAAAACATACTGAGGAAATTCTGTGAAAGTTCTTAATATTTTACAACCATTTGGTCAGGAAGGTGTTCCTCATGTCTAACCTAAAATAATTTGTTCTTCTGGTATTGAATGCTGGTCAGGATTACCATACTGTCATTGGTAACTCAACTGTTTTTAGACTGGGCTAAACTCGGGCTTTGAAGATGAAAGGAGGTTCAGCATATGTTATTTAATCTTTCTGTAAGCTATCTCTGAATTGATTATGGTTTCTGCTGAAAAGCTTAAAAACCTAGAGATAAGTGCTCTTTTACAAACACTCAATTCTGACCTCTACTGCCACTTCCAAGACATGTGGCCTGATTTTCCTAATCACAACGAAAGAGCATCTGTCATATGAAATACTTCCTTTTACAAGGTACTTGCCAGAGGTTATGAAGTATACACAAGAGATATTTTTAAATCAGAAACAACATATACAATTTTTCTTGTCAATTTAAAAAAGAAAATGAAACCAGAAACATTTAACTTCAATAATCTTTGGTAAGGAAGGGTAATAACATGGTAGCAACCAACCAGAATGCATGCGGTAAGAGCACTAAATATAGGCAAGGCACAGTGGCTCATGCCTGTAACCCCAACACTTTGGGAGGTCAAGGCAGAAGAATCACTTGAGCCCACGAGTTTGAGACCAGCCGGGACAACACAGCAAGACCCTGTATCTATTTTAAAAAAAAAAAAAAGTGCTAAATGTATATAAAATAGGCCAGGCACAGTGGCTCACGTCTGTAATCCCAACACTTTGGGAGGCTGAGGCGGGCAGATCACCTGAGACCAGCCTGGTCAACATGGTGAAACCCCGTCTCTGCTAAAAATCCAAAAATTAGCCGGGTGTGGTGGCGCACATCTGTTGTCCCAGCTACTCATATTCCGGCTGAGGCAGGAGAATCACATGAACCTGGGAGGCGGGGGTTGCAGTGAGCCAAGATCATGCCACTGTACTCCAGCTGGGGCTCAGAAAAAAAAATAAATAAAATAAAGATAAATAAAATATACAAATGAAAGATACAAAATGTACAAATCCAAGACAAAAAGGGAGATTTTAAAAACCTACAGATTAAGAAAATCTATTGAGACTAAAAATTTGAGACTATTGAAAATTAGAATATTGCCTAAACATAAAATAGGAGGCAACTAATAATGTGTGGTATGAAAATGGCATTGAGGTTATATTTTTTAAAAGAGTCCTTTTCTTTCAGACCTTATGTACTTAAGTATTTATGGATGAAATAATACCTGGATTTGTTTCAAATAATACAGCAGAGGGAATGGATGGGGTTACAGATGGAAACCAGACTGGTCATGATTGATAATGTGTACATTACAGTTTATTACACTATTTATATTTGAATTCCTCCAAAATAAAAGGTTAAAAAACAGATAAACTAGAGTAAGACTGCAATGGGCCTTTGATAAGGCTGACTTCAATAAGAAAGTCGTACATATATCTAAAGACAGTAAGGAATCAGAGATTTGAGAAATTAAAACTATTTTTTCAAAGTAGCGATTTGGAGAAAGTTAACTCCAAGTAGTATTGTTCTGGATAGGCTAAAAGCCAGAGAACTAGGGCAGATATCAAGAACTAGGACAGAGGTATCAGGAAGAGGCTGCTGTAATAAAATAAAACCAGGACTGGAGACATACTTGGGAATTTTACCTGCGCAGAGGTGACAGCATTAGCCTAATTGTGATGAAATGTGGGAAGAAAGAAATGTGGAATGGAAGAAGCTACATACAGATATGAAGCTACATACAGATAGATAAATAAAGTGCAGAAGAAGAGGGCTAGAAAACTCCATTTAAAACCAGAATGAGGAAAAATGCTTAGTATTTACTATATGCCAAGTATTGTTCTAGGCTTTGCATATTAACTAATGTAACTCATTAATATGTATCACAAATAAGATACAAAAGATACTTTTAACGTCATTTAAATTTTAAAAATGTTTTTATATGTATTTTTAATATACACATATTTTAAAATGTCTACTAAGTATATATTTCTTACAAACATACAAATTAACTCATTCAATTGTAATAAAAATCCTAGGTGGGTTAGACACAATTATTATCCCCCCTTGTAAAGAGTTTGGTTTGTATATTACAAAAGTGATACAGCTGAAATTATCAAATTGGAATCCACATCTTCATTTTGCGTCCAAAATCTGTACTCTTCAAACTTTCGTTACACAATGTGAACTGATTCATAGAACTCAACAGAGTACTTCATGGAGGAAGCTAATCCAAATTTCTTTCATTTATGATCAATCCAAATGTTCAAAATAAGTAACAATGTTAACTGTTAACTAATAAACAAAAAACTTACTTAGCTGATGAAACAATAAGTTGGGAATCTTTATATGCTATCAAGTAGCTTTGATTTTCGGGATTATGCACAGTTACCTAAAAGGGAAGAATATGAGATAATTGTGACAATCCAAAACTTTCATTCATTCACAACACCACATTCTGCCTGGGGCGTAAAAGATATAAAAATGAGGAAGAAACAGTTCTTGTTACTTAAGGAAATAATTTCACAACCCACAGGTTCCAGATGTAAAATAAGAAAGCTAATATTTTACGAAAAAATTAAGACATCACTGTTATAATTATTCATTCATAATTAACATATTCTACACTATATATTCACTGTAACAAATTGCCAAACACACTGAATGTCAGAATAGAGCAGTCCTCAACTTACAAATAACGTAAAGTTCATAAGTAGATTCATTTAGAATACATTTTTACAAAGAAATATCTGTTATCTACTGTACCCAAAGCACTCTAGAAAACATATGGAGCGATTACAATTTAATCTGGCCAGAGCTTTTAATTTATACCACACTATTTTCCCCACAGTTTTTGTTTTTTGTTTTTTTTTTTTTTTGAGACGGAGTCTCACTCTGTCACCCAGGCTGGAGTGCAGTGGCACAATCTCAGCTCACTGCAAGCTCCACCTCCTGGGTTCATAACATTCTCCTGCCTCAGCCTCCCGAATAGATTGGACTACAGGCACCTGCCACCACACCCAGCTAATTTTTTGTATTTTTAGTGGAGATGGGGTTTCACCGTGTTAGCCAGGATGGTCTCCATATCCTGACCTCGTGAACAGCCCACCTCGGACTCCCAAAGTGCTGGGATTACAGGCGTGAGCCACCGTGCCTGGCCTATTTTCCCCATAGATGTTTTTAAAATAACCTGGTGAACAAACCTATGCATGCTGAAATTAGCTGGCAGTATAAATTCTAATCTACACGGAAGTGGGTTAAGTCCTTCATAAGAGTCAAAGAACAAAATATACTTACTGCAGTTCAACAGTATCATTCTCCAAAGTCAAATATTATGACAAGTCACGCCTATAAACAATCTGACTCAAATAAAAGTCAAATAAACAAAATGCTAATAATACTTTAAAAATAAAACTTGATTGCATTTCACTATTGTTATCTACAATGTAGTCAAGTAGAAATTCACATTAAGGAAATTCACATTAAGGAAAAAAAAGCTGGGCTTGGAGGGGCCCAGCAAGGTGTAATGCCTGTAATCCCAACACTTTGGGAGGCCAAAGCCGGCAGACCACTTGAGGCTAGGAGTTTGAGACCAGCCTGGCCAACATGGGGAAACCCTGACTCTACTAAAAATACAAAAATTGGAAGGGCATGATGGCACACGCCTATAATCCCAGTACGCAAGAGGCTGAGGCATGAAAATTGCTTGAACCCTAGAGGCAGAGGTTGCAGTGAGCTGAGACAAGGCCACTGCATTGTAGCCTGGGTGACAGAGCGAGACTCTGGCTCAAAAAATAATAAAAATAATAAAATCTTAAAAAAAGATTGGCATATATAAACAAACAAGCATAACATTTCATTTGCAGCAACAATACAGGTACTCCTAAAATATAAAACTACTCATTTAGCTTGTTTATTAACTGGTTGCTCAAAAAAAGTACTGCTATTTCTATCTGGATTAACAGAAGTGAACCCCCAGGGGTATATAAAATATTTGGCAGTCTCTCTCACACACACAATCACAATTAAGATTGAATAATTTTTGCCAAATCATCCATACTTACACTTTCTAAAACTCGTAAACATCTCTCTGCTCCCCATAGTGAGGCTACCAGTTTCTCTTCATCCTCATCTCTACTTAAATGATCCACACATTCTTTTACTAGGTGAAAAGAAACAAACGTAAGTTAGTATTTACCATCAATACTTACCAACAGAATACTTTTAACTAACATTAGAAGCCATCTGTACACACGCTATGAACATGCTGGGACCTCTCTGAACATTTTTTATTCTAGGTTTCATACTGTGAGATTTGGAAATATATCATACTCTGTAATTATTTTGTTTCCATAATCCCCCAATATCAAAATGTTAATGGCCTTTTTTTTTTTTTTTTTTGGAGACAGAGTTTCACTCTTGTTGCCCAGGCTGGAGTGCAATGGCACAATCTCAGCTCACTGCAACCTCCACCTCCCATGTTCAAGCAATTGTCCTGCCTCAGCCTCCCAAGTAGCTGGGATTACAAGCATGCAGCACCACGCCTGGCTAGTTTTGTATTTTTAGTAGAGACGGGGTTTCTCCATGTGGGTCAGGCTGGTTTCAAAATCCTGACCTCAGGTGATCCGCCCGCCTCGGCCTCCCAAAGTGCTGGGATTACAGGCGTGAGCCACCGCGCCCAGCTGGTCGCTTCTTTAAATGTTAGAAATTTGCAGGATGCTACTAAAAAAAAAACAGACATTTCCAAACGGATACAATTATTTTTTGAAGTATGTCAATGGAGTGTTTTCTTCAGGCTTTAAATAATATATAAAAACATTATAAATGTGAATATCATACCTTTATCTACAATATGATCCAGACCACCCAAAAGCCGGAGTTCTTCTTTAAACCAGTCTCCTGCTCGTTTAGAAGTAAGGGACAGTAATGTCTCCATAGCTAAATGCCCAGTCTAAAAACCAGAAGCATCATTAATGAATATTAACTTTCAGCAATAAGTCTAGAAATTGTTTCTTTACAAAACTTTACTGCATGCTACATGTAGTTTTTTAATACTACTTTTATACATAAAATTGAACTAATTTTCAATTTTATCAGAATAGTCTACATTGAACAAAGTTTAACCAGCTTTTCATAGAGAAAATGTGCTATTAGTCTATCATCTATCAGTTTAATATTATACATATATATAGGTACTCTTATTTCTACAGCATAGAAGTGTGGAACTGCTAAGTCAAAGGGTACATGTATTTTTTAACTGTAAATCAATATTGGATTAATTTACTGCAATGGATTTAACAAGTAACGCTCTCAGGAGCAAAGTCAGTTGCCCTGAATCTTCAAAAGCACAAGTTATCACTTAACATTTTTGTCTGAGGACACAAAATGGTAACATATTGCTTTTGTTTGTATTTTTACAACTACAATAACCTTGAACAGTTTTTCACATATTGTTTCTAATATGAGACTCCTGTTCATTATTCTTTCCATATTTTCCTTCAAGACTGATGGTCTTTTCTTATTATTCAGTGTATTTTGTCTATTCTGCATACAAATCTTTTGTTCATTTTAGTGTTGCAGACTGACTAGTTTTAAAGGGCATACTGCAGGCTTAGCAGCTCAGATATTCATCATGTGGCCATGATAACAAAACTGTATACAAATAATGCTTTAGGACCACCACCTTCTGGTACAAAAGCTAAGAGCCACATTCACAATCTGAGTAAAGTTTTTATTGCTCTTTATTTCACTTTGGCTGTTGTTTTTCTTTTTAAAGCAGACAGCCACTTCCCAACAAACAGCAATTTGGTTCCTGCTGTAATAAAGGAACTTCAGCATAACAAAATAAACGCTCTTTAACTAGCAAAGACTGACAAGATCTGATTTTTCTCCCTAAATTTCTCCCTTTCGAAAGATGATGGTTTACATTATCAGGTCTATTTGAAAACTGCAAAATAATTAGATATTTAGAAACGCAAATAACAGATATTACCAGTGAAAACCTTAGGATTGCACATTTAGAAGAGATCTAGAATATTTTAATCTACTTCTTTTAAAAAAAGTTGTTCTCGGCCAGGTGTGGTGGCTCAAGCCTGTAATCCCAGCACTTTGGGAGACCGAGGCAGGCTGATCACCTGAGGTCAGGAGTTCAAGACCAGCCTGGCCAACATGGTAAAACCCCATCTCTACTAAAAATACAAAAATTGGCTGGGCGTGGTGGTGGGCGCCTGTAATCCCAGCTACTCGGGAGGCTGAAGCAGGAAGAATTGCTTGAACCCGGGAGGCCAAGGTTGCAGCGAGCCAAGATTTGTGCCACTATACTCCAGCCTGGCCGACAAAGTGAGACTCCGTCTCAAAAAAAAAAAAAAAGTTCTCCAAGGTGACAAATATAGAACTAGAATCCAATACCACAAAAAACAGATTCAATTGTGCCCATTTTTCATTCTGTCCCTCAAAGAGTAATTTAGATTGGTTCGGGTGTGTTAATTCATGAGTCATACTGGCAAAGCTGAAGCCTAATGAGGCATTCTTTGTTTAGAAGAAAGGTGATGGTAATGTGATATTAATAATTAAAACTCGAGTCTTTTTAGTAAGTTTTGGTTTTGTTTCTATTGGCATAAAAACGATTCTTTGATATTTTAGGCTATATTCAGTATACTATAAGCTAGCATGTAAAAACAGCCTACTATTCAAGCATTTTATTTGAAAACTGGAATAGTCCTCAGAGTTAAAGCACAGTCAAATCACTAATCAGAAAATAAGAGCAACAGGCCACGAGGTGGCTCACACCTGTAATCCTAGCACTTTGGGAGGCTGAGGCACAAGGGTCACTTGAACCCAGGAGGCGGAGGTTGCAGTGAGCTGAGATGGCGCTACTGCACTCCAGCCAGGTTGACAGAGCCAGAGAGTTTCAAGGCAGTGCAGGGGAGCCCCCAGGCAGGTCCTTCAGAAGGTATTCCAGGTCAAGGCATTGTTATCACAGGAGATGACACCTCCATGCAAGTTTTACTGCCCCTAAAACCTTCCAATGGGACAAGATATGGAGGTGGAAGACAATCATATTGATAATCTTGACCCTGTGTGGACCTAGGTTAAAGTGTGTGTGTCGTCTTCATTTTTAACAAAAAAAGTTTTAAAAGTTAAAAAATAATTTTAAAAGCAGACAAAAGCTCACAGAATATTTTTGTAGATCTATACAATTTGTGTTTTAAGCTAAGTGTTATTATAAAAGAGTCAAGAGTTAAACTTAAGGGAGCCAGAGTGTATGGTGTTTATCAAGTCTGTAGTAGTGTGCAATAATGTCCTCGGCCTTCGCATTCACTCATCACTCACTGACTTACACAGAGCAACTTCCAGTCCTGCAAGCTCTACTCATGGTAAGTGTCCATATAGGTGTATCTTTTAAAATCTTTTATATCATATTTTTACTGTATCTTTTTTATGTTTAGATGCACAAATTTTACCACCATTGTGTTCCAACTGCCTTCAGTGTTCAATATAGTAACATGCTATACAGGTTTGCACCCTAAAAGCAACAGGTTTTACCATACAGTCGAGATGTGTGGTAGGTTATAACTTCTAGGTCTGTGTAAGTACACTTTGATGTTCACACAACAACAAAATCACCTAACAATGCATTTTTAGAACATATCCGTCATGACGCAAAACATGACTATATTACTATTTTAAATTATCTTTTCATGGCAAATCAGCAATACCAATATATTCAAGAAAGTAAGCAACTAGTAACAAAACTAATGTGTAGAGGATATTCATTGTACAAAACAACATAGTAAATCTACTGTACAATTTAAAACAAAAATATTCAAGAATAGCTAACATTAGTGGGGAAAAAGAGGAATCCTAAAATTGACAACTGTGCTCTGCTTAATCATATGAGTAAACTATTTAATACAGTGTAGGAAAGTTTCTATTCTGGTATTTATCATCCTAATAAATTCAACAAAATATAAGACAAATCCAATTATCAAGTTTATCATGTTATTTAACAGCATACCTGAAATGAATCTAAATGTCGAATACAGACAAAAAACTAAAGGCACATTCATCCAACTATGCAGGCAAATAAAAATTATAGGCTCAAATTTATTCTTTTATAGCATGAAAAAATTAGTAGACACTAAAAATATAGAAGTAAATAAAAATTACAGATATTTTGGACAGGTGCAGTGGCTCATGTTTGTAATCCCAGGAAGGCCGAGGAGGGCAGGTCACCCGAGATCAGGAGTTTGAGACCAGCTTGGCCAACATAGCAAAACCCCGTCTCTACTAAAAATACAAGAAAATTAGCTGGGTGTGATGGCACACGTCTGTAATCCCAGCTATTCAAGAGGCTGACGCACAAGAATTGCTTGAACCCAGGAGGCAGAGGCTGCAGTGAGACGAGATCACACCACTGCACTCTGGCCTGGGCGACAGGGGCAAGACTTCATGATTTGCCATCTGAGCACACCACCTCTCTCCACAATCTTATAAAGTGAAAAGTACTGAATACATGTCAGTTTTGTACCTTGCTGTTTAAAGTTAAATTGCTCTCCCATCCTCCACCGTAACCAGAATGTATTACCACCTCTACCTTAATTAAAATAGAGAATAGAGCAAGAGCCTTAAGTCACATCTGGCTAGCACAAAGCATCCTACAAATTTTTGTGGCAAATGCTGCAGTCTTCAGTTAAGAAAGTGTGGAGACACTGGCCTTTTTTTTTTTTTTTTGAGACACAGTCTTGCTCTGTTGCCCAGGATGGAGTGCAGTGGCGCCAATCTCAGCTCACTGAAACCTCCACCTTGCCTCTTAGGTTCCAGGTTCAAGAAATTCTTGTGCCTCAGACTCCCAAGTAGCTGGGAATACAGGCACCCACCACCATGCACAGCTAATTTTTGTATTTTTAGTAGAGACCGGATTTCACCATACTGGCCAGATTGGTCTTGAACTCCTGGTCTCAGGTGAGCCACCTGCCTCGGACTCCCAAAATGCTGGGATTATAGGCATGAGCCATACCGCCCAGCCTGGCTTCTGATTAATTAACATCTGTTCAGGAAAGCCTCTAAAATTTCCAGTTTACCCATTGTTCCTTATGTAAAATCAGGTACTTACTGTATATCCTGCCCTTATGTCAAACAACCCTGGTGTACTTCAACAGCCCTACACATCCATTCTGAATTACGCTTTCCATATAGCATATAAATCCTGGATGTGGGGTGTAATGGCATGGGGATCCCGAGATACAGATACGGCTTTTGTTCGTAAGTCCCTATTAAATGTTTCTTTCTAAAACACTGGATTTGTCACTCTTCGGCCTCTCAGCTTCCTTGGACTTTGGGGGTACGTTTGCATAGACTTGTCCATTGTGAACCAGTAGACAATAACCAATGTTTATATAGTTTTGATGTTGGAAATGTCTGAAAACCAGGTTACTTTATAATAAATATTCTTTTTGTTTGTTTGTTTTCAAAATCACAGGCCAATTATCTTCTACTGGCCTAGAAACCATTGAAACATTATTGATTGTACAAGTAAAAAGTCAGAAGAAAGCAGAACTGAACTAAAGCAAAACTGGAATAGCCATCTCACACATGGGGCATCATGATGAGCATTAACAGCAGCTACTGGCCATGACTAAATTATAAGGAATACCACCTCAGGGGAGGCGAGGTGCCTAGGAATCTTCCTTGTCGTGTCTTCAGGGTTCTTCAAGTCCAATGAAGCAGTTAGACACCCTGAGGTACTCTGGAATAAATAGATGCTTGCCAATTGAAAATGGCAGTTATGGCAGGGGTGGTGGCTCACGCCTGTAAGCCCAACACTTTGAGAGGCTGAGGGGAGATCGCTTGAGCCCACGAGTTCAAAACCAGCCTGGGCAACATGGCAAAAACCCCGCCTCTACTAAAAATACAAAAGTTAGCCAGATATGGTGGTATACACCTGTAGTCCCAGCTACTTGGGGCGCTGAGGTGGGAGGATCACTTTAGCCTAGGGGTTTGAGGCTGCAATGAGCTATGACTGCACCACTGCCCTCCAGCCTGGGAAACAGAGCAAGACCCTGTCTCAAAAAATAATAATTATTACTATTATTATAAAATAAAAATTAAAAAAGAAAATGGCAGACGTAAATCCTCTGAAACTTTTATTCCTGAAATCCATGGAGAAAAAGAATTCAAATTCCTAATAGCCTAAATGTAGTTTCTACCCTTTCTTTTTGAGACGATCTTACTCTGCCACCCAGACTGGAGGTGCAGGGGCACAACCTCGGCTCGCTGTACCTTAAAACTCCCTTGGCTCAGGATATTCCCCCAACCTAAGCCTCCTGAGTAGCTGGGACTACAGGTGCACACCACCATATCTGGCTAACTTTTTGTATTTTCTGTAGAGCTGGGGTTTCCCCATGTCACCCAAGCTGGACCCAAACTCCCAGGTTCAAGCAATCCACCTGCTTCGGCCTCTCAAAATGCTGGTTATTACAGGCATGAGCCACTGTGCCCGGCCCATTTTTTTCCTTAAAAAATAAAAAATAAAGAGAAAAGGATTAGAAAAAATGCACAGAAAATGCAACTATTTACTGGGCAAAAAGCCTAAATACAGATAAACTAGTTTAGGAAGTTCAGGAAAGGAAGGAAATTATGCTCAGATCTAAACCTAAGAAATTTGCCAAACTGTAAACCAAGGTTAGAGTTAAAATAATTTGCCCACAGTCACACAGCTGCTGTAACTAACCAAAGACTTTATGAAAGTAATTCTCATCTTAGAAGGAAGGAAGAAGGAACCCACCGTTATATTTTCTAGATCAAGATGCTTGTTGTGTACAGTTTCACAGAGCCTTCGGATTTTTTCTTTAATTTTGTTCATATCTTTTTCATTCAGTAGCTTGGCTGACGAAGCATCTTGTTCCAGTTCCAAAAGTCGAATCATTAGATCTAAGCTAGCTCTGTCAAGATCCATGTTCAAACGGTCTCTACTCAGTATATACATGAGGGCAGCTGTACACAGGGACAGATTCTTCCACAGGCCAAAAAAAGGAAAAGAGAAAAAAGTTCATGTAAGCAACTCCTGACATCTCAGGAAATAAGATGGTTAATGACTTTTGTTTACAAGTTAGAACACTTAAAACATATTACCAAATATTCTGAAGAAACATGTTTAAAAAATTAAACGCTGGCCGGGCGCGGTGGCTCACGCCTGTAATCCCAGCACTTTGGGAGGCCGAGGCGGGCGGATCAGAAGGTCAGGAGATCGAGACCACGGTGAAACCCCGTCTCTACTAAAAATACAAAAAATTAGCCGGGCGCGGTTGTGGGCGCCTGTAGTCCCAGCTACTCGGGAGGCTGAGGCAGGAGAATGCCGTGAACCCGGGAGGCGGAGCTTGCAGTGAGCCGAGATCGCGCCACTGCACTCCAGCCTGGGCGACAGAGCGAGACTCCGTCTCAAAAAAAAAAAAAAAAAAAAAAAAAAAATTAAACGCTGTTGCTTAAAATTTTCCTTTCAATGGATCATCCATATATGAATGCCTGATAGCTAGAAGAATATAAGCTGAGTTAAATATTTATTTGGCTATTCTGTGCTAAACGAAGAGTTTATAGAACATTTTTACAGATATGTGTGTGTGAGTGTGCATATATATATATATAAATTCTATTATGACATACCTCATTTTTTTTCTTTTTGAGACAAGGTTTCACTTTGTCATCCAGACTAGACTGCAGTGGCACCACATCAGCTCACTGAAGCCTTGTCTGTCTGGACTCAAGCAATCCTCCCCACTTCAGCTTCCCAAGTACCTGGGACAATCGGCAGACGCCACCATGCCCAGCTGATTTTTTTCTATTTTTTTGTAGATGGGGTTTCACCATGTTGCCGAGGCTGGTTCTGAACACGTGAGGTCAAGTGATACACCCACTTTGGCCTCTCAAAGTGCTAAGATTACAGGCGTAACCCACCACGCCCAGCCTATTCTTTATGACATAGTAGTCATATTTCAGTTTAAAATCAATAATTTAAATAATAATTTTAAATCTATATCAAACCCTTAACACATTTTTTCCCTTGGAAAACACAGCTGTGTTTGCATCCGTATATAAACCCAGGATGCTGAAATACACGTATTTGGATTTCTTTAAAATAAACCAATTGCTAGGCGTGGTGGCTCACACTTGTAATCCCAGCACTTTGGGAGGCTGAGGCGGGCAGATCACCTGAGGTAAGGTGATCGAGATCAACCTGGTAACATGGTGAAACCTCGTCTCTATTAAAAATACAAAAATTAGGCTGGGCGCAGTGGCTCACGTCTGTTAATCCCAGCACTTTGGGAGGCTGGGGAAGGCAGATCACCTAAGGTCGGGAGTTCAAGACCAGCCTGGCCAACATGATGAAACCCCGTCTCTACTGAAAATACAAAAAAATTAGCTGGGCATGGTGACGCTCGTCTGTCATCCCAGCTACTCGGGAGGCTGAGGCAGCACAATCACTTGAACCCAGGAGGCGGAGGCTGCAGTGAGCTGAGATGGTGTCACTGCACTCCTGCCTGGGTGACAAGAGTGAGACTCTATCTCAAAATAAATAAAATAAAATAAAAAAATAAAAAATAAAATAAAACAAAACAAAACAAAATAAAATACAAAAACTAGCCTGGCATAGTGGCAGGAGCCTGTAGTCCCAGTTACTTGAGAGGGTGAGTTGGGAGGATCACTTAAAAAAATAAAATAAACCAATCAACTCTGGTTGAACCAAATAATTTTTTAAATCATTAATAAACTGTCTCAAAATCACTCAGATCAGGTAGTTAAGTCAGCACACTCTACTTTTTTTTTTTTTTTTTTTTTTGAGAGGGAGTCTCGCTCTGTCGCCCAGGCTGGAGTGCAGTGGCACAATCTCGGCTCACTGTAACCTCCACCTCCTGGGTTCCAGCAGTTCTTGTGCCTCGGCCTCCTGAGTAGCTGGGATTACAGGCACGCACCATTACGCCCGGGTAACTTTTTGCATTTTTAATAGAGATGGGGTTTCACATGTTGCCCAGGCTGGTCTCAAACTCCTGAGCTCAGGCAATCTGCCCATCTCAGCTTCCCAAAGTGCTAGGATTATAGGTGTGAGCCACCGCACCTGGCCAGGACACTCTACTAACACAATCTAAAAATACTGAAGGTGAAATATTCTAGATAAATGTGAATACAAAAAAAAGGTCTTACATTTGGGATATCCCAACACTTGAGATATTCTGTACTTACACTTATTTCAATATACAGAAAATGCAACTATCTAAAGATTTAAACTTTGAGCCCCCAGAAATAGAGAAGCATCAGACCAGGTGTCTGATTAAATGTTTATATAGCAAATTATTTTTGGAAATTAGGATGCCATAGTAAAGGCCATTGGGGATCCACTGCCCTTAAAATCACACACTATAATGTCTAAGTTCACTGTTAACTGCATAATAAAGCAAATTCTATTTTTTGTTTGTTTTTAAGAGATGAGGTTTCACTAGGTTTCCCAAAATGGATCTGAACTCCTGGGCTCAAGAGATCCTCCCACCTTAAGTCTCCAGAGTAGCTGGGACTTATAAATGCACACCACCTTGCCTAGCGACAAACTAACTTCTTTTAAGACAGAATTTTGCTCTGTCTCCCAGGCTGGAGTGCAGTGGTACGACCTTGGATCACTGCAACCTCCGTGTCCCAGGTTCAAGCGATTCTCCTGCCTCAGCCTCCCGAGCAGCTGGGACTACAGGTGCATGCCACCACACCTGGCTAATTTTTATATTTTTAGTAGAGTCAGTGTTTCATCATGTTGGCCAGGCTGGTCTCAAGCTCCTGACCTCAAGTGATCCACCTGCCTCAGCCTCCCAAAGTGCTGAGATTACAGGTGTGAGTCACCGTGCCTAGCTAACGAACTAACTTCTTAGTGCTCACTTTTTCTCCATTATTATTTTGTATCTGCTACAACTGAGTAAAGGAGTTATGCTCACTCAGGGTTAAGTGCATTACTTTAGGTTTCCTAAGATGCAGGTTTTTGGGGGTTTTTTTGAGAAGGAGTCTCGCTCTGTCGCCCACACTAGAGTGTAGTGGTGCAATCTCGGCTCACTGCAACCTCCACCTCCCAGGTTCAAGCAATTATCCTGCCTCAACCTCCCAAGTAGCTGGGATTACAGGTGCCCGCCACCATACCCAGTTAATTTTTTGTATTTTTAGTAGAGTTGGGGTTTTGCCATGTTGGCCAGGCTGATCTCAAACTCCTAACCTGAGGTGATTCGCCCACTCTGGCCTCCCAAAGTGCTGGGATTACAGGCATGAGCCACTGCACCCAGCCCAGAAGATGCAGTATTAAATTATTTATCGCCTAACCTGTATTTAGAACATAATTTAACAAAAATACAGTAAGGCCATCTCAAAATACTACTAATGATAATAATTAGCAATGATGTTACTCTCTTCTAATTTTGGAAAATGTTAAACCTAATAACTTTTGTTATTATGTTTATTATTAAGCAAAAGCATCAAAGGCAAGGAAAATGAAGAATTTATTCCTTATCACAATGAGGCCATGTTCCAGATTCAACACTGGACAAAAACGTTTCTAAAAAATTAGGGCTGCATTTCCGAACCAGTTTTTTTCCATTCATTAGTATCAAATAATATTAAAAGATTCTTCTCAGTGCTTTCTGATTATAGAGAAAATCATGCTTACAGAATTCAGTATCAATATACTACGTTAGCTAAGATAACAAAATACAATTTTAACAATATAAAATGACAAATTAAGAAAAAATGTTTTCATGAGAAAATAAGTATTAAGCAAAAACTTCTGGCCATAAGCACTACAAATTTAGCAAATAAAATGAACTCAATCTGTAATGAGGATATATTTATAGACTATTCAGTGAAGATATTTTTTGATAGCCAAATAGACTAGTAGTTTTCAATATAAGGCTTCTCAATCTCGGAAACTTAAAAATACCTGATGGTGCTGGGAATCATCCAAGGTTTTAAAGACCATTGCTACCATCCCATGTGCTCTCAGGTGCATTCGAAAACTGGGCATGGCACATTTAGTAGCCAAGCTAATAACACTACAAGAAAATAGAGTAGGTTAGGGGGACTGGAAACAGCTAGTACATTAGTTTTTAGTTTGTGTAATACCAAAACCAGCAAATAGGAAGGGGGTAAAAGGGTCAAAGCACTGCCCATACATGATCACAATATAAAAACCATAGGCAAAACACACTATTAAAAACATACTGATGCCTAGTGCATGATTAGGTATACTGTATTTTAAAAAAATAACGTAACTGTCTTTAGTGCATTCCTTACATTACTACTACCATTAAAAGCTTAAAATCTGAACTGCCTTTCATAATACTTCTGATAAAAATTATAATTATATTTGACTGGATATACTACAAATGACTGAAAAATTCAATCAAAATTATAGTATTCAATCAATCCATTAGGAAATACAAAAGATCATCTTTTTATTTTGAGCATTTGGGTGCAAATGTAAGCACTCAGATCACAATATGCTTAAATAAATCTAATTTATTACTTAAACATCAGAGGTAAAAAGAACTTAAAATATCTTTTTAAAAAGTTATTTACTTTATTTCTTTCTGCTATTTTTTTCTTTCTTTTTTGGAGACAGGGCCTCACCTCATTCTATCACCCAGGCTGGAGCAACGGCATGATCACAGGCTCAAACCACCCTGTCACCTGAGCCTCCCAAGTAGCTAGAACTACAGGCATATGTCACCATGACTCGTTAATTTTTTATTTTTTGTAGACATGGGGGTCTCACTATGTTGCCCAAGGTGGTCTCGAACTCTTGGACACACACGATCCTCCCAACTTGGCTTCCCAAAATGCTGGGATTATAGGTATGAGCCACCATACAGGACAAAAAGATGCTTTAGCATAATGCTTTTTTTTTTTTTTTAAAGCACTTGAAAACTGAAGCCTATGCTATGCTAAAAAAAGGCTCTCACCACCCAGCTTTCCCTCTATCATGTAGAATCAAATTCTTTCTAAAGAAATGGATAGCATTTTAACATATCACTGGCTATATATACTCCCCATCATAACAAAATAAAAAATGTTTGGCTTTTTGGACAACATCTAGTTGAAAAAATTTAATATGGCATGCACATAATTATAAAATATACAAATAAGATCTTACCTAAGGCAACGTGTGTTTAGAGGCTGAGTGCTCTTTAAGCCACTTAACAAGTACTCAATGTCATCAGTGAACTCTTGATTTTCACCAAATTCTACGACATCATTGAAGTGCTTCACGTGCTGAACAACAGTATATAACTGCCAAGAAAAAAAAAGTTCACCCCTTTTTAACTAGGAACTAGCATATTTAAAACAATGGGCTCACTGTACTTTTACATAAGTGCATAAAATAGTTCCTTAGATGGCAACAAAAATATTTTTAGAACAATGATGGTAGGACAAAAGAAGTTTGTGGTTCAAAACTGAGTATCAGTATACTGATACTTGTTGAAGATATTAAAAGGCTAAATGTTACATACAAAAATCTATCAACATGCAGTAAACACTGTATATGGCTGCTTACTTCTTTGTCTTCTCGTCTGCATTTCAGTGCAGTAACTATATCTTGGTAGGGCTGAGTAGGTATTGTCACAGTTTTTATCACTTTGGATGGTGGCGCAGGAGCCTTAAAAACTCCATCATCTTTTTGATTTGGTTCCTTTGAAGACAGCCTCACCTATTAATAAAGGTATTAAATTAGTTGTTCTAAATAAATATATAAAAATAGGAACATCTCATCTATCTGGCAAATTCAGCTTCCAAAAAAAGTAAATAAAGCTTTTCAAAAAGCGGGGAGCAGGGAGGCCTCTCAAAGGTCTTTAGAAATACTTTGAATTCCATGCACTAACAGGTAAGATATATGTCTGTCTGCACACAGAAGAACCACTCAAGGATTCCTTCTGGTCTTTTTTAAACTTTTTATTTCACAATTTGTCGTTTGTCTCTAGTACCATTAGAAAGACTAAAGAACCACAATTGCATGCAAAAATAGCTTTTATAAGCAGAAAGGGACAGGACAGAAAAACTAGACAGAATCAAAAGAATTTTAATAGCACAAGAGTGTGAAGTAGTTTAGGGTAGAAACAAATAGCTATAACAGAAGCATGCTATATTACTACTAATATGCAAAATGATTTCTTTATACTATCGAAAGGAGTCTAATCAGTTTAAGAAAACAGGGAACTGTACATTATACTTTAGAAAGACTTTATCCCCAAATTTCTTGTTGTTATAAAGAACTAATTTACTTGATAACTCCAGATGAGTGAAGCTTTACTGTTAACCTAGAAATCATGTATGATATTACCAGTCATTCTGGAGAAAGTAAGTTGCTAAGAATCTTTTTCCTAATGTTTTGGATTGAAAAGTATTACTGGAATACAGGAAGAGATTTGCCTCTGAAAAGCAAATTAAGCACTGAAAGCCACTTAGAAATATATACAGGATGTAATATACAATATAGCTCTTATACAAACATCAAATATGGACAATCTTGCTCTTAAACACTAAATACTATAAATTCCATGAAATGTGGATCATGAGTAACAAGAGCCTTATTTTTTATGGCTTTCATTGTTTAACCTAGCACTAGAATTTCTGCTATCTTATTGACAATCCTCGGTTTTCCAATGAATTAAACTGAAACTACTAAGTTCCAGTAAAGAAGGCCAAAATAAACCGTTAAATAGAAAAGTCAAAGATTTACAAATTATGAATTAAAAGAGTTATTGTTTAAAGTACAGCTTATTAAAAAACACAAAATAAATAAGTACAGTTCACTTACTGTGACACTCTGAGGTTTTACTACTGGTGGCCCAGGCAGTTCTTCTGAATCTGGATGATTCCAATGTCTGGCATTATATACAGCTTTTGTGGGTGACTAGAGAAATGAGAGAAAGATCAACTGCTTCCATCCTTATAAAAGACTCTCAATAAACTAAAAATCATAAAGAATAATTTATATGCATAAACATGTCCTAGAAACAGCAGGATGGATACTGGGAATAGTCCCACGATAGTTCCTATTCTCATGTCTATGGCAAATATAATCTCTGTAGTACTAGGTCACAAAATCAGTAACTACGCTCTGTGCAACTATGACTAACCAAGAAAAGATGGCACTTGAAAGTAAACCTAGGCCAGACACAGTGGCTCATGCCTGTAATCCTAGCACTTTGGGAGGCCAAGGCGGGTCACTTGAGGTCAGGAGTTTGAGACGAGCCCGGCCAACATAGTGAAACCCCGTCTCTACTAAAAATTAAAAAAATTAGCTGGGCATGGTGGCAGGCGTCTGTAATCCCAGCTACTTGGGAGGCTGGGGCAGGAGAATCACCTGAACCCGGAGGCAGAGGTTGCAGTGAGCTGAGACTGAGTCACTGCACTCCAGCCTGGGTGACAGAGTGAGATTCCGTCTCAAAAAAAAAAAATAGTAAGCCTCTTTCTAGGCTTACTAAGTAATCAACACATTTAACTCAACATGGGCTGGGCATGCTGGCTCATGCCTGTAATTCCAACACTTTGGGAGAGCGAGGCAGGAGGATCACTTTGAGCCCAGGAGTTCAAGACCAACCTGGGTGACAAAGCAAGACCCCATCTCAAAAAAATTTAAAAAATAGTAATGATGATAATAATAATAGTTCAACGTGTTCTGTAGTAAAACGTTATTCTTCCTACTACCAATTCATGCCTCACAACATTCCAACAATGGGAATCCAGCAGTTTATGACAGATAATGCACTCATTTAAAGCAAACCACTGCAGTCAGATGTGTGCCACCACTCAAGAGTTCTCAAATTTTATCAAGGTAAATACAATACATATACCACATATTCCAAGATACAGTGGGATCCAAGAAAGTACCATGTAAAAACATACATGATTTCTGCAGCAAAATGTCACACTAAGCAGGACAAGGATGTAAAGTCCCTCACATCAATTCAGGTTATTGTGCTGCCCCATCAATTTACCTAAACTTATAGAGGGGGATTTTCAGTTTTAACACAGAATTTCAGAACTGAGAATAAATGACAGTAAACCTACAAAATCAAATCAAGTAAAAGAACAAAACCCTCACTTTCAAGAGAAAACTGCATAATTACAACGACTGACAAGATAGAAAGGTCACATCTCGGCCGGGCGCGGTGGCTCAAGCCTGTAATCCCAGCACTTTGGGAGGCCGAGACGGGCGGATCACGAGGTCAGGAGATCGAGACCATCCTGGCTGACACGGTGAAACCCCGTCTCTACTAAAAAAAACACAAAAACTTAGCCGGGCGAGGTGGCGGGCGCCTGTAGTCCCAGCTACTCGGGAGGCTGAGGCAGGAGAATGGCGTAAACCCGGGAGGCGGAGCTTGCAGTGAGCTGAGATCCGGCCAGTGCACTCCAGCCTGGGCGACAGAGCGAGACTCCGTCTCAAAAAAAAAAAAAAAAGGTCACATCTCATTCTATCCTCTACAAATGTGATGTTAAATTATGTTTTGAACTTCAAAGAAATGGTTTGGTCAAATTAGAGATTTTCTCTTATGCAACTAATCTTATTTTCAGTACAACACAAAAATAAGAAGACAAGTGGAAAACCGTACTTCAAGACCGTCAAAAAATCTACATTAAAAAACTTATCTCCCCTTCCTAGCTGCAATGAAGCAACATAATTAGCATTAAGCATTAGTGTGAACTAATGGTTAGCTTTTTACATATTATCTTTAACAAAGTAGAAAAACTCTTATTTGTATTGTGTATACAAACCCATCATTCTTATATGCCAGGTTTCCATAACATGATGCAGCATTAGCAATCTGAAACAATTTATGCACTCATGCAATGACTTGATCTGGCTTCCTGAGACACAACACATAAAGTGGACTGAACATAAATTTTAAAACCTACCTCTCTATTCCTTCCATTCTTTTCAAAGACCAACTATATAACTTGTGTGCTAGTTATGGATCCCTGATTTGAACTACCTTTAGTACCTCAAGCATACTCAGAGTCCAGGCTTTGGTAACAACAGCCTTTTGGCAAGAACGAGTGCCTCAAAGCTCACGCATTTTACTTCTTTTTAAAAAGCACTGACTGGGATAGGCAGAGTGGCTCGTGCTGGTAATTGCAGCATCCCTCTAGGCTGAGGCAGGAAAATACTTGAAGCCAGGAGTTCAAGACCAGCCTGGGCAAGAAAGCAAGACCCTGTTCTTTACAAAAAATAAAATTAAAGAAATTAAAGAAACAAAAAGAGAAATTATTTTTTAAAAAGCATTGACTACAGGTAATAATCTAGTTACCTAGTTCCACAGCCAACAAAATACTAGGGCGGCTCAAAGTTCTAAATTAAAACACTGTAAGAGTGCCTGAAAGAATAGGTGCTGCTGGCTGTGGTGGCTCACACCTATAATCCCAGCACTTTGGGAGGCCGAGGCGGGTGGATCACCTGAGGTCAGGAGTTTGAGACCAGTCTGGCCAACAGGATGAAACCCCGTCTCTACTAAAAATACAAAAAACAGCCGGGCATGGTGGTGAGCACCTGTAGTCCCAGCTACTCAGGAGGCTGAGGCGGGAAAATCGGTTGACCCCGGAAGGCAGAGGTTGCAGTGAGCCAAGATTGCGCCACTGCACTCCAGCCTAGGCGACAAAGTGAGACTCTGTCTTTAAAAAAAAAAAAGAAAAGAAAAAAGTGCTTTGTAAGTATTAAATATTATTAATAATTGTTATGTGATGATGTGCTGCTCAGTTTAAGTCTAACACATTCATAAGAAAATAGAAATATATAGCCTAACTACCTAATAAATATGATAAACAAATGGAATAACTGATGTGTCCATTCATCTCAAAAGTCCTTGAAGCATGACAGCATAGAGAATAACTGAATATTTATATTAAAAGGTCATATTAAAGGAACTATTGGTTATGCTGCTGAACAAGGCAATTCAGTAACACTATTAGTTTTAAAGCTTTTGATGTTTTACCATTTTAATACTAATAAGCAATCTAAAGGAAGTAGTCCCATCAGAACTTTTTCTTGACTTTTATTTCAAAGTCTTACAAGATTAATATAGGGTTTACTACGGGAGGAGGGATATTGAAGACACATCTTACTAACCAAAAATTAAAATAAGTAATATCTGTGTATGGCTAACATACACGCACAGCAGAGAGGGGAAGAAACAGGGAAAGACAGAAAAGGAACACTGACTGAGCTCTTTACATCATTCCAAAACAGTATAATAATTCCACATGCTCCCAAGTGAATTGTGTATGTAAAGCACACAACAGTGGTATGTCACATGCTAATTTCACTTAATGAAAGTGATCATGTGTGTACAAAATATGTAAAAATATCATATAGCAATAAACTTTCCATGGAAAATCAAAAGTCACCCTTACCATTTAGCAACCTAGCTAAATGTTAACAGAGTCATTCTGATTGCATCACCAGGATTGTCTTTAATCTTCTTAATTTTATTCTTGTTTGAAAAGCAGATAAAGGGCCAGGCGCAGTGGCTCATGTCTGTAATCTCAGCATTTTGGGAGGCCAAGGCAGGTGGATCACCTGAGGTCAGTAGTTCGAGACCAGCCTGACCAACATGGTGAAGCCCCATCTCTACTAAATACAAAAAATTAGCCGGGTGTGGTGGCAGGCACTGTAGTCACAGCTACTTGGGAGGCTGAGGCAGGAGAATCGCTTGAACCCAGAAGGTGGAGGCTGCAGTGAGTCAGGATTGCTCCATTACACTCCAGCCTGGGCAACAAAAAAAGCAGATACAGGCCGGGCATAGTGGCTCACGCCTGTAATCCTAGCACTTTGGGAGGCCGAGGCAGACAGATCAGGAGTTTGAGGTCAGGAGTTTGAAACCAGCCAGGCCAACATGGTAAAACCCCGTCTCTACTAAAAATATTTTTTAAATTAGCCAGGTGTGGTGGTAGGTGCCTGTAATCCCCACTACTCAGGAGGCTAAGGAAGGAGAATTGCTTGAACCTGGGAGGCAGAGGTTGCTGTGAACTGAGATTGTGCCATTGAACTCCACGCTGAGCAACAAGAGTGAAACTCTGTCTCAAAAAAAAGAAAAGAAAAGAAAGCAAAGCAAAGTAGATACAGCATATAAACCCAATTCCTAAACTTTTTTCTGTGTTAAAAAATATACATATTGTGGCTAGGCATGGTGGCTCTCGCCTATAATCCCAGCAAGTTGGGAGGCCAAGGGAGACAGATGTCTTAAGCCCAGGAGTTTGAGACAGCCTGTGCAACACGATGAAACTCGGTCTCTACAAAAAAATACAAAAATTAGCTGGGCATGATGGCACATGCCTGTGGTCCCAGCTACTCAAGAGGTTGAGGTGGGAGGATCACCTCCTGAGTCCAGGAAGTGGAGGCTGCAGTGAGCCAAGATCACACCACTGCACTCCAGCCTGGGTGACAGAGCGAGATCCTGTATTCAAAAAAAAAAAAAAGGGTGGATTCTGTTTGCTAGGTAAATTAATGAGAAAAATACTTAGAACAAAATAAGCAAAAAGTTCATAATAATAATCTAACATTCTAAATATTCAGATCCATTTTAGCATATTTCAATACTAGTAGTAATCTTAAATATATTATTCTTTTATATTCAGTGCTCCAAGGGCATAAGAAAGAAAAACCTCAAATGTGACATTCCATTAAAGCTAAGGAAAAAATATTCCAGTGACAAACTGATGGGGCATTTCTCCATGAGAGATAATATAGCTTCTATAAAAACAATGGACAAAAATGGGTTTTTACAGTAACACCACAAAGGTTGCTGTTAACCGATTGGATTACTGAATCACAACTATAAATCAGAGGAAAAGGCCACGTATGGTGGCTCGTGTCTGTAATCCCAGCACTTTGGGAGGCTGAGGTGGGCAGATCACTTGAGGTCCGGAGACCAGCCTGCCCAACATAGTGAAACTCCATCTCTACTAAAAATACAAAAAAATTAGCTGGGTGTGGTGGCACTCGTCTGTAATCCCAGCTACTCCAGGAGGCTAAGGAAGGAGAATCACTTGAGCCTTGGGAGATGAAGGTTGCAGTGAGCCAAGACTGTACCACTGCACTCCAGTCTGGATGACAGAGTTACACTCCATTTCAAAAAAAAAGTGACAACATTATGTTATCCCCCACTCACTGGGCTGTGTCATAAAAGGAGGAAAAAAAGGAATGGGTTTGGTTTGGTTTTGTTTTTGAGACAAAGTTTCGCTCTTGTTGCCCAGGGTGGAGTGCAATGGTGCAACCTCGGCTCACTGTAACCTCAGCTCACTGCGACCTCCGCCTCGAGGGTTCAAGTGATTCTCCCGCCTCAGCCTCCCGAGTAGCTGGGATTACAAACGCCCGCCACCACACCCGGCTAATTTTTGTATTTTTAGTAGAGACGGGGTTTTGCCATGTTGGCCAGGCTGGTCTGGAACTCCTGATCTCAGGTGATCCACCCGCCTCGGTCTCCCAAGTGCTGGGATTACTGGCGTGAACCACCACGCCTGGCCAAAAAAAGGAATGTTTTTAAGCCATAAATACTTTATAAACAACAAGAGCAAATTTATTTATACGTTTCAAAAACTATGTGCTATATGAAGACAAAAATAGTAAGCTGATCAGAATTCACCCAGACTTACCCACCCAAGGATATCACCAGTAATTTAATCAATCAGCATGAAGTAGAACTAAATGAACTCTGAAGAAGTACTGCAATGCATAACTGTGTGTGTATGTATGCACAGTACTTTACTGGCAATTCAAAAGGGGGAAGTAGAAAAAACAATTTGGATCTGGATTGTCAAAAATTTCTTTAAAGGATTTGTATAAAAGACAATTGGAATCAGAAGCAGGAAGAAGAAAAGTCTTACAAAGAATCTTTCAGCTCTTTACAACTTCCTTTTAAGCATAATAATACACAAAAAACATAACACATGTTAAATATTCAGAGTATTGAATTATTTGAAGGAAGACTACAGAAACTCCTAAATTAAAACCAACAGTGTCTGTACTATCAAGAACTAGAAATTGTAATATTCAATATGAAACACTGTGCAGAAATCTAATCCACAGCTAATAGGGAGAAATAAAACTGCAGTCTTTCTTCTTTGCCTGAATCAATTGCGTACTACAGGTAGTAATGACTTTTAAAAAGACAGCTGCCATTTTTATGAAGAAATTGTCAATTCCTGTCTTCATGAAGAATGATGCACACCACTACTGTGAGTATAACTTCAAAGCTTAATTGGTAGCCACGGTTTTATTAAAAGTAGGTAACTGTCACTTCAGAATATCACCAGGAAATAGCATAACTTGGTTGTAAGTTCTAAAAAGTTCGTGCAAAAAAACATAAAATGCAGTAGTTGGCATTTTGTGAGAACATAACTTAGCCTATAATTCAACAATTAAAAACCAAGACACTAGTATGAGAGCCATGACCACAATCAGCTAAAATAACAGTTCTCACAACTAAAAATACCATTAAATATTGTTGACAAGTTGTATTAGAAAGATGATTATCAAATTTAGAAATAAAAAAACAGAAGCTGTAAATATCTTGAGACACCACCACCTGTGATTCGAGAATATCCATTCTCCCCTTCGTTTTCCTTTAAGAACATTTAGCTGGACACATGCTCACACAGATTTCTCAATATCTTGATGCTTGCATGGGCATGTGACTAAGCTCATGTCAATGAAGTGTGAAGAGAAGTGAGGTACACCTTCTGGGGTCGTGGCTTCTAGGGATGGTTCACTGCCCTCCCTTCTAGCTCCTTTATCTTAATCAACAGTCTAGAAAAGGTAGACCACCACCACACAAGGGAAACCTGAGTCCCCTACACTGCAGCAATTTGAAAATTGTCCAGAGATAAACAACCAGAGACTGGTAAGCCAGAGAAAAATAAGCTATCTATTAAAAACTAATTTGTGATTTCTTTTACAACATCTGAACCAAACCCTAAGAGCCACCTTTGAACAACAGTAAATTGAGATTAGAAACAAATAATAACAGGACATGCTGAAAATATAAAATTTTGCCAATACTGGATGTGGGTAAACTATGCACATACAACATTAAAAAGAAACAATGTAAAAGATATAAACAGTCAACATGTAAGGAGGAAGACAGAAACTAAAGAAAAAAAATCTAAAACCAACTTTTTAGAATTATAAAAATATATACTGAGGAAGATCTATTTGAACTGATATAGAGTGATTTCCAAGAAATATTACTAAATTTTAAAGGAGAGACAGTGCAAAACAGAACATATAGATGCTACTTTTTATGTAAGAAAAAAAAATTTTTTTTTTGAGATGGAGTTTTGCTCTTGTTGCCCAGGCTGGAGTACAATGGCGCGATCTTGGCTCGCTGCAAACTCCACCTCCCGGATTCATGCGATTCTCCTGCCTCAGCCTCCCGAGTAGCTGGGATTACAGGCAAGTACTATCACGCCCAGCTAATTTTGTATTTTTAGTAGAGACGGAGTTTCTCCATGTTGGTCAGGCTGGTCTCGAACTCCTGACCTCAGGTATCTGCCCGATTTGGCCTCCCAAAGTGCTGGGATTACAGACATGAGGCACTGTGCCCGGCTGAAAAATTTTAGTCTGTTTATTTTTATATAAAAAAGAAACACAGAAAAAAAAAAAGCAGAAAACAATAAAACTGGTTCCCTACAAGGGTGGGTGACAGACTGGAACAGATCTCAGACGAAGTGACCTCATTAAACTTACCTTTTTATATAGTTTTGACTTTTATAATGCTGTACATATTTGAAAAAAAAAAAAAAAAGGTAAGAATGGAAACACAAAACCCCAACACTTAAAGCAAACCAGAACAAAGAAACCTACTCATATTTCACATGGACAGCAAATACTGTGAAGAGAAGCCAGACAAACAACCCAAAGCACTGACCAATCAAAGAGGCAGGCAGGCAGAAATAATCCCAAGTAATTTGTGAACACATTATTTGACTTTATACCCTCAATCTTTGGCAGGATGGAGGAGGGTAAGTACAGAATTGCCAAACAATTCCTGAAAATTTTTGTAAATTTACTTATTGTAGTGTAATGGGCAAAGCAATTCCGTACCTATTTAGATATATTACAGGTTGAGTAAAGGTGTTGCTGTTGTTCACTGTGAAAAAGACATAAGGCCAGAAAGAACCCTGGGCTCTCACTGTGAAAAAGACAGAAGACAAGAAATAATCCTGTGAGGATGCGCTGATACTGAAGGTATCAGTGTGAATTCATAATTTCTAGATAACTTATGTGCATAGGCATGAATCCACATATACATGTGAAGGTATATTTGTATGTGAATGTATGTGAATATATATGTATATACGTAATATATGTATATGTGCATGTTTCCTATCCCTGTTTGCTAAAAGGGCCAAGTAGCAAAGGACACACCTAGGGCCCATTATCATAATCTCTAATACCATTCTCCACTAAAGAGAATCATTACTCCTCAGAGAATGGACTTGATCCCAAGGCTACAGCTGACCAGGTATAAGATGAACCTGGAACACTGTATTACACCAGGAAGAAAGAAGTTTTCATAGAATGATGGGGACATGGCAGAGGAACCAAACAGCCAGCTTGATGAGGCTCTACTAGCCAAATTAGGACAAATTTAGGCCCCGAATAATTAAGTACAGTAACAGATTATAAACCATTGGGGAAAAAGTAGGGATTCACTAAAGTCAAATTCATAGGAATGAAGAGTAGAAAGGTGGCTGCCAGGGGCTGGCAGGTAGGGGAAATGGGATTTTGGTCAAAGGGTAGAAACTTCCCATTATAAAATGATTAGGTTCTGGAGATCTGACTTATAGCATGGTAACTACAGTTAATAATAATGTACTTTACAGAGTCATGTACCACATAACAAGGTTTCGGTCAATTACAAACTGCATATATAACGGTCCCATAAGATTTTAATGGAGCTGAAAAATTCCTAATGCTTAGTGACATCTTAGCACAAAGCATTAGGTGAGTATTTGTGGTGATGCTTTCATCAACAAACCTACTGCACTGCCAGTCCTATAAGAGTATGGCACATACAGGCCAGGTGTGGTGGCTCACACCTGTAATCCTAGCACTTTGGGAGGCCAAGGTGGGTGGATCACCTGAGGTTGGGAGTTCGAGACCAGCCTGACCAACATGGAAAAACCCCACCTCTACTAAAAATACAAAATTGGCCAGGCGTGGAGGTGCATGCCTGTAATCCCAGCTACTCAGGAGGCTGAGGCAGGAGAATCGCTTGAACCTGGGAGGCAGAGGTTGTGGTGAGCCAAGATCACACCATTGCACTCCAGCCCGGGCAATAAGGGCAAAAACTCCCATCTCATTTTAAAAAAAAAGTATAGCACATACAATTAGATACAGTAACACCTGACAATGAATGACTATCAACAATAACATAGGTACTGGTTTATGTATTTACTATACTTTTAACCATTTTAGAGTATTATCCATCTACTTGTAAAACAAAAAAAAGTTCACGGTAAAACCGCTTCAGACAGCTCCTTCAAGAGTTATTCCAGAAGGCTGGCATCATAGGAGATGACAGCTCCACGTATGTTAGTGCCCCTTGAAGAACTTCCAGTGGGACAAGATGTGGAGGTGGAAGACTGTTAGAATGACGACCTTCACTCTGGATAGGCCTAGGCTAGTGTATCTTAGTTTTAAACAAAAAATGTTTTTTTGGTGGGTTTTTGTTTTTTTTTTTTTTTTGAGGCAGTCTCGCTCTGTTGTCCATGCTGGAGTACAATGGCTTGATCCTGGCTCCTGCCACCATGCTTGGCTAATTGTATTTTTAGTAGAGATGGGGATTCACCATGTTGGCCAGACTGGCCTCAAACTCCTGACCTTAGGTGACCCACCTGCCTCAACCTCCCCCAAGTGCTGTGATTAGAGGCGTGAGCCACCGCACCCAGGCAACAAAAAAACTTTTACAGCAAAATTAAAAATAATTTTAAAAATAGAAAAAAGTTTACGGGGCCGGGCGCGGTGGCTCAAGCCTGTAATCCCAGCACTTTGGGAGGCCGAGACGGGCGGATCACAAGGTCAGGAGATCGAGACCATCCTGGCTAACACGGCGAAACCCCGTCTCTACTAAAAACACAAAAAATTAGCCGGGCGAGGTGGCGGCGCCTGTGGTCCCAGCTACTCGGGAGGCTGAGGCAGGAGAATGGCGTGAACCCGGGAGGCGGAGCTTGCAGTGAGCTGAGATCTGGCCACTGCACTCCAGCCTGGGCGACAGAGCGAGACTCCGTCTCAAAAAAAAAAAAAAAAGTTTACGGAATAAAGATATAAAGAATGAAAATATTTTTGTACAGTAGTACAGTGTGTTTGTTTTAAGCTAAGTGTTACTAACAATAGCCAGAAAGTTTTAAACAAATTAAAACGTTTATAATGTTAAAAAGTTACAGTAAGCTGGCTGGCCACAGTGGCTCACATCTGTAATCCCAGCACTTTGGAAGGCCAAGTGGGTAGGATCGCTTGAGCCCAGGAGTTCAAGACCAGCCTGGACAACATGACGAAACCCCACCTCTACAAAAAATACAAAATCAGCAGGGTGTGGTGGTGTCCACCTGTAGTCCCAGCTACTAGGGAGGCTGAGGTGGGGGGGTCAATTGAGCCCAGTAGGTAAAGGCTGCAATGAACAGCATTCACACCACTGCACTCCAACCTAGGTGATAGGAGACTGTCTCAAAACAAAAAGCAAAAAGAACAAAACAAGCCATTACAGTAAGCTAAGGTTAATTTATCACTGAAGAAACTATTATCTTATAACTTTAGTGCAGCATACATGTACAGTGTTTAAAAGGCTACACTAGTGTCCTAAGCTTTCACATTTACTCACTGACTCCCCAAAGAAACTTGCAATCTTGCAAGCTCCATTCATGGTTAAGTGTCCTATATAGGTGTGCCATTTTTATATGTATTTTCACTATACATTTTCTATGTTTAGATACACAAATACTTACCACTATATTACAATTGCCTACAATAGTCAGTACAGCAACATGTCAGGAGCAACAGGCTACACCATAAAGCCTAGGTGTGTGGTAAGCTCTCCCATCTAGCTTTGTCTAAGTACATTCTGTTTGCACAATGAAATCGCCTAATGACACATTTCTCAGAACGTATCCCTGTCATGAAGTAATGCGTGACTGTAGTACAAAATGGAAAAACAAATGAAATTCCAAACTATAAACACCCTAACACACACACAGGCATACGCGTGCGCGCGCGCTCGCTCGCTCTCTCTCTCCCCACCCCCCATTTCCCCCCTACCCACCCTCCTAACCCCTACCTCAATCCTTCCCATCTTTAACTATCAAATGGATGTCAGTGCTTTCCAGCTCTTGATAACCCCTGGCCACATTTTCTCATTTCGAGCCTCATTTCCTGGGAAATAATAGTAAAATACTTTGAACTTTCAAACTTTAAAGGCACCTATACTAAAGAAAATACGATTAGGCAGGGCGTGGTACCTCACACCTATAATCCCATTACTTTGGGAGGCCGAGGGAGGCAGGTCACTTGAGATCAGGAGTTCAAGACCAACACGGTAAAACCCCATCTCTACTAAAAATACAAAAATTAGCCCTAGGACGTGGTGGCATCCGCCTGTAGTCCCAGCAACTCAGGAGGCTGAGGCAGTTGCATCACCTGAACCCAAGAAGCAGTAAGCCAAGATTGCACCACTGCACTCCAGCCTAGGCAGCAGAGCAAGACTCTGCATCCAAAGAAGAAAAAAAAAAAGATTAACCGTACTTTCATTCCTTATTAAAATCCTTCCAGAATAAAGTATTAAAGGAAAAAAAGCACAAGAATTGGATCACAGAGAGAAAATAATTTACATTTTCCTAAGCCTTTTTAACTTTTGCCTTTTTTTTTTTTTTTTTTTTTTTTTTTGAGACGGAGTCTCGCTCTGCCACCCAGGCTAGAGTGCAGTGGCGCAATCTCGGCTCACTGCCAGCTCCACCTCCCGGGTTCACGCCATTCTTCTGTCTCAGCCTCCCAAGTAGCTGGGACTACAGGCGCCCACCACCACGCCCGGCTAATTTTTTGTACTTTTTTTTAGTACAGATGGAGTTTCACCATGTTAGCCAGGATGGTCTCGATCTCCTGACCTCATGATCCGCCAACCTCGGCCTCCCAAAGTGCTGGGATTAAAGGCGTGAGCCACTGCACCCAGCCTACTTACATAGATCAAAGATTTTAATTATCTGGTTTATTATTTAAGTTAAATATTACCTATATAAAAGGAAGAAATAATGCTTCTGGTTTGGAACAAACACACTAAGGAAATACTAAGACTGCTCAAAATTCCAGCAGGAAAAAACAATTCTGCCTTTTTAAGATACTCTTCTTATTCCTTTTTGTATCCCTAGCACAGTGAAAGTCATGTAGTAAACACTAAATAAAAACAATGATTAAAAAAAAGGCACCTAAAACCGACTCCCTCTCTTCCATACCCAGGCCCAGCCAGAACCTGCTCAGCTTCAACAACTCTTTGGATCACCCACCCCAGAGCTGTAATGAATGGCAGCTGCTATTAACTTCCACACTTTTGCCAGTTTCCCTCATCACCAATCCAATTGCTACAGTCACTCTTTTTTTCAGGCTTCATATCAATTAATACAGGTTTCTAGTACTTGAGAATATAGTGGATCTCACAATACCACATGATGACTGGATCTCAAGATGGTCAGTGAGTTCCTATACATAGAACAAAGGTAACACTGGGTAAAACTGTTCTGACAGAAAAATATGCTATTTCATGAGAGTGGGTTCTAACTGCTAAAGGAAGATACTGTGTGGAAGGAACATTTGTTCTTGGGTGAGATGTGGGAGTACTTGTCCTTTAAAGTCTCTTCAATTGTAAGATTTTGCTACTTAAGTTGACAACCTGTATAAACTCATTTTATGAAACAAAAAATGAAGTTTATCAAAGTATACAGCTATATCCAACTTTAAAACTGCAGGTTTATGTAATTGTAACATTCTAAAACAACTAAATATGTAACCATGATTTATACTGATAAATTTTAATTGCCCAGAAGCCCACTATCCAGTGTCATATTGAAGGACAGATGGGAAGAAAAAATTAAGTCCAGAATGTTCCTTAAAGAGTTAGACAAAAGATAGTGCCAGAAGGGCCTAGCTTTAAACCACAGGGGAATGATGAAAGTAAAGGTACAGGCTGGGCATGATGGCTTATGTCTGTAATCCCAACACTTTGGGAGGCCCAGACCAGCAGATGGCTAGACTCAGAAGCCCGAGACTAGCCTGGGAAAAATGGTGAAATCCCATCTCTACAAAAAATATAAAAAAGTTAGCTGGACACAGTGGCGTGCACCTGTAGTCCCAGCTACCTAAGAGGCTGAAGCAGGAGGATCACTTGAGCCCAGGAAGTCAAGGCTACAGTGAAACATGATGACACCATTGCACTCCAGCCTGAGCAACAGGAGTGAAACCCTGTCTCAATAACAACAAAAAAGAACGTAAAGGTATTAAATATTTGAGAACTGAAACTGAGACTGACGTTATGGTTAGTTTCATCAATGACCCAGCAACAGTCTTAACTGCACAACAAGATGGCCAACATCCCAAGTAAAACACAACCAACCCCACAAGCACTGAAAACCTGTATAGTCAGGCTGACTATACAGACAATGAATGCTTACAAGCAGGGATGACACGCAGCAGCTAAATGAAAAGGTAGAAATCAAACCACAAGCAGGGCAAGCAGAAGAAATAATCTATCAGCACACATATGACAGCTACAAATAATGGCATGTAGGGAAGCTACAGCCAGAAATCAGAAACTGGATGACATTTCATGAACGAAAGCACCAAGAACTGCTCAATGATCAAAACCTTACCTAGAAACAATAGGTACTTAAATCCATGTATGTTTCAACCCAATCTATCAAATCCTATCTTTCCTTTTCTCACCAGCAAGTGACAACTTTTCTGAATCATTTTCTCAACTATGTTTTTACTACAAGTTTTCTTCTTCACCCTCCTCATCTTCTTTCTGAGGCATGTATTCCTACAGTCAGCCCTCAACCTTGATATTAACAACTCCTCTATATTCCTGGGAGACGTTAAAGAAAATTCTCACAGACAAGTATGCTTAAGAGTTAATGCTTTCTAACACAGAGTAGAGGGGTAGGTAAAGGGAAGGGGGACCTCTTGGCCAGACTATGTCAGCAGAACTAAGGTGAGGAAGATGGCCGGCATAGTCAAGAAACTGGTTACATACATGAGGATTGTGAAAATAAGAACACATATGGAGGATAATGGAAACCAGATTTCTCTCGGTGAAGGGAATTAAAATATGGAAAATGAGAAGTCTAGAATAAAACGTGGTATCAGAAATATTAGTATGAACTCATGGTTCTGAACATACATAGAATGACCATGAAATAGGCATGTGTCTGTATATGAAAGAGTATATGCATATTTTTACATGTTTCCTAGCTGTCTACTCAAAGAGACCCTAGCAGCAATGACACTTCAGAAGAAATAATCATACCTAGTGAACAAATATTTATTTCTAAATACCATTCTCCATGAACTGCAAACAGGAATCCTTGAAGAAATGGCTGACTCCAGGACTGGGAAAGTATAGGATGAGCCTGGAACATCTTAGAATGTCAGTAAGGTGCTTGCTTCAGCAGCACATATACAAAAACTGGAACGATATCAAGAAGATTAGCAAGACCCCTGCACAAGGATGACACACAAATTCATGAAGCGTTAAAATTAAAGAAAACAGAATGTCAGTAAGGAAGGAAATGCAAAATAGTGGGACACATCAAAGTCAGCTTGAAGGAACATTCACCAACCAAATCTAAGAAGATCAAACTAATGACAGAAGTATGATTTAAATAAATACAGTAAAAAATGACTGAATAAAGTAGAAATCCATGTTCATACTGTAATAATTGAATGAATACATACAAAAATACATGCATACATTCTAACCTACATGGAGGGGAAGAAAATATCTACCTTACACTAGAAGGCCAAATACTAATAACTGTAGAACAAATACTATAATTAGGAAATCACATTTGGCAACCAATGTTGTAAAAACTGACTCAGGCAAGAATCAATGCTAAAACTAGCGGGTGAAAGTCTAATGAGGAAAGGTGACGAACCTGATAAATACCATCTTAACCAAGTGATCAGTTAACATCAATAGTAATGGTACAAACTGACATTAAGTACTACCTGATGTGATGCAGCAAGAAAATGGCATCTCCTCTGTATTGCCATCAAAACTATCTAACCTGAGTCTAATCATGAGAAGGCATCAAACACAAACTGAGGGACATTCGACAAAATAACTGGCCTTAACTCCCCCAAAGATGTAAAAACCATGAAAAGATCAGGAAACACAGATCCCATGGCCGACTGAAGGAGAGTAGAGACTTGTGACAACTACATTTAACATGTGATTCTAAGCCGGGCGCGGTGGCTCAAGCCTGTAATCCCAGCACTTTGGGAGGCTGAGACGGGCGGATCACAAGGTCAGGAGATTGAGACCATCCTGGCTAACACGGTGAAACCCCGTCTCTACTAAAAAATACAAAAAGCTAGCCGGGCTTGGTGGCGGGCGCCTGTAGTCCCAGCTACTCGGGAGGCTGAGGCAGGAGAATGGCGTGAACCCGGGAGGCGGAGCTTGCAGTGAGCTGAGATCCGGCCACTGCACTCCAGCCCGGGTGACAGAGCGAGACTCCGTCTCAAAAAAAAAAAAAAAAACATGTGATTCTGGATTAGATCATGGGTTCTTTGTTGAGGAGACATGGGGATGTGGTTTAGTTGTTCTGCTGTAAAGAACATTACTGGGACAATTGCTGAAATTTGAATGGGATCTGTGGATTAGACAATGGATTACATCAATGTTAACTCTGGTTTTGATGGGTATTCTGTGGCAGTACAGTAAAGTGCTTTTGTTTTTAGAAAGTACAAACTAGGTATTTAGGAGTAAGGGGCATCACATCTGAAATTACTATCAAGTCACAAACACATACATATACATCAATGGGAGGATGCATTTCACTCCCCAGGAAACATCTGGCAATGTCTAAAGACATTTTGGGTTTAACAACTAGGCAAGAGGGGGATGCTACTGACAACGAGTGGATAGAGGCCAGGGATGTTGCTGAATATCCTCCAATGTACAGGGCCAGCCTCCAAACCAGGAATTATTCAGTACAAAATATCAATAGTGCTTAGGCTGAAAAAGTGTGATAGAGCAGGAGGAAAACTCTTGCCACTACAAGTCATAGACTACCTCTTTACCACCTGGAAATGGGGCCACTGGTATTCTTAAATCTAATCAGATTAGAGAGCCAGAAAATCCAGATATTCCCACTGGCCTACCAACTACACAAGGGTGCTTCTATTATAACAGAGAATGGGCCAGGCACATTGGCTTATGCCTGTAATTCCAGCACTTTAGGAGGCCAAAGAGAGCAATCACTTGAGCCCAGGAGTTCAAGACCAGCCTGGGCAACATGAGACCCCATCTGTACAAAAAATACAGAAATTCGCAAATGTGGTGTCATATGCCTGTAGTCACAGCTACAGGCACTAGCTACCCTCCAAAGGCTGAGGTTGCAATGAGCCATGATCATGCCACTGCACTCCAGCCTAGGCAACAAAGCAAGACCATGTCTCAAAAAACAACAACAAAAAGAAAAGAGAGACTGGAATGACTGCTGAGAACATTTCCTATACCCACCTATCTCGTCCTTTTTTTTCTCCCGGTACACGTGAGGTAACTTATGTAAAACTTCCCTGGAGAACTGAGCTTTCCATAAATCCTAATTTCTCATACATAAAGAAATCTGTGGCATTTACTTAAGTAAGGCTCTTCTGGGAATAAAACGTCAGGGCTACATCTAAGATCTTGCTCCTGTTAAGTCATGAAATCAACTGCAGTTGGCTCCTAAAAGCTGTGTTTCTTCTAGTTTTGTTTGTAAGAAGGTTATGTGAGTTAATTCATTTATATTTATTATGTCTTTTAAATTAGAAAATAATGTTTATGATGTCCTTTCAGATTTTACCTGTAGTTCATACTTCGAAATAATCACCCAGTAGTATCTTATTCTAGCACTGTCTAAATCTGAGCAACATCTGGTGGAATCTTAAACTTCAGTAGGAAACCATGAGTTAATACATTTTCCACTCAAATATTAATTTCAGAAGGAAACAAACTAATATTCTTAATAGGGCTAATTTGAATTAATTGGCCTCTATGTTTGGGGGAAAAAAAAGCTAAAACATTGCATGAAAGATGTCATGGGATATATGTTGATCTCTTGGCCCCATCTGTTAATTGTATGACCTATTTGAACGTTGTCCTGTTCTACTGTTAGTTTTCTTCACCATTTATTGTAGTCAGTTTTTAAATTTCTGTAATATGAGACCTTTCTCTATCTTTTAAATTACTGTTACCTAAAGTTAATAAATCCAGATTATATGTTCCTTACACTTGTGCAACATTAAAATGAATAAAGGCTTTGCCTTGAAAAAAAAAAGGGGGGGGCGCTACTATGTTAAGACACAGCTTGTTAAGACACAGCTTTGGTTGGGCGCGGTGGGAGGCCCACTTTGGGACTTTGGGAGGCCAAGGTGGGCCGATTGCTTGAGGTCAGCAGTTCAAGATCAGCCTGGCAAACAGGTGAAACCCCATCTCTACTAAAAAGACAAAAATTAGCCAGGCATGGTGGTGCATGTCTGTAATCCCAGCTACTTGGGAGGCAGAGGCAGGAGAATTGCTTGTACCTAGGAGGCAGAGGTTGCAGTGAGCGAGATCGTGCCACCACACTCCAGCCTGGGCGACACAGTGAGACTCCATCTCAAAAAACAAAAACAAACAAACAAAAAAAACACATACACAATTTTACTCATATTACATTTTTCAAATAAGCTCAGTCCCATAGCTCTTTTTGTTTTATAAATTAGCAATAATTTTCTTAATTTTCTGACACTATCACGTTGCATCCATTAACAGTAAATAGGTCTGCTGCTGACTCAGTTGCCATGACCTGATTTACTTTAGGCCAGATAGATTCCTTCGTAATCAGGTCAAGTACATGTACACTGCTGCCTTCTAAGCTATGTTCGTAGCAAAGAAATTACTCCAACATTAAGTTCAAAACTAAGTTAAAAAAACAGAACACAAATAGGTACAAATGACCTCAACTGAATATAGAATTAACCATAAGCAGACAATATAAAAATCATTTCAACAAATTTTAACACACTACCGTAACTGTTCATCCTAAGTAAACTATAATCTAAGGACAAAACAAATTGCAAAGAAATTAAAATTCACTCAGTATATTTATTGCTTATGTCGCTGGAATTATTTTTATATATATGTATGCTGTAGGATAAAGCAAATAAGTATACAATTCTGTGATGTTAAATTTGAAGGCCAGGCGCAGTGGCTCACGCCTATAATCCCCAGCACTTTGGGAGGCTGAGGCGGGTGGATCCCCTGAGGTCGGGAGTTCGAGACCAACCTGACCAACATGGAATAACCCCATCTCTACTAAAAATACGAATAAAATTAGCCGGGCATGGTGGTGCATGCCTGTAATCCCAGCTACTCGGGAGGCTGAGGCAGGAGAAGCACTTGAACCCGGGAGGCGGAGGTTGCAGTGAACCCAGATCATGCCACCGCACTCCAGCCTGGGTGACAGAGCAAGACTCTGTCTCAAAAAAAAAATAAAATAATAAATAAATTTGAAAAAAAAAAAAAACTATCAATAACATAAACTCATGGTTCATTTTTTAACGTATCTCGTAACTCTGTCCAAACAAAGGCCCTTGATGTGATGAACACATTCAGCACTCAGATCTCGGTTTCTGAGTACTAATATCCACAAACAGAACCAAGTTTCTAGAAAAACACGTGATTCCATGACTTAACAGGGAATCTACAAGATGAGCCTGAGCCATCTTATCGTACAGAAGGCAAGGGAAGTGCTCAAAGATGACAGGTTATTTCAAAAGGATACAAGAGACAGCTTGAAATGGTTCACATTGGCCAAATCTAAAACAACTTCAACTTAAAAAAAAAAAAAAGCAAAATCAACTATAAAACATTTAGTAAATAGTATTTATTTTTATTGCATATATTTCACACGCAAGATAATGCTTTAATATACACAGTGATTACTACAAGCATCCATCACTTTCCAGTTACCCTATGTGTGTGTTAAGAGCACCTACAATCTACTCTCTTAGCAAATATCCTATGTTATTAACTACAGGTCTGCTACTATACATCAGATAGCTACATTTATTCATCCTATGTAACTGCAAATATGTACTGTCTGACCAACACTGCCTTATTTCCTCCCCCTCCTCATCCCTGGTAACCACCATTCTATTCTGTTTCTACATATTCAACTATTTTTAGTTTGACACACAAGTAAAATCATGCCATTTTTAATATTCTTTGTGTCTGAGTTACTTCACTTAGCATAACGTAACTAAAAATGTTATCCAATAAGCAGAAATTACTGAATTTATAGTGATGGAGACAGTGGGAAGGAGACGGGAAGAAGGAAGAGAGATGAAGGTTCCTCTTTACAAAATTCCAGCTATTAAATGTGTAAGAAATAATGATTAGAAAATTCATCATTCTGTAACTCGAGCAATAAATGATGTAGGCAAAGCTCAACAATGGATACGAAAATGATGAGGTAAGACAACAATGGGGAATAGGCATGCATGTGGTACCAGACTAGCATTCTGAAGTTTCCTAACTAAATTATAAAAGCAGAAATGTACTTATATTCTGGAGAGAGCTGGTGATCAAACAATGCTAAGAGTGGAGTAACCAGATGTCATGAGACTTCTGATGTAAAGCATCATACATGATGCAACCGGTGAAATAGTCTCTCCCCCCTCCCACACACACACAAAGTCTAACCTGAATTTAATCAAACTTCCAGACTTAAATTCTGGTACTTTAATGCAGTGATGTAACAAGTTAAATGACATCAGTAGGAAACAATCAGATAAATTCTGAATGTAGAACTTTCTGTAAGACAAATAGCCTAGGCTCTTAAAAAACCATCAGGGCCGGCTGAGAGCAGTGGCTCATGCCTGTAATCCCAGCACTTTGGGAGGCCGAGGCAGGCGGATCACGAGGTCAGGAGATCGAGACCATCCTGGCTAACACGGTGAAACCAGGTCTCTACTAAAAATACAAAAACGAAATTAGCCAGGCGTGGTGGCAGGCACCTGTAGTCCCAGCTACTCACAAGGCTGAGGCGGGAGAATAGCGTGAATCCAGGAGGCAGAGCTTGCAGTGAGCAGAGACAGCGCCACTGTACCCCAGCCTGGGTGACAGAGTGGGACTCCGTCTCAAAAAAAAAAAAAACAAAAAGAAAAGAAAAAACATCAGGGCAAACGGGAATTTTTTTCAAAGGAGGGTACTGTTCAAAACTAAAAGAGACATAACTAAATGATTATGGTTTGGAAAAAAAAAATATGAAAAGACATTTTGAAGATGGGGAAAACTGAATACACAGTGATTATCAGATTATATCAAAGATTAGGAATTGACTTCAGTGTTATATAACCACAGGTATAAGACCTTTCTCTTAAGAAATGCAGGCAACTTACTTTCAAATAGACCTTATATATATTTAATATAATAAACTTGCAAATAAGACTATATTTAATATAAATATTATATATTATACAGTAAATACGTATTATAGAGAGCGAGAAAGGGAAGGGACCATGTACAATTATGGTTAAATGCTAATTGGAAATCAATCTAGGCAGAGGGATATGGGTATTCATCTTACTGCTCTTTCACATTTTCTGTATATTTCAAATTTTAGTTTATTTATTTAACTTATTTATTTTTAAGAGACAGGGTCTCACTCTGTTGTCCAGGCTGGAGTGAAGTGATGTGATCATAGCTCACTGCAGCCTTGAACTCCTGGGTTCAAGTGATCTTCCTGCCTCAGCCTCCCAAGTAGCTGGGAGCCACTATGCCCAACTACATTTTTTCCTTTCTTTTTTTTCTTTTTTTTTTTTTTAAAGATGGGGCCAGGTGCATTGGCTCACGCCTGTAATTGCAGCACTTTGGGAGGCCGAAGCAGGTGGATCACCTGAGGCCAGGAGTTCGAGACCAGCCTGGCCAACATGATGAGATCCCATCTCTACTAAAAATACAAAAAATTAGCCAGGCATGGTGGCACTTGCCTGTAGTCCCAGCTGCTCAGGAGGCTGAGGCAGGAGAATTGCTTGCGCCTGGGAGGCAGAGGCTATAGTAAGCTGAGATCGTGCCACTGCACTCCAGCCTAGAAAACAGAGCCAAGACTCCACCTCAAAAAAAATTTTATAAAGATGTTATCTGGCTTTTTTTACTGGATTGACATTTGTATGGATGGTGCAAAAGCAATGGTGGGTAAAACTGCTGGTGCCTTAGCACCAATAAAGGTAGGACTTCTGAACTGCTACATACTATGTAGCAGTCAAAAAGTAAAATGCCAGTTTCACTTAAAGCCCTTAATGAAGGAATAAAGATGGTTAATTTTATTAAATCTCTATCCCTGAATATACTAATAATCTCTGTGACAAAACAAGTATGCATAAAACACTTCTGCTGCATGTAAAGTACAGTGGTTGTATGGAGAAAAAACTACCACTGTTTAAGTTGCAAGCCAAACTAGCTACTTTTTTCTCAAACATCATTCTTTACTGGAAAGATCGACAAACTGTGCTGATTCAAACATGGGAATGTGGCAGGCATTTTCTCGAAAACAAAGAGTAAATCTGTTACCATCAGTTGTTTTCCTTTGCTTCCAACAACAACAACAACAAAAAATTAGAGAACTTGTATCTACCACTGTGAACTTGACAGGTTCTCAGTACTTACAAACTTTTCTGAGTTTGACAGTGGTATTTTGATACTGTATAATGAAATGTGTCATTATTTGAAAGATTTGCATAATTCATCGTAACCAGTATTTTGCAAGTGACCAGTACATGATGTTATAAAGCATGTATGGGTAAATGCCCATTCAAAATGCAAGACAAAGCAGCAGATTTTAATGCAATGGTATGAAAGGTTACTGGCATGGTTTCAGATTCCAAGTTGCAACTAATCATCAAGAGACTCCCATTTATTGAGTTTTGGGGTAGTACTGTAGAAGAATATCCAAAATTACTCAAAAAGGTTGTTAAAATACAACTACATATATCACTGTGAAGTCATACAGTTTTCTAGAAATCCAAAGTCTCACCTAAGCACCTGGGAGTGCAAAACCATAGCACAATTACATTGAAAAGATCCCCAAATGGGCTCTTTAGGTAAAATAGGAAAAATAAGGCCATAAAAATTGAACACACTCATTTGTTACTTAAAAGCAATTCAATCTACAAGAATAAAAGGTACTGACAATCTCTAATTTTAACTTTAAATAACAGAATACTATTAACAAGCTATTTAAAGAATTTTTTTATAAAAAAGGTGAAATCAAATTATTCTCAATACCTATGCTGGACCATATTACATTTTGGGAGGCCAAGGTAGGCAGAGAGCCTGAGCCTAGGAGTTCAAGACCAGCATGGGCAACAAAGTGAAACCACATCTCTACAAAAAATACAAAAATTAGCCAGGTATCAAAATACACGCCTGTAGTCCCAGCTATTCAGGAGTCTGAGGTGGGAGGATCACCTAAGCCCGAGGATGTCAAGGCTGCACTGAACAGTGATCACACCACTGCACTCCAGCCTGGGTAAGTGTGAGACCATCTCAAAAAAAAAAAAAAGAGGAGGAGGAATAAAGTTGGCCCTAACCTTATACCATATACAAAAATTAACTTAAACAGAACAAAGATCTAAACGTAAAGACCTGAAACTATAAACTATAGGAAAAAAACATAAATGAAAAGGTACGTAACACTGGATCTGGCAACAATTTCTTGGATATGACACCAGATGCACAGACAACAAAAGGATAAATTGAACATCAAAATTAAAAACTTTTTTGCATCAAAGGACAATATCAATATGGTGAAAAACAACTAATGAAACAGAAGAAAGTATCTGTAAATCCTATTACTGATAAGGATTAACATACTACTGCAACTCAATAAAAACAAAAAACTCAATTATAAAATGGGCAAGAGGCCAGGCACAGTGGCTCACGCCTGGAATCCCAGCACTTTGGGACACCGAGGCAGGTGGATCACCTCAGGTCAGGAGTTAGGGACCAGCCTGACAAACATGATGAAACCCCATTATTAAAAATACAAAATTAGCCATGCATGGTGTCACATGCCTGTAATCCCAGCTACTTGGGAGGCTGAGGCACGAAAATCGCTTGAACCCAGGAGGCGGAGGTTGCAGTGAGCCAAGATTGTGCTATTGCACTCCAGCCTGGGCAACAAGAGCGAAACTCCATCTAAAACAAAGAAGCAAAAACTGGGCAAAGGACTTAGACATTTCTTCAAAGATACAAAAGTAGCCAGTAAGCATATAAAAAATGCTCAACATCACTAGTCATTAGTGAAGTGCAAATCAAACCACTATGAGATACCACTTCACACCCATTAGGCTATTATCAAAAAACAGAAAATAGAAGTGCTGATAAGGATATGAAGAAACTAGGGCCCATAGGCCGGGCGCGGTGGCTCACGCCTGTAATCCCAGCACTTTGGGAGGCCGAGGCGGGCGGATCAGAAGGTCAGGAGATCGAGACCACGGTGAAACCCCGTCTCTACTAAAAATACAAAAAATTAGCCAGGCGCGGTTGTGGGCGCCTGTAGTCCCAGCTACTCGGGAGGCTGAGGCAGGAGAATGGCGTGAACCCGGGAGGCGGAGCTTGCAGTGAGCCGAGATCGCGCCACTGCACTCCAGCCTGGGCTGGGCGACAGAGCGAGACTCCGTCTCAAAAAAAAAAAAAAAAAAAAAAAGAAACTAGGGCCCTCATACACTGCTGGTAGCATACATTGCTGGTAGCAATGTAAAATGGTGCAGACATCACAGAGAACAGTTTGGCAGTTCCTCAGAAAGTTACAGGCCTACCATATTGACCCAGGAAATCCACTCCTAGGTATATATCCAAAAGTACTAAAAGCAGAAACTCAAACAAATATAGCTGTGTGCCACCCTTCACAGCAGCATTATTCACAGTAGCCAAAAGGTAAAAACAATCCAAGTGTCCATCAACAGATGAATAGATAAACAAAACGTGGAAGGTGTGGGGGTGTGGTGCTGGTATGTTTGTCTCACACACAATGGAATATTATTCTTATATATAAATATATACACACACACATATATATCTCACATACAATGGAATTTTATTCAGCCATAAAAAGGAATGAAATTTTGACATACAGTAAAAGACAGATGTACCTTAGACAAATCAGGCTTAGTGAAATAAACCAGATTCATACAATGTTTGTCCTTTTGTATCTGGTTTGTGATGAATATTGTATGATTCTATTTATATAAGATACTTAGAAAAAGCACATTCCTAGAGCAGAGTGGAATACTATTGACTAGGCATGGGGTGGGGGAGGAAGTTATTGGTTAATGGGTACAGAGTTTTTGTTGGATATAAAAAGGTTTTGGGTATAGATAATTGTGATGGTTACATAACACCGTGAAAGTAATGCCACTGATTTATACACTTGAGAATGGTTCAAAAAATATGTATATTTTACAATTTTTAAAAAATGGTTACATCTGAAAAAAGGACTTCCATATATCCTTTGAAAGACAGTTGCTATGTTTATTAGTAACTTTCAAATAAAAAATAAAGAGTTGAGCCCTCCAGTAACAAATAAATAATAAAAATCACTGATAGTGCTTTACTTACCCGTTTGGGGCCACTAAAAATCTTTCTGGTATTTTCCTTTGATTTATCTCCTTGTTTATTTATGGGTTTCTTCACACTTTCAGGCACACCAGGCAAGTCCTCTGTAAAATCCAAGTTTTCTGAAATAGTAATCAAAACTATCTAGCTTACTAATATTTCAAATTACCTACCGGAAAACCTATCAAGATTATATATATATGAATCAATGAAAATGGGAAGAAAAGAATAAAGGAATCAGAGCACCACAGAGCTGACAAAATACTCCCTAGAATAAGAAGTTTCATTCTGCCATTCTCCCTTCCTGCTTGCCCCTCCCGAGAGAAATCATAAACCTGATTGCTGTGTATGTGTTCTAGTCTTATTTTATGTTAAATGGAAAAACCAAATCTTTTCCCAAATAATTTTCTTACTTCCGAGAGGTCACATAACTGCTGGATATCTATGGATACTGCCACTGGAATGGTATAGTTTATACATATACAAAACACGAGGCGGTATCTACCTGTAACATTTTTCAGAACTTTAAATCCACTAAATCACGTTGGCCTTCAAAGAATGCCTGCTGGCAACTACAAAAGCCACATTTAAAACACCAGAAAAGGAGGACAGTTATCCTTGGCAAGAGATTTAAAATGACCTAATACAAGAAAGTTTAATGATTTGTTGGTCTTCAAACACAACTAACCAAAAAATCAGTTTATTTCCCAACTGGTTAAAAATAGGTATCTTTTTCTAAGCTAAACAAAATAGGAAAAATAGGAAGACTTTTCTGTATCCCAATGCTTAAAGTTTTTTGCTGTTTCACATATGGTATGAAGACTCAAATTTCAACTTTGGGTGGATCAACCAAATGGCCTCTAATTGTCAAATGTTATTTAGCATCTACTTCAAGTTTCTCAAAGGGAGTCTAATTTCACATTTTAAATCTTTAAAAGTTTTATTACCCAAGATGTAAATTTCAGTCACAGATTTTCAATTGCAGGGGATAACTTGCTATCCAGATTAGAATAAAAGCTTATAAGTAAACTGCAGCAGGACAAGGGCACTGGTACTGTATAGCAGTATTTATCATTCTACTGAGGAAGCAAATGCCTAGCTGTTCTGCCCAGCCAGATCTTAAGTGACTATAGTAAGGCTGCGGCAAACTTCCATTCTCCAGAAAAGATTCAAAGACGACACTGGATGTATTTTTTCTTTTTTTTCGGAGAAGGTAGGGGTGAGCCTCTAGGGGTACTCCTGTGTATGTCTAGTTTTGAAGAATAAATTAAGCAAAACTATTTTTAGGCCAAATAAAGCAAAATGGCAGGTAATCTCAAGAATGACTTATATTCTATAAGAGAATCTGTATTTTAAAATACTATTGTAATTCTAATTTACCATAATGACACTTCTGTGGCCCTACCAGGAAAAAAAGATTTAATAGGTAAAGCAATCCAGAAAAACTATATTTGGTTAAGAAACCATGTATCCCAGAAGCTTTCACAAATTCTTCCTCACTAGACAGTCAATCCACCTCACAAAGCCCTTGTCAGGTAATGACTTAATTATAGCAGAGCTAACCTACTTCATTTGTTTGTCTCTCACAGTGGAGACTGAACTCCTTGAGGACCTTTAGTCATTACCGGGTCTACAATCTCCACACAAATTAAATTTCCACAGTTAAGAGTGAATGCATAGTTACCTGGTACTTTTCAATTTTATTGAACCAACTTAAGATGGTTTGAGAGTGTTTTGAATGTTTATTAGTTTTCAGCCAACCACAAAGAGTTTTTAAATTCTAATCTTCTGGTATTTCCCTCATTATAACCATTTGTTATCAGTATAGTTCCAAAGGTCCAAAATCTAATCTATGTCTTCACTGCATTTGCATTTGTCAAGTGGAAACATCATGATATTTGGTGTCCCTGCCCCATATACATACATGCTTTAAAATTCTCAAGTGCTAAAGCTTAAATTAACACTCAAAGTATGACGACTCTCCAATCTACAAATTGGTTCCTTAAAACTTGGGACTTGATCATTAACACTTAAAATGCTGTACCTTTAGATAGTTCTAAATAGGTACTTTTAATAAATACAACAAGTTAAAATTGAATATCTAGGAAGAAACTATGTAGGTGTTGATTTAAGCCTGAAAAACACATTTATAGTAGTCCCCCCGCCATCAATAGGGGATACATGCCAGTTCCTAGTGGATGCCTGAAACCATGGATAGTACACCAAAACCTGTATATACTATGTTTTTGCATATACATACCTATGATAAAGTTTAATTTATAAATCAAGCACAGTAAGAGATTAGCAATGACTAAGAACAAAACAGAGTAACAATATGCTATAATAAAAGTTATGTGAATGGGGTCTTTATCTTATCATACTGTACTCACCTCTTTTCAGAATGTGGTTGACCTTGGGTAATTGAAACCATAGAAAGTGAAACTGCAGGTAAGGGGGGGACTACTGTACTTACTATATATATTTTTTTAAATTCTTACCTGCATTGTTAGTACCAGACTGACTGTCCTGGGAATTATCATTGCTTTCTGGGGGAGGCTGCAAGGAGGGTGATGGAGCTGTTTTAGTTCTTTTTTTGCTTGTCTTTCTTTCCACTTGACAGTCATCATCTTCATCATCTTCGCTTTCACTGAGATCATCAAAGCCAAAATACTTAATTTTGTAATTAGAACTTCCAGAACCCCCTTCATCACCTCCTGTCTCATGATCTTCAAAACCAAAAAATTCAAGTTTAACATCCTTTTTGGATTTAGTATTACTAGGTCGAAATCTAGTAGTGGTCTTAGAAGTTGCAATGTCTGCCTTTTTTCTGAGACGACCAGCTTCTCCCAAATCTGCAGGAGTGGATGCAGTGAACTCATCCATGCTGCGTTCCATAGTATCCTGTATGGTAACATTACAAACTGACAAGCAAGATGGATGTAAAACAGTGTAATCTCTAGTCCGTCCAACTGTCCCTCTAAAACTGGTCCCACAACTTACACCGCCTTTCTTTGCCTGATTCAGGCCATCTTTACTCGATTCACTGTTTGCTTTGGCTAAGGCCTGACTGGTGCCATCCATCAGCTTATCAAAATTTGACGCTCCTTGGGAGGATTTCGCTTTATTGGCCCTACAGTACGTCCTACAGTTGGTTGGCCTAAGAACACTTTGTACAATATCTTCCTCAATGGCTTCATTCAGATTTTCCAATCGATTTTTAAAATCGTCATCCTTCATCTCCAAAAGGGGATCACTATCCAAACTTAAAATACAGTCTTCTGATCTGATATCTTCAAAATCATTATCCCATTCATACAAACCAGTTCTTACAGATCCCTTGATTGGAGATATTTCTGATGGTGATTCTGGCCTCTTCCCAAACTGGGAGTTCCAAGTATCGTTTGTTTCCTTGATTTCAGAAGCCACTGTAGTTTCTGCATTGGGTTTCTTAGTACTGTCGTCAGCATTTTTGTGAATATGGTGACTATTCTTCTCACGTTCTTCATGAAAATTCTCCACTTTATCTGTAAAAATAAGTCAAAGGATAAAAACATGAGTGGTATCAATATAAAAGTTAATAAACAACAGACATGTGGTTAATCAATAGTATATGATCAATCTCGAAAGAACTGCAAACAATTTTAGGTTGTGAAGAAATTAACGTTTACATATCAGACATTTTCTCTCCTATCTTTTCAGTATATAGCTCTCATGTCTTCTATTGACCTTTCCTCAGGCAATCAAGTCCCTTAAAATTATCAACTCACAAGAAATTTCAGCAGGGTTAAGCAACGGAATCCATTCAGAATGACATGCAAATGACTCAGCCAAACCTTCTTAGGGGTATTAAGGGCTTTTCAAATAAAGATGCTTAAATTAAAAATTATTCAGTAAAATCTAAACCAACCGAAAAACCTTCTACCAATGTTTTTATTTATTTGGGATAGGGCTGCCCATAAGGTATGCTAGTTCTATCTAGAAGCCTGCCCATAGGATCAGGTTTCTCTAGCTATTTCTGTTCTTTCTTCTAATCCTAAAAGCCATATAACCTCAAGGAATTTTTAGCAGTAGTTCTGGTGTGTTAGTTAAATGGCTAATAGTGGCTATTTATGCATATCAGCCAGTAACAAATCCTTGGCCTGCCTCTTCATCTTATATGTGGAGAATTCATTTTTGTTGCCTTCAATTTTTACTATTGGAACATTTTTATAACCTTTCCAAATGAGATACAAATATGATTCCAACTGGTATTATTATTAATTCCCTCAACACTTACTTGTAGAAAAACACTGGCAAAATGTATACTCTATGACAAACAATAAAATTACTTCTACAAAATATATCTACATTTAAGAAAATCTATTTACAAATCTCAATTAGTATCATCAAATACAGGTGAGAGGGATGCTTTACATGGACAGATTCACTATAAAATGTTTAATGCTACCCAATAGGTTTTCCTCCCCTCAAGACAGGACCTCACTCTGTTACCCACATTGGAATACAGTGGTGTGATCATGGTTCACTGCAGCTTCAGAGCCGAGCACAGTGGCTCATGCCAGTAAATCTCAGCACTGTTGGAGGCTGAGGCAGGAAGATCACTTGAGCGCAGGAGTCCCAGACCAGCCTGGGAAATTTAGCGAAACCCTGTCTCTTCAAAAAAATCAAAAATTAGCCTGGCGTGGTGAGGCATGCCTAGTCCCAGCTACTCAGGAGGCTGAGGTGGGAGAATTACCGAGTAGGAGGTCAAGGCTGCAGTGTGACATAATCAGGCCACTATAGATTGCATTCCAACCTGGGTGACAAGCAAGACTGTCTCAAAAAAAAAAATTTGAGCAGCTGTCACCAACGAAATTATAATGACATCAAGAATATACACATGAAAAATGCTTATCATGAGTTGCTAGGGAAACACAAAAGGTAAACTCCTTAATATACTAAGAATCGTTACATATCAGTAAATCCAATGTCCCAGTACAAAATGAAGCTAGGGGCCAGGCACAATGGCTCAGGCCTGTAATCCTGGCTCTTTGGGAGGCCGAAGTGGGCAGATCACTTGAGACCAGAAGTTCGAGATCAGCGTGGCCAACATGGCGAAACCCTGTCTCCACTAAAAAGACAAAAAAAAAATAGCTAGGCGTGGTGGCACCTGCCACCCACTCCCAAGTCCTAGCTACTTGAGAGGCTGAGGCACAAGAATTGTTTGAACCCAGGAGGCAGAGGAGGTTCCAGTGAGCTGAGATAGAACCACTGCACTCCAGCCTGGGCAACAAGGCAAGACTCTGCCTCAAAAATAAATAAATCAGAAGCTAGGAACACAAAGAAGCAATTCATTAAAATATATATAATGAATTAAATAACTTATGAAGGATACTCAATTTCACTCACAAAACTCAAAGTAAAACAAAGCTGAACTATATTTATATAAGCCCTCAGTATACGCCTGGTACTATTCTAAATACTTTCCATTAATTTATCTCAAAGCAACCATCAGGTAGGTACTACTGCCATATTCATAATCCCTTTCCCACAATTCCAACATCCAAAAAGCTCTAAAAAGTAAAAAGTTTTCTCACAGCACACTTGGAAGCAAAACCCGACCCCAACCAAAGGGAGGCTGTTTATAGTATTTACCCTACTTAGGGAAGGTATTTTCTCCTCTGAAGAAACACTATATTTGAATAGAGAACACCACCTCAGATCCTGATAGGGGAGTTAATATAAACTTTCCAAAATCCAAAATAATTCTAAATTCTAAGACACATCTGGCCCCAACGATTTCAGATAACGAAATGTGAACCTCTATCTCATTCCACAGATAAAGGACAATGGGCTTACATTACTAGTTGTTGATTACATGGCTATTGAGTGGTATTTACTCTCTGAAAAATAAGGCAACTTATTAAAAAAAATTGGAAGCAACTTGAAAGTCTGACATTAATAAGGAATTGGCTAAGTAATGTATAGCACATACAGAAATTGACAACATGCAACAGTATTTTCTCAAAGGGTAGGGGGAGAGCCAAAAAGAAAACTGATATGGTATTATCCCCAAGCTATTACATGAGAAAGAGTAAGGTACAAAACAGCAGCAAATCATCATTTTGTGGATTTTAATTTTGTGGATTAAAATACGCAGGCACACATGTACATACAGATATGCGAAACTGCCAGTATTGCTCGTATATACACAAAACATATCAGAAAGGTTAAAACAAATAACAATGAATGGTTGTTCCAGAGAAAACTGAGGTGGCTAAGGAAATGTGCTAGGAGGGAAGTTGTTAACCAACACCATATTGAACCATGTGCAAATAAAAGGTATTTTTGTGTGTTTTTGGGTTTTTTGTTTGTTTGTTTTGCAGCGGAGTCTCACTCTGTCTCCCAGGCTGGAGTGCAGTGGCACGATCTCTGCTCACTGCAACCTCTGCCTCCCAGGTTCAAGCTGCCTCAGTCTCCCAAGTAGCTGGGATTACAGGCACCCTCCACCATGCCCAGCTAATTTTTGTATTTTCAGTAGAGACGGGGTTTCACCACATGGGCCAGGCTAGTCTCAAACTCCTGACCTCAGACAATCCACCCACCTCAGCCTCCCAAACTGCTAGGATTACAGGCATGAGAAACCGAGCCCAGCCATAAACTGTTTTAAAAAGAAAAGTAGGGCAGGGGCTGGGCGTGGTGGCTCACGCAGTAATTCCAAAGGCATGAGAATTGCTTGAACCTGGGAGGCAGAGGTTGCAGTGAGCTGAGATCACGCCAGTGCACTCCAGCCTGGACAACAGAGCGAGACTCCATCTCAAAGATAAATAAATATAAACCCTTTCAATGCCACTTAAGAAACATCTCCTACCCTTATATTCAGACATGGGACATAATGGTCAAAGACATATTCGTGTGTAATTTATAGCACATACAGAAATTGACAACATGCAACAGTATTTTTTCAAAGGGTAGGGAGAGGGCCAAAAAGAAAACTGATATGGTATTATCACCCAGATATTACATGAGAAAGAGTAAGGTACAAAACAGCAGCAAATTATCATTTTGTGGATTTTAATTTTGTGGCTTAAAATACACAGGCACACATGTACACAAAGATATGTGGAACTGCCTGTATTGCTTGTATGTGCACAAAACATATCAGAAAGGTTAAAGCAAATAACAATGAATGGTCGTTCCAGAGAAAACTGAAGTGGCATTTATGTGTAATACTGTGTAGCATTTATGTGTATATAATACACATGTATTAATACACTACACATGTATTAATATATTAATATAATTATACATGTGTATTATACTAATATATTAATATATTAATACACATGTGTATGTAATACTGTGTAGCATTTATGTGTATATAATAATATTGTGTAGCATTATGTGTAATAGCAAAACACTAGAAACAGCCAAACTATCTGTAAGACACCAGTTATAGTACTATGGAAACTATAGTTATAGTACTATGGAAACTACAATGGAAACTAAAACCAGTTATAGTACTATGGAAACTACAATGGAAAACTATGAAACTGCTTTAAAAAAACCAAGGCAGATCTATAAATATCAGTAAGATTGTAACAATGTATAAATAAATCTATAATAATCTATATCAGAGTATAATTAAAATAAGATTATAATTTTAATTATAATCTTATTAATATTTATAGATCTGCCTTATGTTACAATAAACATCTTAAAAGATTAAGTGTTTTTAAAGGCATAATACACTAAATATATATATGCATATATGCTCCCATTTGTGTGTGTTTTTAAGAACACAAATATAGACACACATGCTGTGCCTACTAAAGACTGTGTAACAGACCGTTAACAGCACTGGGTCAGTGGAAGGGAATTCACTTTTCACTGTTAATATGGTCATGTGGCTGATCACCAGAGGCACCTGAAAGGCCACAGGAAAAACACGGCACATCTTCCTAAGTGAGCAAATCTTTACTCAAAGATTTGAAAGATAAAAATTATTTTTTAAAATAGTTAAGGCCAGGCGCTGTGGCTCACACCTGTAATCTCAGCACTTTGGGAGGCCAAGGCGGGTGGATCACTTGAGGTCAGTAGTTTGAGACCAGCCTGGCCAACATGGTGAAACCCCCTGTCTACTAAAAATACAAAAAATTGCCATGAGTGGTGCTGCACAATCCCAGCTACTGAGGAGGCTGAGGCTGGTTGAATCACTTCAACTCAGGAGGCAGAGGTTGGAGTGAGCCAAGATCCGCCACTGCATTCCAGCCTGAGCAACAAAGTGAGACTCCGTCTTGGGGAAAAACAAAAAACAAAAAAACGGTAAAGCGTTACAATTGGTAATCCAAAACATTTTATATTTTATAAGGCATACCTATAAAATACAAAATTTACATGCAATTTTAAAGAAAAAACACTAAACTAAAAACAATTTCAAAAGTACTACTCAGCTTGGCCCACCACACAGAACAGTCCAGGTTATCGCAACCTTCCCTTAACTCCCACTAACACAGCCTGTGGAAAGCCTATACAAGGGCTTTCCAAATATAGGTACAATGGCGTTTTAAGGAAATTCACTTCTAAATCCCCAACCTCCAGGTGTATACTGTTCCAAAAACTGATTTGCCAACCCACCTGGCATTAACCAATCACTCTTCTCCCACATTACAAGTATTAATAACAGCGTATCGCTCACCTATCCCTAATCTTATATGGTACATTTCTCCAACTCTTGACATGAACTATAAAGAAATAATGTGATAGATTGTTGATAACGTGATAGACTGTTGGTTTCTGTACTTCACAATTAAGTAAAACTTTCATGTGTGGGTAACAAATCCTTTTCATGTCAGGTAGTTTCCTAAATTAATTGCATTTCACAGAATTGAAAAGACCTAACTGATTCATTATTACAATGAATTTCTATGATTACCACATGCTTTGTGGCATGCAAGAATTCAAATAATAGAATCTGCTATAACAAAATTCTTACCATTCTTATCTTTATTTTATGAATTTATGGCTTCTCAACATTTACGCATATTAAAAAATTGAAATAGGATGCCAGGTGCGGGGGCTCACGCCTGTAATCCCAGCATTTTGGGAAGCAGAGGCAGGCGATCACAAGGTCAGGAGATCGAGACCATCTCGGCTAACACGGTGAAGCCCCATCTCTACTAAAAAATACAAAAAATTAGCCGGGTGTGGTAGCACATATCTGTAGTCCAAGCTACTTGGGAGGCTGAGGCAGGAGAATCGCTTGAACCTGGGAGGCAGAGGTTGCAGTGAGCCCGGGCAACACAGCAAGACTCAGTCTCAAAAACAAAAAAAAAATTTGAAATAGGAATAATAGGGACATAGTAGTACGTGCTTGTAGTCCCACCTAGAGCTACCCAGGGTACTGCGGCCAGCAGTTCATTTGAGGCTGCTGTGTTACGATCACACCTGTGAGTAGCCACACACTCCAGCCTGAGCAACACAGCGAGGCTCCATCTCAACAACAACAAACAACAAAAAATAGGAATAAAATTGATACCAAAAAACTTTTTTGTCCAAAACCTTTATATACTTTAGCAATAATACTCATTCATATATATATAAACTAACTGAAAAAAGCCCAGTCATCTCTTAAAAAGATACATTTCCAGTAAATTTTACCCTTAATTTATACAGCATTCAAGTTTCATAAATTACAGCATTTAAGTTTGATCAAATATTCTGCTAAGAGAGAGAGAGCATTTGATTTAAAAAAAAGTAAGCACTGGTAACTGTGATCATGATGTAGTACAGAATCATTTTTAAAACAGTTTACAGCATTACAGTCACATAAAATTCCTAAAAGCTGTGGAGTTTTTTTTTTGTTTTTTTTTTTTTGTAGAGACAGGGTCTCTCTATGTTGCCAAGGCTGGTCTCAAACTCCTAGACTTGGGTGATCCTCCCATCTCAGCCTCCCAAAGTACTGTGATTACAAGCTTCAGCCACAGCGTCCAACTTTTTTTTTTTTTTTTTGGAGACAGAGTCTTGGTCTGTCAATGAGGCAGTGGCACAGTCTCCACCTCCCACGTTCAAGTGATTCTCCTGTCTCAACCTCCTGAGTAGCTGGGACTACAGGCGCAAGTCACCATTCCCAGCTAATTTTTTTATTTTTAGCAGAGATGGGGTTTCAACATGTTGACGAGGCTGGTCTCAAACTCCTTACCTCAAGTGATCTGCCTACCTCAGCCTCCCAAAGTGCTAGGATTACAGGCATGAGCCACCAGGCCCGACTGCAGCTCTTAAAAATTTGAATTTAGGCCAGGTGTGGTGGCTCATGCCTGTAATCCTCTCCCACTTTGGGAGGCTGAGGCGGGCGGATCACGAGGTCAGGAGATCAAGACCGTCCTAGCAAACACGGTGAAACCCTGTCTCTACTAAAAATACAAAAAAATTAGCCAGGTGTGGTGGTGGGCACCTGTGGTCCCAGCTACCCAGGAGGCTGAGGCAGGAGAATGGCATGAACCAGGGAAGCGGAGCTTGCAGTGAGCCGAGATCGCGCCACTGCACTCGAGCCTGGGCGACAGAGTGAGACTCCGTCTCAAAAAAAGAAAAATAAATACATAAATAATTTGAATTTAAATGCATATACATATTTTTGTACCAAGAATTATGAAAAAGATGACCACTAAAAGACTAAACATAAATACCATAATCATTAGGATAAAATTCTGAAGGGGAAGTAGGATAGAAATACAATTTCAAAAAGAACAAGGAACACTATATTCTAGCTATTAAAGAGCATGTTCTTGTATTTTTTAAAACATACAAAAGTGAACAGTTTCTGGGACATAATGGGAACTTGTAAGAAAGAAAAATTATTAAAGAAAAATTTTTAAAAAGAGAACGAACAGCAGGTAATTATGGTATTTGCAAGCAAGAAAATAATTATGGGCCAGAAGCAGTGGTTCATGACAGGAATCCCAACACTTTGGGAGGCCAAGGTGTGAGGATTGCTTGAGCTCAGCAGTTCGAGACCTCTTCTCTACTAAAATCAAAAAAATTAGCTGACTGTGAGGGTGCACACCTGTGGTCCCAGCTTCTCAGGAGGCTGAGGCAGGATTACCTGTGCCCAGAAGATTGAGGCTGCAGAGAAATATGATTGCATTGCTGCACTCCAGCCTGGGCGACAGAGTGAGACCCTGTCTCCAAAAAAAAAATAAATACTTTGAGGGTGAGGAAGTGATGCATGGAAGAGCTTCTAGAGTGGCTGGCACAATTCTATTTCTTAACCTAGGTAATGGTTACAGGAGTGTTCCTCTTCTAATAATTAATTAAGCTAGACCTCTTTTGTGCGGTTTTCTGTATGTTTTATTTTACAACTTAAAAAAGTTAAAGAAAATCACTATTGACACCTAAACTGCATGTTATATTTTAAAATGTCAATATTGGCCACGTGTGGTGGCTCACGCCTATAATCCCAGCACTTGGGGGGAGCAAAGCAGGGGGATCACTTACATCCAGGAGTCAGAGACCAGCCTAGATAACAGAGTAAGACTGTCTCTACAAAAAAAACTTTTGAAAAGCAGCCGGGCATGGTGGCACATTTCTATAGTCCTAGCTACTCAGGAAGTGGGGGCAGTAGGATCACTTAAACCCAGGAGTTTAAGGTTGCAGTGAGCAATGATCACACCACTGCACTCCAGACTGGGCAACAGAGAAAGACCTTGCTTCTAAAAAAAAAATTAAAAGGATACCTGGGGTTCATCCTTTCTACCACTTCCTTGCCCTACACTTGACTAAGGGTGCCTCTTCTCCTGCAGCCCTCCCTGCTATTTCAGGGCAGGACAGTTTGGGGACACTGATATGCTGACTCTCCAGAGCCTCTTTATAAAATGATTACTCCTTCACCCTGTTATATAAAAGCCCCTTCTTGGCTTCTTTGATTTTCCTGTGTAAGACTAAACAAATAATAATAATAATAATAATAATAATAAGACAACAAAAATAAACAAGGAAAGATTTAAGAAAAAAAAAAAAGTAGTGGCCGGGTACGGTGGCTCACACCTGTAATCCCAGTACTTTGGGAGGCCGAGGCAGGTGGATCACCTGAGGTCAGGAGTTCAAGACCACCCTAACCAAAATAGTGAAACCCAGTCTCTACTAAAAATACACGAATTAGGCAGGTGTGGTGACAGGCGCCTGTAATCCCAGCTACTTGGAAGGATGAGGCAGGAGAATCATTTGAACCCGAGAGGCAGAGGTTGCAGTGAGCAAAGATTGCACCACTGCACTCCCGCCTGGGCAACAATGAGACTCAGTCTCAAAAAATAAATAAATAAATAAAGTAAAGCCCCTTCTTTTGAGGCTGTGCTAGTTACCCTCCAATCTTCCTAATACCTGTCATCTAACAACCTCTTATTCAACCTCTTATTCACTGTTCATGTATTTAAGGATTTTACACCATATTTATAATCTACTCCATTCCAATTTTGCTATCACACTGAATTCCACCAAATTCCAACCCTGACTTCCCAGTTTCTTAACCTATCTCATCATCAACAATCTCCCGCATTCCATCTCAGCCACCAGTTTCATCCAGAAGCTTGCTGTACATCCTAAAATGCTTTACTTCTTAAACATTAAAATCAGATAGCCCACTTTTTTTTAATCATAACCTACCAACCATCCAACTTGCTTGTGCCAGTACTCCCATTCTTCATTTTTACTTAAGCAGATTCTCAGTATACTACCCTTTTTCTCCTCTTTCTCCTATTCATTAGCCCTGTCCAGGCACTCAGCATTTTAAATTCCACAGTCTAATCTTCTCAATCACTCTCTGGGCAATAATATCCTAAATTCCCTTGCTTCTCTCTCTTCATTCCACATGCTGACTGACAGAATGTCTATTGAGGATAATTCTAATAACCCTATCCAATATTCTGTATTCTGTCCAGGTTCCAGGTAATGGGGCCTACTAAAGGAGAGAGAAAAAACATACTCACACACTAGGTAGATTAGTGACCATGTGTTTTCAGTAACACCAACTTCAACTAAGGCCTCAATAATGTCCAGGAATTCTACTTTGTCTCTAGACAGCTCACTCTCCCACTTTAAGTAACATCTATCTGAACTCTTTCCAGCTCCCTTAAACCCCCCAAGTTACCCTGCACGCCCAGGCTGGAGTGCAATAGCGCGGTCTCGGCTCACTGCAACCCCCGCCTCTTGGGTTCAAGTGATTCTACCTCAGCCTCCAGAGTAGCTGGGAATACAGGCGCCCGGACCATGCCTGGCTAATTTTTGTATTTTTAGTAGAGACAGGGTTTCACCATGTCGGCCAGGCTGGTCTCGAACTGCTGACCTCGTGATCTGCTCACCTCGGCCTCCCAAAGGGATGGGATTACTTTTTTTTTTTATGGAGACAGAGTCTCACTCTGTCACCTAGGCTGGAGTGCAGGGGCGTGATCTTGGCTCACAGTAACCTCTGCCTACTGGGTTCAAGTGATTCTCCTGCCTCAGCCTCCTGAGCAGCTGGGATTATAGGCGCACACCACCACGCCTGGCTAATTTTTGTATTTTTAGTAGAGACGGAGTTTCACCATGTTGGTCAGACTGGTTTCGAACTCCTGACCTCCTGACCCACCTGCCTTGACCACCCAAAGTGCTGGGATTACAGGCGTAGCCACCGTGCCTGGCTGGCTGGCTTCAAGTTCTAAAAGCATAGAATACTTAGGGAAAATGCTCAGAAAAGCACAATGTATTATATAAAAGTGTTGTCATCATGTTAGTTCTTTATCATGACCAGCAGAAGTCAATAACTCTAAAGTACAGAGGCTATGTTTATAAATTTCTTATTTTACCCCATAGCTGGTATTCAAACTGGATCTGAGAAGAAATTTGTTAAGTGGTCTCCCATGCTTTTGTTAATACACAAACCTTGAGAATAATACTCTTTTTACTCAGAATATCTGAGTAAGAAACAAAAGTTCTGCTTTAGAACAAAATGAATTTACTTAAAATTATAATGCCTCTTTCATAATTTACATAGTGTCGAATTTCCATTTGTATACACACATATGAAAATAAGAAGTAGAAAATATCTATAAAAATCAAGTCAAAAACTTTATTCAGTAAGTATTAAAAATAGTTTGGTCATCATTCTCGTTTTGTTTTTGAGATGGTATCTTGCTGTGTCGCCCAGGTTGTGACCCAATCATGGCTCACTGCAGCCTTGAACTCCTGGGTTCAAGTGATCCTCAACTCAGTCTCCCAAGAAGCTGGAACTACGGGTGCACCCCGACACATCGGGCTAATTTTTCTTCTTTTGAAGAAATGGGATGTCACTATGTTGACCAGGCTGGTTTTGAACTCCTGGGCTCAAACCATCCTCCCACTTTGGTATCCCCACGTGCTGGTGTTACAGATATGAGCCACCATGCCTGGCCCATCATTCTTATAAAAAAAAAAATTATTTAAGCCAGGTAGCATGCCTGTAATCCCAGCCTCTCAGAAGGCTGAGGCAGGAGGCTGAGGTGGGAGCATCGCTTGAGCCCAGGAATTTGAGGCCAGCCAGGGCAAGATAACAAGATCCCACCTCTTTAAAAAAAAAATCAGATCTTTAATATTAAAAAAAAGCAGAAAATTACTTGAACAGAGACAAGAGGGAATCCATAATTTGGCCCTCGCAAAACAACTTTATTTCCAACATCAAGATAAAACTGTTCTTACAGTGACAGTCTCTTCTAAACGTACAGCTTTGAAGATGACAAAATTAATCTCATTCACATCAGAATACAACAGCACTGTATGAAAAGAACACTTTGGATGTTTCCCAGATCTTCCACTTAACAGTTCAAGTTATTCAACCTCTGAACTGTGCCTTACCCTCAATACAATGGAAACAAAGCCTCTCTTATACAGTTGTGATTAAGGATCAATTAATATGTAAAAGTAGGAATTTAAGAAATAACAGGGCTGGGCACAGTGGCTCACTCCTGTAATCCCAACATTTTGGGAGGTGGAGGTGGGAGGATCACTCAAGTCCAGGAGTTCAGGACAAGGCTGGGCAACATACTGAGACACTGTCTCCACAAAAAAAATTTAGAAATTGGCCCAGTGTGGTGGTGCACCCCATACTCCCAACTGCTGGGGAGGCCAAGGAGGGAAGATGGCTTCAGCCCAGGAGGTAGAAGCTGCGATGAGCCATGCACTCCAGCCTGGATGACAGAGTAAGACCCTGTCTCCAAAAAATAAAAAGAAAAAAAGAAATAATAAGTCTTATCTACTTCTCTTAAAAAGAAGCTGATTTTAGATATGATTTAAATATATTCTACACAACAAATACATGCAATAAATAAAGGTAGGTAACTCTTGCTGATACTATCCTTTCAGGACTTAAAAGATAATAATAATCCTCATTAATCATCTATAGTTTATCCAATGACAATCTCATCTCAGGTCACAAGTTCGTGGACTACTCTAAACTTTCAGTAATAATTCATTTCCCTTTCTAAAAAATCACCTTCAGTTCTAAATCTAAGTTAAAAATCTCCTGACAATACCATCCCTCTAACTTACACAAATACTCATTACAGCTTTAAACAAATTAAAAAATTTTATTGGCTACAAAACCAGTCAGGCAAATTAAGAGCCTATGCTGTAGTTTTCTCAGTATTTGGCAGGATATGTAGACTGAATCCCAGCTGACTGGCAAGGAAAGTGTGCCAAGCCGAAATATAAGTCTTTGCACACTTTAGAGTCCAGATTAAAAACCTGTAGCAGACAGAACAAAGAGGAGAAATGGAAGTAGCCTTGCATAAAAGGCAAAAGAAGACTTTTTTTTGCCTCTACTACAGACAGCACTGATTCAAACCATTAAGGATTACCTGGAGATCTCTTAGAAGGGTGAACCTTTAGCTCCTGCTAACAGTCATTTTTAATGGGCACACCTGGCTGAGAACTGACTGGCTTTAATAGCAACCGTAATCAGAAATTTCTGTTTTCAAAATTAAAGATTAGACACAGAAATATTTGCAGATAGAAACAGAAATCTGAAATTAGCTTTAAAATCCAGGGAGTAAAGGATGGGAAGTGGAGAGAGTAGTGTGCAAAACAGATGAAACAAGATCTGCCAGATACTAAATATTGGAGGTGGACAATCAAGTACATGAGGTTTTTTTTACCATTCTATTTTTGCGTGCCTGAAAAGTTTCATAATAAACATTTTCTTCTTGTTCAAGGAATAGGATATTTTAGCAACACGACTCTTCCCTGAAGTACCTATTCAGTTTGTAATCTTGTTTCTGGTTCCCCTTACCCATCAAGCATCTGTCTGGAAAATGGGAACCATTGTAGATTTTGTGGGTTGTTTTTTGTTTTTGTTTTTTGAGATGGAGTCTCCCTCTGTTGCCCAAGCTGGGGTGCAGTGGCACGATCTCGGCTCACTGCAACCTCCACCTCCCCAGTTCAAGCAATTTCCGGCTTTTTTTGTATTTTTAGTAGAGATGGGGTTTCACCATGTTGGCCAGGCTGGTCTCGAACTCCTGACCTCAAGCAATCCACTCCTCTCAGCCTCCCAAAGTGCTAGATTACAGGCGTGAGCCACTGCACCCGGCTATTGTATGTTTCATAGTGACCTCATCCTATGTTTCCTCTTCAAGTGAAACACAATTTTTTTTTTTTTTTTTTGAGTCAGAGTTTGACTCTGTCACCCAGGCTGGAGAGCAGTGGCACAATCTCTGCTCACTGCAACCTCTGCCTCCTGGGTTCAAGCAGTTCTCCTGCCTTAGCTTCCTGAGAAGCTGGGATTACAGGCATGCACCAACACACCTGGTTAATTTTTGTATTTTTTTTAGTAAAGACAGGGTTTCACCATGTTGGTCAGGCTGGTCTCAAACTCCTGACCTCCTGATCTGCCTGCCTCGGCCTCCCAAAGTGCTGGAATTACAGGCATGGGCTGCCGCACCCGCAACACAATTTTTAAAAGTACTATCCATTTTTATAAAAGTACTTAAAGAATTTTAACAGTGTCAAAAAAAAAATCAACCACATACTCCCCTATAGATAAAGAGATGCACTTAAAAACGTAATGCCAGGTCAAATGACATAATAATTCTGAGCCTGGGTTAGCCCTTTTCACTAATGTGATATAATTCTACAGCAAAAAAATAAGATGAACGAGCAGGGACACTCAACACTCCATTGGAAAGATATGATGGAACTTCTTCTGTGCACTTTGAACGAGTTGTTAAAATTTGCAACAGGTGGCCGGGCGCGGTGGTTCACGCCTGTAATCCCAGCACTTTGGGAGGCTGAGGCGGGCAGATCACCTGAGGTCAGGAGTTCGAGACCAGCCTGGCCAACATGGTGAAACTCCGTCTCTACTAAAAAAAATACAAAAATTAGCTGGGCGTTGTGGTGCATGCCTGTGGTTCCAGCTACTTGCCAGGCTGAGGCAGAAGAATTGCTTGAACCCGGGAGGCAGAGCTTGTAGTGAGCCAAGATCGCGCCACTGCACTCCAGCCTGGGCTACAGAGCGACAATCCGTCTCAAAAAAAAAAAAAAAAAAAAAAAAAAATTTGCAACAGGTTCTTAAATAAAATGCCTAACCATGATCTGCAAAAGACTGCTAAGATTTCTGAGACCCAAGTAGGTATATGAGTACTTGCATCTGGAGAAAAGAATTCGAAACTCATTCTCAGAAGGGTCCCTAATGCAAAAAAGGTTAGGAACCCCTTGAGATTTACAGAGGCCTCTTTTATCAAAAATTTAGGTTTCGGTTTCTAAATTTCAATTAAAATTACAAGGTTTTCTGAGTGAGAGTAAAGGCAACAAAAATTGATAGACATAATGCAAGAAAACAGTCTAGGCACAAGAGAAATGACCAGTTTAGAGGGGAGAGACAAAGGAAAGGTCACGAAGTGCAAAAGCATCCCCACAACTATAACAAACTTACAAACATACAAACTTATAAATGGTTTATAACAACAACTAACTCGCACACATTAGAGACAGGAGAAGACTACCATAAAAATTAAATGCACTCCCTCAAATTCACTTCTTATCCTACAAGGAGCTGCCAAGGTTGTTGCAACTCTGGATGACGAAGGGAGAGGAGAAAAAAAGAAATATTCATAGTGCTATACCATTCCCTGACCACTAAAAGACCCTTTGTGAAGGAGGAAGATGGACAAGATGTTCCTGAACATCTATTTGCCTGTATTTTAGTATGTATTTTCCCCTCACAAACCAATTAAAATGGAATTTGAACTCAGAGTCAGTCACAGTATCAGCATTAGAACTACAATTTAGCTACGTAGACTGGGAAGCAATTATCCCACTTAGCTGGTTGGTCTCTCCAACCTACTTCCAACAACAGATTTAACACAAAGATATATTGTCCGCAAAGCTACAGAAACAATTACTTCTGAATACTTTCACATTCCTTTCCCCCTTACCTAAACGTTCATCTTTATTAATACGCTCTGCCATCAGGGTCCCTGCCTGCCAGTGATGCGCCATCCCTCAAAAGACCACACACTTAAGGAAGCTGGAGTTAGCCTTGAGGACTTTCACCACTTGTACAGCGTCATCTTCCTTCCTCCAGCCCACCCACCCCACGTTTTGGTTTATCTGAAAACATCAAGAAATGTCAGGCCGGGCACAGTGGCTCATGTCTATAATCCTAGCACTTTGGGAGGCCGAGATGGGTAGATCACATGCGGTCAGGAGTTCTAGACCAGCCTGGCCAACATGGTGAAACCTCGTCTCTACTAAAAATACAAAAATTAGCCAGGCATGGTGGCAGGTGCCTATAATCCCAGCTACTCGGGGGTACCAAGGCAGGAGAATTGCTTGAACCCAGGAGGCAGAGGTTGCAGTGAGCCAAGACAGTGCCATCACACTCCAGCCTAGGGGAAAAGAGCAAGACTTCTCTCAAAAAAAAAAAAAAAAAAAAAGAAATGTCAGTTGAACAACAAACACAAGCAGAATAGCATTCGCAGAGCCTAACACAGTGGTTTGACAAACAGTAGGTGCTCAATATGTTGATAATAAACAAATCTCATTCCAGTTCTGCCACTAGCTGACCTTGGACAGTGACTTAACCTCTTTGAGCTTCATATATAAAATGAGAGCTCAGTTAAAATTCATTTTAGTTCAAAAAGAGTTTGAGGGGCCAGGCGCGATGGCCCACGCTTGCAATGCCAGCACTTTGGGAGGCCTAGGTGGGCGGATCACTTGAGGTCAGTTCGAGACCAGCCTGGCCAACATGGTGAAAATCTGTCTCTACAAAAATATAAAAATTGGCCGGGCGCGGTGGCTCAAGCCTATAATCCCAGCACTTTGGGACGGGCGGATCACGAGGTCAGGAGATCGAGACCATCCTGGCTAACACAGTGAAACCCCGTCTCTACTAAAAAATACAAAAAACTAGCCGGGCGAGGTGGCGGGCGCCTGTAGTCCCAGCTACTCGGGAGGCTGAGGCAGGAGAATGGTCTAAACCCGGGAGGCGGAGCTTGCAGTGAGCTGAGATCCGGCCACTGCACCCCAGCCTGGGCGACAAAGCAAGACTCTGTCTCAAAAAAAAAAAAAAAAAAAAAAAAAAAATATATATATATATATATATATATATAAAAAAATTATCGAGACATGATGGCAGGTGCCTATAATCCCAGTTACTGCGGAGGCTGAGGTGGGAGAATCACTTTAACCCAGGAGGCAGAGGCTGCAGTGAGGCAAGATGGCGCCATTGTACTCCAGTCTGGGCAACACAGTGAGACTCTGTGTCAAAGTTTGATGATTTTAACATACATTTATGTATTTTTAGAAGCTGACCTGAAAACAGTTTTTATGCTGTTTATGCTATTTATTTATTTATTTTTTTGAGATGGCATCTTGCTTTGTTGCCCAGGCTGGAGTGCAGGGGCACAATCTTGGCTCACTGCAACCTCTGTCTCCTGGGTTCAAGTGATTCTCCCACCTCAACCTCCCTATTAGGTGGAATTAGAGGCACCCACCACCACGCCCAGCTAATTTTTTGTATTTTTAATATAGATGGGGTTTCACCACGTTGGCCAGGCTGGTCTTGAACTCCTGAGCTCAGGTGATATACCCGCCTTGGCCTCCCAAAGTCCTGGGATTACAGGCATGAGCCACTGCACAGGCCCTTTATGCCGTCTTTTTAATGGAAATTTAACCTAAACTTGCCAACAACGCCTGAGGAGAAATGTGGGCAAAGCAGTAAGGACAGCCAAATTAGAATTAACCCGGAGGATCAAAGGAATGACAGTAACAGCTGGCTCATCGTCTCATCCAAGAGTGAGAGAAAGAGTGAAAAAATGCTCAACATTTTTAGTAAAACTATGCAAAGCCCAGTACATTGTACTGTTTCATGTGCCTTAACCTTCAGAGGACAAATTCCCCTTAAGAATTCAGTACAGGCCGGGCGCGGTGGCTCAAGCCTGTAATCCCAGCACTTTGGGAGGCCGAGACGGGTGGATCATGAGGTCAGGAGATCGAGACCATCCTGGCTAACGCGGTGAAACCCCGTCTCTACTAAAAAATACAAAAAACTAGCCGGGCGAGGTGGCGGGCGCCTGTAGTCCCAGCTACTCGGGAGGCTGAGGCAGGAGAATGGCGGGAACCCGGGAGGCGGAGCTTGCAGTGAGCCGAGATCTGGTCACTGCGCTCCAGCCTGGGCGACAGAGCAAGACTCCGTCACAAAAAAAAAAAAAAAAAGAATTCAGTACAGCAAAGTTTTGTGTTTGTGTTTACTTCCTTTCAAAGGAAGATTTTTATAACCTTTCATTATTGCTAAACTTTGCCAAGATGTCAAGAACTAAGGTTTCTTTTCAATTACAGTATAGTGCCACCCTTATCCTAATGCTGATAGAGTGCTCCCACTTCTCTACCCCACCTCTTCCCTGCCACCCTCAATATTAGCTCTTCAGTCTTTTAGTTAATTGTACCTTTTTCACTTATTATAAATCTCAAATCCCTTACAGGAGACAGAACAAAATGTATCGTTTTAGGAGACAGTACTAGATGCTCTATTTACAAATTAACATTTTTAAAATACAACCAGTTTTGTGGTTTAAAATCTATCAATACGGCGGGGCACGGTGGCTCACGCCTGTAATCCCAGCACTTTGGGAGGTCGAGGCAGGCGGATCACAAGGTCAGGAGATCGGGACCAACCTGGCTAACACAGTGAAACTTTGTCTCCACTAAAAATACAAAAATTAGCCGGGCGTGGTGGTGGGCCCCTGTAGTCCCAGCTACCTGGGAGGCTGAGGCAGGAGAAAGGCATGAACCTGGCAGGCGGAGCGCGCAGTGAGCCGAGATGGCACCACCGCTCTCCAGCGTGGGCGACAGAGCAAGACTCCGTCTCAAAATAAATAAATCTATCAATACAAGCTGCTACTGGCCCCAAACTAATCTCAATTTGGAATCAAGTTCAATTCTTTAATGTCTCCACTCAATACCTCCTTAATCTTTCTGAGCTAGTTTTGGCAGAGAGTCTACCATTGTTAACTAATCCTCATTTTAAGTACTCATCTCATTTTCATTAACAATAACCATCCAAATCCTCCACAGTAATAGAAATGAGATACTCCGTGATCCTAACACAACAAAAAGAGATATTTCTTATTGGAATCGGGGTTAGAAACGTATGACTGTTCCCAAAATGTACCCTGAGCAACAGTCTATAAACATTAATATCCAAGTTGTTTTATTATTTCAACCTCCAACTGGTTTCTTTAAAGTTCTTAAATGTCTTTTACAAAACTATCAATAGTCCCCATTTATCCTAAGTGCAGAAAGAAAACACAATATGTATTTTAGAAGTTAAATCATTTTAAAAAATTGCTTGCATGAAGCCCTCTTGGCTGAGAATAAAGAAAATCAAAACTTACCTGAAGTTATTAATTTGTTACAGCTACTTATGCTTGCATCATCATCTACAATTCGGTTTGTGCTCTTTTCTTTCCCAAGCAAAGTGTCCTCCAAAGGGAAGCATTTATCAGATATAACAGTGTCTTCAACCACCACATGACTAATTTTGCTATTAGCTTCAAGTACTGAAGTGACCTCTTCCAGCTGAGCAGCTTCACTAGATTCTGAGTAAGAGGAACCCTTACTCTGGGCTAAATTCTTTGAAGAAACTGGTAGAGACTCATCATCACTATCAAATCCAAAAGGATCTCCAGTACTTTCTTCTTCCACTTTAGGTTTCTTCGGAATTTCTTGGATATCTGGTTTGAAATTGGGCCTCTTCTGCCCTAATTTAGCCATAAATGTAGTCTCTCCCCATTTTGTGCTAAGGGTGGTCCGTTTGTTGGAAAAGACTTCATCAAATTTTGAACTGCCATTTCCACCTTTCCTACTGTATGTTTTCCCAAATCTGGATGTCATTTTGACACCAGTTTCATATTCTGTGAAAAAAAATTTAAGAAAACATATAATCATCAAATACTCAACAAGTGTTAAACAGTGCTATAAAAATAAAAACCTAGGGATTATTCCCTCATGACTTTTGACATCACCACAGACTTTTAAACAAACAAATATGAGGAAGGGGTATAAAGAAAGGCTGATTTATTACTCTACATGCTTCCATGTCAATTTTCCTCTACAATGAGTACATATTCTTATGCTACTTACAAAGTAAAAAAAACTTAATGATTAACCAACTTATAATACGATATCCACAAAGCTAACTTGAAACGTATTAAGCTCCAAATGAATCAACTTGCTATTCTTATAAACATCATTTTTACCTTAAAAAATAATCTGTATAGAGGCTGGGAGGTCGAGGCAGGCAAATCACTTGAGGTCAGGAGTTTGAGACCAGCCTGGCCACCATGGTGAAACCCTGTCTCTACTAAAAATAAAAAAATTAGCTGCGAGTGGTGGCACACGCTTGTAATGCCAGCTACTTGAGAGGCTGGGGCAGGAGAACTGCTTGAACTCAGGAGATGGAGGTTGCAGTGATGTTATAATAATCTATATAGGGTAATTACCTATATAAAATCTTAAGCACAGAATGTTAATTTTTTTCAGGGCCTCAGAAATATCCAATACTTGATTTAGTTCTTTGAAATTTCATGGCACTAATTCATAGGAGAAAAAAGGTCCCCAAAATGGTGCTTTTTCTCATGTTTTACAACCTGCAGCTTTTAACCCAATCCTGAAGATTCTGCTTCTTGGTGTAGTGTAATTCGGGCTGTGACTTAAAAAATGTTCCTTAGATGGTCATTTCCCTAAGGGAAAGAAACTATCCTTATCCTATCTGCCTTGTCCCGATAGTGCTGTGCTCATTTGCTGAGTTACATTTTCTGGAGCTAGTGAGCTCCAGCATATTACACTGTTTCATGGATTAATACAGGAATAGAAACATATAACCTTTATTTTTCTCTTCGATTTATAAATGGCAAATCGATTTACCTGATTTATCTACTTCACAGGACAAAAAAAAAATCTTTAGGGCAGAAAATCAAGAGTCAAACATTTTTTAAAACAAGTTACTTGCATTGGTTCTGTGCCTATTAAAAAAAGGTACAGTACTTTTTAAACATGATCAATCCTTATCCGTTTGTCTACACTTTGACCTTTCTACAGTTCAAACATCAATACATCGAATATAACTTTAAAAAGTGAACAAGGGCCTAAGGGATGAAAAATCTTCTTACTTTGAAAACTACAAGAACTGAAATTATATTTGACCTATACTTTTGAATATGTTTTGAGCTACACTTGTGTTTTCCCTTAACTTAAATTATTACAACTTACAATGAGTCACTGTCTGAGTTTTATATATATTCTGTAGTAGATCCCCCGATGTTTGGTGAGAAGACAATTTTAATTTAACAAAATAATAATTTAGTCATCATATATATCTGTGTTAAGAGAAAACAGTGTTCCTGAAGGAGATCTATTTCATCTTCTACTGCAGCTCTAACACTAAGAAGTCTTACTCTCTTTCTTGTTAAGTACAGCCTAAACACAACAGGATACTGGGCAACTACCACGGACAACAAACTAAAAGTCGATTCTCTTGATTCTTTCAAGAATGTAAAGCTGAGATCCTGCAGGTCTGTAAGTGTGCTTACATATATACACCAACAAAGTTGAAATGTTTTCGATACGCTTATGTGCTAATCATCTAAAAATACTAACCAAAGGCCAAACCAAAAATCTAGACTTGAGTTCCTTTATGTCAACATCAGAAAAACTCACTGTTAAAATGGTTCTAGAACCCCAAGGCATTCACTGTTGAAAGTTTAAAGTCTGCAGATGAATATCTGACACTAAGGACTTAATTATTTTATGTGATAAAAAATAATTTTGTGCTGGCTGGGCGCGGTAGCTCACACCTGTAAACCCAGCACTCTGGGAAGACGAGACAGGCAGATCACCTGAGGCTGGGAGTTCGAGACCAGCCTGACCAACATGGAGAAACTGCGTGTCTACTAAAATAGAAAATTAGCCGGTCGTGGTGGCGCATGCCTGTAATCCCAGCTACTCGGGAGGCTGCGGCAGGAGAATCAATTGAACCCGGGAGGCGGAGGTTGCGGTGAGCTGAGATCACGTCACTGCACTCCAGCCTGGGAAACAAGAGCGAAACTCCATCTCAAAAATAATAATAATAATTTCGTGCCAAAAGACCACGTTTTTTGCAAATACATAGTGAAATACTGATGAAATAACGTCAGCGATTTTCCAACATTAAAGAATGAGAAGTGTACAGATGAAATAACTTTGTATATTAACTGCTGAATCCAAGCGATGGGTACAGAGGAGTTCATTATATAGTATCTCTTCCTGATTGCCTTTATCGTTTCCCACAATAAAATGTCTTTAAGTCTGCAGACTGTTGCAATGGCATGTAAGCATAAAGCACTAGATTCCAAAATAAGTGTGCAGACGTCTTTGAAATTAAATTTTAAGTGTTTCAAGTACACGATCCTGCTCAACCTTTAAACTCCAAAGACTGTCCTAACTAAAAACGAAAGAATGATTCACGACTAAGTCTTTTCGGTTGTTGGGCTTTTGCCCTAGCCCAAAATCAGGTCGAATTTTCAGGGAAGTGCGCTGATTAAAGAAAACCAAAAAAAAAAGCCTTTATTTTTCACTCCCACCCTAATCTAGCGTCTTCCCGATCCCCAAAGGCTTTAGGGGCTTCCATTAAGGATGGAAAGCGGACGGGACAAACCTGACTATCGAGAAATCCTCACCTGGGGACAGCCGGGGCGCCACGGGCAGTGGGCGCGGTGGACCCCTCGGACTGGACACTCACGCAACTTTTCTCCTCCCAACCCGCGCCGCCCAGGAAAGGGAGGTCGCTTTCGACGCCCCGGAAGCCTCTGCCACCGAATCCCTAGGGCAGTGCAAGGCCCCAGTGGCAGCCAGGGGCGGATGAAACCACGGGAAAGGACTCGGGGCTGAAATCAACACACTTGACTGGGTTTGGGGACCTAAGTCAATCAGCAGTCGCCCGAAAAAGAACTCCGAAAAAGGAAAATAAAAGGGGAAAAAGAGAGTTCTTCAGGTCATTCCCCTGCTCAACTTCCTCAGCGGCCCGGTGGGCGAGGCAGTTAGACTTCCACCGCCCGCTCCCAGCCTCTGCCTCCCCCACCCTCCCGGCTCCCTCCCGGCCTAGGCGGCCGCCCGACACCTCACTTACCCTCGGCGCCTGGCGGGTGCTTTGGCCACGGGCCGCCTCCGCCTCTCCCGCTCCCTACGGCCCGCGGGCGGGCGCGGAACCCCCGCGCGGGAGAGCAGGGCCGGCTGGTGAGAGCCGAGAGAGGCGAGGGGCTCCGCTTTCGGTAAATAGGAAGCCCGGTGGGGGGGGGGGAGGAGCGGCGGCCCCGCAACTTCCCTCCCCGCCTCGAGCGCCGCCGGCCGGGCTCGGGCCTAGCTCTCGCTGACCGCCGCCGCCGGAGCTGGTGCCAGAGCCCGCTACGTGCCCCTGCTGGGCCGCCGCCGCCTCCTGCGCCGCCGCTTCCGCCGGTGAATGGTCAGCGCTGGAGTTTGAACAGGGCCCTGAACCATCTCAACGCCATTTGCGCTCCCGGCCCCCACCTCCTTCCTCCAACAGCCGCTCGCTCCGTCACTCCGCTTCCCACAGTCCCCGCGCGGCCGCCCGACCCCGCAGCCAATCACGCAGCCGCTTACTCAAACCGCCGCGCAGGCGCTCCGCTCCGCATGCTCCGGCGCCCGCCATTGGCCTGACCGCGGGGCCCGACGGGAGTTGTAGTCCAGGTCCGCGAGGTCGCGTTGCCCAGGACCAGGCGCGGGAGCGGGCGCGGGAGCGGGCGGCTGGCCTGGCCCTCCTGGTCTCGGCAGCCACTTCTAGCTCCCGGCCCCGCCGGGAGACGCAGGTGCCACGGGGATGGGCGGCCGAGCGGGTGGCGCAGTGCAGGCAGCTGTATCAATCGCTTCCCCTCCAGGGACCCGCCGGTGTCTGGGGACCGCGGGCTGTGCAGCTGCGCTGGGCCTGCCGGGGCCGCCGCCCGGGAGCGCGGAGGCAGGGAGCGCGTGGTCCAGAGCCGCCCTCGACCTGGCCTGGCAGGTCCTGGCCCGGCGTAGGTGACGACGGCGGGACTGCGAGGCGCCGGACACCCGAGGCCGCCAGCAGCGTTGCCCCGCGCTTTTTCGCGCCCCTCCAGTCCTGCAGTCCTCCCTCTAACTCCGTCTGCCCGTCACCGATTGAAAGTGGCCCCGAGAATATTGGATGGTATTGAGCAACTATCATTAACCTTGTTGGGTGTGGTAACGGTAATGTGGTTATGGTTTTGTTTTTTTTTAAGACCTACTGATATGTTGACAGGTAGAGTGATCTGGTGTCAGGAGTGTAAAATACGCCTGTGAAAACTGGGGGAGAGGAATAAAACAAGCTGGCAGGACGTTTTTCATCGTTGATGCTGCGTGATGCAAGCACATGCGCTCATCATACAATCTCTCTACTTGTGTATATTAAATTTTCCATAATAAAAAGTTTAGAGAAGTAAGCCAGTGATTGCCTCAAGGGAGAACAGTGAGGTGGCGGATGAAGGGAGGAAGGAGTCTTAATTTTTCGCTGTGCGCCTTTTTGTGCTGTCTTAGGTTTTCCCCATTTAATGTGTTACCTAATTCAGAAAATTGGTAAGTTTTTTTTTTTTTAAAGGCTACTATGAGAAAACAGCATTCTAAAGAATAGCACAACCAGTTCCCCCTAAGAGAGGTGCATGATTCGTCGGACTCGGACAGCCTTGATGTTTGTTAGGCGGTTAATGGAGACCCACCTGGGAAATTAGAAAACTACTAATTGCTTTCAGTGAGAAGCCCGCCCTTCTTCCACAAATGGATAATTTGCTTTTAATGCACCCAGAAGTTATCCAGCTCCCTCCGGTATAATCGGGGAAACTCCAAATAAAGGAAAAATAGTTCAGAGACCCTGCAGCCTTTCCCAAGAGGAATTTGAGGTGGATTTTAGTGTGGTTGGATTGTTTTGCCTACCTGACTGCAGAATTTATATTCTGACATTTACAATTTCCCAAATACTGAGTCAGTATTTTTTCTTGTTTCAAAATAAACCAACTTCTTCTGTAGTTTATATGAATAACAAGTCCATATCTTCCACTGTGGGTGGGATGCACATGACTGTTTTATTTGGGTCAGTTTTGTCTCTTTTTTTTAATTGGCAATTTAGGAACTTGTTTTTATTCTGTTTAAAGATCTCTGGCAGAGGTGCAGGCTGCACTTACTATAATTATTTAGATGACAAGGTAGTGGATGGTAATTAAAGGGTAATTATCATCAGAGGGAAAAGATAAGATCAAAAAACCAGAAGAGGTGAGGAGACAATTGCAAGATCTTCCTGTAGGAGGGTGTTGTGAACCTCCCAAGACCAAAGGATATATGTATTATGCCTGGCCTCTCTAGTGCTGGACACTGGCAGGGTCAGTGCCTGCATGAAGCTGAAGTGGAAGGGCTCATTGTTTAGACTGTGTGGTGCCTTTTGAGGGCTTTTGTGAGATGGTTGTGTTAAGTAATGGAACTTAGTAGTGTCAAATTCTTGCCATTCAAAGAAGGATCCCCAATCAGCAGTGTAGCATAACCTGGAATCCTGTGAAGAACGCATAATTCCTATCCTCACCCCAGCTCCACTGAATCAGAACCTGCATTTTAACAGGATTCCCCCAGCTGATTGGGCTGCACATTAAAGTTTGACAAGCACCGATTTAAAGTATACCCATAGCATTTGACAGCAATCTAGTATTTTTCGTTAGGATGAGGGAGAGGAAGGGAGATGATTAAGAACCTCCTATGCATCAGGTAAGTTGCTAGGCTGTTCCCTTATCTTACAGGTAAGGAAATGGGAAGACTTGTATATTACAACTAGTGAGGGAGTCAAACTTTTTCTTAATGGTTGGGTACCCATTAGTACTTATGGATGTTCTTGAATCTGGTAGAAAGTGGTACATGATTTGAGAAGTAAACAAGTGTGTGTGTGTGTGTGTGTGTGTGTATTTAGTCTGTGGAAACTTACTATATGAATATTAAGCAGAGCTCTTCTGGGCTCTGTACCCTTCCTTGTGTGGCTCAGGCTAAAGACACCTCTTGGGTCCCTCCTGGAGGGAGTTCAGACCCCTGGCCCTGCAGGCTGTACTACCACCTTAACCCCTTACCTCCCTGCTTCCACTGAGGCAGCAAATGCCCTGGAGTCACCTCATTCCCTTACCAGGGCCCTGGGTTCCACACCAGAATAAGCAAACAGGACTCCAGTATGGGTAACACATGGCTGAGCAGCTTTTTGTTGTATTGTTTTTGTTTTCTTAGTTCTCTCAGCTCAGGATTCACCCTCTGCCCATCCCCCTGGCCACCCTCAACCCCTAGAATGGTTGTCTCTATTTCATGAGAATCTTCACACTAACATCAAGTGGCCAGTAGATGCTTTTGGTTTTGCTAGAATGCCTCTGTGCAAGCTCTCAGATACCTGATTTTCTTTCCCCCACTGAAAGTTGTTAATTGTCAGAAACTGAAATCATGGATCGGAGCCAAGTTTGTAGTACCCTTGGAGGGGCTTCTGCCCTCCTGTTTGCTGCCTGGGTGAGGACAGAACCCCCTACTACCTGGAGCCCCACTTGAGTGGGCCCATACCTGTACTTTCCTCTGAAAAAAGAAAATCCTGCAAAGAAAATAGAAGACATCTGTTCTGCCATTGCCACGCGCTTGTTCTAGCCCAGACATGAGAACTGTCAGAATTGGAGTTACTAAATAGAACTTTTAGTCTTTTTCTGATAATGTGTAGTAAAGTGTATTACAACTTACAGAATTCTATTTAGGGAACTAGAGGTCAGAAACTACCATATTGGTAGCAGTCAATTTTTCTTTGCCATAAGATGTGGAATAAAATGTTAAATTGTACACTTGCATGTTGTGGTTATGTTACAAAGCTCTACAAGATGTGGGCCAGGCCCTGCCCTTTGCTCATGCAGCCCCTACTTTCTGCTCTGCCCACACCTGAGTCCTTGCTATTTCCCCACCTTAGGGCCTTTGTATTTCCTATTTCCTCTGCCCACAACTCCCCCAGATGCCAGCCTGCTTCAATTCCTCTCCTCTAGGTTTTGACTCAGATGGGACTTTTCAATGAATCTCCCCTGACCAACCTATTTTAAATTGTTGCAACATCCTCACTCCTAAATGTCACTGTCCCTGCTTTACTTTCCTTAAGGGCATTTATCTTCGCATCTAACATACCAGGTGTTCTGCATGTTTATCTTACATGTTGTGCTCCCTCTGAGAGCAGGGATCTCTGCCTGTCTTGTTTTCTGCTACAACCCTACCACCTAGAAGACTGCCTGCCACAGAGTAGGTGCTCAATAAATACTTGTTGAATAAAAGCACCCATTTATTTCCTTCTTTCGTGTAAGATTATATACATATATATATATACACACACACATTTTTTTTTTTTTTAGACTGAGTCTCGCTCTGTCACCAGGCTGGAGTACAGTGGCACAATCTCGGCTCACTGCAATCTCTGCCTCCCAGGTTCAAGCGATTCCCCTGCTTTAGCCTCCCCAGTAGCTGGGACTACAGACACGCACCACCACACCCAGCTCATTTTTTCCTCCTGACCTTGTGATCTGCCCGGCTCAGCCTCCCAAAGTGCTGGGGTTACAGGTGTGAGCTACCATGCCTGGCTGCATTTTTTTTTTTTTTTTTTTGTGACAGAGTCTCGCTCAGTCGCCCAGGCTGGAGTGTAGTGGCATGATCTCCAATCACTGCAACCTCCACCTCCAGGGTTCAAGCCATCCTCCCACCTCAGCCTCCCAAGTAGCTGGGACTACATGTCCATGCTACCATGCCCCGCTAATTTTTGTATTTTTGGTAGAGATAGGGTTTCACCTTGTTGCCCAGGCTGGTCTTGCACTGACGGGCTCAAGCCATCCACCTACTTTGGCCTCCCAAAGTCCTGGGATTACAGGCTTGAGCCACTGCCCCTGCCTATATCTTGAAAGTGGCAAAACTATCAACAGTTTCACATAACCTGGTAGCTCTAATAAAGTGTTAACTGGGATATCACAATGGGGAAGGGAGTACTTTCTGGAGACCTTTTGTTCTTGCCTTGGATAGGTTTTCATTCTGAAAATTGAGAAAATGAGTACTCTTATAATCTCAGTTATCTTATTTCCCAGGATAATTGGAATATGTTCTCTGGAGATAGTGACATCCTTTGGGGAATACACTGCTGTCTAGGTAGATGAAACACAAAGCAAAGGAAATTCTCTAGGAGCACATTGCCTGACAAGGACTGGTATGAGCAACCTTGAAGAAGTCTGGCTTCGTGACCCTTGTCTTGGAAACAGCCCTTTTTTATCCAGGATCCTCACCCCTAATACTGTATGATACCCCCCTAGTCAAAGACCCTGAAGGGTCCTCCTGTCACTAAGACTAAAATCCAAAATTCTTATGGCAAAAAGGCCCTGCATGATCTGGCCCCTGAGTACTCCTATTCCTTCCCACCTTGCCAGGCCTGCCTCTGACTACTACTAGAACATGCCAAACCAGCTCCTGCCTGCGGGCCCTCTTCATACTTGTTCCCTCTGTTAGTCCTCAAGAGACATACATGACTCATTCCCTCCATGCTTTCAGGTCTTTGCTCAAGTGTCTCTCTCAGTAGTGTCTTCCCTGGCCATGCTATTTAAGGTCATCCAGCACCCTGTATCTCCTTTTCCCTGCTGCTTTTCTCCATAACATAGTCATTACGTTTGCTTTGTGTATGAACTTGGTTATTATCTATTTCCTTTCACAAGAATATAAACTCCATGAGGACGCGGATGACTGACTTGTTCACTTTATATGCCAAGCACACCTTGAATAGTGCCTCACACACAGAAAGTGTGCTATAAATATTTGTTGACGGAATACCTGAATTAATTCAAGCTTTAAATTGTGTTCAGCAGCCGGGCACAGTGGCTCATGCCTGTAATCCCAGCACCTTGGGAGGCCAAGGCGGGCGGATCACGAGGTCAGGTGATTGAGACCATCCTGGCTAACACGGTGAAACCCCATCTCTACTAAAAATACAAAAAAAAATTACCTGGGCGTGGTGGCGGGTGCCTGTAGTCCCAGCTACTCGGGAGGCTGAGGCAGGAGAATGGCGTGAACCTGGGAGGCAGAGCTTGCAATGAGCTGAGATCGCGCCACTGGAATCCAGCCTGGGCGACAGCGAGACTCCGTCTCAAAAAAAAAAAAAAAAAAAAAAAAAAAATTGTGTACAGCTTAACACATGTAATCTCAGCGCTTTGGGAGGTGAAAGCGGGCGGCGAATCATCTGAAGTCAGGAGTTCAAGACCAGCCTGGCCAACATGATGAAACCCCATCTCTACTAAAATACAAAAATTAGCCAGGCAGGTGGCAGGCACCTGTAATCCTAGCTACTTGGGAGGCTGAGGCAGGAGGATCACTTGAACCCAGGAGGTGGAGGTTGCAGTGAGCCAAGATCACACCATTGCACTCCAGCCTGAACAACAAGAGCAAAACTTTTTCTCAAAAATAATAATAGTGTTCAGCTCTTCTATATCTTTAATAATTTTTTTTGTCTGCTTGACCTATAAATAATGGCAAAACATGCATGAAAACCTCCCACTATAGGAGTAATCTTTTTCATTTCTCCCTGTAGTTCTATTTTTCTTTCTGCATTTTGAGGCTATTTTATTGGGCACATACTGTACAAGTTAGAATTGCTATCGCTTCCCGGTAGAATTGAAAACTTTTAAAGTAATATGGGAGATTAATTGCAAAAATTGCCTGAATTTTCCACTCACTCCTCCCCATAGCCACACCTTTTGCAATGTGACTTGGCAGCTTCTCCCAGAATCTCAGCTAGATTTTAACTCACCTTGGCCTAAAGAAAATGACAGAAGTGATAAAGTCCTGAGTCTGAGCCTAAAGAAACCTTGAATGCTTCCACGTTCTCTCTGGGATCCCTGCTTCTGCCATGAGAACAGGCCTGGGCTAGTTTGATGGAAGATGAGAAGCCACATGGAAAAGAGCTGAAGTCTTCCCTGACCTATGAACAGCCAGCAGACCCCAAACATGTAAGCCCAGCCAGGAGCAGCATGGCAACCCACCTGACCTGCAGCCACCCAAAGATGTAGATGTGAGCCCACCTGGGACTAGAACTGTCCTGATGACCTGGAGGCTCATGAGTAATAATAGCTACTTATTATATTAAGCTTCTGAATTTTAGAGTGGTTTGTTATACAGCATTGTGACAATAAATAATGGATAACAACTAGCGATTTTCCCATTGATAATGCCTCCTTTTTTGGAGTCTCAGCCTCCAAAAGACTTTCCTGACTAGGCAATCTGAAGCAGCTTCCCAGTCTTTATCATAACACTGGTGTATTATTAACACATACCACTCTCCCAAATTATCTCTCTTTTTTTTTTTTTTCCAAATAAGGTCTCCCTCTGTCACTTAGGCTGGAGTGCAGTGGTGCAGACACACATGGCTCACTGCAGCCTTGCCCTCCGAGGCTCAGCCTCCTGAGTAACTGGAACTACAGGCAAGAGTGACACCTAGGGAAAAATTCAAAAAATGAATGTTTGATTTTTTTTAGAGATCGGGGGGGGGTCTCACTACATTGCCCAGGCTGGTCTTGAACTTCTGACCTCAAGCAATCCTCCAGGGCCTCCTAAAGTGTTGGGATTGCAGTTGTGAGCCACCACACCCAGCCTGCGTACTTCTTTGTTTGTTTGTTTGTTTTTGAGACAGGGTCTTACTCTGTCACCCAGACTGGAGTGCAGTGGCACAATCTCGGCTTACCGCAACCTCTGCTTCCCAGGCTCAAGTGATTTTCCTGCCTCGGTCTCCTGAGTAGCTGGGATTACAGGCTTGTGCCACTACTGCCCGGCTAATTTTTCTATTTTTAGTAGAGACGGTTTCACCACGTTGGCCAGGCTGTTCTTGAACTCCTGACTTCAAATGGTCTACCGCCTCGGCCCCTCAACGTGCTGGGATTGCAGGTGTGAGCCACCGCGCCCAGTCTAGTTCTGTATTATCTATCTTCCACGTTAGAATGTCAACTGTGTAAAGGCAGAGATCTTGTCCATTCTGCTCTCTGCTGTATGCGCAGCACCAAGAACAGGCTGTACAGTCCAATGTGGTAGCCATGAGCTGTGCGTTCACTGAGCACTTGAAATATAGTTAGTCCAAGTTGAGAAATCCTGACAATGTAGAACACACACTGGATTTCAAAGACTTCCTACAAAAAAAGAAAATAAAGTATCTCAATACTTTTTACACTGATTAAATGTTGAAATGATTTTTTATATCAAGTTAAATAGATTATGTTATTAAAGTTAATATCACCTGTTTCTTTTTACCTTTATTTAATGTGGGTACTAGAAAAAATTAAGTTACCTTTGTGACTTGCATTATATTTATATTGGCAGCCCTGATATCAAAGTTCAGTAGCTGGGCACAGTGGCTTATACCTATAATCCCAGCACTTTGGGAGCCCGAGGCGGGATGGATGGCTTCAGCCCATGAGTTCAAGACCAGCCTGGGCAAGATGGTGAGACCCTGTCTCTACAAAAATTAACCAGGTGTGTTGGCACATGCCTGTAGTCTTAGCTACTCAGGAGGCTGAGGTGGGAAGGTCGCTTGAGCCTGGGAGATTGAGGCTGCAGAGAGCCATGATTGCGCCACTGCACTCTAACCCGGGTGACAGAGCAAGCCCCTGTCTCAAAAAAAAAAAAAAAAAAGGCTGAGTAAATATTTGTTGAAGAAAAATATTAAAAATGAATTTACCAAAAGAAATGAGCTGTCAGGCTATGAAAAGATATGGAACCTTAAATGTATATTGCTGAGTGAAAAAAGCCAGTCTGAAAAGACTACATACGATATGATTCCAATTACTGTATATGATGTCTGGAAAAGGCAAAACAATGGAGAGAGTAAAAAGATCAGTGGTTGCTAGGGGTTCAGGAGGAGGGGAGAAGAGAGATGGATACCTGAAGCACAGGGGACTTAGGGAGTGGTGAAATAATTCTGTTATACTCCAGGCACGCTGGCTCATGCCTGTAATCCCAGCACTTTGGGAAGCCGAAGTGGGCAGATCACCTGAGGTCAGGAGTTCAAGACCAGCCTGGCCAACATAGCGAAACTCCGTCTCTACTAAAAATACAAAAATTAGTCAGGCATGGTGGTGCATACCTGTAATCCCAGCTACTTGGGAGGCTGAGGCAGGAGAATTGCTTGAATCTGGGAGTTGGAGGTTGCAGTGAGCTGAGGTCACGCCACTGCATTCCAGTCTGCGCAACAGAGTGAGACTCCATCTCAAAAAAAAAAAAAAAAAAAACCTGTAATACTGTATCAGTGGATGCATGGCATTATAGATTTGTCAAAACCCATAGAACTATATAACACAAAGAATGAATTCTGATGTAAATTAAGTTAATGATGTATCAGTATTTTAACAAATATACCACACTAATGCAAGATTTTAATAATAGAGGAAACTGGCCAGGCATGGTGGCGCACACCTGTAATCCCAGCACTTTGGGAGGCTAAGGCGGGCAGATTACCTGAGGTCAGGAGTTCGAGACCAGCCTGGTCAACATGGCGAAATCCCATCTCTACTAAAAATGCAAAAAATTAGCTGGGCATGGTAGCACACGGCTGTAGTCCCAGCTACTTGGGAGGTTGAGTCAGGAGAATCGCTTGAACCTGGAAGGTGAAGGTTGCAATGAGCCAAGATAGTGCCACTGCACTCCAGCCTGGGCGACAGAGCAAGACTCCATCTCAAAATAAATAAATAAATAATAGAGGAAACTGGGGAAGGGGATTGGGGAGGGAGGTATATGGGAACTCTGTACTATGTGCACAGTTTTTCTACGAGCCTAAAATTGTTCTAAAAAAGTCTATTTTTTAAAAATGAATGTACTCTTCTTGCACAGTCCCCAGAATGATATTTCTAAAACATACATTTGAGAAATCACTTCCCTCTCCTAAAAGAAGAAAATATTTTGCTCCCCACTATCTATGGGAAATAAGTTCATATCCCATAGGCATAAGTAATTTGCATTGGCATTTATGGTTATGTTCTACCCTGCCATACCTCTCTTTCCCTCCTCTCCTGACTAGCTGGGCCAGACTACTTGACTCCATGCCCAGCTCATGCAGTCCTCTCTGTCTAGAACTTCCCTCTCCCTCTGCACTTGTGGAGCCTCACATAAATGAATCAGTCATCCTCTAGTCCTTGGTTCCACCAGTTCTATGTTAAAAGAAGATACGGGCCAGGTGCCATAGCTCATGCCTGTAACCCAGCACTTTGGGAGGCCAATTTGGGAGGATCGCTTAAGGCCAGGAGTTCCAGACCAGCCTGGTCAACATAGTGAGACCCTGTCTCTACTAAAAATTTAAAAATTAGAGCCAGGTGCGGTGGCTCACACCTGTAATCCCAGCACTTTGGGAAGCCGAGGCGGGCGGATCACGAGGTCAGGAGATTGAGACCATCCTGGCTAACACGGTGAAACTCCATCTCTACTAAAAATACAAAAACAAAATTAGCTAGGTATGGTAGTGGGTGCCTGTAGTCCCAGCTACTCAGGAGGCTGAGACAGGAGAATGGCATGAACCCAGGAGGCAGACCTTGCAGTGAGCCAAGATCCCTCCACCGCATTCCAGCCTGGGCGATAGAGTGAGACTCTGTCTCAAAAAAAAAAAAAAAAAAAATTAGGCCAGGTGCAGTGGCTCATGCCTGTAATCCCACACTTTGGGAGGCAGAAGTAGGTGGATCATTTGAGGTCAGGAGTTCGAGACCAGACTGATCAACATGATAAAACCCCGTCTCTACAAAAATGCAAAAAAATTAGCCGGGTATGGTAGTGCGCACCTGTAGTCCTAGCTACTTAGAGGGCTGAGGCAGGAGAATTGCTTGAACCTGGGAGACAGAGGTTGCAGTGAGCCGAGATTGTGACACTGCACTTCAGCCTGGGCAACAGAGTAAGACTCTGTCTCAAAAAAAAACAAAACAAAAAAAGTAGCCAGGTGTGGTGGCATGTTCCTGTAGTCACAATGAGGCAGGAAGATAGGGTCTGGAGGCAGGGAACATAAGGCCAATTCATACTTTAGCTATAACAGGAAATATTCTCTCCATAGGGCATACGCCGTAAATGACTTTGTAACTTTACTTCATCCTCTCCATTTACATAGGGTGTACCCGAAGTAACCAGTGGAATCCTCTAAGGAGTATATAAACTCCCAGAAATTCTGTAATGGGGTCTTTGAGCCTCATGCTCTGGCCGACTCCCACACTGTGGAGTGTACTTTGATTATCAATAAATCCTTTCATTCCTTCCTTGCTGTGTTAGTGCTTTTTGTCCAATTCTTTGTTCAAGACACCAAGAACATGGACACTCTACCGTTAACATGTTTCTGTTAACACCAGCTACTTGGGACGCTGAAGTGGGAGATCACTTGAGCCCAGGAGTTCAAGGTTACAGTGAGCTATGATTGTGCCACTGCACTCCAGCCTGGGCAACAGAGCTAGACCCTATCTATCTCAAAAAAGGTTTAAAAAAAACAAAAGAAGATACAGCAAAGCAGACATATGTTTTTGTCATTTTCGTGCTTCTTTCTAGTAAGAATTTAGAAGATGGATATGGGCCAGGTGCAGTGACTCACACCTGTAATCCCAACACTTTGGGAGGCCAAGGCGGGCGGATCACCTGAGGTCAGGAGTTTGAGACCAGCCTGGCCAAGGCGGCGAAACCTCATCTCTACTAAAAATACAAAAATTAGCTGGGTATGGTGGCTGGCGCCTGTAATTCCAGATACTTGGGAGGCTGAGGCAGGAGAATCGCTTGAACCTGGGAGGCGGAGGTTGCAGTGAGTGGAGATGGCTCCACTGTACTCCAGCCTGGGCAACAAGAGTGAAACTCCATCTCAAAAAGAAAAAAAAAGGGGGGGGGGTGGTCTATATATTAATCTTGGAAATGTTGAAAAAGAATTCTGATAGCCATGAGTGGGCGAGGAATTAATAACCTTGAGATGGAAACAGTGGAAGCAGAACAAGGCTATTGAATGTCAGGGAAAATCTACTTGGGCTCACTTCCTGGGTGAGAGGCAGCAGGACACCCAGTTAGGAGCAAGATCCCAGCAGTGAGGCCCTGCTCCCTGACTGCTTGCCCACAATGACGTCAGGAGAGAGGCCTCTGGGGTGTCACCTGCTCTGAAAGCCAATCTGCCTCTGAATGCTGCTTGCCCAAGCGAGGATGCCATGGCCATACAGTTTCAGGTATTTAACTTCCAGGGCATGACTGAGTGGAGGTGGAGGTGGCAGCAACATTACTGATGTCATGGTCTCTACCTCCATATTGTGGAGCCTTGGGAGAGAGTGTGAGAACAAAGGCAAGCTCCAGCTACTCAGGAGGCTGAGACAGGAGGATCTCGTAAGCCGAGTTCAAGGTTGCAGTGAGCTATGATCATGCCACTGCACTCCCACCTGAGTTACCGAGCAAGGCCCTGTCTCTAAAAGAACTTTTTAAAATAAAAGAACAACGGCAAGCAGCCTCCTAGGTGCTGAGTTGCTCTACTCTTACCTAGGGAGAAGGCTACCATTTACTGAGTCCTATTTTTTGCCAGCCACAGTGCAGATTTCCCTGCATTGTAATTTACATTGTTATTTACATTGTCATTGATGTCTCATCTCCTTATCAGAGCTGCATTATCCTACCACTTCTCTGATAGGACTCTTAAGGAATACTGTACAATGGTAAATGACTTGCCTAAGGTCACCCAACTGATTAATGTGACAGAGCCAGGGTTTTAAACCAAAACTATCTTTCTCCAAAGGTTCCAGACATGAAGCATGTGCTGTCCTGGGCCCTGAATATCAAGCCAGGTAGAGGAACCCCATCCTTCTGTTGTCATTTCAAGCCAGAGGCTCAAGCCAGGAGGAGTGAGGATCAAGATCAATAACTCAAAGCTGTTTAGAAGAAGCAGCCAAATTCAAGGAGGAGTGAGGAATTGTAGGTAGAGAAGCTTTGACCTGGGGAGAGATCAGGTATTTGTGAGCAGCAAAGGTAGGGTGGCAGACAGAGATCTAACAGGCCAGGTTGTTGAAGTCAAGGTCACAGTGTCTTGTCTTAACCGGCCCATGTCTCTTCTTGCCCTGCCCACTTGGTTCTTGACAGCATCCAGATGTATTGCTGGGGCCTGAAGGGAGCTCCTCCACCATAAGCGGCTCTTCCTCCCTTCACAGCGTCCTGTCCCACGGCTGGGTCATGGGCTCTGCAACTGGCCTTTGGGGCAAAGAAAAGGGAGGAATTGTGCTTTCTGAGAAGTGCTCAGGAATAACCTGGGTGGAGGTTTCTTCGTGTGAGGAACTCCAGCCTCTGAGTGGGCAGAGGAGCTCTTCGGCTTGCCCCCATTCCTCTGATGCGCCCCTAACCTGGCCCATAGTTTGGGTCGTTTGGGCAGCCCTGCATATTCCCTGAGCTGAGGGGCCTCTCCCAGGAGAGTGGGAAAGAATTCTGTCCTTTGTGTAACTCGCTTCATTATGTATGAGTGTTGGCTCCCTTGGTTGAAAAATGATCACTCTATTGGGCTCTCCCAGCTTGAGGCGAAAGCTTTTGGAAGCTCAGGCAGCTTGGAGGAGTTCGTGGATTAGAGAATGTTGAAGTTGGAGAACTATAGCGGGGCCTAAAAAATCTTCCAGAATCAAGACGGTGCCTGACGCCCTACCTAGCCCCTCTCCAGCACGGGAGCCCCGGGCCCTTGGCAATCATGTCTGCGCAGCTCGGGCCCCATATCCAACAGGGGAGCACGCCCCAATTTACTCTCACCCCACCAGTCGAGTGGAGGGCAGGTGACCTGCCAGTTCTCGAAAGAAGCCAGATGACTGACTTTGGTCGCCTCATCACAGGTTAATCCATAAGAAGAACTTGGAACAGCGCCCGGCAGAGTCTCAGCGCGCCCAAAGTGTGTGCGGGTATGATTACCATCGCCAGCAGCTGAGCTGGGAAAAGGATCTGACTAGATAATTTTGGCAATAACTCGACAAACTATCGAATGTGGACAGTGAAACGCATTCCAAGGTTTCTAAAAAGCTCCCGTTGTGACACCCTCTGTGTCCTCCCCAGGCCCGGCGGCCTCCGGGCCAGCGACACCCGACCTCGCGTGGTCCGGGCTACCCAAGGACGTCCCGAGGCGTGGCGGAGACTTGGCGGCTGAGTGCAGGCCGGGCTGCCACCCAGCAGGACCTGGGCGAGGCCTGCGGCCCGGGCGGGGCCAGGGTTGGGCTCTGTCAGAGCTGCGCAGCAGCCACCCCGCCCGGGCCTCCCTGCCCCCACCTGTGACCTGCATTCCGCGGTTCCTGTGCGGGGGCGGAGGGTGTAAAGGACAAGAGCAAATAAACGTCTGTGGCCCGGAGAAACTTCAACTCCTGGAATTGGTGCACCAAGGATACTTTAAGGCGAGGGGTCGGGGTGTGTAATAATTTACCCGGTTCATCTGTGTACACTGGCCTCTCTAGCTTACACCAACACATGTTTACCGGGTTCGCACCCGAGCCAGAGGCGGTTAGTTTAGTAATCCCACAGCGGCTTCTGCCTGCTTTCTAGGAGACGGATCTGGGCCCAGGGGAGGCTTCAAAACATTAACATTTCAAATAAATGCCCCCGGAGTTGGGGGCGGGTGCCTCGGACTGCTTCTCCCCCAGAACTCCCCTTTGCACTGGGGTCACCCCGGGCATTACCCTTGGGGCCGCCTGGGCTGCCTTTGTTGCGCAGGGGACCTTCCCGGCCATGTCAGTGGCCCGGCTGCTCTGCGGGACGGTCCTGGCTCCGAAAGCGGGCGCGGGGGCGCTGAGCCACGGCCCGCTCTAGATCGCGTCGGCTCAGCTGTCAGTTATCATCCGCGTGGTGCTGGGGCCTCCCGGGACCCGGGAGCCGCGGCAGATTAGGCCACCTGCCCCAACCTGGGTTTTGAGCTACTTATCTGAGGCTTGTGAGTCCAAAAGGGCTTAGCAACCGCAGCCGTGGCAGCCCCAAGGACATAAACCCCCGCACCTCCGAGCCTTCCTCTGTGGAGTACCTTGGAGGTGAGGCCTGCGCAGCCCCAGGAAGAGGGTGTGGGCGCAAACCCGCGGTGGGGAGCTAGGCCTGCCGGCTACACGGTTCCTGCCATTCTCTCTGCGCCCTTTCTCCCATGCTCGCAGTGTTCATCCAGCTGAAACTGATTAACACAGCAAACCCAACACCCACAGACCTGTGGCCCCTTCTTTCCCTTCTCGCCTCCTCGGCAACCCTTGAAAGCACTCAAGTACGAAGTTGTAATTGCAATTATAATTAACTGCGTTCGACTTGGGCTTCCCCAGGTCTTGGCTTCCGTTAGGACAGTGTCCCAGGTCTCCCTGTCCCAGGCAGCCCCAGTTCCCAAGAAATAGTTGAATGAATGGATGTTTGCATCCCCTAACCAACCTCAGACTGTGTACTCCTTTCTCTCCAAGCACAGAGATTCTACTGGAAGGCCCCAGGGATGGTGGAAAGGGCACTAGGCGTGAGGTTTGGTAAAATGAGGACAATACCGGTACCCCTCCATCTCTCCTTCCCAGAAAGGGATTTAGGAGGCACAAGTAAGAAAGCTACACGACTCCTGGCCAGTTGACAAGCAGAAGGTCCCGGCAACCTGGGTTTTATCTCCTGTTGTCCAGAAGCCACAGTGGGTCTCCTGATGCAGAGCCTGCCTGGCAGTGTTGTTACAGTGGGTTGCAGCAGACATGAGCAGGTCAGGAGAGCCCCCACCTCCAAACCCAGGAATATCAGAAGACCATCAGGTGATGGTCAGGAGGCTGTTAAGCTGTCTAAAATAGTAATTGATCACACCCAGCGCCAGAGAAAGGCAGTCTCCCCAACAGATAGAAAAACCCAAAACTGGTGATCAGCTTCCCAATTAGATCTCAGGAGTTGGGCGAGTAGGCTCAAGCATGTGACCTAAGAGACAAAATGGTGGAGTTTAACTGGCATATGAGTTCTCTCTGGGAATGTAGCAGGATCAGCCACAGACAAAACTCCTCAGACAATGAGTTAAAGAAGGAAGGGGTTTATTCGGCCAGGAGCATAGGCAAGCCTCCTGTCTCAAGAGCCGAGTTCCCTGAGTGAGCAATTCTTGTCCCTTTTAAGGGCTCACAACTCTAAGGAGGTGTGCGTGAGAAGGTTGCGATTGACTGAGCAAGCAGTGGGTACGTGACTGGGGGCTGCATGCACTGGTAATTAGATCAGAACAAAACAGGATAGGGATTTGCACAGTACTTTTCCATACAATGTCTATAATCTATAGATAACATAACCAATTAGGTCAGGGGTCGGTCTTTAACTATCAGGCCCAGGGTGTGGTGCCAGACTGTCTGCTTGTGGATTTCATTTCTGCCTTTTAGTTTGTACTTTTTCTCTCTTTGGAGGCAGAAATTGGGCCTAAGACAATATGAGGGGTGGTCTTCTCCCTTATTCCCCCCTTTGAGACTCTCACTCAATAGTGGGAGTTCTCACTTTCATTTTTACTACCTATGTCTTCTTGCAAGACAGATCAATAGTGATTTATATAGCACACTTGTGCTGAAGCATTTTGGTGAACTAAGGTAGCAATGAAGCTTTTTATCATTTGAAGAAGTACAGGTAGCAAACAAGGAACGGTAAGTAGTTTCCTATTACTATTATAACTCTTATAAGAGTTTTAAATCCTCCTAGCGCTGGGAACCATTTTCTAAACATGGCCCCAGGATCAAATCCATGCCACACTTGCACAGGCACATGTGCCAGTTTTGTCATATCTTTATGTCTTTAGCTACTTACCCTTGCTTATCTACATGTAGGCAGCAATTAGTAAAGTTAAATTTCCTACAGACCTCTCCTTCAGCTGCTGGCAAGTAGTCGAGAGCTAATCTATTTTGATAGACAGCATTTCTCATCTGAGTTTCTTGCCAGGCCAGAATAGTCAAGGCTCTGCCAGTTTTATTAGTGATTATTTTTAAGACAGCTTATAACTGTGTGATTCGGTTGATCATGTAAATGGAGGTCTGGTATCACTACGAGCCATCTTGTGCCTGAGTAGCAGGCCTACAATATTGTATGATTCTCTCAGGGGGCCATTTATCATTTTTTCAATTTCCTATAGCTATGCTTCTCTTTTCACGGGAAGCATAGACAGGGAAGCCCAGGAGTTCACCTGTTTTTATGGGCAGTAGGAAGAAAGATGGTTTAACAGTGCCAATAACACAACTACTTGTCCACTGGTCAGGGAGCTTAGCATAGGCTCTATGTCCACATATCCAGTATAGCCCAGTGGGGGCCGTCCAGTCCTGGTGGGATTCTGGGTGGGCCTAAACGGTCTGCAACTTTGGAAATTTACTGAATGGGTTTTTCTCTGTGTGGTTTGAACTCCACCATGTTGTCTTCCTGCAGGAAGGGTGAAGTCCTTCTCCACTGTTGCTATACAGTATTGTCTAATGATTGAGGCTTTTAGGACCTAGAAGTGATCAGGGTGATTCTTTTGGGCCAGGAATTCATCAGGAACTGGGTCTGTAGGTACTAATTATCGGGCTTCCTATGGCCATTGATCTCTTACTACAGTTCCTTCACATATATAGCATGTGACATTGAGAGACTTGGCTACATGCTCGGCTAATTGCAAAAACAAATTTCTTGTTTTTCCTGGAATTTCCGGTACTGACACTTTTAGTTTATCATAGAAGGTTTGAAATACTGGCTCAGGAGAGCATTTATAAACTTTTTCTGAAACCACAATATTTACTTGAAGATCTAGTCTGGCTCCATTAATTTTTAGGGTTACACGTTCCCCTTTTTTTCCAGCAAGGATCAGGGGATTGGTTATTACTAGCTCTAAGGGGTTACATTGTCCTTTAGTACAGGAAGGGCCATTTTTTTCTTTCTGAAGGTGGACTGGATCCTTTTCTTTTTTTTTTTTTTTATCTAAGTGGCCTAAATGGCACAAGACCAGTAGTTACATTTATTTCCACACAGTCCTAATTTATGACAGATGTACTTATTTTCTGCCATATAGCCTCTTTTCTAATTAAGAGAACTACACCTTATTCCTAACTTATTACTATTAATGACAGCACAGGCATCAAATTTTAAGGTGACTTGTTTGAGCACCCTTTCTTTTTTCTGTTTTGGCTAACACTTTACTCGTATCGTTTATAAGCCCCTACCAGTCCTCAGTCCTTAATCTTATTTTAAAAACTGTGGTCATGGGAGGCTCAGATGGGTCATAACACACATCAGGTTGGTCATTTCCTGGGCTACATACCTTGTATAGACTGACATTATACAAACAAGTTCTTTTTAGATTTCCAGTACACTCATAATAACTGTAAAATAATAGGACTGTAGCAACCTTTTGTCCTACCTCAGTGACTTGATGTATACACTGGGAACAGCCCTCAGTCTGAGGAAGGTCAGTTGAAGTCCCTACTGTGCAAGTCCAAATTTTAAGGAAAATGAGTCCCACAATGAGTTTCCTCATGCTTTGGCTGTGCGTGGACCAGTCAGTTTCCAGGTATGACTGGAGCAGGGCTTGTTGTCTTCTTCAGAGTCACTTTGCAGGGGTTAGCGAAGCTGCTCCCATACGTGTACTGCTCACAGTCTACTGATGTTCAAGGATGGTCTCAGAGGTTAGCCCTGCTAGAATAAACTGAGTCCAACACCTCTACACAGTTATGTTCAACTGGGTTCTCTGATACCGGGAGAAAGGTGGTGGGGTTTAGGGTGTTGCAAACTTCAGTGGTTATGTGGGGATTTTCACATAGCAAGCTTTGGTACTTGGTTAATCTAGCATTTGTTAACTAATAATGTCCTTTGGTATTTATTAAAGTTACCACAGCATAGGGAGCCTTTAGGTTAGTTTATATGGCCGAAGGGTTAGTTTATTTGCTTCTTGTGCTAACAGGGCCATTGCTGCTAGGGCCCTTAGACCTGGGGGTCAGCCTTTGGAAACCCTGTCTAGTTGTTTTAAGAGATAGGCCACTGGTCTTGGCCAGGGCCCCACAGTCTGGGTTAAAACTCCAACTGCCGTTTTTTTCTCTTTCTGACACATAGAGTGTGAAGAGTTTTGTCAGGGCAGGTAGCCTCAGGACTGGGTCCAACATGAGTTTTTCTTTTAACTCATGAAAACTTCGTTGCTGTTGGTTGTAATAGATGTAGTTTATCTAATTTACATTTTTATTAACTGTCACCTACTAAAATATTGGCTTAAATCCTGCAGTTATTTGATTTCAAGCTTTAAATTGATCTGGTATTCCTCATGGGACTCCAATTGCATCTAAATAGACATAAGAGTTGAAAGACCCATAAGGGGCTTCTCTTGCTTTACAATGTCTCATTTTTTTTCCTTCTGGTTGATGAAATGCCAGGGTGAAAGGGATAGCCAATTGGACTAAAGTACAAGTGCCACTCCAATTATTAGGCAGAGTGCCCAGTAAAGGTCCACCACAATACCACCACACATCCGCTCAGGGATGAACAAGGGCTGACTGATTGATAAGCTCTTGAAAATTCTTAAGCTCATCACATCCCTTCAGGTCTCTAAGGAATGCTAAGTTTCCTCCCTGTCGTGAGAGACACGAAGTGAACTTAGTGTTGGGAGACAGAAGCTAGATGGCCCTCAGAAGCTGACCCGCAAGGTGCTGGACTTCGGGAAATAGCAGAGAGAGTTTGGAATGACTTATTACTCTAGGCTGTAGAATTCTGGAAAAGAGCAACTATGCAGCCTATGCCTGGTCAACTGGAGGACCACCTTAGTGGAAGGGGGACAGTCTGGGCCTCTGGCCTGCCATGTGCACAAGCATAATAATTGCTTTTGTTTAATGTGCAGATGGAATATTTGATCCATTTTAACCAGGCATTTGCATCTTGGTATCCTGTCTTAATTGCTTAAGTTTGTTGTAAGTCTTTGACTTCTATGATCCTCTAGTAAAATGAATGTATGGTTTTAGGAAATTACAAAAATTGGTTGGGGCAGTCCATCCTTGCTCTTTAGTGGTCCACAGAACGTTGGACCAACTATGGCATGAAAGCTCTACATCGTGGGGCAACACTCCTCCTTGGCAATGGGGTCTTTATTGAAATCTCCCCAGATTAAATGGTCCTAGTTTACTAATGCCCAGTCTGAGGAAAGTCAGGAGGGACAGAAGTACTTTTCTGAAGTAGAAAACTGTCTTTGACTTGGCAAGTCCCCACAGGGTATAACAAGGCAAGCATTAAATGCAATAGTTCGAGGCAAAATTGACTTGGTTATGTTAATAACTAGATGGTCAGCAATAGAGCACGGAAAGAAGAAAGAGTAATAGAATAGATGAAAAAAGTTAGATTTTTCTTAGCTTTAGTTTGGTAGGGTCTTCCCCTGGGACTGTGGCCTGCAACTCTGGAGCGGGTGGCACTTTCTTGACTCGGGTGTGATGAGTCCATCCTTTTTTGCTGTACTAACAGCAGTCTTGGTGGTTAACAGCACAAATAGGGTCCTTCCCAGGCTGGCTCGAGTTTTTCTTCTTTCCACCCTTTGATGAGAACGTGATCTTCAGGCTAGTGCTGGTTTACCGGAAATTCTAGGTGTGGTACATGTGCTAAAAGACTTTTAGTTTTTGAGAGAAAAGAAAGTGGAAGATAAACCAAGTATATAATTTCTAAGAAATTGACCTTTTGTTTTAAATGTGGGGACCTTGGCAGTGGACTTTATAGTCCTTAGTGCTTTTTTACTGAGAAATTTCCTTTAGCACCTATTTTTGTTCATTTTTAGACCAAAGAAAGCTAAACACTATTTTATATTTAATAATGCTTTTTGTATGATTTTTATACCAGATAAGCTAAATTTTATCTTTATATTAGTGTGTTATTAATGTTAAACCTAATTTTAATAAAACTTTATAGACACATTTATCTAATTTTTAGTGTTTGATTATAAGGTAAGATTTTATAGACTCTTTTTAACCTTTTATAATTTTTGCTAAAGAGCAGGTTGGTACTTTAAGAAAAAGCTGTTATGCTTTTACTTTAACGTCTAGTTCACAGAAAAACTGGATAATACTTCTTTAACTTTAGCTAATATGTTTACACACAGAATTCTCTTTACAATTAACGTTTTAGAACTTGCTTAAACCTTCAAAACAATAATTTTTTTAACTTTTTAATGTAGGTAAAAATGTACATTCTTATGCTTCCTTATAATCCTTTTACTAAAGGTATATTTTACTTTTTTTATACACCTTGAACATAAACTGTTTTTTTTTTTCTTTTTTTTTTCTTTTCTTTTTTTTTTTTTTTGAGACGGAGTCTCGCTCTGTCGCCCAGGCTGGAGTGCAGTGGCTGGATCTCAGCTCACTGCAAGCTCCACCTCCCGGGTTTACGCCATTCTCCTGCCTCAGCCTCCCGAGTAGCTGGGACTACAGGCGCCCGCCACCTCGCCCGGCTAGTTTTTTGTATTTTTAGTAGAGACGGGGTTTCACCATGTTAGCCAGGATGGTCTCGATCTCCTGACCTTGTGATCCGCCCATCTCGGCCTCCCAAAGTGCTGGGATTACAGGCTTGAGCCACCGCGCCCGGCCTGTTTTTTTTTCTCAATAGTTTTACATTCAGGAGGCCTAGTTACTTTTAAATTATACAACATTTTTTGCATAAATTCTTTTATTAACACACATTTTTTTAAATAACTTTTTTTCTACAAATTTTACAGGCAATTTTTCAACATGCCTTAACTTTCTGACTTATTACAAACATTTGTTTCTTTAAACAACCAGTTAATATATTTCAGGACAAGAATTTACCATATAACACTCTTTTTATATAAATTCCACACCACCCCCCTTGTTTTCCTTTTTATTCCTTTTTTTTTCCCCCAAAGATGATAATCATTCTTTTCTAAAGCAAACCTGTTTTTATGTCTGTGGACTAGATTGTCTGAGGCCAAAAGAATAGAAGCTACTATAATACATGTTACACTCTTAACTTTTAGCAAACTTTACTTTTCTTGAAAACCTTGTAAGTTTGGGATTTTAATTATCCTTTGCTATTAGTAAGACCTTGTTTTGTCCAAATTAACTTAGAATTGGTATAGATGGCTTTTTTTCTTTTTTTTTTTTTTTTTTTTTTTTTTTTTGAGACGGAGTCTCACTGTGTCTCCCAGGCTGGAGTGCAGTGGCGTGATCTCGGCTCACTGCAAGCTCCGCCTCCCGGGTTCACGCCATTCTCCCGCCTCAGCCTCCCAAGTAGCTGAGACTACAGGCGCCCGCCACCACGCCCGGCTAGTTTTTTGTATTTTTAGTAGAGACGGGGTTTCACCATGTTAGCCAGGATAGTCTCGATCTCCTGACCTCGTGATCCACCCGCCTCGGCCTCCCAAAGTGCTGGGATTACAGGCTTGAGCTACCGCGCCCGGCCGGCTTTTTTTCTTAACTACTTGTATATCTCTTTCTCTCTTTCTTTCTCTTTGACTTTCCCTCTCTTTGACTTTCCTTTTGCCTCTGTCTCTTCCTCTCTCTGTCTGCCTCTCTCTTTCTTTCTCTCTCTTTCTCCTTGACTCCCTCTTTGTCTCTCTCTTTCTCGCTGTCTCTTCCTCTCTCTCTTTGCCTCTTTTCCTCTCTGTCTCTTTCTTTTCTCTCTCTCTGCTGGTCTTTTCTTGCCTTTTTCACTTATGCTGCTGTTCTCTCAACCACTGTGTGTTGGGGGCGAGAGGTCTAAAACCAGCTGTAACCAAGTGTCTATGTACAGGAACTGGTCTGGGTTCCCTGGCTTACAGGTTACCTTGTGCCATACCTTTGAAACAAGGGACCTGTCCAGGCTTCCTTCTAATGGCCAGCTTACCTCTAATGCTGGCCAGTCTATCTCACACAAAGTTTTAAGTTTTCCCAGTGTCATAGTATTCCATAGTCTCCCTTAAATCCTTTTTTGAAAATTTTCAACATAGTTCCTAGTGGTGTGGGCTTACTTTGTGCCTCACCTATGTTTCTTCAAGACAAAACACCACACTCACACCACATGCACACCACAAAACAAAGAACAGGTAAAAAGGGCACACACACGCTTTTGTAGTTTACACCAAAGCAAAATCAAAACCAAAACCAGAGTATCCAGAAATCCAAGCCAGGTCAAAACCAAAACCAAAGTATCAAGAAATCCAAGTCAAAAACAAAAACCAAAGTGCCGGTACAGTCACACCATGGGTGATCAGGCCACGCTTCCACTCAAATGAATTAGGTAAGTTCCCAAGACCAGACCTGTCAAGCAGTTCAAACCAAGTCAAAACCAAAACCAAAACCAAAGTGCCAATAAAGGCACACCGTGGGTGATCAGACCACGCTTCCACTCAAACGGAGTGGGCAAGTTCCAAAGACTAGTCTTGCCAAGTTTCAGATGTCCAGACTCCAAGTACCAGTTCCTTTCCAGTGTTCAGCCACTGTGTTGATCCTCCACAGGGGCCTGCCACACACTGCTCTGGTGAGGCGTACCACTGGGGCAAATGCCTACCTGGGAGCGCTCTCAGGATCCGCATCGCTAGGGCTGGTCGGAGTCCCCTGCAGGAATGTTCCAGAGGGCAGGCTCAAGCCTAAGGAGCTGCCTCGACCATTCGCCAATCACCTTGCTTCCCGGTCGGGGAACCAAGAAATGTAGCAGGATGAGCCACAGACAAAACTCCTCAGACAATGAGTTAAAGAAGGAAGGGGTTTATTTGGCCAGGAGCATCGGCAAGCCTCCTGTCTCCAGAGCCAAGCTCCCCGAGTGAGCAATTCTTGTCCCTTTTAAGGGCTCACAACTCTAAGAGGGTGTGTGTGAGAGAGTCATGATTGATTGAGCAAGCAGGGGGTACGTGACTAGGGGCTGCATGCACTGGTAATTAGATGGGAACAAAACAGGATAGGGATTTTCACAGTGCTTTTCTATACAATGTCTGTAATCTATAGATAACATAACCGATTAGGTCAGGGGTCAATCTTTAACTTCCAGGCCCAGGGTGTGGCACTGGGCTGTCTGCTTGTGGATTTCATTTCTGCCGTTTAGTTTTTACTTTTTCTCTCTTTGGAGGCAGAAATTGGACATAAGACAATATGAGGGGTGGTCTCCTCCCTTAGGAACACTCAACTGGTAAGAGAAAAATACCTTGTGAGCATGCACACCACTTCAGTAAACACACTGTGCCAGGGGCCCCTCCCAAGTGCTGGCAGGCCACCCCAAGGGAAGAATCAGGGGAGAAGGGATACAACCACCCCACACACCCTCCAAGCTTGCCAGCTTATAAGATTCCAAGTCAAAGGCCAAACCGTGCACTTGAATCTCTCAAATCACCCAGTTGGCCCTCTTCCAAGTGTACTTTTAATTTTGTTCCTGCTCTAAAACTTTTTATTTTATTTATTTATTTATTTATTTATTTATTTATTTTGTGAGAGTCTTTGTCACCCAAACTGCAGTGCAGTGGTGCGACCTCTGCTCATTGCAACTTCCACCTCCCAGGTTCAAGTGATTCCCCTGCCTCAGCCTCCCAAATAGCTGGAATTACAGGCATGCACCACCACCTAATTTTTGTATTTTTAGTAGCCGTGGGGTTTCACCACATTGGCCAGGCTGGTCTTGAACTCCTGACCTCAGATGATCCACCTGCCTTGACCTCTCAAAGTGCTGGTGTGTCCAGAGTTGGTTCGTGGTCTCACTGACTTTATAAGAATGCAGCTGGGGACCTTTGCAGGTGAGTGTTACAGCTCCTGAAGATGGCACAGACCCAAAGAGTGAGCAGTAGCAAGGTTTCTTGTGAAGAGCAAAAGGACAAAGCTGCCACAGTGTGGAAGGAGACCCGAATGGGTTGCCACTGCTGGCTGGGGCGTGGCCAGGTTTTATTCCCTTATTGTCACCCTCCGCCCCACCACACTCTATGTTCCATTTCTGTCCTATCAGAGTGTCCTTTTTTCAATCCTCCCCGCAGATTGCCTACCTTTAGAATCCTGCTGATTGGTGTGTTTTACAGAGTACTGATTGGTGCATTTTACAATCCTCCTGTAAGACAGGAAAGTTCCCCAAGTCCCCACTGGACCCAGGAAGTCCAGCTGGCTTCACTTCTCACTGGAATTACAGGTGCGAGCCACCACACCCAGCCATGTGCTTTTACTTTTGTTTCTGCTCTAAAACTTTAATAAAACTTTCACTTCTGCTCTAAAACTTGCTTCTCTCCCCCTGTCTTATGTCACTTGGTGGAATTCTTTCTCCTGAGAAGGCAAGGATTTGCCACCACTTACAGACTTTGGTGCCTACATTCCCTGGTGCTAACAATGTCAACCTTTGAGAAACAGATATATTTATTTTATTTTATTTATTTATTTTTTTTTCTGAGACAGAATCTTGCTCTGTTGCCTAGGCTAGAGTGCAGTGATGTGATCTCGGCTCACTACAACCTCCGCCCCTGCCTGGATTTAAGCAATTCTCCTGCCTCAGTCTCCGGAGTAGCTGGGATTACAGGTATGTGCCACCACACCTGGCTAATTTTTGTATTTTTAGTAGAGATGAGATTTCACCATATTGGCCAAGCTGGTCTTGAACTCCTGACCTCGTGATCCACCCACCTTGGCCTTCCAGACTGCTGGGATTACAGGTGTGAGCCACCACACCCGGCCAAGACATGTTTCGTTAAGTCTGTCATCTGAAAAATGTGCATGTCCTTCTGGTTTTGTGTGCACCCTGTTTCAGGCTCCCCCATGAAGTTTGCCCAAGCCCAGGTTTAGGAATCTTGTTCTGCACCTTCCTGATACCCACTTTCCTTCTTATGCCCCTTGCTGACCCACTTGCTGTTCCCCAGCAGGCAGCTCGGGCTGTCCAGCTTGTTTCTTACTAGCAGTGAGCTTGGTTATGGGAGTACCCCCTTTCTCTACACCCACCTCCACCCAAATTATTTCCTTTCACCCTTCCTCTGCGGCAGCCGGGTGTCCTTAGCTCCCAGCCTCACCAGCAACTTGGTGAGACTTCTGATGTGGCACCCACTGCCTAGGGGTTGTCTCAGTCCCCATGGCTCACACACTCCTGGGGCAGGGCCTTGACTTCACTTTATATCCTTCCCTCTACCCCGTTAGGCCAGTGGATTCTCAGAATTCATAGCATTACCTTGCTGAGTGGGCAGTGCTCCAGGACACCTGTGATGACTTCACTTCCAAGGTAATCCACCAAACGTTCCTTTGACTGGAGATGCCACCAAGAAATCTCCAGACATTGGAAGGCATGCATAATAAATCCTAGGACTCGGAAACCTGTCAGGATTCTTCCACATGAAATGAGTGGTAAGGCTGGAGAACTACTTTGGGGCTTCCCACATTGAGGGCTCTGCTTATATCCTGTGGGCTGCTCCACAGCAATGGAGTGAGATGCTCAGCAGATGCTAATGGAGGCCTTTCATGTACCAGGCAGCAAGCTGGGGCTGAGGAGTCTAAAACAGCCGGCAGCCATAGTGTCTGCTTTTCAAGAGCACTTCCTGCTCTTCCTGAGCCACTCTGAAGGCTTAAAATTTCTTTCGGCCCCTCCCACAACATTAGCTTCTCCTTTCTTTGTGTTTCATCAGTGCCCACCTGAGCCAGGCTGGGACCCACCTGAAGGAAGGCCACCAAACAGCATCTAAGCCTGACTGCCAAAGGAAAGGCAGGACAGGTATTCTGAGGTTGGACACAGGTCAATCTGAGGTGGTTGGCCCTGGGGATGCAACAGTTGTTGTTGTTGTTGTTTGTTGTTTTTTGAGATGGAGTTGTGCTCTGTTGCTCAGGTTGAACTGCAATGGCACTATCTCAGCTCACTGCAACCTCTGCCTCCCGAGTTCAAGCATTTTTCCTGCCTCAGCCTCCCAAGTAACTGGGATTACAGGTGCCTACCACCACACCCAGCTTATTTTTGTATTTTTAGTAGAGATAGGGTTTCACCATGTTGGTCAGGCTGGTCTCGAACTCCTGACCTCGTGATCCTCCTACCTCAGCCTCCCAGAGTGCTGGGATTACAGGCATGAGCCACCATGCCTGGCCCTCAACAGTTTGTTTGTTTGTTTGTTTGTTTGTTATGGAGTCTTGGTCGGTCACCCAAGCTGGAGTGCAGCAGCACCATCTCGGCTCACTGCAACCCCCACCTCTGGGTTCAAGTGTTTCTCCTGCCTCCGTCTCCCAAGTAGCTGGGATTGCAAGCATGTGCCACCACTCCCAGCTAATTTTTTTGTAGTTTTGGTAGAGACGGGGTTTCACCATGTTGGCCAGGCTGGTCTCAAACTCCTGGCCTCAAGTGATCCACCTGCCTCAACCTCCCAAGGTGCTGGGATTACATGCATGAGCCACCGGGCCCGGCCTTCAACAGTTTTTAAATTAAAAAAAAAAAAAAAAGGCCGGGCGCGGTGGCTCAAGCCTGTAATCCCAGCACTTTGGGAGGCCGAGACGGGTGGATCACGAGGTCAGGAGATCGAGACCATCCTGGCTAACACGGTGAAACCCCATCTCTACTAAAAAATACAAAAAACTAGCCAGGCGAGGTGGCGGGCGCCTGTAGTCCCAGCTACTCAGGAGGCTGAGGCAGGAGAATGGCGTAAACCCGGGAGGTGGAGCTTGCAGTGAGCTGAGATCCGGCCACTGCACCCCAGCCTGGGCGACAGAGCAAGACTCCATCTCAAAAAAAAAAAAAAAAAAAAAAGGCTGGGTGCAGTGGCTCACGCCTGTAATCCCAACACTTTGAGAGGCCGAGGTGGGTGGATCACAAGGTCAGGAGTTCAAGATCAGCCTGATGAATATAGTGAAGCCCCACCTCTACTAAAAAAATACAAAAAATTAGCCAAGCGTGGTGGTGGGTGCCTGTAATCTCAGCTACTCGGGAGGCTGAGGCAGAAGAATTGCTTGAACCTGGGAGGCGGAGGTTGCAGTGAGCCGAGATCACGCCACTGCACTCCAGCCTGGGGAGACAAAGCAAGACTCCATCAAAAAAAAAAACGAAAAAAGAAAATGGGACTTTACCTTGTGGTTCCACTCCTAAAAATCCACACCCCTAGTTCAACCATGAGAAAAACACCAAATAAATTCTATTAGAGGGATATCCTACGAAACCCTGAACTTGGCTGGGCACAGTGGCTCATGCCTGTAATCCTAGCACTTTGGGAGACCAAGGTGGGCACATCACTTGAGGTCAGGAGTTCGAAATCAGCCTGGCCAACTGGTGAAACCCTGTCTCTACTAAAAATACAAAAAAATTAGCTGTGCATGGTGGTGGACCCCTGTAATCCCAGCTACTGAAAAGGCTGAGACAGGAGAATCGCTTGAACCCGGGAGGCGGAGCTTGCAGTGAGCTGAGATCCGGCCACTGCACTCCAGCCTGGGTGACAGAGCAAGACTCTGTCTCAAAAAAGAAAAAACAAAACACAACACAACAACAACAACAAAAAAAAAACACTGAACTTAAAGTACCCCTTAAAATTGCCATGGTCAGCCAGGTGCAGTGGGTCATACCTGTACAATTCCAGCATTGTGGGAGGCTGAGGCAGGTGGACAGTTTGAGCTTAGAAGTTCAAGACCAGCCTGGGGAACATGGTGAAACCCCATCTCTACAAAAAATACAAAAAAATTAGCCGAGTTTAGCGGTGCACACATGTAGTCCCAGCTACTTAGGAAGGTGAGGTAGGAGGATGGCTTGAGCCCGGGAGGCGGAGGTTGCAGTGGGCCAAGATCAGGCCCCTGTATGCCAGTCTGGGTGACAGAGCCAGACCCTGTCTCAAAAAAAACATTGTCACAGTCATTAAAATAAGGAAAGTCAGGCATACTGTCCCAGCTAAGACCAGCATAAGGGGACATGACAGGTAGATGTAATATGGTATCCTAGATGGGCTCCTGCAACATGAGAAGGCTATTAGGTAAAAATTAAGAAAAGCTGAGTAAAGTATGGACTTTAGTTAGTGATATTATATCAATATTTGTTCATTAATTTTAACAAGTATACCATACTAATGTAAGATATTAATAATAGGGGAAACTGAATGCAAGGTATATGGAAATTTTCTGTATATGTCAATTTTTCTGTAAATCTTTTTTTTTTTTTTTTAGATGGAGTCTCACTCTGCCCCCAGGCTGGAGTGCAATGGCATGATCTCGGCTCCCAGCTCACTGCAACATCCGCCTCCCGAGTATCTGGGATTATAGGCGCCCACCACTACACCCTAGGCTAATTTTTGTATTTTTAGTAAAAACGAGGTTTCACCATGTTGGCCAGGCTGGTCTCAAACTACTGACCTCTAGTGATCTGCCCACCTCGGTCCCCCAAAGTGCTGGGATTACAGGCGTGAGTCACTATGCCTGGCCAATTTTTCTCTAAATCTAAAACTGTTCTAAAAATAAAGTCGATTATTTTATTTATTTGTTTGTTTATTTTGAGACAGAGTCTAGCTCCATCAGCCAGGCTGGAGTGCAGGGGCACAATCTCGGCTCACTGCAACCTCTGCCTCCCGGGTTCAAGTGATTCTCCTGCCTCAGCCTTTTCAGTAGCTGGGACTAGAGGCACCTGCCACTACACCCGGCTAATTAAGTCTATTATTTTAAAAATTACATCTGTTTGTTTATTTGGATTTTTTTTTTTTTTTTTTTTTTTTTTTTTTTTTTTTTTAGACAGAATCTTGCTCTGTCACTTAGGCTGGAGTGTAGTTGCACAATCATGGCTCACTGCAGACTTCACCACCTGGGCTCAATCAATCCTCCTGCCTCAGCCTCCCAAGTAGCAGGGACTACAGGCATGCATCACCGTGCCCAGCTAATTTTTATGTTGTTGTTTTTTTTTTTTTTTGTAGAGATGTGTCTCACCGTGTCGCCCAGGCTGGCTGGCTATGTTTTTCTCTTTTCTGTAGAGACAGGGGTCTCACTATGTTGCCCAGGCTGCTATCAAACTCCTGGGCTCAGCCTCCCAAAATGTTGGGATTACAGGTGTGAGCCATCACACTTGGCCTAAAAGCTACATCTGTTTTTTTTTTTTTTTTTTTTTTTTTTTTTTTTTTTTTGAGGCGGAGTCTCGCTCTGTCGCCCAGGCTGGAGTGCAGTGGCGCGATCTCGGCTCACTGCAAGCTCCGCCTCCCGGGTTCCCGCCATTCTCCTGCCTCAGCCTCCCGAGTAGCTGGGACTACAGGCGCCGCCACCACGCCCGGCTAATTTTTTTGTATTTTTAGTGGAGACGGGGTTTCATTGTGTTAGCCAGGATGGTCTCGATCTCCTGACCTCGTGATCCGCCCGCCTCGGCCTCCCAAAGTGCTGGGATTACAGGCTTGAGCCACCGCGCCCGGCCTACATCTGTTTTAATATGAACTACCTAATACCTGGCAAGATGATGGGCTGAGGGGAGACCAGCAGGCTGAAGCCTCAGAGCCTCAGAGCATCCACCTCTGTTAGTGCATTCCTGCCATAGAAAGTTCATTTCGGAAAGAGGAATATTATCCTTTTTTTTTTTTTTTTTTTTTTTTTCCAGACAGGGTCTCACTCTGTTGCCCAGGCTGGAGTGCAGTGGTGCGATCTCGGCTCACTGCAATCTCTGCCTCCTGGGTTCAAGTGATTCTTATGCCTCAGCCTCCTGAGTAGCTGGCATTGCAGGTGCCTGCCACCATGCCCCCCTAATAATCCAGCAAGGAATACTATTCCTTTTTAAATGACTGGCAGTTAGGACTGTTTGTTTTGTTTGCAGCAACCATGTGAAGGCAAAGCCACCCATGTGGTTTGGAAGGGCAGGAACTGGTCCTGTGCCAAGCTGTGCCTTCTCTCTCTGTGGTGGAGGGGGTGGTGGGGCCTGCAGGGAACTGGGCAAACTCAGGCCCTGCCAAAAGGGATGACAGATGCTCCCCTCCAGCTGGCAATAGCCGTGGGACAGAGAGGACCCAGAACTGCCAGATCTTTCCATATTTCAAAAGAAATGATTAATCTAGCTTTTCATGAGAAGTCTCCTGATTTTTAAATGTTGCCAAGTAATTCTAATTTTATTTAAACACTGCTCACTATATAAACAATATACATCCAGCTCAGTATACAATACACATCCAGTCAAGCACTACCTAGGTTGAGTTACTCAAGGGTGGGATAATATGGTTTTATTCTTTCTGTGCCCCTCAGGACCTAGCACAGCACCTGATGTGTAATTGGTACTCCAAAATATATATGGAATAATGAACAAAATAATACAGTTAGGGAAATGAGACATACATATACTGACAATTATTTATTTATTTATGTTGATATGGAGTTTCACTCTTGTTTTCCAGGCTGGAGTGCAATGGCATGATCTCATTTCACTGCAGCCTCCATCTCCCGTGTTCAAGTGATTATCCTGCCTCAGCCTCTTGAGTTGCTGGGACTACAGGCATGCGCCATCATGTCCAGCTAATTTTTGTATTTTTGGTAGAGACAGGGCTTCACCATGTTGGCCAGGCTGGTCTCGAACTCCTGTCCTGAGGTGATCCTCTTGCCTTGGCCTCCCAAAGTGCTGGGATTACAGGCTTGAGCCACTGCGCCCAGCCTATATTGACAATTAATGATCAAACAGATAAATAGAATGGGTTGCGATGCAAATCACCACCATGCATCTTTGTGATTCTCCCAGCAATGCAGTATTGATTTTGATTTACAATTTTGGCATAGTTAGCTCCAGGGGTTTCCACTTGGATGCCTTCATTGCATGAACTAAGGGGGTATTATGGTGATTCTCACAATGGCTAAATATGGCTATTCAGGAATGGGGGAATAACTCCAGAATATTTTTGAGCATGTATCAGTCAGCTTAGGCTGTTATAGTGAAGTAACAAATGACCCAAATGTCAGAGGCTTACAATGAAAAATTTTTTTTCTCATATTGTATGTCCATCTTAGAGTAACTTCAGTTCTGCTTCAGGCCATCTTTGTTTGGGTACCCAGGCTGACAGTAGGCCCAATCTGGATGTTGCCAGAGGAAAAAGAGAGATGGCAAACCACACACTGCCTTAAACCTTCTGCTCAGAAGTGACATGTCACTAATGCTCACATTGCATTGACCAAAGTAAGTCTGCCCTCTATGGAGGATGAATGTGTGGTTTTTCCACAGGGCAGTAATACAATATGTCACGATTGGCCTTTCTGGTCTCAGGCCTGATGTCATTGGGATGGGGAAAGACTATAGTGCCTCAGAATCAAGCTAAAATACCATTTATCACCTGATCACCATAAACTCAATTCCTACCAGTGGATCAAAGAGGCGTTCTGGATCCCCAGAAAAGAGAGGTAGAGCTCATTATTGTGTCCCATAATCTCAGAGAAAATTATTTTTTTCCCCCACTGCACAGTTAATCTGGAAAAAGCTTGTAGGCCTGTAGTGGTTAATTTTATGTGCCGAGTTGACTAAGCCATGGGTTGCCTAGATATTTAGTTAAACATTATTCTGGGGACCTGGCGCAGTGGCTCATGCCTGTAATCCCAGTACTTTGGGAGGCCCAGACAGGTGGATCAGGAGGTCAGGAGTTTGAGATGAGCCTGGCCAACACAGTGAAACCCTGTCTCTACTAAAAATACAAAAATTAGGCCAGGCGCAGTGGCTCACACCTGTAATCCCAGCACTTTGGGAGGCCGAGGTGGGTGGATCACGAGGTCAGGAGATCGAGACCATCCTGGCTAACACGGTGAAAACCCGTCTTTACTAAAAACACACACCAAAAAACTAGCTGGGCGTGGCAGCATGTGCCTGTAGTCCCAGCTACTCAGGAGACTGAGGCAGGAGAATGGCATGAACCCGGGAGGCGGAGCTTGCAGTAAGCCAAGATCACGCCACTGCACTCCAGCCTGGGCGACACAGAGAGACTCTGCCTCAAAAAAAAAAAAAAGTACAAAAATTAGCCAAGCATGGTGGTACACACCTGCAGTCCCAGCTACTTGGGAAGCTGAGGCAAGAGAATCGCTTGAACCCAGGAGGCAGAAGCTATGGTGAGCCAAGATCATGCCACTGCACTCCAGCCTAGGCAACAGAGTGAGACTCCATCTCAAAAAAACAAAACAAAACATTATTCTGAGTATGTCTGTGAGAGTGTTTCTGGATGAGATTAGCATTTGAACCAGTAGACTTAGTAAAGCAGATGGCCCTCCCCAGTGTGGGTGGAACTCATCCATAAACTTGACTGTTTCTATTTGAGTGTCTGTGACCTGGGACATCAGTCTTCTCCTGTCTTTGGACTTAGTAATGCACTACAACTTACACCATCAACTATCCTGGGGCTCTAGCTTGCCAACTGCAGTTCTTGGGACTTCTCAGCCTCTATACTCATGTGAGCAAATTCCTTATAATAAATCTCTTGCTGGGCATAATAGCTCACGCCTGTAATCCCAGCACTTTGGGAGGCTGACTTGGGCAGATTGCTTGAGTTCATGAGCATCCTGAGCTACACAGTGAAACCCTCTCTCTACAAAAAATACAAAAATTAGCAGGTCATGGTGGTATGTGCCTGTAGTTCCAGCTACTCAGGAGGCTGAGGGTGGAAGGATGGCTTGAGCCCAGAAGGCAGAGGTTGTAGTAAGCTGAGATTGCACCACTGCACTCCAGGACAATAGCACCAGATCTTATCTGAAAATAAATAAATAAATATCTGTGTGTGTGTGTACACATAAATGTATATGTGTGTGCATATATATATATATGTATATGTATGTATAGATAAATGTATATAGGTATATGTATGTATATATGTATATATACACATATATGATATATACACACACCATATTTATTTATTGATTGATTGATTTATGGTTCTTTTTACTTGGGGAACCCACATTAATACAGATTTTGGTACTAAGAAGTGGGGTGTTGCGTAACAAATACCTAAACATATGGAGGCACCTTTGGAACTAGACAGTGGGTAGAGGCTGCAAGAGTTTTGAGGTAAGTATTAGAAATATGGACATTAAGGGAAATCCTGTTGAAGTCACAGGCAGAAATAAGGAACATGTTATTGGAAACTGAAGGAATGATGATCCTCATAATAAAATGGCAAAGAACTTGGCTGAATTATGTTCCTGTGTTTTGTGGAAGATAGAATTTGTGGGTGATAAAACTGGATATTTAGCTGAGGAGATTTCTAAGCAAAGTGTTGAAGGAATGGTTTGGTTCCTCCTCATTGCTTACAGTAAGGTGTGAGAAGAGAGAGATGAATTGAAAAAGGAATTGTTAAGCAAAAAAGCACCAGAACTTGAAGATTTGGATGATCCTCAGCCTGTTTGTATTGCAAAAAATAAGAAAGCTTGTTCTGAAAGGAATACTAAGGGTGTGACCAGACTATCACTTTGCCAGTTTGAACAAAAGGGGACAGATATGGGATGAAATGAAGAAAAACTGTTGGACTTTTTAGATTCTATGAATCTAAGAACAATGAAGCTATTTGGCTGCAAAATGTGTGTTTTTCTTCAAAAAGATGGAAAAATGACCTTAAGAACCCCAATGGCAATTCAGAGACCTGCCTCAATTTCAACTGGCCAGATGGCCACCACTTAAAGTCTTGGAGGTGGAATCATCATGCAAAGCCTTCAGACTAGGCTGCCTAGAGCCTTGGAGGTCACACCCTACTTGGCAGAGCTGCAGAGGTAGGATCACTGTCCCAGTGAGCCCTGAAGGTGGACCAACACCCCAGTGGGTCCACACAGCAAAGCATCAAACCAAAGAGGATTTTTCTCAGACTTAAGATCAAATGGAACACACCTTGATAAGTGTTGACTTGCTTGGGACATATCACCCTGTCCTTCTTTCCTATTTCTTTCTTTTTTTTTTTTTTTTTTTTTTTTTTGAGACAGAGTTTCGCTCTTGTTGCCCAGGCTGGAGTGCAATGGCACAATCTCGGCTCACTGCAACCTCCACCTCCCGGGTTCAAGCAATTCTCCTGCCTCAGCCTCCCTAGTGACTGAGGAAGAGAAGGAGATCTCTCTCTTCACATACATGCACCTTGGCCATGTGAGGGTATAGCAAGAAGGCAGCCATCAACAAGCCAGGAAAAGAGAGATGTACAGCCCATATGTTTCTACAGGATCAGGTATAACTGAAAAACTCTAAGTCTGGCAAACTGAGGCTTGACTCAAGCCATCATGATAAAAAGAAATAGTTTTTGTCCCAATTTGCAAGCCTGAGTCAGCTTCAGGTCCAGAGCCCCTTGAATAAATGCGCCCTGAAGGAAAGCGCCTACAATAACTTTCTGAGTATATAGTATAGCACTTCCTCCAAGCCTTTCCTTAGGAGGCCTTGTGTTAATCAACTTGGGCTGCTAAAACAAAATATGATAGATTGGGTGACTTAAACAACAGAAATTTAACTCTCACAGTTCTGGAGGCTGGGAAGTCCAACATCAAGGTTCTGGCTAATTCAGTTCCTGGTGAGGTGATTTTTTTTTTTTTTAATTCAAATCGTTTTCATTCTGTCATTCACATGAGGAACACTGGTTGAGAAAGGTTGCACTAAAAAAGTATTAGGGGATAATCACATCAGCAACTTACTCTCAGATGCTTCTTCATTGGGAGTGGGGAGGGAATCTGAGATTATTTCAAGTTTAAAAAGAAAGAAAGACAAAGAATATGCTATAAATTATCAGTCTAAAGCATGGTCCAGTGACTTTCTGTGATTGTGTTAAAAGAATAGCCACAGGGCTGAAGTAGCCAAAAATTAGACCTGAAGTTTGAGCAATAGTCTGATAAATGACAGTATCGGTTGAATTCATAGCCTCACCAAGTTTCTTAGGTTGAAGTAAAGGCAACGATGAGCAAATAGGAGGATTCTCAAAAGTGCACTGAGGCTTACAGTACTGCACTGAGCCTTGGTTGTCTGTGGAGTCACCTTGTCTGAAGAGCTCTTAGAGACCTCACTAGAGGAATGACCTGCTAGAGGAGTTGAATTCTGCACATCCCCACCCAGTGCTGAATCCAGACCTACTGCTAGAACTGTGGTTCTCAATCTCAGCTGCACATTGGAATCACCTGGAAACCTCAAAAGATGCTGGATCTCATCTCCCAAAATTTTGACTTAATTGGTCTGGGATCTAATGTATTTATTTATTTATCTATTTATTTTTATTTTTATTGAGACAGAGTCTCACTCTGTCACCTAGGCTGGAGTACAGTGGCACGATCTCACTCACTGCAGCCTCCCCCTCCTGGGTTTAAGTGATTCTCTTGCCTTAGCCACCTGAGTAGATTACAGGCATGCACCATCATGCCTGGCTAATTTTTGTGTTTTTAGTAGAGATGAGGTTTCAACATGTCAGCCAGACTGGTCTTAAACTCCTGTTCTCAGGTGATCTACCCACCTTGACCTCCCAAAGTTCTGGGATTGCAGGCATGAACCACCACACCTGGTCCAATTATTCTTTTTGTTGTTGTTGTTATTGAGATGGAGTTTCACTCTTGTTGCCCAGGCTGGAGTGCAATGATGTGATCTTGGCTCACTGCAACGTCTGCCTCCCAGGTTCAAGCAATTCTCCTGCCTCAGCCTCCAGAGTAGCTGGGATTACAGGCATGCACCACCACGCCCGGCTAATTTTGTCTTTTTTGTAGAGATGAGGTTTCTCCATATTGGTCAGACTGGTCTCGAACTCCTGACCTTAGGTGATCCGCCTGCCTTGGCCTCCCAAAGTGCTGGGATTACAGGTGTGAGCCACTGTGCCCGGCCCCAATTATTCTTAATACACTTATTTGTATGATCATTCCCCTGTATGTCACCCATCTTCCAATACTGCTGCCACCCCCATATAAGCACAGACACCCTCCTCAGACACACTTGGGCTTCAACTCCTCAAGCCAGCCTATCTCTCTCACATGGATGCCTTTTTTATCCTGCTCGGGCTCTGAACAGCTATGCCCGGTTTCCCAGATCTGCGTATGTCCTCCTTACTCTGCTCGGGCTTTGAGACCACATACCAGGCTGCCCCTCCACATGAATGCTCTCCATAGGGATCTTAAAATTCTTTGATACATCAATCTTCAAAAGGTGCAGCCTACTTCCCCTCCCATTCAGTGTGGGCTGGATTTAGCAACTGACTTTTAATGAATACAATATGATGGAAATGATACTATATGACCCTCTAGACTAGATTGTAAAAGGGATAAGTTCTTTTGTCTCACTCTCTAGACATGCTCACTCTAGAAGAAACTAGTTGCCATGTTGTGAGGATACTCAACAGTCCTGTGGAGCGGGTCACGTGTAGAAAGATCACATGTGGAAAGAAACTGACTTGCTAGCAGCAACTTTCCAGGTATGTGTGAAATAAGCCACCTTGGAAGCAGATCCTCCAGCCTCTCAGTCAAGACTTAAGAGAATTTCAGCCTTCAATCATTTAGTCTGCCAGCCATGACCCCAGACACTGCAGAACAGAGACAAGCATTTCTGCTATGCCCTGTCTGAATTCTTGACCCACAGGAGCTGTGAGATAGTGAAAAATTATTGCCATTTTGACCTTCTAAGTTTTGGTGTCATTTCTTTTCTTTTTTTTTTTCTTTTAATTGAGACAGAGTCTCGCTCTGTTGCCCGGGCTGGAGTGCAGTGGCGCGATCTCGGCTCCCTGCAACCTCCGCCTCCCAGGATCAAGTGATTCTCCTATCTCAGCCTCCCGAGTAGCTGGGGTTACAGGCGAGCACCACCATGCCTGGCTAATTTTTTTGTATTTTTAATAGAGACAGGGTTTCACCATGATGGCCAGGCTGGTCTCGAACTCCTGACCTTGTGATCCACCCGCCTCAGCCTCCCAATGTGCTGGGATTACAGGCATGAGCCACGGTGCCTGGCCTGGTATAATTTCTTATGCAGTGAGAAATAACTAATACACTTTCATTACCCTGCTCAGAATCTATTATGGTGTGAATGCTCCCCTGGGATTCATGTGTCAGAAACTTAATCTCCAGTGCAACAGTGTTGAGAGGTGAGGCCTTCTTGGAGGTGTTCAGATCATGGGGGCTCCACCCTTATGAGTGGATTAATGCCTCTGTAAAAGGGCTTGGGAAGTGGGTTCCTTCCCTCTTACCCTTCCACCTTTTACCATGTGAAGACGCAGCAAGAAGGCCTTGCACAACGCCAGTACCTTGATCTTGGGCTTCCTACCCTCTAGAACTGTGAGAAATATATTTCTGTTCTTTATAAAGTACTCAGTTTCAGATATTCTGTTATAGCAGTGCAAAACAGACTAAGACAGGCTCTCATACTCTCACCAAGCTACTCCTCTGCAGTGATGCCCTTCTCATCCTTCTCACACTAGGTCATCCTCCTATGTAGACACCCTCCTCATCCAGCTCAAGTCCTGACTCTGAAGGCCAGGCAGCCCTCCTATCCTAATGCCTTCCTTACCCCACGAGGCTCCAGCATCCCGCTCCATGCCTCCATAGCTCCCTCCTCTCCAGGCGCAAATGCCTTTCTTGCTATGTCTTACCTAATGCCCTTAGGATTGAACTTTTCAGGAAACAAAGAGAAGACAAGAGAAGGGAAGGATTGCTTATCAACCTCTTTCCTGAAATTGCCCAGCAGAGTTCAAAGCAATGGTGACACCCATAGTCCTTGAATTACTCATTTCCTGTATGCTGTTTTGGGTGGCAGCCCCTGGATCCCCCAGAGCCTTGCCTCAGTGAGTACTTCATTAAAGGTAACCCTAAACAACAGTTGCATCACTTCTTTCTTTGCCACATGCCGTAACTTACAAGTTCCCATCCCTAAATGATTATTGTATTAGTTATCTCTTGATGCATAATACATTACCCCACAGCTTAGAGACTTAAAACAACGCACACTAGCCGGGCGCGGTGGCTCAAGCCTGTAATCCCAGCACTTTGGGAGGCCGAGACGGGCGGATCACGAGGTCAGGAGATCGGGACCATCCTGGCTAACACGGTGAAACCCCCTCTCTACTAAAAAATACAAAAAATCTAGCTGGGCGAGGTGGTGGGCGCCTGTAGTCCCAGCTACTCGGGAGGCTGAGGCAGGAGTACGGCGGGAACCCGGGAGGTGAAGCTTGCAGTGAGCCAAGATCCGGCCACTGCACTCCAGCCTGGGTGACAGAGCGAGACTCCGTCTCAAAAAAAAAAAAACCACACACACACTTGTGATCTCACAGCGTTGGTGGGTCAGGAATCTGGGCACAGTTTGTGTCCTCTGTGCCAGCTCTCACAAGGTGGCAGTCAAGGTGTCAACTGAGGCTGCGTTCTCATCTGAAGACTGGGGGTGGATCTATGTTCAACCTCAGTCACCTGCTTCTTGACAGGATTCAGTTTCTTACAAACTGTTGGCAGAGATCAACCTCAATTTCTTGCCATTTGGGGCTCTCCAGCATGTCAGCTTGCTTCATCAAAGCATGCAGACACAGAAGGCGTAGAGAAAGACAGAAGTCACACACTTTGATAACCTAATCATGAAAGTCATATCTCAACACTTCTTTCTGCCATATTGTTTTTGTTAGAAGCAAATCACTGGGTCTAGATTACATGGGTGAACACCAGGAGGCAGGAATCTTGGTGAGCCATCTTTTTTGCTTTTTGTTTTTTTCTTTTTCCTTTCTTTCTTTTTCTTTTTTTCTTTTCTTTTTTTTTTTTTTTTTTTTTTTTTTTTGTTTTGAGAGGGAGTCTTGCTCTGTTGCCCAGGCCAGAGTGCAGTGACATGATCTCACTTCCTCTGCCTCCCAGGTTCAAGTGATTCTCCTGCCTCAGCATCCTGAGTAACTGGGATTACAGGCATGCACCACCACACCCAGCTAATTTATGGTGAGCCATCTTAAAGGCAACCTACCACAGTAATCTTCAACCCTATCTAGGGAAGAAGACCAGTCTCATATCTCCTCCATTCCCCTAAGTCTACTGCTTATACCTCATACCTCATATGAATTGCTCTTCAATTTGGATTCTTGGTTGCAAAATTAAAAACTGATTCTGGTTAACTTATGCAAAAATGGTCTCTATAAAATTAGGCTTAGAGGCTGGGCACGGTGGCTCACACTTGTAATCCCAGCAGTTTGGGAGGCCGAGGCAAGCAGACCATAAGGTCAGGAGTTCAAGACCAGCCTAGCCAATATGGTGAAACCCCATCTCTACTAAAAATACAAAAATTAGCTGGGCGTAGTGGTGCATGCCTGTAGTCCCAGTTACTCAGGAGGCTGAGGCAGAAGAATCACTTGAACCCTGGAGGTTACAGTGAACTGAGATCACGCCACTGTACTTCAGCCTGGGTGATAGAGCGAGACTCCACCTCAAAAAATAAATAAATAGGCCGGGCGTGGTGGCTCACGCTTGTAATCCCAGCACTTTGGGAGGCCGAGGCAGGCGGATCACAAGGTCAGGAGATTGAGACCATGGTGAAACCCCGTCTCTACTAAAAATACAAAAAATTAGCCAGGCGCGATGGCGGGCACCAAAAGTCCCAGTTACTCAGGAGGCTGAGGCAGGAGAATGGCATGAACCCGGGAGGTGGAGCTTGCAGTGAGCCGAGATTGTGCCACTGCACTCCAGCCTGGGGAACAGAGCGAGACTCCGTCTCAAAAATAAATAAATAAATAAATAAGGCTTAGAATTCTAAGAATTTTTTTTTTATGTTCTCAAAAATGACCACTAGGTATGTAGTGAATACATCATGGTTTTTGTTTGTTTGTTTGTTTGTTTTCTTTAGAGACAAGATCTCGTCATATTGCCCAGGATGGTCTCAAACTCCTGGGCTCAGGCTATCCTCCCACCTTGCCCTCCCAAAGTGCTAAGATTACAGGCGTAAGCCACTGCACCTGGCCCATTGTGGTTTTTTCAATGAGTGAGTGAAAGGATAAATATAAAAGTGAATAAATTAACAAAATCCCCAGTAGTGAGTGCATGTTATCTGGTGGCATTATTTGGCTTGGGAAATCCCTTAAAAACTGGAGCTGTTTTATTTATTTATTTAGTTAGTTAGTTTTTTTGTTTGTTTGCTTTTTTTTTTCTGAGACAGAATCTCACTGTGTCACCCAGGCTGGAGTGCAGTGGCACGATCTTGGCTCACTGCAACCTCCGCTTCCCAGGTTCAAGCGATTCTCCTGCCTTGGCCACCCGAGTAGCTGGGATTACAGCCACCCACCATCACACCTGGCTAATTTTTGTATTTTTAGTAGAGATGGAGTTTTACCATGTTGGCCAGGTTGGTCTCGAACTCCCAACCTCAGGTGATCCATCCCCCTCGGCCTCCCAAAGTGCTGGGATTTCAGACTTGAGCCACAGCACCTGGCCTTAGACTCCACTATTGATGTAAAGAATCTCCAAGGACATGCGGACATTTTTTAAAAACATCACAGGAGCCATTAAGCTGGCTGCTCTGGGCTCTGTAAGTGAAGTCTTCCTAGGCAAATGCAATGACAGCTGAATAATGAGGAGGGTGCACACCAACTTTAGGAAACAGACATGGGGATGGACCCTGGGCATGCCATGGTCTAGGGCATGAAGCACAAGCAGAGTTTGTTTTCTACGCCCAGTGCTAGATCTCATCTCAGGTGCCCAACTTGCTTGCTCTTCAAGCCGGCTCCTTCTTGGGCAGTGCAATCTGATCTGGCAAAAGAAGCACGAGCTTTGAATGCAGACAGACCTGTTTCCAAGCCTGGTTATGCCACCTACTAACACTCAAACTTGGATGAGTTACTCCCTATCTCTTTAAGGATTCTATCAGTCAGGGTTCTGCAGAAAACAGATGACACCCTCGATTGGGTAATTTGAGGAGAGTTTAATAAAAGCACTATTTACAAAGGTGAGGGTAAGGTGTAGAGTAACCATGAGGGATAGTGCAGTACTCCAGTACCCCGGGACTAGGAGCAATAGGGCTCTTGCCTCCCCTGGGCATAAAGGGGCCAGCCAGGGAATGGTTTTCAGAACCCGGAGACAGAGAGACTGTGTGCAGGGCACACCTGTATGGAAATGGGGCCTTCAGTGCTGCCCACAGCCAGTCAGTGGAGGCTCTGCAGAGGGAACCAGGGAGCGTGCACTCAGCTGCGGCCTGTCACCTCCTGCTGGTGCCAGGGGAAAGCAGAGGAGGAAGGAGCTTGCTGATGCTGTCTCAAAGGCTCAGCTTCTGGGGGTTGAGTGAAGAGCCAATCTGGAGGGACAAACAGAACATACCCAACACAGAGTTTACACGAAAAAAGGTATAAACCCAGCCTGGCCCAGAGAAGACACTTAATAGATCTCAGTTCCAACTCCCTGCTCAAATGTTTACTTAATAGAGAAAGCAAGCAATGGTGTAGAAAAGGTGCTGGGCTTTTCTTTGCATAATAATGCACACAAGTCAGCCGGGCACGGTGGCTCATGCCTGTAATCCTAGCACTTTGGGAGGCTAAGACAGGCAGATTGTCCGAGGTCATGAGTCCGAGACCAGCCTGGCCAACATGGGGAAACCCCGTCTCTACTAAAAATACAAAAATTAGGCAGGCGTGGTGGCGTGCGCCTGTAATCTCAGCTACTTGGGAGGCTGAGGCTGGAGAGTTGTTTGAACCCGGGAGGTGGAGGTTGCAATGAGCAGAGATCATGCCATTGCACTGCAGCCTGGGTGACAAAGCGAGACTCTGTCTCCAAAAAAAAAAAAAAAAAAAAAATGCAAACAAGTGTGTCTTAACACAAAACACTTTGGTGAACATTTATAATTTGCCCCCAGGAAGGAGGAAAGGCAAATGTATCCTGTTTGGGAGGCACACCATAGCCTAGAGCAGCATCTAGTGGTAAATACATGGGAAAATATGGGAATTCTAGATATTCCCACGAAACCAACTGTTACAAACCCAAGTAATGGTTTCCAGGCAGATTGGACAGGTTTGTCTAGGCCTCCTGGAATTTGGATGCCACAATTCTTTTCTTTTCTTTTCTTTTTTTTTTTTTTTTTTTTTGAGACGGACTCTCCGTGTATTGCCCAGACTGGAGGACAGTGGTGCAATCTCAGCTCACTGAAACCAGGTTCAAGAGATTCTCCTGCCTCAGCCTCCTGAGTAGTTGGGTCTACAGGCGTGCATCACCATGCCTGGCTAATTTTTAGTAGAGACAGGGTTTCACCATGTTGACCAGGCTGGTCTCGAATTCCTGACCTCAAGCGATCCACCAGCCTTGGCCTCCCAAAGTGCTGAGATTACAGGCATGAGCCACCGCACCCGGCCTGGATGCCACGTTTCTAATCACCCCTTTCTTGGAACCCATCTGAGGACTTAACCATGTAAAAAGTGCCAGCAGAGGATTCAGAATAAATTTCAAAACCGCAGTGAATCGTGTTGCCTGACAAAAATGGGAACTGACATTTAGTTGTCACCCATCAGACAACCTCAAGGAAGTGTCTGCTTCACTTCTGTCCTTCCCTTTTCTTATTGGAAATACAATATAAGGACATAAGTGGTGTTTTAAAAAAAGAAAATCGCTTGTAATCCCACACCATCAACAGCCCCTTTTTTGCAAGTGTGCTTTCTGGCCTTTGCTCTTGTAACTTCATATTATTATATAGTTATAGACTACTTACTCTGCTTGTGTTTTTCAACAAAGACACCACAAAGACTTCCTAAGTATGAATCTTTAATCATTGCATAGTATCCATTGAGAAGATATACTATAATTTATCAGTTATTCCCTTATTGTACAAATTCTGCTCTCCCCACGGCTGACTTTTTTTCTTTTATAAAAAAATGTTTTTGGTCAGGTGTAGTGGCTCAAAACTAAAAGTTCTCATGGACTTTAAAAAAATTTATATATATTTATTTTTCAAGTTGGGGTCTCCCTCTGTCACCCAGGCAGGAGAGCAGTGGCGCAACTATAGCTCACTGCAGGCTTGAACTCCTGGCCCCAAGCCATCTGTATTGTCAGTTTTCATGCTGCTGATAAAGACATATCTGAGACTGGGAAGAAAAAGAGGTTTAATGGATTTACAGTTCTGTATGGCTGCGGAGACCTTACAATCATGGTGGAAGGCAAGGAGAACCAAGTTACATCTTACACAGATGGCAGCAGGCAAAGAGAGGGAGCTTGTGCAAAGAAACTCCCATTTTTAACTATCAGATCTCGTGAGATTTATTCACTATCATAAGAACAGCATAGAAAAGACCTGCTCCCATCACTCAATTAATTACCTCCCACCGGGTCCCTCCCACAACACATGGGAATTCAAGGTGAGATTTGGGTAGGGACACAGTCAAACCATATTATTCAGCCCCTGCCCCTCCCAAATCTCATGTCCTCACATTTCAAAACTAATCATGCCTTCCCAACAGTCCCCCAAAGTCTTAACTCATTTCCGCATTAACTCAAAAGTCCACAGTCCAACGTCTTATCTGAGACAAGGCAAGTCCCTTCCACCTATGAGCCTGTAAAATCAAAAGCAAGTTAGTTGCTTCCTGGATACAATGGGGGTGCAGGCATTGGGTAAATACAGCTGTTCCAAATGAGAGAAATTGGCCAAAACCAAGGGGCTACAGGCCCCATGCAAGTCTGAAGTCCAGCTCCAAAATGATCTCCTTTGATTCCATGTCTCACATCCAGGTTATACTGATGCAAGAGGTGGGTTCCCGTGGTCTTGGGAAGCTCCACCTATGTGGCTTTGGAGGTATAGCCCCCGGCCCAGCTGCTTTCACAGGCTGGCATTGAGTGTCTGCAGATTTTCCAGGCACATGGTGCAAGCTGTCGGTTGCTCTACCATTCTGGAGTCTGGAGGATGGTGGCCCTCTTCTCACAGCTCCACCAGATGGTGCCCCAGTAGGGACTCTCTGTGGGAGCTCGAACCTCACATTTCCCTTCTGCACTGTCCTAACAGAGATTGTCCATGAAAGCCCTGCCCCTGCAGCAAACTTCTGCTTGGGCATCTGGGTGTTTCCTTACATCTTCTGAAATCTAGGAGGAGGTTCCCAAACCTCAACTCTTGACTTCTGTGCACTGGCAGCCTCAGTACCATGTGGAAGCTGCCAAGGTTTAGAGCTTGTACCCCTGAAGCCATGGCCGAAGCTCTACATTAGCTCTTTTCAGCCATGGCTGGAGTGGCTGGAGCAACTGGAACGTATGGCACCAAGTTCCTAGGCTACACACAGCATGGGGACCCTGGGCCTGGCCCATGAAACCACTTTTTCTTCCTAGGCCTTTGGGCCTGTGATGGGAGGGGCTGCCATGAAGACCTGTGACATGCCCTGGAGAAATTTTCCCCATTGTCTTGAAGGTTAACATTTGACCCCCAGTTACTTATGCAAATTTCTGCAGCCACCTTGGTTTTCTCCTAAAAAATGGGATTTTCTTTTCTATCACATTGTCAGGCTGCAAATTTTCTGAACTTTTATGTTCTGCTTCCCTTATAAAACTGAATGCCTTTAACAGTACCCAAGTTACCTCTTGAATGCTTTGCTGCTTAGAAATTTCTTCCACCAGATACCCTAAATCATCTCTCTCAAGTTCAAAGTTCCACAAATCTCTAGGGCTGGGGCAAAATGCTGCCAGTCTCTTTGTTAAAACATAACAAGAGTTATCTTTGCTCCAGTTCCCAACAAGTTCCTCATCTCCATCTGAGACCACCTCAACCTGATTTCATTGTTCGTATCATCAGTATTTTGGTCAAAGCCATTCATCAAGTTTCTAGGGAGTTCAAAATTTTCCCACATTTTCCTGTCTTCTTCTGAGCCCTCTAAACTGTTCCAACCTCTGCCTGTTACCCAGTTCCAAAATCGGTTCCACATTTTGGGGTATCTTTTCAGCAGCACCCAACTCTACTGGTACCAATTTACTGTATTAGTCCATTTTCACCCTGCTGATAAAGACATACCCAAGACTGGGAAGAATGGACTTATAGTTGCACATGGTTGGGGAGGCCTCACAATCATGGTGGAAGGCAAGGAGGAGCAAGCTACATTTTACATGGATGGCAGCAGGCAAAAAGGAGCTTATACAGGGAAACTCACGTTTTTAAAACTACTAGATCTTGGCCAGGCGTGGTGGCTCACGCCTGTAATTCCAGCACTTTGGGAGGCCAAGGTGGGTGGATCATGAGGTCAGGAGATCAAGACCATCCTGGCTAACACAGTGAAACCCCGTCTCTACTAAAAATACAAAAAAAAAAAAAAAATAGCCAGCTGTGGTGATGGGCGCCTGTAGTCCCAGCCACTCAGGAGGCTGAGGCAGGAGAATGGCGTGAACCTGGGAGGTGGAGCTTGCAGTGGGCCCAGATTGCGCCACTGCTGTCCAGACTGGGCGACAAAGTGAGACTCCGTCTCAAAACAAACAAACAAACAAACAAACTACTAGATCTGGTGAGACTTATTCACTATCATGAGAATAACACGGGAAAGAACTGCCCCCATGATTCAATTACCTCCCACTGGGTCCCTCCCACAACATGTGGGAATCCAAGATGAGATTTGGGTGGGAACACAGCCAAACTGTATCACCATCCTCCCACCTCAGCCTCCCATAGTGCTGGGATTACAAACCTGAGCTACTGTGCCCTACCATGGACTTTTTTTTTTTTTTTGAGACAGACTGTCACTCTGTCGCCCAGGCTGGAGTGCAGTGGCGCAATCTCAGCTCACTGCAACCTCCAACTCCCAGGTTCAAACGATTCTCCTGCCTCAGCCTCCCAAGTAGCTGGATTACAGGCATCTACCACCACGCCCAGCTAATTTTTGTATTTTTAGTAGAGATGGAGTTTCACCATGTTGGACTAGGCTGGTTTCGAACTCCTGGCCTCAGGTGATCTGCCTGCCTCGGCCTCCCACAGTGCTGGGATTACAGGCGTGAGACACCGCGCCCAGGAGGACACTTTTATACATCAAAGTTAGTCCTTCTTGAGGTTTATTTTCCCAAAATGACTGCAGTGGGATTCGGGGTGTGAGATGGTCAGGGATCTGGCCTCTGCTCTAAAGGTTGGCGTCTCCCACCCCCACTCTCCCCAGCTCCCCACTGCAGCGTGGTTCCTCCTCTCAGCACAGCCACTGCCGTACTCCAGCAGCGGCTCAGACAACACTGAATGGAAAAGCCCAAATTAGAGCAAAGGAGACCCCAAACAAAAATATTATTTGACTTTACAAAACCCAGAGCTGAAACACCTAAAAGTTTTTTAATCACAACACCCTACCCTGCAAATCCCAGGACTAACTGAAAAGCAAAATTGGCTGGGTGCAGTGGCCCATGCCTGTAATCCCAGCACTTTGACAGGCCGAGGTCGGAGGATCACTTGAGCCCAGGACATGGAGACCAGCCTAGGCAACATGGCAAAACCCCGTTTCTACAAAAAATGCATGGCCGGGCACAGTGGTGCACCTGTAGTCCCTGCTACTTGGGAAGCTGAGGTGAGAGGATCTCTTGAGCCTGGGAGGCAGAGGTTGCAGTGCGCTGTGATCACACCACACACCACTGCACTCCAGCCTAGGTGTAAGACCCTGTCTCAAAAAAAAGAAAGAAAGAAAGAAAAGCAAAATTGGAGCTTCAGTCCCCTCTGTCCAGCACCCAGCCCTGAACTACAGTGTCATGTGTGTCTATGTGAAGAGACCACCAAACAGGCTTTGTGTGAGCAACAAGGCTGTTTATTTCACCTGGGTGCAGGCGGGCTGAGTCCGAAAAGAGAGTCAGCAAAGGGTGGTGGGATTATCATTAGTTCTTATAGGTTTGGGATAGGCATACAAAGTACCTTCTTGAGGGCGGGGGAAGAATATTATAAAGTATCTTCTTAAGGTCGGGGGGAGGATATATCTTATCAGTTAGAGTAGGGCAGGAACAAATCACAATGGTGGAATGTCATCAGTTAAGGCTATTTTCACTTCTTTTGTGGATCTTCAATTGCTTCAGACCATCTGGATGTATACATGCAGGTCACAGGGAATATGATGGCTTAGCTTGGGTTCAGAGGCCTGACATACAGTTTCCTCGGGTTCAGGTTTCTGAACTTCAGAGTTGTTGCACAGAGGTGATATTTCCCTGTGAGAGAGTCCAGGCCTGGGGATTTCTGAGTATTTTGTTTTCAACCTCATGGAAGAAAGCTGAGCTGCATTTCTCTCTGTCATGGGTTTTCCAGCCCCTGCTTCTAGTTAGTGACCTGACAAGGCTGGGATCCAGGCCCACCTGGGTGTGAGCCTTGAGCACCTCTCAGCCTCAAACAAGAGCAGGACTCATTCCTGGGTCCTGACCAAAGTGGAAGTCTGCAGGATCTCTGGGGGAGGCCTTTGGACAGGAAAAAGCATCAGAAGTAAGCCATGCATCTCCTCAGGGCCGGGAACCATGAACCCCTGAGAAGGGCTTGTCGACAGAAAGCATCAAACTGTAAAATATTTCAAGAGATTTATTCTGAGCCAAATATGAGTGACCATGGCCAGTGGCACAGTCCTCAGGTGGTCCTAGGAACATGTGCCCCAGGTGGTCAGAGCACAGCTTGCTTTTACACATTTTAGAGAGGCATAAACCATCAATCAAATACACTTACGAAATACATTGGTTTGGTCCGGAAAGGTGGGACAACTCAAAGCGGGGGTTTCCAAGCTATAGGTGAATTTAAACATTTCTTTTCTTTTTTTTTTTTTTTTTTTGAGACAGAGTCTCACTCTGTTGCCCAGGCTGGAATGCGGTGGCGTGATCTAGGCTCACTGCAACCTCCGCTTTCCAAGTTCAAGGGGTTCTCCCGCCTCAGCTTCCTGAGTAGCTGGGATTACCATGCCCAGCTAATTTTTGTATTTTTGTATTTTTAGATTTTGCCATGTTGGCTAGGCTGGTCATGAACTCCCAACCTCTGGTGATCCACCCACCTTGGCCTCCCAAAGTACTGAAATTACAGGCATGAGCCACCACACCCGGCCGAATGTAAACATTTTCTGGTCGACAATTGGTTGAGTTTCTCTAAAGACCTGGGATTGATAGAAAGGGAATGTTCAGGTTAAGGTAAAAGATTGTGGAGACCAACTTTTTTTAAGTCTTATATTGGCTGCCCTTAGAGACAATAGATGACAAATGTTTCCTATTCAGATCTCAGTTAATGTCTTTAGGATTGGGAGGGTGTGGAAGAAAAACATCTAGCTATGTTAATAGAGATTCTTTACAGAGGCAATTTTCCCCCACAAAGAACAGCTTTGCAGGGCCATTTCAAAATATGGCAAAGAAACGTGTTTTGGGGTAAAATATTTTGATTTCCTTATTTGTCTTGTAATATCATGCCAGAGTCAGGTTGGAAAGTAAGTCATGGCTGGGTGAGGTGGCTCACGCCTGTAATCCCAGCACTTTGGGAGGCCTAGGTGGGTGCATCACCTGAGGTCAGGAGTTCACGACCAGCCTGGCCAACATGGTGAAACCCTGTCTCTATACAAAAATACAAAAATTAGCCAGGAGTGGTGGTGGGCACCTGTAATCCCAACTGTTTGGGAGGCTGAGGCAGGAGAATCTTTTGAACCTGGGAGGTCGAGGCTGCAGTGAGCCAAGATCGTGCTACTGCACTCTAGCCTGGGTGACAGAGCAAGGCTCCATCTCAAAAAAAAAAAAAGAAAAAGAAAATAAATCATGATATATAGGGTTAAATAAAACCCATCTGATGAGAATTTATGATTTGCAGGGCATGACTCCCCAGACCCCTTAGGTAGGAATTTGGGCAAGATAAAAAAAAAAAAAAATCAGAGTTTAGTCCTCAGGCTGCAGTGCTTGTCTGGTCATGCATGTGCCTGTGTCAGAGTGAGCAGGAGCTCTCAGGGAGCTGCATTTAGGGATTGACCCTGTCCTTCAACTTCTGCTTGGCCTTGGCCTCAACTGTCCTGTGCTCAGAGCTGGCTCCTGAGAAGACCGTGCACCCAGTGTAGTGCTTAGGTAGAGCTGACCTGGGAGAGGCCCTTAAGTCCTGAAGTTTTCCACATGGCTCAAAAAGAAATCCCTCCAGAGGCCTCTAAGAATATGGATGTCTGGGCCAGGACTGGAGCAAAGACAACTACCTTGTCTTTCCCTTTGGGGAATCCTGGCACTGACCAGCCTGCTCTCTTCTGGGATTTGTCTTGTCAGCTGTGCATGTCTCACTTAAGGAGTTTGGGTCACTTCAGACAGATAGAGGGTACTCTTGTAACCACCCAGTGGATTCACTTTGCCTACTGCCTAGACAAAGCCAATTTATCAAGACAGGGGAATTGCAATAGAGAAAGAGTAACTCACACAGAGCCGGCTGTGCAGGAGACTGGAGTTTTATTATTACTCAAATCAGTCTCCCTGAGCATTGGAGCATCAGAGTTTTTAAGGACAATTTGGTGGGTGAGGGGAAGGCAGCCGGTGAGTCAGGTGTGCTGATTGGAGTTGGAGATGAAATAATAGGGAGTTGAAGCTGTTCCTGGGTGGGGACCATAGATGAGCCAGTTTATAGATCTGGGTGGTGCCAGCAGATCCATCAAGTGAAGGGTCTGCGAAATATCTCAAGCACTGATCTTAGGCTTCACAATAGTGATGTTATTCCCAGTAGCAATTTGGAGAGTGGAGTAGCCTCCAGCTGCATGACAATGGCAAGGCAAGTCCCCAGGCAAGAAGGGAGTTTGTTTTGGGAAAAGGCTGTTAATTGTCTTTGTTCTAAACTATAAACTAAGTTCCTCCCCAGAATTAGTTCAGCCTACCCCTAGGAAAGAACGAGGACAGACTGGAGGTTAGAAGCAAGTTGGAGTTGGTTAGGTCAGATATCTTTAACTGTCTCAGTTATAATTTTGCAGTGGTGGTTTCACTCTTCCCCTCCCATTTCCATGACTGAAGGGCCTCTGATGCCAAGTGTGGGGAAAATGCTGCTGGACCAAGTCACACAGGCTCCTTCTAGCCAAGGGTTTCTTCCACACCATGGTCTGGGTTGAAAGATGATTCAGGAGTACTTTGCATTTCTGGAAGGAAAGGATGCAATTAGGCAAATCCCGAAAATGAGATACATGTCATCAATACCAAAGACTGTGTATCTAAGCTAAGTCCTGCAATCATGGGGAAACATTCTGCTTTGTTTGGGCCTCAGAAGGGCCAGGATGTAGAGTGGAAAGCTTGGGGTCAGATGGGCTTAGGTGTGCATCTCATGCTTTGTGAGGTTCATGCATTAAAAAGTAATGATACCAAAATGAGATACCACTTCCTTTTTTTTTTTTTTTTTTTTTTTTTTTTGGAGACAGAGTCTCACTCTTGTTGCCCAGGCTGCTGGAGTGCAGTGGCGCGACCTTGGCTGACTGCAACCTCCGCCTCCCAGGTTCCAACAATTCTCCTGCCTCAGCCTCCCAAGTAGCTGGGATTACAGGCACCTGCCACCACACCCAGCTAATTTTTTGTATTTTTATTAGAGACAGGGTTTCACCGTGTTGGCCAGGATGGTCTCAAACTCCTGACCTCAGGTGATCCACCCACCTCCACCTCCCAAAGAGCTGAGATTACAGGCGTTAGCCACCACACCTCTTCATACCCATTAAGACAGCCATTATTTTTACAAAGTGTTGGTGAAGATAATAGAGAAATTAGAACTCTCATATATTGCAGTGTGAAAGGAAAATAAATCCTGGGGCTCCTAAATCTCTAAGCTAAAGGGAAAAGTCAAGCTGGAAACTGCTTAGGGCCTACCTGCCTCCCGTTCTATTCAAAGTCATCCTTCTGCTCACCGAGATAAATGCATATCTGATTGTCTACTTGAGGCTAATCAGAAGCTCAAAAGAATACAACCATTTGCCTCTTTTTTGCTGGGGGGGGAGGTGGACAGAGTTTTGCTCTTGTTGCCCAGACTGGAATGCAGTGGCGCAATCTCGGCTCACTGCAACCTCCGCCTCCTGGGTTCAAGCAATTCTCCTGCCTCAGCCTCCCAAGTAGTTGGAATTACAGGTGCCTGCCACCATGCCCAGCTACTTTTTTGTATTTTGAGTAGAAACAGAGTTTCACCATGTTGGCCAGGCTGGTCACCAACTCCTGACCTCAGGTGACCCACCCACCTAGGCCTCCCAAAGTACTGGGATTATAGGCGTGAGCCACCGCTCCTGGCCCATTTGTCTCTTATCTATGTATGACCTGGAACCACCCTTCCTGGCTTTGGCTTTGGGTTTTCCCGCCTTTGCTTCCAGTTGTCCCGCCTTTCCAGACCAAACCAATGTTCAGCTCGCATATATTGATTGATGTCTCATGTCTTCCTAGAATGTATAAAACCAAACTGTGCTCTGACCACCTTGGGAACATGTCATCAGGACCTCCTGAAGGTGTCATGGGCGCACGTCCTCAACCTTGGCAAAACAAACTTTCTAAATTAACTGAGACCTGTCTCAGATTTTCGGGGTTCACAGCAGGTGGGGATATAAAAAGATGAGCTGCTATGGAAAATAGTATGACAGTTACCTTTTTTATTTTTTGAGGCGGAGTTTCACTTTTGTTGCCCAGGCTGGAGTGCAATGGCACAATCTCGGCTCACTGCAACCTCTGCCTCCCGGGTTCAAGAAATTCTCCTGCCTCAGCCTCCCGAGTAACTGGGATTATAGGCAAGCACCACCACACCTGGCTAATTTTGTAGTTTTAGTAGAGACAGGGTTTCTCCATGTTGGTCTGGCTGGTCTTGTTATGCCCAGACCGTTTATTCCCCGAAGAAGACCACCAGAGTCCAGAGTCAAAGCTAAGCAGCAAGGATCTTTATTACAGGTTCGAACCTGGAACTCTCCCTCGCTCGTGAAACGAGACGGGCAGGAGAGCTCCCCCACTCAGCTCCGAACAATGTTATATAGTCTAAGAAAAGTGGGCATAGAGTTATTATACAAATCAGATATATGATTGGCTAGTGTTTGAACAAGGCGATTTGGCTAACTATGATTGGTTCCTGCCATTTCTGATATTTTGGTTCAAACTTTGAGGTGGGAGAGCAGGTTTATGGCAGCAAGAGTTTATCTTACTTAAACACGTCTTGTGACCTTGCCTCAGAACTTACAAAATCTCTGGTATGTGCAAAACAAAATCTCTGGTACGTGCAGAAAACCAGGTACTCACAGAACTTACGAAATCTCTGGTATGTGCAAAGATTAGAGAGCAGAACAAGGGTGTGGGGGGGGGGTGGGTACACATCTATCTTTGTGTCCTTTCATTTCCCCCTTCTCATAAGTAACTGGATGTCCAATCTTGGATTTCCAGAGTCTTATAATATAGCCTCACTTTCTGGGTGCAGGAGAGGCTGGTGATGGCTACGGAGGACCATTAGTTGGATGGTATCAAACCTTTCTCTGACAAATTGTAAAATTTTATTTACCACACAGGGGCCTATAGTGAATAGAAGTAGTAAAGACATTAGGGGGCCTAAAAAGGGTGCCAGAAGGGAAAACATTGAAGAGCTCCACCAATTGTTAGCGGCTGTAGTGAATTGTTGCTTTTTCATTTCTAAGCTTAGTTCGTGTAGGCGTTGGACTCTTTCCTCAACTAACCCTGACTCATTTATATAGAAACAGCATTCTTCTTTGAGGAACATACAGGTACCTCCTTTCTCAGCCGTGAGTAAGTCTAAGGCTCTGCGGTTTTGAAGGGTGACCTGTGCTAGGGAGGTGAGCTGCCGCTGAAGGGAGGCTAGGGAATAGGCGGAGTCTTCCATAGCAACAGAGAATTGTTGTAACAGCTTGTCGTTTTCTATCATGGAGTGTTGTAGGGCCCCTCCTGCTTACCCCGCTGCGACGACAGAGGTGGTTAAGGATATTCCGGCAATTAGTGGTAGAAAAACTGCTCGTCTATGTCGCGCAGTTTTAGTTGGGGCGGTCCCTGCCCAGCCTATGAACTCTGCCAGGGTTAGCAGTGTCAGTCGGGGAACTAGGGTAACAGGGATACACAACTGTCCGTCAGAGATGCTTTTGGACAGAGTTTTTAACAGAGTCATATTACACCAGAAGAACACACCAGGGGGAGCATATATGGGACTATTAGGGTATGTAGCCGATTGGTTACAGAGGCTGTTGCTAAATGCCGAATAACAATAGGGGTATTTCTCTTGGTATGGGTCACGGTACAGGGCCACATCAGGTATCGTGACTATCGATGAGTTAAAACCTGTATAGTTTGTGGGAGGGGAGGATAGAGGAACAGCCGTTAATGGTGGTCTTCCTAGGGTTGCACACATAAAGCAAGAGGACAGGTCGCCTAAACCAGTGAGGTTGGCGAATGCTAGCCCTTCCCGTAATAGAGTTAGCCAGGAGAAGGGCTGCAAGTCTTGTGATAGCTTGGTTTCTTGCCTGTGGATTTGTGTGTGGATTAAGGGTTGAATCTGGACTAGACTTCTCCACAGATATAAATGGCTACTGGGCCAGGTACTAGTTGATGAGTAATATACTCCCCCATGTTGTGGGGTTGTCCACCGAGAGTCCCATGGGTCTCTAATTATCCAAGTGTAAGTGATGGGAGACTCAGTTTTGTAAAAATACCACCCTTGTCGTTCTCTCCAGTATCGGACAGAGTGCGTCTTACAGTAGCTATATGGGCAACCTGCACTCTGGTGCCACCAATAATTTTTACAATTGTATTCAGTTTGATCATATTCAAAACAGATCATGGGTATTGCTGGTTGGGCAATCTGGAACCTAGTGAAATTGAGGTAAACTATAGTATTACACCCTGAGGGGGGGCAGTCTGCGCTAGCTAGCAGTTTACCCGCTTGGGGGGTTTCCCCGGGGTGAGTCTTGTTCTCATAGAGCCAGAACCTCCAGACATAGGGATTAGACGGCGCAGCAGTGAGGAGAGTCAGATGCATAAGGCATAAAAGCATAGGTAAGCTAGACATGGTTACGGCTATGGGGATGACAGCGCAGGGTTAGCTTTAAGGGATTGTTCTTAGCTTTGTTTACAGTCCATGTAACCGGTGCTCCAGATGGCTCGAGAAGGTCGGATGTTGGGTCCACTGGTTTGACGTGTGTGTAGTGGATCCACGAAGCGATGCCTTCTACTTTGAGAGCAGTGGGAGTAGTCAGGAGTACTTGCAGTGGTCCTTTCCACCTGGGTTGAAGAGTTTCTTGCCGGTGGCGCTTGACTAGGACCCAGTCTCCCGGCTGGAATGGATGAGGCGTCGGCGGAGGTCCTGCCTCGTACAGTTCTCCTAGTCTGGGCCAAATTTCCTGGTAAATTTTCTGTAAGGCTTGTAAGGAGAACAGGAGCTCAGAGACATTTTCAGTTTCAGGTTTGAGTAAGTCATCTTTTAGACTGGGGACCAGGGGTGGGGGTCTGCCATACATGATTTCATATGGTGTGAGGCCTAGTCTGTAAGGGGTATTTCGGGCCCGGAACAGAGCGTAGGGGAGAAGTACTACCCAATTAGCGCCAGTCTCCATGGTCAATTTAGTTAAGGTCTCCTTCAGAGTCCGATTCATCCTTTCTACGTGTCCTGAGCTTTGGGGCCTATAAGCACAATGTAATTTCCAATTTGCCCCCAGAATGGAAGCCAAATCCTGACTTACCTTAGCAACGAAGGCTGGTCCATTGTCTGACCCTATTTGGACGGGAAAGCCATACCTGGGGAGGATTTCTTCCAAAATTTTCTTTGCTACAAACTGAGCAGTTTCTCTCTTAGTTGGGAACGCTTCTGTCCATCCTGAAAAAGTATCTACAAAGACAAGTAAGTACTGATACCCATATTTTCCAGGCTTTATCTCAGTAAAGTCTATTTCCCAATAGATACCAGGCCTAGTTCCTCTACACCTAATTCCTGCGGTGGTCTGGGTTTGGGGGCAAGCGTTGTTTAGTTGGCAGGCTTTGCAATTTGTTGTGACATCGCTGGCCAGTTCAGCTATGCGCCTGATTCTAAACTTGGCGTGCCTGATTAAGTCCATCATTCGCCGGGCACCCAGGTGGGTTGTCCGGTGGATGTGTTCCAACACCTGCCGTCCTAATTTTTCTGGTAGGATGTTTGGTCATTTATATCAGTCCACCACCCATTTTTAACCTGTTTTAGGGGAAGCGTGTTCATCCATTCGCGATCCTGTTCGGTATAGTCAGGAAAACATGGCAAATTTCGCGGGCCAGGATCGGGGAGCTGGAGCGCGAGGAGCTGACTGGGAGCTTTTGCTATGCTCCTTGCGGTTTGGTCGGCTAAGAAGTTGCCTCGAGCAATTGGCGTAGTTGGTTTCTGATGCCCAGGGCAATGTACGAGAGCCAATTTCTTTGGTTTCCACAAAGCAGTTAATAGAGCTAGGATCTCTTGCTTGTTTTTTATTTCTTTGCCTTCGGCTGTTAATAGTCCCCTTTCTCTGTAGATGGCCCCATGTATGTGCGCAGTAGCGAAAGCATAGCGGCTATCCGTGTATACTGTTAGTTTTTTCTCTGCCCCTAGGGTGAGGGCCTGTGTAAGGGCTATCAGTTCGGCTCTTTGGGCCGATGTCCCTGGAGGCAAGGGTTCCGCCCAGATTACCTCAGTCTCTGACGTTACAGCCGCTCCTGCATACCGCTGGCCTTGGTGGCATAGCTGCTGCCATCAGTGAACCAGGTGAGTTCTGTGTCGGGGAGCGGACGATCTTGCAGGTCCTCCCGCACCCCATGCACCTGAGCCAGTATCTCAGTGCACTCATGGAACGGGGCGTCCAAGTCTGGATTTGGCAGCAGTGAAGCAGGGTTTAAAGAGGTTGGGGGCAGAAAAGTTATTCTGAGGGGGTTTAACAGCAGTCCTTGATAGTGGGTGAGCCGGGCGTTACTCATCCATCAGTCCGGCGGCTGCCGGAGGACGCCTTCAATGGCATGCGGGGTTATAACGCGCAACTCTTGCCCCATGATAAGTTTATCAGCATCTCGGACCATTAGGGCGGTCGCCGCGATTATCTGGAGGCAGGGTGGCCAGCCAGCAGCCACTGAATCTAATTTTTTTGACAAATAGGCAACTGGCCTCTGCCAGGGGCCTAGGTACTGTGTTAACACGGCTTTTGCAACACCCTTACTTTCATCCACGTATAAGTGGAAGGGCTTGGAGACATCAGGGAGCCCCAGTGCGGGGGCTGATAACAAGGCAGTTTTGATTTGCTGAAAGGCCAGCTCAGCCTCTTCCGTCCAATTGAAGGGCTGCCGTTCCTTTGTTGCCTGGTATAGGGGCTTGGCTAACTCAGCAAATCCGGGTATCCATAACCTACAGAACCCTGCCGACCCCAGGAATTCTCTCACTTGCCGTGTTGACTGGGGTCTAGGGATGCGTAGGACTGTTTCCTTTTGGGCTTTGGTTAGCCAGCATTGCCCCCCTTTTAATAGGTACCCCAGATAAGTTACCTCCGACTTGCAGATCTGAGCCTTTGTTGCTGAGGCTCGGTAGCCTAGCTCCCCCAGAGTCTTCAGGAGGTCCTCAGTCCCTTGAACACAAGTTTCTGGGGACCTGGCCGCTATTAAGAGATCATCAACATATTGCAAAAGAGTTATTTCAGGGTGTTGCCACCGGTACTCACCCAGATCTTCATGAAGGGCTTCATCGAACAGGGTTGGCGAGTTCTTGAACCCTTGTGGCAGTCTGGTCCATGTTAGCTGACCGTTGATGCCCCTCTCAGGATCCGTCCATTGAAATGCAAAGAGTTCTTGACTTTTGGGAGCCAGAGGAAGGCTGAAGAAAGCGTCTTTTAGATCAAGAACGGTATACCACTGTTTTTTGGGATGTAAGGCACTCAGAAGGGTGTATGGATTGGGCACAGTGGGATGTATGTCCATGACCCTTTTATTAACTTCTCTTAAATCCTGTACTGGCCTGTAGTCCGTACTGTTGGGTTTACGAACAGGTAACAGTGGAGTATTCCAGGATGAGTGGCAAGCCCGTAGGACTCCCTGGTCTAGGAGTCGGCGGATATGGGGCGTAATTCCTTCTCTTGCCTCCAGGGGCATAGGATATTGCCGAACCCGAACCGGGTCCGTCCCTGGCTTAACTTCCACAAATATGGCAGGTCGATGTTTAGCTAGCCCCAAGCCCCCAGTTTCTGCCCACGCTTCAGGGAAACGCTGGAGCCAAGAGTCAATTCCCTGATCGGGGGGCTTTTGCTCTTGATGGAGTTGGTACTCATCTTCTAAGGTGACAGTCAGGATAGATATTGGCCTGTTTTGGGAATCAGTTATCTTGGGCCCTTCTGGCTCAAAGTGGATTTGGGCCCCCATCTTTGTCAGCAAGTCCCTCCCTAGTAGAGGGCAGGGGCTCTCTGGGATGACTAGGAAGGAATGGGAGACTTTTCCCGTTCCTAAGTCTACAGTCCTCTGGGTTGTCCAGGGGTATTTTTTGATGCCTGTGGCCCCGTGCACCCAGGATGTTTTCTTAGACATTTTTCCAATTGGTTTGGTTAGGACTGAGCGTTCTGCCCCAGTATCGACCAAGAAGCGAACTGGGGACCCCTCCACTTGCAAAGTTACCCTGGGTTCGGGGAGGGGGTCCGAACCCCGTCCTCCCTAGTCAGAGTCCTGGGTAACGAGTATGGAGGTAGGGTTAGCTGGTCTCCGTTTCTTTGGGCAGTCTTTAATCCAGTGGCCACGTTCCTTGCAATAAGCACACTGATCTTTTTCTAATCCTTGCCTAGGGCCTTGCTTTTTCTGCTTTCTGTTTTGGCCATTTCCTGCCTGGGGAAAAGCTGCTACTAAGACTTTGGTCATTTCTTTGGTTGCCTTGAACTGTTTTTCTTCTGGAGTATCCCTATTATTATAAACTTGCTGGGCCATCTGAAGGAGGTCCTGAATCTGCTTTCCCTCTAAACCTTCTAATTTCTGGAGTTTTCTCTTAATATCTGGTGTTGCCTGGTTTACAAAGGACATTACTACCGCTGCCTGATTTTCCGGTGCTTCCGGGTCCATAGGGGTAAACTGTCTGAAGGCTTCCATTAATCTCTCTAAATACACAGCGGGGCTTTCTGTCTTACCTTGTAACACAGAATATACTTTAGCCAAATTGGTGGGCTTGCGAGCTGCAGCCCGGAGACCCGCCATTAGAGTCTGGCGATAAATGAGCAGTCGTCCCCTACCTTCTGCCGTGTTGTAGTCCCATCTGGGCCGGGTCAAAGGGAAAGCCGCATTAATGAGGTCAGGATTTGCAGTTGGCTGGCCGTCATCTCCTGGAACCAGTTTTCTGGCCTCAACTTGGATTCTTTCCCGCTCCTCCGTTGTGAACAGGATTCGGAGGAGCTGTTGACAGTCATCCCAGGTCGGCTGGTGAGTAAACATGACACTGTCTAACAACGAGGTTAGATCTTTGGGATTATCTGAGAACCGAGCATTTTGGGACTTCCAATTGTATAAATCACTGGTGGAAAAAGGCCAATACATGAGACGGAAGAGCCCGGTATCATCGAGCGATCCTATTTCTCTGAGAGGCAGGGCTACAGTGGAGTCAGGGAGTCGGGAAGCTTGGTCCCGCTGTACGCGGCCTCGTGTTCGGCCGGCCGGCCCCCCCAGGTTACTTTCGCTCTCGGCTGCTTCCGCTTCTCGGTTTCCCTCTACGGAAGCACCACCCTGGGGGACTGGGTCCTGCGGGATAAGGTGCGGATATGGTGGGGGAAATGTGGGTTCTAACGTTAGGGGGTCCTGGCTGTCCGGCAGCACAGGGGCCGAGGGAGCAGAGGGAGTCTTTTGTCTTGTAGGTCGCGTTACTAGGACTTTGCAGGGCTCAGGGATGAATGGAGTTATCCAGGGTGGTGGGTTTTCCACAAGATCCTGCCACACTAGAATATAAGGAATTTGATCAGGATGTCCTGACTGCCCTGGCAGGAAAATCTTAGTTTTTACCTTAGTAATAATAGAGAGACAGAAAGTTCCTTTGGAGGGCCACCCTACGCCGAAAGAGGGCCACTCCGAACGGCAGAAAGTAACTAGCTTTCCCTTCTTTAGTTCTACGCTTAAGTTACGCCCCCGAGCCTTCACATCCTTAAAATTGGTAACAAGGAGTGAGAGCGGCGTGCTCTGGTTGTTGCCCATCTTTGGACTGCTCCTACAAAGAGAAGGGGGGACGAAAATGAGTGTGAAGCAGAGGGGAGTATCCGACAGGTCCGGTCCTGGAAGGGGAAGAAAAGGTTTTATGTTTCGTTTTGGGCTTACACTTAACACTTAACAATAACGGACAGACAGTAATAACGATGAGCATTCGCGAGCGCGTGTCGGACTTCCGACCTGAGTCAGACGGGGCAACCAAGGATGGAGGCCCCCAGATGGGCACTGGGGAACGTCTCCCACCAGTCCCGAGTGGCTGTCTTCTAGCGCGTCCGCCAAGACCATGCCACTTACAGAACAGACCAATACAGATTACAGATTACGGATTTCGCGAAATTTCAGGGAGACAGACAGAGACAAAGACAGAGACAGTAACAAAGCCGGCTTACCTACAGATTAAGATCCGTTGACTTGGGGGTCTGGTGGGCTTGGGGGAAATCCCGGACGAGCCCCCATTTGTTATGCCCAGACCGTTTATTCCCCGAAGAAGACCACCAGAGTCCAGAGTCAAAGCTAAGCAGCAAGGATCTTTATTACAGGTTCGAACCTGGAACTCTCCCTCGCTCGTGAAACGAGACGGGCAGGAGAGCTCCCCCACTCAGCTCCGAACAATGTTATATAGTCTAAGAAAAGTGGGCATAGAGTTATTATACAAATCAGATATATGATTGGCTAGTGTTTGAACAAGGCGATTTGGCTAACTATGATTGGTTCCTGCCATTTCTGATATTTTGGTTCAAACTTTGAGGCGGGAGAGCAGGTTTATGGCAGCAAGAGTTTATCTTACTTAAACATGTCTTGTGACCTTGCCTCAGAACTTACAAAATCTCTGGTATGTGCAAAACAAAATCTCTGGTACGTGCAGAAAACCAGGTACTCACAGAACTTACGAAATCTCTGGTATGTGCAAAGATTAGAGAGCAGAACAAGGGTGTAGCGGGTGGGGGGCGGGTACACATCTATCTTTGTGTCCTTTCAGTCTCAAACTCCCGACCTCAAGTGATCTGCCCGCCTCAGCCTCCCAAAGTGCTGGGATTACAGGCATGAACCACTGCATCCAGCCGAGAGTTTCTTAAAAAGTTAAATATAGCATTACCATATTATCCAGCAAGTCACTTCTAGGTAGAAACTCAAAATACTGAAAGCAGGCCGGGCGCGGTGGTTCATGCCTGTAATCCCAGCACTTTGGGAGACCAAGGCCAGTAGATCACCTAAGGTCAGGAGTTCGAGACCAGCCTGACCAATATAGTGAAACCCCATCTCTACTAAATACAAAAAACTTAGCCGGGGGTGGTGGCACATGCCTGTAATCCCAGCTACTTGGGAGGCTGGGGCAGGAGAATCATTTGAACCCAGGAGGCGGAGGTTGCAGTGAGCCAAAATTGCACCATTGCATTCCAGCTTGGGCAACAAGAGCGAAACTCCATCTCAAAGAAAAAAAAAAAAAAAGAAAGAAAGTGTATAGAGGTTACCACGGATTAGAGGGAAAGAATGTGGGGTTACCGTTTAATGGGTGAGGGGTTTTTGTTTGGAATGAGGAAAAAATTCTGAAAATGGATAGTAGTGATGATTGAACAACATCGTGAATGTACTTAATGCCACTTAACTGTACACTTAAAAATGGTTAAAATGAAGGCCAGGCATGGTGGGTCACACCTGTTATCCCAGCACTGTGGGAGGCTCAGGCAGGCGGATCACCTGAGGTCAGAAGTTTTCTAGCCAACATGACGAAAACCCATCTCCACTAAAAATACAAAAATTAGCCAGGTGCAATGGCATGGGCCTGTAAGTCCCAGCTACTCGGGAGGCTGAGGTGGAAGAATCGCTTGAACCTAGGAGGCAGAGGTTACAGTGATCTGAGATCTCACCACTGCACTCCAGCCTGGGCAACAGAGCAAGACTCCATCTCAAAAAAAAATGGTTAAATGATATTAATAAAATTCATATTATGTATATTTAATCACAATAAAAATCGATCTGAATTTTAAAGTCCTTTCATTGTAGTTTTATTGGGGATTTGGGAAGAGTGAAATTAGCTACACATATTTAATTCACTTTTTTTGTTGTTGTTGTTTTTGAAATGGGGTCTCGCTCTGTTGCCCAGGCTGGCATGCCGTGTCACCATTTTGGCTCACTGCCGCCTCTGTCTTCCAGGTTCAAGTGATTCTCCTCCCTTGGCCTCCCAAGTAGCTGGGATTACAGGTACACATCACCACACCTGGCTAATTTTTGTATTTTTGGTGGAGATGGGGTTTCTCCATGTTGGCCAGGCTGGTCTGGTGATCCACCCACCTCAGTCTCCCAAAGTGCTGGGATTACAGTTGTGAGCCACCACGCTCAGACAGCAGAGGTCTTTTGTCATACATACCAGAAGAGCAATCACACACATCTTCATCCCTGAAGTCCTTTTTCCTGTCTTTTGAATTTCTTTCAAATTTCTTTTTTTCTTTTTTTTTTTTTTTGAGACGGAGTCTTGCTCTGTCACCCAGGCTGGAGTGCAGTGGCCGGATCTCAGCTCACTGCAAGCTCCGCCTCCCGGGTTTACGCCATTCTCCTGCCTCAGCCTCCCGAGTAACTGGGACTACAGGCGCCTACCACATCACCCGGCTAGTTTTTTTGTATTTTTTTAGTAGAGACGGGGTTTCACCGTGTTAGCCAGGATGGTCTCGATCTCCTGACCTCGTGATCCACCCGTCTCGGCCTCCCAAAGTGCTGGGATTACAGGCTTGAGCCGCCGCGCCCGGCCAATTTCTTTCAAATTTCAAAAGCAATATAGGAATTCACGGTTGTTACCAAAAAAACAAACAACAACAACAACAACAACAACAAAATCTCAAATTATAACTGTGTGAAAGAAAGATCACTTTCACACATCTCCGTCCTATTTCCACCTTTACATTTCAACCTCCAGTCACTAACTGACTGAAATCACCACTGGCTTGTACCTGTCAAAGCTTCCCAGCAAGCTTCAGGTAGCAGCCTGAGCCAGGACCCAGGTCTAGCAGCCTCTTCTCAGGAAAGCCCCTGGTGTTCTCATGTCTGACTGCCACCCCTACTGCTGCCTTGTGTGTGTGTGTGTCTCTCTCTCTCTCTCTCATATACAAACACACACACACACACACACATACACACACACACACAGCAGCAGCAGCAGCAGCAGCAACAGTCTATTGTAAGATTGAAGGAACTTCTGTATCCTCTTTTTTGTCTCTCTTTTTGTTTTTTGAGACGGAGTCTCTCTCTGTCACCCAGGCCGTAGTGCATTGGCACGATCTTGGCTCACTGCAACCTCCACCTCCCAGGTTCAAGTGATTCTCCTGCCTCAGCCTCCCAAGGAGCTGGGATTACAGGTGCATGCCACCACGCGCAGCTAAGTTTTGTAGTTTTAGTAGAGACGGGGTTTCACCATGTTGGCCAGGCTGGTCTTGAACTTCCAACCTCAAGTTATCTGACCACCTTGATTTCCCAAACTGCTGGGATTACAGGAGTGAGCCACTGCGCCTGGCCCTGTATCCTCTTCTCTTTTTCTTTTCTACCAGAGGTATCAGTCTGGAGATTCCATATAGGTTGTGGGTTCCTTTATTTGCTTGAATTTCCAGATGGAGAATCCCTGACACAATCCAGATGCATGAACCAGGGTTACTAGTTACAAGCAAAGCATCCAGAACCAACTCCAACAGGTTTAAGAAATGGAACATATACAATGAATATGAAAAGAACCGGAAACTCAGGCCTGGGAAATAGGTCCAAGGGAAGCTATGCAGCCAGAGTACAGCAAAAATTATGCCATAAAATGAGACCAGTGATAGGAAATAAGGCCAGTGCTGCAACTACCTGGTGTCAACAGGGGACCTGGGACATCACTGCTGGACCCACTGTCAGCCCTGGACTCCCTAACATTTGTTCCAGGACATCTGCACTGCCCCACAACCTGGATGGTGCCCTTGCTGTGGTTGATAATCCTAGAAAGGATTCTTTGCAACACAAGGTCCCAGTTCAGATCTGCGCAGGATGCAGTTGATTAGCGAAGCCTGTATTATAGATGCCCATGTTCTATGTGCAAAGAAACTGGAAAAGCAAGTGTCTGGTCTTATGGCTTCTATAGTTGAAGATTAAGGTCTTGTCTGCCACCAAAAGGCAGCCTTAAAAGTCAAAACTCCATTTCACCCATCTTCACCAAGATTTTCTTCAGCCTCCTGAGTTACTGTACTAATCACTGCCCAGACATCATGTTTCCTTGTAGTGCACAGCAGAGTTCCTGAAGATTTAAATAAAAAAATCAACTGAAGAATGACTTCTGATGCTGGCAATGAAAGACACTTGCTTGGATGGAGGCAGAGTGTGCGTGCGTGTGTGTGTGTGTATAATAATTTTATGGCATCCTCAATATATTTGATACTATTATTGATTTTTTTCAGGTTTTTATTTTTATTTTTAGAGACAAGGTCTCGCTCTGTTGCCCAGGCTGGAGTGCAGTGGCATGATCATAGCTCACTGCAGCCTCAGCCTCCTAGGCTCAAGTCATTCTTCTGCCTCAACTTCCCACATCACTGAGAGAACAGGCATGAGCCATTGTGCCCAGCTGGTATTTTAAATTTGCATTTTTGTATAGGCAATATACTCATCTGGTTCAATATAAAAATTTTAGTTCTTAGAAGTCTTGCTTGCACTCAAGTCACCATCCAGCCCATTACCTCCCTGCTGGCCTTTGGTAGAGAACCACTTTACTGTGAATCTTTCCAATTTTTGTTTGTTTGTTTGTTTTGTTTTTATAGAGACTGGGTTTTGCCATGTTGTCCAGGCTGGTCTCGAAGTCCTAGACTCAAGCAATCTACCCACCTTGGCCTCCCAAAGTGTTGGGATTACAGGCCTGTTTTTTTCCAGTGTTTGTTTATGTAAATAAAAGAAAATATGAGTAAGTATTCTTATTTCCCTGTCTTTCTTACAAAAACAGGTAGCATGTTGTTTTTACTGTTCTGCATCCTGCCTTTACATTTAACAATATTTTCTTGAGAAAAAAAATTTTTGGGGGGGGGGACAGAGTTTCAGTCTATTGCCCAGGCTGGAGTGCAGTGGCGTGATCTTGGTTCACTGCAATCCCTGCCTCTTGGGCTTGCATGATCCTCCCACCTCAGCCTCTCAAGTAGCCGGGACTACAGGGAGTGCACCACCATGCCTAGCTAATTTTTGTAGTTTTTGTAGAGACAGGGTCTCACTATGTTCCCCAGGCTGGTCTTGAACTCCTGGGCTCAAGTGATCTGCCTGCCTTGGCCTCCCAAAGTGCTGGGATTATAGGCATGAACCACTCTGCTCAGCCAATAAATTTTTATATCAATATATAAAAATCTTTTGTTACTTTTTTACTTTAAAAGTACTTTCATCTGGGCCGGGCATGGTGGCTCACACCTGCAATCCCAGCACTTTGGGAGGCCGAGGCAGGCAGATCACTTGAGGTCAGGAGTTCGAGACCAGCCTGACCAACATGGCAAAACCCCCTCTCTACTAAAAATACGAAAATTAGCCTGGCATGGTAGCGCGCATGTGTAATCCCAGCTACTCAGGAGGCTGAGGCAGGAGAATCACTTGAACCTGGGAGGCAGAGGTTACAGTGAGCCCAGATCGTGCCACTGCACTCAAGCCTGGCGATAGAGAGAGACTCTGTCTCAAAAAAAAAAAAAAAACTACAACAACAAAAACTTTCATCTACTATATAGATGAACTATGGTTTATTCAACCAAACACAACAGATGGACATTTGGGAAGTTTCCAGAATTTTGCTATTAAAAACAATTTAGCAATAAGTAAACTTTATCTTATAGTAAACCATAGTAAATATAGTAATACAGTAAATAATCTTATAAGTAAATAAATTTTTTAAAAACCCAGTCTTACAGTAAATACACATTATTTTGTCCATATGCAGGAGTATCTGTCAGATGCTGTTTAGAAGTGGGATTGCAAGGTTAAAGTGTGTGTACATTGTAATTTTGGTGGATAGTGCCAAATCTCCTTCTATGGGGGAGGTGCCAGTTTGCACCCAGACCAGCTGTGTATGAGCATGCCTGTTTTCCCACAATCTCAGAGTGTGCTGTCAGCCTTTTGAATTTTTGCCAATCTGATAGGTGAGCAACTTAATTTCAGTGTGGGTTAGATTTGCATTTTTCGGCTCATGCCTGTAATCCTAGCACTCTGGGAGGCCGGGGCGGGCAGATCACTTGAGGTCAGGAGTTCGAGACCAGGCAGGCCAACGTGATGAAACTGGTCTCTACTACAAATACAAAAATTGGACTGGCATTGTGCCATGTGCCTGTAGTCCCAACTACTCAGGAAGCTGAGGCATAAATATCGCTTGAACCCAGGCAGCAGAGGTTGCAGTGAGCCAAGATCACTCCACTGCACTCCAGCCTGGGCGATGGAGGGAGACTCCATCTCAAAAAAAAAGAAAAAAGAAAAACGCAGAAAAAGCATGCACATAGTTTTTAGGAAAAGCAATGCAAATTACCCTTAAAGATGTGAAAAAATGTTTAGCTTCACTCATAACAAGAGAAATGCAAACGTTTTTGTTTGTTTGTTTGTTGGTTTGTTTTTTGAGATGGCATCTCCCTCCATTGCCCAGGCTGGAGTGCAGTGGAATGATCTTGGCTCATTGCAACTTCTACTGCCTGGGTCCAAGCGATTCTCCTGCCTCAGCTTCCTGAGCAGCTGGGACTACAGGTCACCACGCCTGGCTAATTTTTGTATTTTTAGTAGAGATGGGGTTTTGCCATGTTGGCTAGGCTGGTCTCGAACTCTTGACCTTAAGTGATCCGCCTGCCTCAGCCTCCCAAAGTGCTGGGATGACAGGCGTGAGCTACTGTGCCCACCCTGCATTTTTCTATAAAACTAGTGGTCTTCAACTTGATTTCTAGAGGTTCTTTTGGTGGTGGTGGTGGTGGTGTGTTTTTTGTTTTGTTTTGGTTTTTGTTTTTTTTAGTTTGGGTTTTTTTTGAGAGAGAGAGAGATAGGGTCACACTATGTTGCCCATGCCGGTCTTGAACTTCTTGAGTCAAGAGATCCTCCTGCCTTGGCCTCCCAAAGTGCTGGGATTACAGGAGCGAGCCACTGTGCCCAACCATCTTTTTTTTGATTGTTAGGTTGCAAGAATTCTTAATATATTCTGGAAATAGTCTTTATCAGACATATATAATTGCAATTATTTTCTCCCATTTTATGGATTGACTTTTCATCTTTGTTTGTTTGTTTGTTTGTTTGTTTGAGTCAGAGTCTTGTTCTGTCACCCAGGCTGAAGTTCATTGGTACCATCTTGGCTCACTGCAACCTCCGCCTTCCCGGTTTAAGTGATTCTCATGCCTCAGCTTCCGGAGTAGCTGGGATTACAGGCATGTGCCACCGCGCCCAGCTAATTTTTGTATTTTTGGTAGAGACGGAGTTTCACCTTGTTGGCAAGGCTGGTCTCAAACTCCTGACCTCAAGTGATCCACCTGCCTCGGCCTCCTAAAGTGCTGGAATTATAAACATGAGTCACCATGCCCCCTTGACTTTTCACATTTTTGCTGGTGTTTTTTGAGTTCCAAAAGTTTTAAATTTTGATGATGGCCAATTTAGCCTTTTCTCCTTGCTTGTATGCTTTCAGTGTCATATCTAAGTAGGCATTTATTCTTTCTTTCTTTTCTTTTTTTTTTTTTTTTGAGATGGTGTTTCACTCTTGTTGCCCAGGCTGGAGTGCAATGGTGCAATCTCGGCTCACTGCAACCTCTGCCTCCTGGGTTCAAGCGATTCTCGTGCTTCAGCCTCCTTAGTAGCTGAGATTATAGATGCCTGCCCCGACGCATGGCTAATTTTGTATTTTTAGTAGAGAAGAGATTTCGCCATGTTGGCCAGGCTGGTCTCAAACTCCTGACCTCAAGTGACCCACCCGCCTCAGCCTCCCGAAGTGCTGGCATTACAGGCGTGAGCCACCACGCCCAGCTTGTAATTTTTTTAATAGCCAGACATAATGCACTAGGTGAAAGGAGCTTCTGTAAATGGGTCTTTAGTCCTGTGGTGGTAAGGTTTATAAGGAGGGGAAGTGTTCTATAGTCCTGATGTTTCCATCTCAGTCTTTTAGTGAGCCTGTGCCTCTGGACTGGAAACTTCAGAAGTTTCTCTCTCTCTCTCTCTTTTTTTTTTTTTTAGACTAGGTCTTGCTCTGTCACCCAAGCTGGAGTGCAGTGGCACAAACACAGCTCATTGCAGCCTCGACTTCCTGGGCTGAAGCAGTCCTCCTGCCTCAGCCTCTGAGTAGCAGGGACTATAGGTGTGTGCCACCATGCCTGGCTAATTTTTTAATTTTTATTTTTTTATTTTTGAGACAGAGTCTCACTCTGTCACCAGGCTGGAGTGCAGTGGCACAATCTCAGCTCACTGCAACCTCTCCCGGGTTCAAGTGATTCCCCAGCCTCAGCCTCCCGAGGAACTACAGACTAATTTTTTGCATTTTAGTAGAGACAGAGGGTTCACCATGTTGGCCAGGATGATCTCGATCTCCTGACCTCGTGATCAGCCCATCTTAGCTTCCCAAAGTGCTGGGATTATAGGCATGAGTCACTGCGCCCGGCCAATTTTTAAATTTTTTGTAGAGACAGGGTCTCACTATGTTGCTCAGGCTGGTCTTGAACTCCTGGGCTTAAGCAATCCTCCTACCTTGGCCTCCCAAAGTGCTAGGATTACAGGTGTGAGCCAGTGTGCGAGACTTTCTCAGTTTTTTTCTCCCCACTTCGGTGGGAGAAGATGGCTACAGTGGGCTTGAATTGGGTATTTTCTACAGTTTTGTTGGATTAGTTGCAAGTTTTCCACAATGTAATTAGCCCATTTATGCCTGAGGTTGCAATTTTTTGAATTTTTGCAATGACACTTTGGCGATGACCTTGAGCAGTAAGATATAAATAACTCCTACATGCTTAGCGTTCCAATAATGGAACACTAGGCATAAATAATCAAGTAAGGAGACCTATGTCATTTATTTATTTATTTATTTTTAAAGACAGGGTCTCCCTCTGTTGCCCAGGCTGGTCTCAAACTCCTGGCTTTAAGCAATCCACCCTCTTCAGCCTCCTGAGTAGCTTGAATTACAGGCATGAGCCACCATGCCCAGCTCCTGCATCATTTAGAACAGCTGTCTTCCTGAAGTCTTCACCCATCTCTGTGTCTATTCCCTCTTGGTGAACTTGGTCCTGTACTTTAATAGCTTTCTCACAGTCATCTATCAATATCATGCCTTCAGTTTCCAACAGAAGACTTCATTTTTTGCTCCATAAGTTCTTGGTAATCAAGTTTTATATCCCTCCTCTTATTTGAAATATCAGTTGAATTCACCATTTTATATGTCTTTCAAAATATTAACTTACTTTTTCTTTTTGGGGCCTTAATTATTTTTTTCTGGTGAAGTTGTACTCTACCCATTAGAAAAACATGACCTATTAGCATAAAAGTGAAGGAGCAAGTTTGTTTTGAGCTTAAAAGCTGAGCTATTCATTGAGTGGTCCACTGTCAACTGAGATGTAGGAGTATTTCCTGCATTGGCTGCACAGCCCCGGGGCCCTTAGGCAGAGAGCCCTACTCCTGAACCCACAGAGTCTAAGGCAGCAACTGGCATTGCCTGCCCGCCAGCACCCATGCTGGGCAGATGCTTGCCCAGTCTCTTTTTGTTGTCCTGGAGCAGGGTTCAGTAAACAACAGCCTGTGGGCCAAATCTGGCCTGCTGCCTTTTTGTAAATAAAGTATTATTGGAACACAGTCACATCCATTCTTTTACATATAATTTATGACTGCTTTCATGCCACAGTGGCAGAGCTGGGCAATTGTAATAGAGATCAAAAGGCCTGTGAAGCCTAAAATATTTACTATCTGGCCCTTTACAGAAAAAGTTTGCCAAGTCCTGTTCTGGAGAACTGGAACTGTGAAGGGAGCTTGGTAGTCTCGTCTTTCTAGGCTGTTCCAAAGCCCTAACCTGGCATGAAGGGGCCGGCTGGGGTGTGGTCATGGCCCTTCTGGCTCTTCCATCCTGGCTGATGCCCATTTCCTACTTGCTAACAAAGAACAGTGTCTTAGTTTGAGTAGCCCCAGGAGCCGACTCTGAGACAAGGATTTAAGTGAAACTAAGTGATTTTAGAAGGGATCCCTTGATACCTCAGTAAGGGAAAGGGGAAATGAGAGAGAGGGAAGGAAGTCAACAAAGAGTTTGTCATGAAGCAAGTTACCACTGTGGGCAGCTAGAGCTCTGTTCCACCGTGGAGCCCTGGAAGCCAGTGTGAAACACTGCCTCAGTGCTACTGCACCTGAAGAGGGAGGAAGCTGGGGTATTTATAAACCAGCTCCTGCCAGTGATTAAGTAAAGGGCTGCTGCCAGGAGGCATTAATTGTTTGTCACTTGTGGTCTGGGTTTTTGTTTTTTTGTTGTTGTTGTTGTTGTTGTTGTTGTTGTTGTTTTGCTTTCTTGAGGCAGAGTCTTGCTGTCATCCAGGCTTGAGTGCAATGGTGCGATCTCGGCTCACTGCAACCTCCACCTTCCAGTTTCAAACAATTCTCCTGCCTCACCCTCCTGTGTAGCTGGAAGTACAGATGTGCACCACCACGCCTGGCTAATTTTTTGTATTTTTGGTGGAGACAGGGTTTCATCATGTTGTCCAGACTGGTCTTGAACTCCTGACCTCAGGTGATATGCCCACCTCAGCCTCTCAAATTGCTGGGATTATAAGCGTGAGCCACCACGCCCAGCCACTTCTGGCCTGTTTTGAAGAACAGCGAATGCTCTCAGGCAATTAGTTGCAAGTTCTGGTATTCAGAAGTCAAGCCAGCAAGCAATGAAATGGTAAAGGTTAAGAGGGTGCAGGCAGGATACCAACAGCATCTGCTACAAGAAAATACAGTTACCAAAGTGGCTGTGTGCAAAGATCCTCGGAGTGGAGGGTGTGATTCCCAGAAAAAGCAAAACAAAACAAAACAAAAATTCCTCTGGAAGCATCTAGTTGAAATGGTCTGAGTGTGCATTTCTGTCTGTGTGATCCTGGCCAACCTCCCTCTACTCACGGGGGTTCAAGGTGCCTATCTGTGAGGTTGAAATAATATGACTGGCCTCCTCCCTGACCTGGGGAGGGGCACATGACTCATAAGACAGTCAAAGATATAGGCACTAAAGTGTTGGAATGTTTATTTTCTCCCCAAATGGGAATCCTATTATTTTTACTGATAACAAGAAGTTATATTGTAAATGGGGTTTTGTTTGTTTTTAGACGGAGTCTTGCTCTGTTACCCAGGCTGGATCTCAGCTGTTACCCAGTGGCACGATCTCAGCTCACTGCAACCTCCACCTGATAGGTTCAAGCAATTCTCCTGCCTCACCCGCCAACCCCCAGTAGCTGGGACTACAGGTGTGCACCACCATGCCCAGCTAATTATTGTATTTCTAGAAGAGATGGGGTTTCACCATGTTAGCCAGGCTGGTCTTGAACTCCTGACCTCAAGTGATCTGCCCACCTCGGCCTCCCAAAGCTTTGGGATTACAGGCGTGAGGCACCACACCTGGCTGTAAATGATATTTTTAAAATCCAGAGCTGTAGAAAATAGAAAATTCTAAATGCACCCCAAAGCTAGCCACACCTAAATGTTTAATGTAACTTTCCAGATGTTCGGTGTATATACAAATTTATATTTTTACATATAAAAATTCATAGGGAACATAATAGTTTTTTTTGGGGGGGGGGTGGGGGATGAAGTTTCGCTCTTGTTGCTCAGGTTGGAGTGCAATGGCGTTATCTCAGCTCACTGCAACTTCTGCCTCCCAGATTCAAGTGACTCTCCTGCCTCAGCCTCCCAAGTAGCTGGAATTACAGGCACGCACCACCATGCCTGGCTAATTTTTTGTATTTTTAGTAGAGACAGGGTTTCACCATGTTGGCCAGGCTGGTCTCAAACTCCTGACCTCAGGCGATCCACCTGCCCCAGCCTCCCAAAGTGCTGGGATTACAGGCATGAGCTACCGTGCCATGCCACATAATACTTTTTAATCTGCTTTATGTTTGTTACTTGACAATATACTGAGGGCATATTGGCATACATTGAAGGATATGCATGTACCTTATACTTTTTAATAACTAAATATGGCCAGGCACGGTGGCTCACGCCTGCTCATTTTTCCATTGGAGTACTAATTTTTTATTTGATTAACATGAGCTCTTTATGTATTAAGGATAATACATCATGAAAATATTGGCAATGTCAATAGTAAACTCTGATGGAAAGATGACACACAACATCACTTGCTTAAATTTACATAAGGCCGGGCGTGGTAGCTGAGTTCAGGTGGCTGAGCCAGGCTGAGTTCGAGACCAACCTGGGCAACATGGCGAAACTCTGTCTCTACAGAGAATACAAAAATATTAGCTGGGTGCAGTGGCATGTGCCTGTAATGTGCCTGTAGTCCCAACTACTTGGGAAGCTGAGGTGGGAGGATCACTTAAGCCTAAGAGGACAAGGCTGCAGTGAGCTGAGATCATACCACTGCATTCCAGCCTGGGTGACAAAGTGAGACCCTGTCTGAAAAAAAAAAAAAAAAAGAAAGAAAGAAAAGAAAAGAGGCTGGGTGCAGTGGCTCACGCCTGTAATCCCAGCACTTTGGGAGGACAAAGTGGGTGGATTGCCTAAGGTCAAGAGTTCGAGACCAGCCTGGCGAACATGGTGAAACCCTGTCTCTACTAAAAATACAAAAAATTAGCTGGGCATGGTGGCAGGCACCTGTAATCCCAGCTACTCAGGAGGCTGAGGCAGGTGAATCGCTTGAACCTGGGAGGCGGAGCTTGCAGTGAGCTGAGATCCTGCCATTGCACTCCAGCCTGGACAACAGAGCGACACTCTGTCTCAAAAAAATAAATAAATAAATAAAAAGAAGAAAAGAAAAGAAAAAAGAAGTAATAGTTGGGGGCAAAGGCAGAGGACAGAAAGGGCTTTATCTTTATCTCCCTTAATCCCCATCTGCTCCCCTCTGGCCATCCTCCTTCCCTCCTCTCATCATTATTTAAATACATAATTACATAAAATTTCTGTTGTTTAGCAGTAAAATGTGTAAATAAAAGTGTCTGTGGAAAGTTGCCGTTTGTGCGTGATTTAAATGGAAAGGCTGTGCATGCTATGTAAATATAGCTGGGAGGAAAGCCCCTGAGGCCTCCCCTGGAGTGGTGGTCAGCCGGAGGGGAGGAATCCCTCTAACAGGTGACCTGGATTCCCAGCCATGGTGGGCAAGCCTGGCTCTGGGGTGGGACAGTGGTGGAGGGAATGTGAGGAGTTTCCCCGTCTCTAATAAACCCTCAGATCCATGAGACCCTGTGTGCCTTCCAAGCACCCAATCACCTGTCACCAGCGTCACTTGTAAATGACAAAAGGAGGTGCAGAGTATCTGCTTGAAATGCCACACCCAGCCCTGGCTTGCAGCCTCACCAGTGAGGACTTGGGAGGAGAAAAGAGGCACACCCTGCTGGTGATGGGCGTGCGAGCGAGGGTCCGGCCAACCCTTTGCTGACCTCCTGGGCAAGCTTGAAGCCCCTAGTTGCAAACCTCAGTCAATCCATCTCCTATTGTGCTTTGTTTTGAGAAGAAGACTTTAGTTTTACAGTGCGGGTGTGGGCTTCAACACCATAATGGGTTAACTTCTGCATAGAAAATTTGAAAACTAGAGGCTTTGTTCCATCTTCAAAAATTTAATGAAATGTATCTACTAGGTATTAAATCACTTCCCTGCTGCAAAGCTCAGCCCATCAGATTTTACAGAAGCTTTGGAGGATGAACTGTGTTCCAAGGACAAAGATGTATTCTGGCTTTCCATTGGGCCCAGCCTCAACCTGAAGCCAGCAGAGAGTCCTCCTCTCCCAGGTGTCCCCGACACCTGCAGGGCACAGGGTGTGCCTTCAGGTCAGTCAAAAGAGGTCCTTTAAACTTTTTCATTTCTCAATGTATTTGTTTAGACAGAAGACCCTTTTTACAGATGCAGTCACTGAGCCCTGAGGGCTGCTGTACCCAGGCCAAGGTCACGTGGACTTGAGGCCAAGTCCCAGAAGGCACAGCAAGAGGACAGGAGGCCAGTTGTCTTTCTTCGGCACTGGAAGACCTCCCAGTGTTCTGGTGTCCTAACACCAGGGTCTCTCCTCCATGTCCCTTAGCTAAATGCTTTAATGGAGACAGAGCAACCCAACATAGCCACACCAAAGGCCCTGGCCACAGAGGCTCAGCCTGCTGCTGCCTGGGGAAGGTGGCTGACAGAGGCTTCCAGCTCCCAGCTCCCTACAGGTTGCAGCCAAACCTCCCTGGGCACACCTCACCCCACCTCCCACCCAAACCAAGTGCACAGCGCCCTGGGAGCCTGCACTGTGAGAGACAGCCTGAACTAGAATGGCCTGCCGAGGACTCTAACAGCAAGACTCAATTGCCACCTCCTCCCCTGGGCCCCTCAGCGGGAACCAGTTGTTCTTGTGCTTCTATTGGAGCAACTAATTACATCTATTATTGGAGCAATTAATTTGTTGTCCATGTGACTGTTCCACTGTGGGCTCCTGGAAGGCAGGACCTATTTCATGTACGTCTTTGTAACCCTAGATGGAAAGCAACTTGCCCAGCACAGGAGGACCCAAGTGACGCTTTCCCATGTCACCCCTTTTCTAGGCAGTTTCCTTTAGGTATGGTCCCCTCTCCTGAGGCACCACAGTGCCACACAATGGCAAGATGGCAGTATTGAGCTGTCTGGGGAGGGCTCTTCCACTCCACACCCTGCTGGGGGCCACTTACAGCAGGGATTGAAGGTAAGGGGTCACCATCCTGGCAGGGCCGTCCTGCATGCCACAACGAAGGTCCAAATGGGGTTGAAATGGCAGAGAAACACACCCAATGCCTTTGTGGGCTCCATGTATTGCAGTATCTGCCTGAGGCTCATGCAGTTTCTCTCCCTGTCCTTTTTTTGTGGAGACAGAGGTATCCCTATGTTGCCCAGGCTGGTCTTGAACTCCTGGGCTCAAGCGATCCTCTCACCTCAGACTCCCAAAGTTCTGGGATTACAGGCATGAGCCATACCGCCCGGCCCTAGTTTGTATTATTATTCCTTAGAGAACAGCACTGCTGGAAGCAAGGGGCATGTCTGATCCATTTTATTCTCACAGGCTGGTCTATGGTAAAAATTAAAAGGTACTGCATCTATGCAATGCATAGGAACAGCCAGCCTTTGACTGGGTCTTAGTGAGCAGAGGGAGTCAGGGGTCTGGCATGAGAAGACCCCCATCCCACTCCTGCCTGAAACTTTCTCACTGTGTGGCTGTGGGCATGTCCCACCCTTTTCTGGGCCTCAGTTTCCCCATAGGAAGTCAAAGGAGTTGCACTAGACTGTTACAAGGCTGCTGTGATCCTCCTGGGACCTCAGGACTCCTGATCTCAGAGGATGGCCTAGTTTTTCTTCTCTGAATCATCCCTACCCTCCAGCCTTTTCCTCAGATTGGCAAGGCTTAGTTACAGGATAAAGCTTCCGTGTACCAGGAGATAGATAAGAGCTGGTGTTCCAGAGAAGGAGTGCATTTGGCCTGGGAGCAGAGGAGCAGCCCTGGGCCACAGGGAAGGGAGGAGAGGATCCTGTGTTCCTAGGAAGGATGTGTCTATTACAGGGCGATGCCAGGGAGCAGAGATGCCTCAGGCCTGGATTCAGATGGAGAACAGAAAGGGGGCCCCAGCTGTGCCAAAAGGGGATAGGGCCACCACTACACACTAGAGGAGATGGACATGGGCGTGGAGGGTGGCAGGGACACAAAGTGAGCTTTCAGTGTTTGCATCCTGTGTCCAGCCAACAAATGTGTGGCATCGCTCCCAATAGCGAGGGAAGTGACTTCAAAGATGAGTAAATGGAGTGATTCTTCACCTGGGGAGGAGGACGGCCCAGCTCTCCAGGAGGAATGCCAGAATAGCAAATGGGGCCAGGAGGCTTTTAAAGATAAAAAGAAACATTCAATAAATCTAGGATTTTAATAAAATAACAACCAAATACAAAGCTCAGCCAGTTCTCTCAGAGATGCACAAAAGCTGGAGTGAGAGAGTGTTGCAGTAGGAGCCTTGGTTTAAATCTCGAGAAGAAGCTGGGCGCGGTGGCTCACCCCTGTAATCCCAGCACTTTGGGAGGCCGAGGCGGGAGGATCACCTGAGGTCAGGAGTTCGAGACCAGCCTGCCCAACATGGCAAAACCCCATCTCTACTAGAAATACAAAAAATTAGTCAGGCGTGGTGGCAGGCGCCTATAATCCCAGCTACTTTGGAGGCTGAGGCAGGAGAATTGCCTGAACCTGGGAGGCAGAGGTTGCAGTGAGCCAAGATCGCATCACTGCATTCCAGCCTGGGCAACAAGACAGAAACTCCGTCTCAAAAAAAAAAAAAAAAAAAAAAAAAAAGGCCAGGGACTGTGGCTCATGCCTGTAATCCCAGCACTTTGGAAAGCCAAGGCGGGCGGATCACCTGAGGTCAGGAATTCGAGACCAGCCTGCCCAACGTGATGAAACCCCGTTTCTAATAAAACAAAAATCAGCTGGACGTGATGGCACACACCTGTAATCCCAGCTACGCAGGAGGCTGAGGCAGAATAATCGCTTGAACCTGGGAGGCAGAGGTTGTAATGAGCTGAGGTTGCACCATTGCAATCCAGCCTGGGCAACAAAGCAAGACTCTGTCTCAAAAAAAAAAAAAAAAAAAAAAAAAGAGTCGTCACTGGGACCCTGGACCTCCTTGGCAGCTGTTGTGGGCCCTGTTTGTGGAGAGTGTGGTGGGGGCAGGCCATGTGTGCAGATGGGCAGGCTGTGATTACACATTAGGGTCCAAACTCCCATCACTCTCTGAAGTGGCCCTCTATAATGATGCTTGGGCTTTGTCTTAGACATTTTACTTCTGACTGGGTATGGTGGCTCACACTTGTAAATCTCAAATGCTTTGGGAGGCTGAGGTGGGAGGATTGCTTGAGGCCAGAAGTTGATGACCAGCCTGGGCAACATAGCGAGACTTGGTCTTTAAATGCATAAATAATAGAGGCTGAGTGCAGTGGCTCACGCCTGTAATCCCAGTACTTTGGGAGGCTGAGGCAGATGGATCACTTGAGGTCAGGAGTTCAAGACCAGACTGGCCAACATGGTGAAACCCTGTCTCTACTAAAAATGCAAAAATTAGCCAGGTGTGGTGGTACACATCTGTAATCCCGGTTACTCGGGAGGCTAAGGCAGGAGAATCACTTGAACCTAGGAGGCAGAGGCTGCAATGAGCCAAGATCACACCACTGCATGCCAGCCTGGGCAACAGAGCAAGACTCTGTCTCAAAATAATAATTAATAATAATAATAATAATTCTAAGAATCCTAAAAAAAAACTGGATGTACACCACAATTTATGTATAAGGTGATTTATCACAGCATTCTTGGCAACAGTGAGCAACTGGAAGTAACCTAAGCCATCAATAATAGGACAGGACACTAGATCCATGGAACCATATCCTGGGCAGCCACTAAAATGGCAGTGACGCAGAATTGCGTGGGGAGTTTGAATGTGGTTGTGTAGAGTGACTAGTCGACTTTATTTGATTATTTGTACCCTTTCCAAATTTTCTACAATAAAAATAAATAATTCTTGTAAATAGGCAAATAAGTATTTTAAATAATTTACCTTTGCCTAAGGTCAACTGGTCTAGAATCAAATGAAGCTGCACTAAAAAGCTTATTGGTAAGTCATCTGTGATTCAGATATAATGAATGCCTGGTGAACATCCTAGGGGGTCAACTTGTTTTCTACCGTCTCCTTTCATCCTCACCATACTCCTGAGTTTGGTATTGTTATCCCCAATGTACCAATGAGGTCTCCGGCTCAGTTGGTGGTGACTTGGTCAAGGTTACATCATAAGCTTAAGTGAAAGACATTAACTCTGACCAAGGTGTTGAAGAAGACTTTGACCTCGGCCAGGCGAGGTGGCTCACGCCTGTAATCCCAGCACTTTGGGAAGCCAAGGCAAGTGGATCACGAGGTCAGGAGATCGAGACCATCCTGGCTAACACAGTGAAACCCAGTCTCTACTAAAAATACAAAAAAATTGGTGGGGCATGGTGGCAGGTCCCTGTAGTCCTAGCTACTTGGGAGGCTGGGGCAGGAGAATGGCGTGAACCCGGGAGATGGAGCTTGCAGTGAGCCAAGACTGTGACACTGCACTGCAGCCTGGGTGATGGAGTGTGACTCCGCCTCAAAAAAAAAAAAAAAAAGAAGAAGACTTTGACCTGAAATTGGGAGCAGCGGAGATGTTTGTTAGAAGAGTTTGGGTGCATCAGGGACTATTTTAAGAGAACAAGAAGAACCTAGAGCATGACGCAAGCATATTTGATAGGGCCTTTCCCACAATGTCCTGGGCAGTTTTGCTGTGGCATCCTAGGTGTGGCACCAAGAGTTGCACATCAGGATGTGTTATTCTTGTAATTTTTTTTTCTTTTTTTTTTGAGACAGGGTCTCACTCTGTCACCCAGGCTAGAGTGCGGTGGAGCAATCTTGACTCACTGCAACCTCTGCCTCCCAGGTTCAAGCGATTCTCCTGCCTCAGCCTTCTGAGTAACTGGGATTATAGGCACCCACCACTATGCCTGGCTAATTTTGTATTTGAGTAGAGGCAGGATTTAACCATGTTGGCCAGGCTGGTCTCGAATTCCTGACGTCAAGTGATCTGCCCGCTTTAGCCTCCCAAAGTGCTGGGATTACAGGCGTGAGCCACTGCTCCTGGCCATTGTTGCACATTTGAATATCATGAAGCATTTTCCTAGCTTGAAAGTAAGATAATCCATCACTACCTGTCTTCTTTTTGGTCTACCCTTCCCCCATCACGGGTTACATTTATATATCTGTCTTAGTCCATTTGTGTTGCTATAAAGGAACACTGGGGCTGGGTAATTTATAAAGAAAAGAGGTTTATTTGACTCACAGTTCTCAGGCTATACAAGAAGCATGGTGCTGGCATTTGCATCTGGTGAAGGCCTCAGACTGCTTCCATTCATGGGGGAATGTGCCATGAAAAAGGAACAAGAGAGGAGGAGGGGCCAAGCCCTCATTAACAATCAGCTCTCACAGGGACTCATAGGGAAGACTCACTCACTCCCAAAAGAATGGCACCATGCCATGCATGAAAGATCTACCCCCATGACCCAAACACCTCCCATTAGGCCAGACCTCCAACACTGGGGATCAAATTTCAACATGAGATTTTAAGTGGGGGCAAATATGCAAACTCTATCAATATCTTTTTTTTTTTTTTTTTGAGACGGAGTCTCGCTCTGCCGCCCAGGCTGGAGTGCAGTGGCCGGATCTCAGCTCACTGCAAGCTCCGCCTCCCGGGTTCATGCCATTCTCCTGCCTCAGCCTCCCGAGTAGTTGGGACTACAGGCGCCCGCCACCGCGCCCGGCTAGTTTTTTGTATTTTTTTTTTTTAGTAGAGATGGGGTTTCACCGTGTTAGCCAGGATGGTCTCGATCTCCTGACCTCGTGATCCGCCCGTCTCGGCCTCCCAAAGTGCTGGGATTACAGGCTTGAGCCACTGCGCCCGGCCCTCTATCAATATCTTAATGAGAGGTCAGCTTGATATCAAATAATGTAAATGTTAAAAGTGTCTCTTTATGACCAGGTGCGGTGGCTCACACCAGTAATCCCAGCATTTTGGGAGGCTAAGTTGGGTGGATCACCTGAGGTCAGGAGTTTGAGACCAGCCTGGCCAACATGGTGAAACCCCATCTCTACTAAAAATAATTAAAAAAAAAAAAATTAGCTGGGCATGGTGGTGGGCTGTAATCCCAGCTACTTGGGAGGCTGAGGCAGGAGAATTGCTTGAACTCAGGAGGCAGAGGTTGCAGTGAGCTGGGATCATGCCACTGAACTCTAGCCTGGGCAACAAGAGTGAAACTCTCTCTCAAAAAAACAAAAAAAAAACAAAAAAAAAGATGTCTATTTAAAGTTGCAAGTGGAGAGGCTTGACTTGGACAAAGTAGAAGGAGACAGGTGGCTCTATAACTAAAAACAGTCAGAGTGACTGCCTTTGGGACCCATCTCAATTTTTTTTCCCTAGACAGTCTTCAGACTTCAGTAAAATTAAGTGTGTGAGAGAAGACACTGGGCATATTGGCTTAGTTGAGAGAAGTGAACACCCTGCAAAATGAAAACTGGTGGGACTCCCTCCCAGCAAAAGCCCAGTCACTCCAGAGGGCCAGCAAGGGAAAAGCCAAGTGTTGCCTGGAAACCAGATGATATGATTTGGCTGTGTCCTCACCCACATCTCATCTTGAATTGTAGCTCACATCATGGGAGGGACCGGGTGGGAGGTAATTGAATCATGGGGGCAGGTTTTTCCTGTGCTGTTCTCTTGAAAGTGAATAAATTTCATGAGATCTGATGGTTTTATAAAGGGCAGTTCCCCTGTCCACGCTCTCTTGCCTGCTGCCATGTAAGATGTGCCTTTGCTCCTCCTTTGCCTTCCACCATGACTGTGAGCCTCCCCAGCCGTGTGGAACTGTGAGTCCATTAAACTCTTTCATTTATAAATTATGCAGTCTCAGGTATGTCTTTATTAGCAGTGTGAGAACAGACTAATACACCAGAGTTCACAGAAATAATGCAAAGTAGTATTTCTGATGCCTTCATTCAAATTTTTAAAAATATTTATAAATTATCCAAATGACATAATCACATTTTCAAAAAGCTGAAAAATAGAGAAAAGCAAAATCACATACACAATCCAATGCCTAAAGCAACCATTGTTGACATTGTTGTGTCTCATCACTTATATACACCCACCCATGCTTCCCTGTCATGGTAGTCACCTTTGAATCCAAGCACTGCCACTTGTGGGCTGTGTGACCTTGGACAAGTCACTTTCTATCTCACTTCTGGCCACTATGAGACTGTGTATCCTTTCCTCTATGGGAAGCTGTGGGCTGGAAAACCACTCAGGGAATGCCCCAGGAGGCGGTGAGGGGCTGGGGGACGGAGGGAGACCTGCATGCAGATCGTGCAGTTGCCGTGTCCTAGCAGTTGGTCTCATTTAGGATTTCTCCGCCCCAGCACTCCTCCCAGGTGGGGCTGGATAATGCTTTGTTGCGGAGGCTGTCCTGTGCTTTGTAGGGTGCTCAGCAGTCTTTCCACTCTCTACTGCATAGCACATCCCTTCCCCAGTTTTTTGTTTGCTTGTTTGCTTGCTTTTTAAGACAACAGTCTTGCTCTGTTGCCTAGGCTGGAGTGCAGTGGCACAATCTCGGCTCACTGCAACCTTTGCCTCCTGGTTTCAAGCGATTCTCCTGTCTCAGCCTCCCAAGTAGCTGGGATTACAGGTGTGTGCCACCACGCCTGGCTAATTTGTGTATTTTTAGTAGAGACAGGGTTTCACCATGTTGGCCAGGCTGGTCTCAAACTCCTGACCTCAAGTGATCCACCCACCTTGGCCTCCCAAAGTGCTGGGATTACAGGCATGAGCCACCCCACCCAGCCCCTTCCTCAGTTTTGACAACTAATGTATCTCCAGTCATAACCAAATGTCCCATGGCTGAGACCCACTGGTTTAGTGGCAAGATTTTGAGGTCCTTTTTCAGGTGGCCATGCAAAAATGGGAAGAGCACAGTAACGCTGACCATTTTTTTCTTTTTCTTTTTCTTTGTTTTCTGAGACAGCGTCTTGGTCTGTCACCCAGAGCTCGAATGCAATGGCACCATCTCAGCTCACTGCAACATCCACCTCCTGGGTTCAAATAATTCTCCTGCCTCAGCCTCCCAAGTAGCTGGGATTATAGTCATGTGCCACCACACCTGGCCAATTTTTATATTTTTAGTAGAGTCAGGGTTTTACAACGTTGGCCAGGCTAACCTCAAACTCCTGACCTCCTGATCTGCCTGTCTCGGCCTCCCAAAGTGCTGGGATTACAGGCATGAGCCACCGTGCCCAATGTTGACCATTTTCAGGATGCGAGGCGTGCTCTCACTCAAGACATTCATTGACAGAGCTGGAGACCCTACCGGCCCTTCCTGTGAGGGCTCTTCTGGGGATGCAGAGACTGTGGGTTCTGGCAGGAGGAATTTAAGCACATGCCCCTTCTCAGAGAGTAGGAGCAGGGAAGGGACCCTGTGAGATGCTCATGGACCTCTGAAGGGGACTCTAAGTCTGAGTGGCACCACCCTGTTCCTCAGAACCCTTTTCTGTACTCTCTCCCGTCCCTGAGAACCTCCCCTGACCTCAAGCTGAGCAGGAAGGTAGGAGCACGCCCTGCAGTCAATCAACACCCACTCGGAACTGGGTTGGGAGACTGCTCCCTGTGCTCCTGCCCAGCACCTCCAGGTGTCCACAGCGTCCAGTGCTAGGCCCCTGGGTTGAAGCACAAGTCCCTTGATACCTTTGCTTTTGCACAGGTAAATGCCCTTCTTTCTGATGTCAGCCTTATGGCATTGGGGATTTTCCATATGCATCTGTCTTGAGACGAGGAGCAGGGAGTGGCCCTTCCCTGAGTCGCTGCTCTGGTGGACTCTGGGTTGGGCAGGCTTACTGAGCCCACTACTGCTCTGGTGAGCCCAGCACACCCACTGCCCTCAGCTGCCCCACCCCTGCCAGCTAGCCTACCCTCTCTGCTGGCCTTTTCCTCAGTACCTGAGCCCAGGCACGACCACACCGCCAGACCATACGCAGGAAATGTCATCTTCCCAGTGGTATCTCTACCTCCAACCAGTCTCTTTCCGAAAGTGCCATGACCCAAGGGAATGTCTGAATTTTAGTCATGGACAGAAACCAAAGGTCAAAATCAGACAGTATACCTCTGGCAGGAAGCAGGGAAGTGGTGAGACTTCCAGAAGCTCAATGGTGACCTTGGATCTACAGAGACGGGAGAGGGCCTTGGATAATGAAGGCACATGAAGTAGAGTGGGGTGTGCAGGACAGAGGCTGTGCTCAGGTGAAGGTGGTGGGGCCTGTTTGTCAACGTGTGATATCAGGCCCTGAGGGGCAGCCCAGGGCCCTGCTCCTGTGCACACTGATAGCTCAGCATCCACACCCTGGATAGAGACCTCCTGCTAGGACAATGTCAGGACTCGGTGGCCCAGCAGGCTTCTGGAGCAATGCTGGCCAAGTCCTTCCCTAAAGAGCATTTTCCATGAGTGACCCTGAGCTCCCCTGCCTACCACGTCTCCTTCAGAGAACCACAGTGCACAGGCACAGACTAAAGGCTCTTTGAAATCCTGCTGTGTGGCTGGGCGTGGTGGCACCCTTCTGCAATTCCAATACTTTGGGAGGCTGAGGCAGGAAGATTGTTTGAGCCCTGGAGTTGTAGACCAGCCTGGGCAATATAGCAAGACCCTATCTCTACAAAACATTTTTTTTTAAATGTAGCTGCTCATGGTGGTACACACCTGTAATCTCTGCTATTTGGGAGACTGAGGTGGGAGGATTGCTAGAGCCCAGGAGTTCAAGCCTGCAGTGAGCTATGATTGTACCACTGCCCTGCAGCCTGGGTGACAGAGTGAGAAGAAGGAAAGGGAAGGGAAGAGGAGGGTGGGAGAGGGGAGGGGCAGGGCGCAGTGGCTCATGCCTGTAATCCCAGCACTTGGGGAGACCCAGGCCGAGGCAGGCGGATCACCTGAGGTTAGGAATTAGAGATGGTGAAACCCCATCTCTACTAAAAATACAAAAATTAGCCAGGCATGGTGGTAGGTGCTTGTAGTCTCAGCTACTTGGGAGGCTGAACAGAAGAACTGCTTGAACTTGGTAGGCAGAGGTTGCAGTGAGCCAAGATGGTGCCACTGCACTCCAGTCTGGGTGACAGAGTGAGACTCCGTCTCAAAAAAAAAAAAAAGAAAAGAGAGGAAAGAAAGAAAGAAAGGGAAGAAAGAAAGGGAAGGAAGGAAGGAAGGAAAAGGTTGAAAGAAGGAAAAGTATGGAGGGGAGAGAAAGGGAAGGAAGGAAGGAAAGAAGGAAGGAAGGAAGGAAGGAAGGAAGGAAGGAAGGAAGGAAGGAAGGAAGGAAGGAAGGAAGGGAAGGAAGGAAGGGAAAGGTTGAAAGAAGGAAAAGTATGGAGGGGAGAGAAAGGAAAAGAAAGAAGAGAGAGAGAGAGAAAGAAAGAAAGAAAGAAAGAAAGAAAGAAAGAAAGAAAGAAAGAAAGAAAGAAAGAAAGAAAGAAAGAAAGAAAGAAAAGAAAGAAAGAAGAGAAAGAGAAAGAAAGAAAGAAGAGGGGAGGGGAGGGGAGGGGAGGGGAGGGGAGGGGAGGGGAGGGGAGGGAAGGGGAGGGGAGGGGAGGGGAGGGGAGGGGAGGGAAGGGAAGGGAAGGGAAGGGAAGGGAAGGGGAGGGAAGGGAAGGGAAGGGAAGGGAAGGGAAGGGAAGGGAAGGGAAGGGAAGGGAAGGGAAGGGAAGGGAAGGGAAGGGAAGGGAAGGGAAGGGAAGGGAAGGGAAGGGAAGGGAAGGGAAGGGAAGGGAAGGGAAGGGAAAAGGGAAAGGGAAAGCAAGTTTCCTAGGCAGGACAACTCAGCAGAGCCATGGCATTAGGTGAGGATATGATGCAACAGTCCATGGAGGTTGTGGTTGCCAGGGAAAGGGGGCAGAGGGAGGTTGAAATATACAAAGTTTATTGGAGGATGACATAAATGTCCTGGAATTAGATAGCAGTGATGGTTCTATGACAAGTTTGTCCAACCTGAGGCCCATGGGCCACATGCGGCCCAGGACAACTTTGAATGCAGTCCAGCACGCATTTGTAAACTTTCTTAAAACATTAGGAGATTTTTGGTGATTCTTTTTAGCTCATCAACTATCATTAGTGTTAGTGTATTTTATATGTGGCCCAAGACAATTATTCTTCCCCTGTGGCCCAGGGAAGCCAAAAGATTGGACACCCCTGTCATGCACAACATTGTAAATATACTAAAAATCTCTAAATTGTACACTGTAAAATGGTTAAAATGGTAAATTTTATGACTTGTGAATTTTTTTTTTGAGACGGAGTCTCACTCTGCTGCCCAGGCTGGAGTGCAATGGTGCGATCTTGGCTCTCTGCAGCCTCTGCCTCACGGGTTCAAGCAATCCTCCTGCCTTAGCCTCCCGAGTAGCTGGGATTACAAGCATGTGCCACTAGGCCCAGCTAATTTTTGTATTTTCAGTAGAGATGGGATTTCACTGTGTAGGCCACTGACTTCCTGACCTCAAGTGATCTGCCCACCTCAGCCTCCCAAAGTGCTGGGATTACCGGGCATGAGCCACTGCACCCAGCCAACTTGTGATTTTTATCTCATTTTTTGTAATTGCCTGTTTTTGTTTTGTTTTGTTTTGTTGTTTCGTCTTGCTTTGTTTTTGAGACAGAGTCTTGCTATGTTACCCAGGGTGGTCCTGAACTCTTGGCCTCAAGAGACCCTCCTGCCTTAGCTTCCTGAGTAGCCGGGACTACAGACCAGTGCTAAATTTGCCCAGCTTAAATTGTATCTCAACATTTTGAAAAAAGTTAAAGACACTACAATCCATGGTGACCTGACAAGCAGGAGCCAGGGAAGTAAGCACCTGATAGCCCCACTCCCACTCCACTTTCCGGATTCCCGCTGGTGCCTCCTGCTGACATAACCCACCTGGGTCAGGGCGCTGACACACAATGCATTTGGATCTGCCTCCCAAGGGACACAGCAGGGTGGAGAAGTGCAAGGGTACACCTTGGGGAGTAAATAGAAGGATATTTAGTAAAGCTCCCTTGGGTAGCATTTTAGAAGTTTCTAGTAACATTGACACTGTACATGTAATGTAATTCAGCAGTTGTTGATACAAGTCAGGACCTTCCTGGGAAAGGAAGAAATGAGGGGGTCAGTTGGAGACCTCATAAAGTTCAGGTGCTGGGACGCACTAATTCTCCCTACTGACTCAGTCATTGAGTCACTTGACTTGTGATTTGAAGACCTGAAAAGAAGGAGTTCTGGCTGGGTGCAGTGGCTCAAGCCTGTAATCTCAGCACTTTGGGAGGCTGAGACAGGCAGATCATGAGGTCAGGAGATCGAGACCATCCTGGCTAACACAGTGAAACCCCGTCTCTACTAAAAAATACAAAAAAAAAAAAAACTAGCTGGGCGAGGTGGTGGGGGCCTGTAGTCCCAGCTATTCGGGAGGCTGAGACAGGAGAATGGCGTAAACCTGGGAGGCAGAGCTTGCAGGGAGCTGAGATCTGGCCACTGCACTCCAGCCTGGGCGACAGAGCGAGACTCCGTCTCAAAAAAATAAAATAAAATAAAATAAAATAAAATAAAATAAAATAAAAGAAGGAGTTCTTCCATTGGACAGCCAAGCCCTGGCTGGTAAAGAGCAGATACCCTTACCTACAGGCCCATGGCAGACACAATACCATGTGCTCATCAAACTGATTTATTTTTCTCCTGGGCACACAGGAGAGCTATGTTTCCCAGCCCCCTAGCATCATGTCGAATTCTGGCCAATGGAATGCGGGGAGAAGTGATGTGTGCCTTTTTCAGGGGTGGCTCTTCAAACTTTTCATGCAACCTTCCATGTTCTCCCCTTGCCTACCGGCTGGCTGCATGCAGAAGAAGAGTCCAAGATTCCTGGGGACAGTGGAGTTACTGGATAGAGAGCTTGAATTCCTGACTCACTGCTTGCAGGAGAGCTGCTCAACTAGGCACATCTGGGTTGGACTTGGCATGAACCAGTGGTGAGAAATGAGGTCTCAGGCCAACTGCCAACGGGGAATTAAGGTTGGCCAACAACGACCTGAGTGACCTTGAAAGGGGATCCTCCTCCAGTTGAGCCTTCAAATGACTGCAGCCTGCTGGTGGCGCATTCCTGCAGTCCCAGTTACTCCGGAGGCTGAGGTAGGAGGATAGCTTGAGCCCAGGAGTTTGAGGCTGTAGTTATGACATTATGACTGTGCCTGTTAATAGCCACTGCACTCCAGCCTTGGCAACAGAGTAAGACCCCGTCTCTTAAAACAACAACAACAAAACCTGCAGCCTGGGTCAATATCTTGTCTGCAATCTGATGAGAGATACTGAGCCAGAACCCAGTTATGCTGCTCCTGGATTCCTGACCCTCAGAACCTGAGATAATAAATGTTTGTTGTTTAAAGCTGCTCAATCTGGGGTTAATTTGTTATGCGGAGATAGATAACTAATACAGTAATATAGTTCATTTGTCATTTTTGTTTGTTTGTTACAGTGGGTAAATCTTGGGCCCATTTTGGAACCTGTTTTCATTCACGGTGTGAGGTGTAGATCAAACTTTCTTTTTTCTTTTTTCTTTTTTTTTTTTTTTTGAGACGGAGTCTCGCTCTGCCGCCCAGGCTGGAGTGCAGTGGCCGGATCTCAGCTCACTGCAAGCTCCGCCTCCCGGGTTCACGCCATTCTCCTGCCTCAGCCTCCCAAGTAGCTGGGACTACAGGCGCCCGCCACGTCGCCCAGCTAGTTTTTTGTATTTTTCTTTTAGTAGAGACGGGGTTTCACCGTGTTAGCCAGGATGGTCTCAATCTCCTGACCTCGTGATCCGCCCGCCTCGGCCTCCCAAAGTGCTGGGATTACAGGCTTGAGCCACCGCGCCCGGCATATCAAACTTTCTTTTTTCAAAAGAATAGCCAATGGTCTCAATAATATTGATGGAACATCCACCCTTTCCACAGACTTAAAATGCTACATTTCATTTACTACCTGTTGTATTATAGTGAAGCTGTTGGTGTCTTGGTATCTAGATTCTCTTCATCAGGATGGTACACAATCCCCAACCCCTTGCCCCTGACGGCTTATATTTGCTTTTTTTTTTTTTTTTTTTTTTTTTTTTTGAGATGTTCACCTTCTCCACCAATGCCTGCAAGGCCCTCACCTTGAGGCTGGAAGACGAAGGTGAGGTCTGAGGCCTCCCGTGGCATAGCCCGTGTGAATATGGGGGAGCAAGCCTGGCTGAGTGTTCCTCCTGACCCGGCCAGGACACCGCCACGCACCCAATCCACCTTAAGTCCTGCTCGCCTTCCACGTGCAGCTGCTGAGGACAGAAGGAAAGTAAGCACTCCAGCCCGGCTCCGACTTCTCTGCCGCCCAGACTCCGCCTTGGCACCCGCAAGAGGAGGGCATCAGGAACTGACCCCCCTGGCACCTTCACCAATACCCCGTTACCTGCTATGTGCACCCGGACCCGAACAGATGCGCTCCCGCCTGGCTTAGCTCTCTGTGGCTGGTCTCCCTCCTTTTGGTCGTGCTCCTTAATTGGACTCCCTCCAAGGCACTGTTGGTTCCTCTTTTGTTTTATATTGTTTTTTGTTGTTTGTTTGTTTTTTGAGACAGTCTTGCTCTGTTGCTCAGGCTGGAGTGCAAAGATGGCAAGGTCTCCGCTAACTGCAACTTCCACCTCCCGGGCTCAAGCGACTCTCCCGCCTCAGCCTCCTGAGCAGCTGGGATTACAGACAGCCACCGTCATGCCCAGCTAATATTTTTTGTATTTTTGTAGAGACAGGGTTTCACCATGTTGGCCAGGCTGGTCCTGAACTCCTGACGTCAGATGATTCCCACCTCGGCCTCCCAAAGTGCTGGGATTACAGGCGTGAGCCACTGTGCCCGGCCTTGTTGTCTTGTTCTTTTTTTTTTTTTTTTTTTTTTGGGACGGAGTCTCGTGCTGTCACCCAGGCTGGAGTGCAGTGGCTGGATCTCAGCTCACTGCAAGCTCCGCCTCCCGGGTTCACGCCATTCTCCTGCCTCAGCCTCCCGAGTAGTTGGGACTACAGGCGCCCGCCACCTCGCCCGGCTAGTTTTTTGTATTTTTTTTTTAGTAGAGACGGGGTTTCACCATGTTAACCAGGATGGTCTCAATCTCCTGACCTCGTGATCCGCCCGTCTCGGCCTCCCAAAGTGCTGGGATTACAGGCTTGAGCCACCGCGCCCGGCCAGTTGTCTTGTTCTTAAGGAAGATTCAGGCTCACAGCACAAGCATCGGATTGTAGAGGAGAAATTTCCCAGACAGAGAGCCTTTTAAAATAAAAATGTATCTCTTTGAATTACCATTTTGTTGCTACAGCAATGCTATAGCAATATGAGGAGCTGGTAGGGAGTGGGTCGGTATTTTTCCAAAAAGAAAGATGTCTTGGGGCGTATTAATTGCCCTGCCCAAATGTTCTCATTTCTGTGTGACCACATCACCAGCAGTTGTCTTCTATGTTGCTGTCTCACTTACAGAAATTCAGAAATGCTGGCATCATCAAGACATTCCCAATGATGAGATTTCTGGGTGATGTAAATCCACAAACTTTTAGGCTTTGCTTTAGTCAGGGCCCTGGCAGGAAAAAGATGATGCACTCAAACTGAGTAATTGGAGGAGACTTTGATAAGAGACTGTTTAGAAGCTTGTGTGCAGGGCCTACGGACTCCAGCAAGGGCTACTGCAGTGCCTCAAGGTTGGGAATAGCTTGGCCAGGAAGGGCGGGAGATGGGGAAGATTATGGAAGAGGAGAGTATAGTATATGGAGAGGGGTATGGCATTTGGTGAAGGGACACAACCAACTCGTGGCAGAGGGCACAGCCCAGCAGGAAGAAAGCTGGAAATACTCACCTGTCCTCACTTGTTCCCTTCCACCCATCTCCTATGGTCCTTCCTGCTGGCCAAGCCCAACTGGAAGTGTTACAGGGAAGAGGTCTCAATCCACCCCCAAGAGAGGGTTCTTGGATCTTGTGCAAGAAAGAATTTAGGGCGGATCCATAGAGTACAGTGAAAACAAGTTTATTAGGAAAGTAAAGGAATAAAAGAATGGCAACTTCATAGGCAGAGCAACCCCGAGGGCTGCTGGTTGCTCATTTTTATGGTTATTTATTGATGATATGCTAAACAAGGGGTGGATTATTTATGCCTTTTGTTTTTAGACCATATAGGGTAACTTCCTGATATTGCCATGGCATCTGTAACTGTCATGGCGCTAGTGGGAGTGCAGCAGTGAGGACGACCAGAGGTCACTCTCATGACCATCTTGGTTTTGGTAGGTTTTAGCTAGCTTCTTTACTGCAAACTGTTTTATCAGCAAGTTCTTTATGACCTATATCTTGTGCCAACCTCTTATCTCATCCTGTAACTTACAATGCCTTAACCGTCTGGGAATGCAGCCCAGTAGGTTTACCCACTCCCTACTCAAGATGGAGTTGCTCTGGTTTAAATGCCTCTGACAGAGCACATGGATGCAATCTGTAGAGTGGGTCTGGAGGGCAAATGAAAGTTATCTAGCACAGACAGGTGGCTGAAATAAGCAAGCTACTGATATACTATTTAATGTATTATTTAGTTACTCCTCAGGAATTACAATCACATTTGTTGGATATATAGCTTTTCCACAAAATGATTTTATTTGCTCATGGATCATTGGGATGAAATTTCAAGGATGTTGAACCTTAAAAGGAACTCATAGGTAGATCTCTCCATGGAGGATCCATTGTACAGATGCAACACCAAGTAAAGTGTCCTGGACAAGGTTTCCCACAAGTTTGTGATTGTCCCAGGGAGTAGAGGCCAAGCCGCTGGATCCCTTTGCCATATTCTGACACCCAGGACAGGCCACCACAGGCCCTCCATGGCTCTCTTCTACAGCGGTGCCAGACCCTGCCTGCTCATTTCCCAGCTTCCCAGAGAAATTCAAGCAGAGGTCTTTCTCCCACTTCCCTCTGGGAAGGCTGTGAAAGATGGCAGTGAGACAGCCAGGTGGGAAGAACTCCCTCTCACCGACCTGCACATTGGGAGGAGTACACACTGGGGTGGAGTCACAGAAATTTGCGCCATTTGCAATGGGGAGGAGTCTGGCCCCTCCTCTTTCTGTGTGGAACTTGAGATTCAAACTGTGAGGCAGGAAGCACACCAGCAGGGACTCTGGCCTTGTAGAGAGTCCCTGTTCCCCTTTTATTTTCCTTTTTGCTCAATAAATCCCATTATTCTCACCCTTCAAATCATCTGCAAGCCTAACTTTTCATGGGCATGGGACAAGGACCCTGTCTTTAGCTGAACTAAGGCAAAGTCCTTCAACAGCAGGGCCAGGGTCCTCAACTAAAGGCAGACACCAGACTTTGAAGTCTGGCTGCTCTGAGGCCCTGGGTTCCTTCTGCAAACTTCTGGGCACTCTATTTCATCCAGCAAACCGTTGTTGGGCCAGAGAATGCTGCTTCTGTTGTCCTTGCCTGAATATTGGACATCGGGAGCCAAAAGCACAGTCCTGATTACATTGTTTTACATGATTTGTAAACTTATCCTAGCTCAAGGCTCAGCTCAAATGCATCTTCCTTCCCCTGATGGAAATATGTCACTTCTTGTGCCTGAATTGAAGCCATGAATCCATTGTTCTGAGTCATTAATTGCCGGTCTTCCACCATGAGCTTGGGAACACAGGCATCATGTCATGTTCATCTTGGCATTCCTAGTAGTTGGCCTCCTTTCTTAGACCTGGGAGAACCTTTGATTACCATGTGAATCTCCTGGGATAAGAGCTGTATTCCAGAGTGGAAAAGGTGTGATCGGCCTTGAGAGTAGAGAATGGGGTATCAGCCCTGGGAAGAGGGGGACTGTCAGCTCCTGTATTGCAAGAAAGGCACTTCTGTTGGGTTAGGTCAGGTTGCATAGACATCTCAGACCCAGCTTCCGGTGGAGGTACAAAGGGGTAACCACCACAGTTGTGCCTAGGAGAGAATGGACAAGGGTGAGTTACTCTGGTGTCTGCAATTCCTGAGATGTGTGTGGCTTCCCTGAACTGTTAGGAACTGGTGAAAAACACTGCAACAAGTGTGGGAGGTGCTGACTGTCTTAGTCTGTTTTCTGTTGCTTAAACAGAATACCTGAAAATAGGTCATTTATGAAGAAAAGACGGGTATTTCTTACAGTTACGGAAGCTGAAAAGTCCGAGGGCTGCATGCATTTAGCAATATGTATTTCAGATTCCTCTTTGTCTTCTCATGGTTTGATAGCTCATTTCCTTTTAGTGCTGGATAATATTCTAAGGCAGTGCAGGGTTTCACATGGCAAAGGGGCTGAATGTGCTAATGTGCTAGTTCAGGTCTCTCTTCCTTTTCTTCTTTCTTTCTTTCCTTTTTTTTTTTTTTTTTTTTGAGATGGAGTTTTGCTCTCATCACCCAAGCTGGAATGCAATGGTGCGATCTTGACTCACTGCAACCTCTGCCTCCCAGGTTTAGGTGATTCTCCTGCCTCAGCCCCCCGAGTAGCTGGGGCTACAGGCATGCACCACCATGCCTGGCTAATTTTATATTTTTAGTAGATACGGGGTTTCACCATGTTGGCCAGGCTGATCTCAAACTCCTGACCTCAGGTGATCCACCTGCCTTGGCCTCCCAAAGTGCTGGGATTATAGCGTGAGCCACTGCGCCCGGCCTTTCTTCCTTTTCTAATAAAGCCGCCAGTTCTACTCCCATGAAAACCCATTAATTCATTAGCCTATTAATCCATGAATGGATTAGTCTATGATCCAATCACTTCTTAAACGCCCCACCTCTCAATACTACCACACTGGGGATTAAGTTTCCACATGAGTTTTGGAGGGGACACTCAAACCATGGTACTAACTTAGACAAGGAGGAAAGCCATCTCTGATGGAAGGTACCATGATCTTGGAGGAGCCACAAGTAACTGAAAAATCATATTACTCAAACCTTTGATTTTATAACATAGAAAGTAAAGCTCAAAAGAATCTTCTGGCCCGGGTGCGGTGGCTCAAGCCTGTAATCCCAGCACTTCGGGAGGCCGAAACAGGTGGATCACGAGGTCAGGAGATTGAGACCATTCTGGCTAACACGGTGAAACCCTGTCTCTACTAAAAAATACAAAAAACTAGCCGGGTGTGGTGGCGGGCGCCTGTAGTCCCAGCTACTCGGGAGGCTGAGGCAGGAGAATGGCGTAAGCCCGGAAGGTGGAGCTTGCAGTGAGCTGAGATCCGGCCACTGCACTCCAGCCTGGGCGACAGAGCGAGACTCCGTCTCAAAAATACAAAAAAACAAAAACAAAAAAAAACCAGAATCTTCTGAGCTGGTGGAGTTATGCAGAGGCTAGGGTGAGAAACCCTGGGAGGACAGGGGAGTGGATCAGTCAGTGTGCAGCAGGAAACAGATGACACACTAAAACAGGGAAATTGAGGAGAGTTTATTGAATGGGATTCATTTACAATTGTACGGGCAGCTTCAAGGGAAAACAGCAAAATGGTGCAGTCTCCTGGGGCTAGCAAGAGGAGGAAGCTGTTGGCACCCCTAGGCCTAAAAGAGCAGGGGCTGGAGGAACCTGGATAGGGAAGGTATAGAAGAGGGCCTCCTCAGAAGAGGATGCAGCAACCAAGGTGCCCTGGCCTGGACAGAGTGAGGAGGGTAAGTACTCTAGCCTCACTCTCCTCCTGCCCTCTGCTCTTTTGCCTGTGCCTCCAACAGGAAGCAAAGGAACTTTGCTGTAGTCCACATGTCAGCAAAACTATAGCCAGGATTCCAAATTCAGCTTGCCACCTGTGTTTGCATGACCTTTGAGCTGAGAAATGCTTTTTACATTTTTGAATGGTTGACAAAAACACACTCTTACCATACAACTCGGCAGTCATGCTCCTAACCCAAAGGAGTTGAAAACTATGTCCACAGAAAAACCTGCACATGCATGTTTATGGCAGCTTTATTCATAATCAGCAAAACTTGGAAGCAAACAAGATGTCTTTCAGTGGATGAATGGATAAATAAACTGGATAAACACATCCGAACAATGGAATATTATTCAGCCCTAAAAAGAAATGAACTATCAAGCCATGAGAAGACACGGAGGAACCTTAAATGCATATTGCTAAGTGAAATAAACCGATCTGAAAAGGCTATACACTGTATGATCCCAACAATATGATATCAATGTAAAGGCAAAACTATGGAGACAGTAAAATAATTAGTAGTTGCCAGGGACTAGAGGGGAAGAAAAAATGAATAGGTGGGGCACAAAAGATTTTTAGGACAGCAAAACTATTCTGCATGATACTAAAATGATGGATACATGTCATTATACATTTGTCCAAACCCATAGAGTGAATAACACCAAGAGTGAACCCTGATATAAATTACAGACTCTGGGTAATAACAATGTGTCACTGTAGATTCATTAATTGTAACAAGTGTACTACTGTGGTGGGAGATGTTGATTTGAGGGAAGACTGTTGGGGGTGGGTATATGGGAACTCTACACGTTCCATTAAATTTTACTGTGAACCTAAAACTGCTCTAAAAAATAAAGTTTTTTTTAAATATATAATTCCACTAGATCACAGGAAAAATTAAGTCTTCTTAATCAAAAGAAGAATAATATTTCATAACATAAAATTGCAGGAAATTTAAATTTCTATGTTCATAACTAAAATTTTATTGGAGTGCAGACACGCCCACTTGTTAATATTACTATAGCTGCTTTCAGGCTACAACAGCAGGATGGAGTAGTTGCAACGGAAACCATATTCCCACAAAGCCTCAAATATTTACTCGCTGGCATCTTACAGAACAACTGTGCTCTTGTCTATCCACTTTCCAAGGCACAGAGTGGATTGAATGTCGAAGGCAAATAGAACATTTCCAGCCAGAGTATTGGTCACAAAGGCCAAAGAACCGTATCAGGTGGTTGTGATGTTTTTACTTTTAGTGCAACCCATGCAACTTTTAGACAGTTCCATGCAAGTTACCAGAACCCCATTTAGGCACTGAGGTCTCTCTACTTTTTTACCTCAGGGTTTACAGTTAGCGGATAATTCTCTAATCTCCCCATCCTTTGGTGGGCTCATTATAGAAGTACTCCAGCCTGGGCTGGTGCAGTGGCCGGATCTCAGCTCACTGCAAGCTCCGCCTTCAGGGCTTACGCCATTCTCCTGCCTCAGCCTCCCAAGTAGCTGGGACTACAGGCGCCCGCCACCTCGCCCGGCTAGTTTTTTGTATTTTTAGTAGAGACAGGGTTTCACCGTGTTAGCCAGGATGGTCTCGATCTCCTGACCTCGTGATCCGCCCGTCTCAGCCTCCCAAAGTGCTGGGATTACAGGCTTGAGCCACCGTGCCCAGCCCGAATTCTACATTTATTTAAAACCCTACAAGACATTATAATTGTTGTCTTACACAGCCAATATTCATTAGCCTTATCCAAATATCTACCATTTCATTGGTTTTCTTTTCTTCCCAAATCTCCAATCTTTCTTCTAGAATCATTTCCCTCTATCTGAAGGGATGAGACCTGTTTAGTTTTTCCTTCAGTGTGGTCTTCTGAAAGCAAATTATTTTGTTTTTGTTTCCCTAAAAATGTGTTTATTTAAACTTCATTCTTGGCTGGGCATGGTGGTTCATGCCTGCAATCCAACACTTTGGGAGGCTGAGGCGAGTGGATCGCTTGAGCCCAGGAGTTTGCGACCAGCCTGGGAAACATGGTGAAACGCTGTTTCTACAAAAAAATACAAAAATTAGCCGGGCATTGTGGCAGGTGACTGTAGTCCCAGCTACTCAGGAGGCTGAGGTAGGAGGATCACCTGAGCCTAGGAAGTCAAGACTGTGGGGAGCCGTGATCATGCCACTGCCATGGGTGGCATGAGTCTGGGTGGGAGAGTGAAACCCCATCTCAAAAATGAAATAATTTTTTTTTTGAGTCTCCCTCTGTCACCCAGGTTGGGGTGCAGTGGCACAATCTCAGCTCACTGCAACCTCTGCCTCTTGGGTTCAAGCAATTCTCCTGCCTCAGCCTTCCGAGTAGCTGGGATTACAGGTGCTCACCACCACATCCAAATAAATTTTGTATTTTTGAACCGGTGTGCCCAGCCGAAAAATTTCACTTTTGAAGGATATTTTACTAAATATAAAATTCTAAGTTGTTAATTATTTTCTTTTATCATATTAAACATAATTTCACTGTCTTCCGGATTTTGTAGTTGCTAATAAGAAATCAGCTGTCAGTCTGTCTGTTCCTCTGCAGATAATCTACTTTTTTCTGTTCTGCTTGTTTTTAAGATTTTCTCTTTAGTTTTGGTTTTCTGCAGTTTTACAATTAAGCATCTGCGTGTGATTTATGTTAGTACTGTGTATGGCTGGATGTAGTGGCTCACGCCTGCAATCCCAACACTTTGGGAGACTGAATGGAAGGATTGCTTGAGGCCAGGAGTTCAAGACCAGCTGAGGCAACTTAATGAGACCCTGTCTCTACAAAAAAAAAAGAAGAAAGAAAGAAAGAAAATTAGCAGGGCATGGTGGCTCATGTCTGTATCCCCAACTACTCAAGAAGCTGAGGTGACAGAATCACTTGAGCCTAGGGATTCAAGGCTGTAGTGAGCTATGATCGCACCACTGCACTCCAGCTTGGGTGACAGAGTGAGACTCTGTCTCTAAGTAATTGAATAAATTAAGTACTGTGTGTGATTTTGGGGGCTTCTTGAATCTATGGACTGATAATCTTTCATTACCATTTCTGCATCATGTCCTTGAATCATCAGTTCTGGAAGTCTCATTCATTATTCAAGTATTGCTTTTGCTCTATTTCTTCTTTCTTCTGGAATTCCAATTAAATGTATATTGGTCTTTCTTACTGTGCCGTCTATGTCTCTAATCTTCTCTTCCATTCGTCATCCATTTATCTCTTTGTGCTCCATTCTGGATGAATTCTTCTAACTTGTCTTATTTATTTACTCTGTTTTTAGACTCATCCATTGAGTTTTAATTCGTGTTATTATGCTTTTTAGTCCTGAATCTTCAATATCTGTTTTTATAGTTTCCAACATTTTGCTGGAATTTTTGGGTTCACTTTTTATCCTTACGATGATAGTAAGATAGTTTTTTTCCCCCTCATCTCTGTCTAGTAATTCCACTATCTGGAGTATCTGTGAGCCTCTTTCTGTTTTCTATTGTTCATGCTTACTTTTGTTCTTATTTTATTTCTTGTTATGCCTGGTTATCTTTGATGGTGTGTTAGCAACTGTACTTGAAAAATTTATTGGAGTAATTTTAATACTAGGATGATGTCATCTTCCTTTAGAAGTGATTTTCATTTACTTTTGCGAATGCGTGGGGACATTAGCAATCCAGGACCACTGTAATCCATTTTAGTGCTGGAAATTTTTCTGAATCACCCAGATTTCTTGAAACTGAGCTACAGTAAAGGGGAAGGCTTTTTGTTTACTTTTACTTTCAGGGTTTAGTCAATCAAAATTCCACTCCTAAAGTATGGGGTGGTTTTCCAGAGTTATCCGTCCCTTGGAAAGGCTGAGCCTCCTCAGTGTTTTAACCACCTTTTCTGATTGACAAAAGTGGCCCAAATGCTGAGCTCTTCTCTCTGGATTTCTACCAAGGGATATTGACCCTTGACAATAATTGTCAAGACAATTTCTTGCTACTTGTTAGCTTTTTGATGTTTTAGAAAGAGCTTTTTGTTTGTTTCTGGTTTGTTTTGAGAGAGAGTCTTACTCTGTTGCCTGGGCTGGAGTGCAGTGTCACAATCTAGGCTCATTGCAGCTTCCACCTCCTAGGTTCAAGCAACTCTCATGCCTCAGCCTCCCAAGTAGCTGAGACTACAGGCATTTGCCACCTTGCCTGGCTAATTTTTGTATATTTAGTAGAGACAGGGTTTTGCCATGTTGGTTAGGCTGGTCTAGAACTCCTGGCCTCAAGTGATCCACCTGCCTCGGCCTCCCAAAGTGCTGGGATTATAGGCATGAGCCTCCACACCTGGCCAGAAGCTTTTTATATTCCATATGGATTGTTTCAGTTGTGTTTGGTGGGAGGGTAGTTCCAAATTATCTAGTTAACTATTTCTGCATGTGAAAGTTTTCTACTTGCTTTAACATTGAAGAGTACCTTGGTATCCCTTTAGGGGACTGATGAATGCAGAAAGACAAATACCACAGATGATCTGCAATCATATGTAATATTACAAAGTAGACTGATTTTGAATATTCTTATTGTAATTCAATACTGTGACCCTTAAAACTGTACATAATAATTTGCTCCAGAATTTCTGATCCCAGAAAGCTGCCTATGGAAATAATTAATTATAGATGTTTGAAATTATTCATTTATAAGGGAATTTTTAACACAATTGATAATTAATAGAAGACTAGTTAAAATAAAATAGGCTTCTCTCATAGGATAAGATGTTGCACAGCCATTAATACTGTAAGATAATACTAATGGCATAGAGAAGTCATACCATAATGAGAATTGAAACTGGTCAATTGTAATATGAACCCTTTTAATATATTTACATATACTGGAAATATCACTGAAAATATATTGACTAAAATGCTAAAAGTGGTTGTCTCAGGGTGGTGAGATAACTAGTGCTTTTATCTACTGCTTTTTGCTTTTTAATATTTTTATAATTTTGAAAATTATATATTTATAATTTTCAAAAATGAACATTTATCACTTTTGTAATGGAACGTGAATTACAAAATAAAATGCTACAAGTGAAACCAGATGTTTTCATTATGTTGTGTTGGAAAATTTATCAATGTAAATAGCCCATAATTTAGATTGAAGAAGTCTTTTTGAATATCTAATACATGTCAGCCTCTTTCATACATATATTTTCACTAATGCTTATAAGTGCTCAATTTTCAGTCACAATGTAGTAACTAGTAATTGAAACAATCTGGACTCTGTTCAAAAAGAAGTCAAGTGGACAGATTGATTGGTACAAGGTGAATGGTATGATTTTCATAGTCAGCAAATTCCTTCAACAAAGGCCAGATAATGGGCAAGGTGAGCTCTTCCAGACATTATAATTTACCCTAATAGGATAGATGTCGAGTTATAAAAATGGCATAAATACTGTAAAAATGAGAAATATGAGAATGAAAAAATAACAACATTCATACACTGTACTGCAGCAATAGTTAACATCTTGGAATATGCAGGTGATTGGATTATTGATTCCAACCATCTGCTTCCTTCCCTGTAAGAGGATTATACATGTGATCTGCAGTGGCTTTCCAAAGTCAGAGTATAGTTCTTTGACCTGCTTTGGCCAATGGGATGTGAACAGGAGTAATATCCACCACAGATGAGCCAAACCTTTAAGAGCCATTAGGTGTTTCAGCTCTGTCCTCTGTTTGTTTCCCTTTGCCACAAGAATGACATGTGCTAAAAAGAGGCTGCTCTTTCAGGCTAGTCCTGGAATGAGATGATACATGCAGTAGAGCCACCACCACTGATTTGCAGACACCAACATGCAATGTAAAAGAGAAATAAATGTATATTATAGTAAGCCATGAGATTAGGTGGTGGGGGGTGCTGTTTGTTATCACAGCAAAGCTGACTAATACATTGTTTCCTCAAAAATACAATAGCAGCTCTCTTAACCAAGCTCCACTTAACTGACTCTCCAGATTGACACATGTTCTCCTTTCCTTCCTTTTTTTTTCTAACTTTTCTTTTGAGACAAGAGTCTCACTCTGTTGCCCAGGCTGGAGTGCAGTGGTGTGATCATAACTCACTGCAGCCTCGACCTCCTGGGCTAAAGAAATCCTCCCACCTCAGCCTTCCAAGTAGCTGGGACTACAGGCATGTGCCACCACACCCAGCTAATTTTTTTTTTTTTGAGATGGAATCTTGCTCTGTCACCCTGGCTGGAGTCTAGTAGTATGATCTCAGTTACTGCAACCTCCTCCTCCTGGGTTCAAGCAATTCTCCTGCCTAAGCCTCCTGAGTAGCTGGGATAACAGGTACAATCCACCGTACCTGGCTAATTTTTGTATTTTTTAGTAGAGACGGAGTTTCGCCATGTTGGCCAGGCTGGTCTCTATCCCCTGCCCTCAGATGATCCACTCACCTCGACCTCCCAAAGTGCTGGAATTACAGGTGTGAGCCACCACACCTGGCCAGCTAATTTTTAAATTTTTTGAAGAGATGGGGTCTCACTATGTGCCCAGGCTGGTCTTGAACTCCTGGGCTCATGTGATCCACCTGCTTCAGCCTTTCAAAGTGCTGGGATTACAGGCATGAGTCACTGTACCCAGCTCTCTTTTTTGTCTTGAGAGCATATTGACAATGTCCATGGCACACTGCATACTCAAAGCTGGTAGGCCACTCTCCAGGACAGGTGCTCACTGCTGCCTGATTAACTGACCAAGTGCAAGTCCTAATCCAGATCAAGACAGGTGAGAAGGTTGCACAATAAACCAGTTTGAGGTTCTGGAGTGGTTGGCTGTGACGCAGTATCACATAATTGTCAAGTGAGGGAGCTTGGGAATAAAGCTATGCAAGACCAGATCTCAACTATACCTTTAGTGGGTGTGTGCCTTTGGTCAAATTACTGAGAGACAGGACTAGCTGGATTTTCTAGCCCGACTAAGAATCCCTAAGCCTAGCTGGGAAGGTGACCACATCCACCTTTAAACACAGGACTTGCAACTTAGCTCACACCCGACCAATCAGGTGATAAAGAGAGCTCACTGAAAAGCTAATCAGGCAAAAACAGGAGGTAAAGAAATAGCCAATCATCTAGAGTCTGAGAGCACAGCGGGAGGGACGATGATGGGGATAAAAACCCAAGCATTCCAGCCAGCCAGGGCTACCCTCTTTGGGTCCCCTCCCTTTGTGTGGGAGCTCTGTTTTCACTCCATTAAATCTTGTAACTGCACTCTCTTCCGGTCTGTGTTTGCTACGGCTGGAGCTGAGCTGAGCTTGAGGTCCACCACTGCTGTTGGCGGCGGTGGCAGACCCGCCGCTGACTTCCATCTCTCCCAATCCGGCAGGGTGTCCGTTGTGCTCCTGATCCAGCAAGGTGCCCATTGCCGCTCCTGATCAGGCTAAAGGCTTGCCATTGTTCCTGCATGGCTAAGTGCCTGAGTTCATCCTAATCAAGCTGAACACTAGTCACTGGGTTCCACGGTTCTCTTCCGTGACCCACGGCTTTTAATAGAGCTATAACACTCACCGCATGGCCCAAGATTCCATTCCTTGGAATCCGTGAGGCCAAGAACTCCAGGGCAGAGAACAGGAGGCTTGCCACCATCTTGGAAGCAGCCTGCCACCATCTTGGGAGCTCTGAGAGCAAGGAGCCCCCAGTAACATTACTAACACAGACACCAATGTTGAGAGTAATTAGTTTTCAAAGAATCTTTCAGCAAAGAGGAAATTGTTATCTAGTTTTTATAATGCTTCTCATACTACAATTACCTAAGTTTAAAAACCAAACTTTTGCAAATATTTTATTTTGTTTTATTTTTCACTATGGAAGACGTCATACTTAAAATTAGAGAAAATGGCATAATCCTCCCCCAGGTACTCACGACCTAGCTTGACTAATCATCAGCTGTGGCCAATCTTGTTTCGTCTTCACTTGCCTCCTTATCCCAACACACACGCTTCCTCCCTGTATTGTCTTCAATTCTTGCACTGGACTATTTAAAGAAAATTCTAGACATCGCAATTTTTTTTTTTTTTTTTTTTTTTTTTTTGGATACAGAGTCTCTCTCTGTTGCCCAGGCTGGAGTGCAGTGGCACGATCTCGGCTCACTGCAACCTCCACCTCCCGGGTTCAAGCGATTCTCCTGCTTCAGCCTCCCAAGTAGCTAGGACTATAGGTATGTGCCACCACGCCTGGCTAATTTTTTTGTATTCTTGTGGAGACAGGGTTTCACCATGTTGGTCAGGCTGGTCTTGAACTCCTGACCTCAGGTGATCCACCCACCTCGGCCTCCCAAAGTGTTGGGATTACAAGTGTGAGCCACTGTGCCCAGCCTGTTGATACCACTCTTAAAACTTTTCTCAAAGTTTCCCTCTTTTATTTTTTTTTTCTTTTAACATAAGCAACCCTTGTAAATCCTTTGTCCATGAGATAATCCGTTGTGACCATGTTGCAAATGTCAGGGTCCTTAGCTTTTCTCACCCTTTAGTAAGCAGTGCTTTGGGTGTTCCCTTGGTGTTAGGCCAGCCTCACACCTCTGCTGAGTGGTCAAGCAGGCAACCATTTCCACCTGCAATAAGTGCACCATCTGAAAACTCATTTCCTTGAGACCTTTATGAGAGTAAATAGGGAATTGAACTCCTCAAGGCTTTTTGGTCTTGTTGGTCTCAAGAAAGGAGGTTTTCCAGAAACCTGTGGGATGACTCAATATGAGGCTCCAGGGATGATAAAGACCCTGAGGTCCCTGATCCATGTAGAAGTTTTAGAAATAAAATTGCTTCAGAAAATGTAGAATGGGCAAATGCAGCATGTATAAATGGAAATATTACTTTCTGTGATATGTGGTTTAAAGTGTAAGTAACTAAATAAATTAGGTATACATAGACATAACTACTTTTTCTTCTCTTTTTTTTTGTGACAGAGTCTCACTCTGTCTCTCAGGCTGGATTGCAGTGGTGGGATCTTGGCTTACTGCAACCTTTGCCTCCGGGTTCAAGCGATTGTCCTGCCTCAGCCCCCTGAGTATCTGGAACTACAGGCGTGCACCGCCATGCCCAGCTAAATTTTGCATTTTTGTAGAGACGGGGTTGGCCTGTCTCTACTCCATGTTGGCCAGGCTGTTCTCGAACTTCTGACCTCAGGTGATCCACCCACCTGGGCCTCCCAAAGTGCTGGGATTACAGGCTGAACCACTGCGCCCAGCCAACATAACTATTTTTTCTACAACTCAGAAGTTTTGTGTACTTGTGATGAACTGAAGTTGGAAAAACTGAGCTTTGCATAAGGAGCAGTCTTGCCTGGGGTTACATACGGTGCTGTTCCAGTTATAGGACAGACTCATGCCCTGAGAGGGCCCCGCCTCCCCTTGTCCTGCTACATTTCGTCTTTGACTTTGTGAAGTCACTCCTCCTGCCACTGCCCTTGATCAGGTCTGTCACATGCATCACATGAAGAACTCTGTGAAGATCCCCTGGATTTGGTCCCTGGTTATTGGCCATCCCCTGGTACCATCCGGTCTACCTGCTTTTATCTGAGTCTCTGTTGGCTTCTCCCTGACTCAATTCCCCTAGCTGCACACACCCTTCATGCTACATGAGAGCAATTGCTGACATGAAAATTCAAAAAGATGAGACAAACACAACTCCGATAACCTCAAGCCTCAAAAGTCAGAGAGTTAACTTCCTTTTCATTTCCTTCCATAGCCAGGAGGGGTGTTCCAGTGGCTTCTGCTTGGCTTTTCATACTGCAATAGACTTATCCTCTAAGTCAGGGAGCAGTTCCATGGCAGTGAGGCCATCTGCTCTATCTACACATCCAAAAACTGGGGAAATGACCCTGAATGATTGCTGCTGCCCCATGCCATGGGGCTGTTGTTGACTCTGGTCAGTTTCATTTATCACCTGATACTGTGAGAACCCTGATTGGTGAACCAACCTGGTGGTCTGTGTATCAAGGAATTGGCTTTATCACAGAGCCATGGTCAATTGTAACTGAAAATTTTGGGGATTACTCTTCACTTGGCACAGTTACCTGCCAAAATCATCACAGATTCCTTTGTGGAAGACTAGCAGAAAGGTGCATACTATGTACTTGTTCGCCAGGGGCCTCAAGTCTGGAAATGGAATGGGTGAGGGGCTGCAACTCTCGTGAAACTGGGCCTCAAGTCACCAGACCTAGGTACATTTGATTATATGGTTCATATGCAATTGGAGTAATGCTGTTGACCAAATATTTCCCATGCTCCACCTTTGGGGCATGTGGTTAGTTGCACTTCCTGGTTCTGTTGTGGTTGGGTGGAACCATATGGCTAGTCCTGAGCAATCAGTTGTAAGCAGATGATGTGCGTCACTTCAGGGCCAGAGCATCTAATTACCAATTTATCACCCTCTGGAGCTCTCTGTCTTTTCATTTTTGAGTTGGGCAATGTTCAAGATTATGACTGCTCCATCAGCCTAGATCCTAACATGAAAAGATGGAAAGTGAAGAGGCCCCAGCAACAAATAAACATCCAGCATGAATGAAAAATAAATCTTTGTTATTCTATGTCATTATGATTTTGACATAGCCTAGCATATCTTGATTGATACAAAAATTGATGCCTAGAGATGAAGGGTCTTTACAAAAACCAGGTTTTTGTGGCATTGGCTTAGGGATCAAGTGATGGGGCAAGGAAACTAATTTTGGAACCTGTTTTCCATTGGTACATTTGACAAAACGATCACCCACAATAACTTGAAAGGTAGATAATAAACCTTGTATGCTTGTAGCTCCAGGAAAAGAGACTAGAAAACAAAATAATAATGTTGGCTGCATATGACATGCTAAATTAAGGAAGAGATGTACCAAGAAAATAATGAATTAATTTGTAGGGCAGGAATGGAAGGGAATAGAGAGTATAGAAACTCAGGAATTTGCAGGATTGAGAGTGGCAAATGTGGTTGTTTTTTGTTTGTTTGTTTGTTTTTGCGACAGAGTCTTGCTCTGTCACCCAGGCTGGAGTGCAGTGGTGCGATCTTGGCTCACTGCAAACTTCGCCTCCCAGGCTCACACTATTCTCCTGCCTCAGCCTCCCGAGTAGCTGGGACTACAGGTGCCTGCCACCACGCCTGGCTAATTTTTTTGTATTTTTAGTAGAGACGGGGTTTCACCATGTTAGCCAATGTCTTTTACTTCCAATTAATAAAATATAGACTTTAGAGGAATTTTAAACAACAAGAATGACTATTAAAACTCACATTTCAGGCAAGGATCCAACCAAGATTATTTCTGTCACATCTATAATTAAAATCTCTGAATAGATTTAGTTGTCACCCAGTAAATCCTCTCAACTGGATGTAATGGTTCAGGAGGAAAAGAACAAAAGTACTGCTCTCTGTATTAGTTTGCCAGGGTTGTCATAACAAAGTACCAGAAACTGGGTGATTTAAACAACAGAAATTTGTTTTCTCAGTTCTGGAGACTAGAAGTGCAAGATCAAGGCATTGACAGGGCTGGTTTTATTATGAGGCCTCTCTCTCTTTCTTCTAGATGACCATCTTCTTCTTTTGTCTTCGTATTCTCTCCCTCATGTGTGTCTATGTCCTTTTTTTTTTTTTTTTTTTGTGATGGAGTCTCACTCTGTCACCCAGGCTGGAGTGCAATGGCTCCATCTTGGCTCACTGGAACCTCCGCCTCTTGGATTCAAGCAATTTTCCTGCTTCAGCCTCCCAAGTAGCTGGAATTACAGGCACATGCCACCACACCCAGCCAATTTTTGTATTTTTAGTAGAGACGGGGTGTTACCATATTGGCCAGGCTTGCCTTGAACTCCTGATTTCACCATGCCTCGGCTTCCTGAAGTGCTGGGATTACAGGCATGAGCCACCACTCCCGGCCTTGTCCTAATATTTTTTTTATAAGGACACTGGTCATACTGGACTAGGGTCCACCCCATTTACCTGATTTAAACTTAATTATCTCTTTAAAGACCCCATCTCCAAATACAGTCACATTCAGAGTATTGAGAGTTAGGACTTCAACATATGAAATTCAAGAAGATATAATCCAGCCAATAACACTCGCTCACTGTATTAGTTCATTCTCACACTGCTATAAAGAACTACCTGAGCCTGGGAAATTTATAAAGTAAAGAGGTTTAATTGACTCACAGTTCTGCAGGCTTAATAGGAAGCATGACTGGGAGGCCTCAGGAAACTTACAATCATGGCAGAAGATGAAAAGGAAGTAAGCACCTTCTTCCCATGGCATTGCAGGGCAGAGAGAGAGAGTGAAGGGGGAAGTGCCATATACTTTTAAACCATCACATCTCATGAGAACTCATTCACTATCATGAGAACAGTAAGGGAGAATCTGCCTCCATTATCCAATCACCTCCTACCAGGCCCCTCCTCCAATTTGACATGAGATTTGGGCAGGGACATAAATCCAAACCATATTACTCACCAAGCATGATGGGCTCCTTGTTCCTGGTACTAAATAGATAGATAGGTGGAGCTGTGTCAAGAAAAGAATGGTGGGCCAGGCTTGGTGGCTCATGCCTGTAATCTCAACACTTTGGGAGGCTAATGCAGGCAGATTGCTTGAGGTCAGGAGTTTGAGACCAGCCTGGGCAACATGGTGAAATCCTGTCTCTACCAATAATAATAATAATAATAATAATACAGAAATTAGCCAGGCATGGTGGCTACTATATATTCCCAGCTACTTAGCCTGAGGTGGGAGGATTTCTTGAGCCCAGGAAGCAGAGGTTGCAGTGAACTAAGTTGTGCCACTGCACTCCAGCCTAGGTGACAGAGATCCTGTTAAAAAAAAAAAAAAAAAAAAAAGGAAAAGAAAAGAAAAGAACTATGTGCCAGGCGCAGTGGCTCATGCCTGTAATCTCAGCACTTTGGGAGGCTGAGGTGGGAGGATCACTTGAGGTCAGGAGTTCAAGACCAGCCTGGCCAACATGGTGAAATCCTGTCTGTACTAAAAATACAAAAAATTAGTTGGATATGGTGGCGCACACCTGTAATCACAGCTACTTGGGAGGCTGAGGCATGAGAATCACTTGAACCCAGGAGGCAGAGGTTGCAGTGAGCCAAGATTGCACTCCAGCCTGGTGACAGAGTGAGGTGAGACTCAAAAAAAAGAACTGTGGATATGCTGTTGCAAATGAAGCTGATTAGAATTAGATAGTGCCAAATAAATAAAGAGCCTGGACATGACATTAAATGTTCCCTGAAAACCTCCAGCATTCTTTTTTTTTTTTTTTTTTTTTTTTTTGAGATAGAGTCTAGCTCTGTCACTTAGGCTGGAATGCAGTGGCGTAATCTTGGCTCACTGCAACCTCCACCTCCCAGGATCAAGTGATTCTCCTGCCTCAGCCTCCTGAGTACTACGATTACAGGTGCATGCCACCACACCTGGCTAATTTTTGTATTTTTAGTAGAGATGGAGCTTTGCCATGTTGGCCAGGCTGGTCTTGAACTCCTGACCTCAGGTGATCCACCCACCTTGGCCTCTGAAAGTGCTGGGATTACAAGCATGAGCAACTGTGCCTGGTCAAAAACAAAAAAAAAACCAAAAACCAACCAAACAAAAAAAAACCCTCCAGACTTCTATAGACAAGAAAGAAGCTCAGAACACTGCTCAGCTTCCAAAGAGTGCATAGTCTCCAATGTCCACTTCAGAAAATGCCAAGCAGGATAATAGAAAGGGATGGACCCTTTCCCAGAAGCTAGTCAGGAGGTATAGAGAATAATGAATTGGGAACCCCTCCTGAAGATCAGAATAAGTGTCTAATTCAAGGAATATTTTCTACACACAGGGTAGCAGGACCTCACAGTATCTTGCCATGAACCAATGTTCGTTCTGTATCTTCATTCATTCCTTTTTGATGGAATGTCTTTGTGGTAACCTGTCTCTGTTCCCCCATTGTGTATTGGAGTTGTAAGGAGCAGATAATTTGTCTTTTTAGTTCATAGAGTCTTTCATGTTGAAATGAAAAGTCACTAGACAGTAATTTTCAGTCATACGAAAATATCAAGGTCTCTAGTAAATGCATGGGCAAATACAAAAATCAGTATTATTGTAATTTTGGTTTGTAAGCCATTTTTTATCTTCCACGGGATTTAAAAGATAAATACATAAAAATTACAAATCTGTATTAATGAGTACACAATGTATGAAGATGTAATTTTGACATTAATACCATAAAGTAGGGGAGAGAAGAGCTTTATAGGAGTGTTTGTATGGCATTGAAGTTAAGTTTGCATCAATTTAAATTAGATTGCTATAACTTTAGGATGTTATATGTAATCCCCAAGGTAATAAAAAATTATTCTATCAAAAAATATTGATAGAACTAATGCAGAACAGAAAGCCAAACACTACATGTCTTCACTTATAAGTGGGAGCTGAACAATGAGAGTACATGGACACAGGGACCCCTGGGGCCTGTTGGGGGGTGGTGCATTGGGGGAGAGAGAGCATGAGGAAAAATAGCTAATGCATTCTGGGCTTAATACTTAGGTAATGGGCTGATAGGCATAGCAAACCACCATGGCACATGTTTACCTATGTAACAAATCTGCACATCCTGCACATGTACCCCAGAACTTAAAATAAAATAAAGTAAATATTGATAGAATAAATACAAAAGGAAATGAGAAAGGAATCAAAATGTAGCACTGATAAAATGTAACTAAACACAGCAGATGAGAGTAAAGGAGCAAGTAAGAGCCAACAAAGCTATAAGACATACAAAAACAAATAACAAAGCAGCAAAAGTAAATCTTTCCTCATCAGTAATTACTTTAAATGTAAATGGGTTAAAATCCCCAGTCGAAAGGAATAGATCGGTGGAATGGATTAAAAAGAAAACATGATTCAACTATATGCTGTCAACAAGAGACTCATTTTAGAGCAAAGGACACAAAGGGATAGAAAATTACAGGATATAAAAAGATATTCCATGCAAATAGTAACTAAAAGATTGACTGGGGTGGCTATAATAAAATCAGACAAAATAGACTTCAAATTAAAAATGGTTACAAGAGACAAAGGAAGACATTATACATTGATAAAATGGTTAAAACAGCAAGAAGAGCCGGGTGCGGTGGCTCAAGCCTGTAATCCCAGCACTTTGGGAGGCCGAGACGGGTGGATCATGAGGTCAGGAGATCGAGACCATCCTGGCTAACACGGTGAAACCCCGTCTCTACTAAGAAATACAAAAAACTAGCCAAGCGAGGTGGCGGGCACCTGTAGTCCCAGCTACTTGGGAGGCTGAGGCCGGAGAATGGCGTGAACCCGGGAGGCAGAGCTTGCAGTGAGCTGAGATCCGGCCACTGCACTCCAGCCTGGGCGACAGAGCAAGACTCTGTCTCAAAAAACAAAAAAAAAACAAAAAAAAAAAACAGCAAGAAGATATAACAATTATAAACATATGGACTAAACATCACATCTCCAAAATATATGAAGCAAACACTGACAGAATTGAAGGGAGAAACAGACAGTTCAACAATAATAATCAGACACTTGGCCAGGCGCAATGGCTCATGCCTGTAATCCCAGCACTTTGGGAGCCTAAGGCAGGCAGATCACCTGAGATTGGCAGTTTGAGATCAGCCTGACCAACATGGAGAAACCCCATCTATACTAAAAATACAAAAATAGCTGGGCGTGGTGGCACAGGCCTGTAATCCCAGCTATTCGGGAGGCTGAGGCAGGAGAATCGCTTGAACCCAGGAGGCAGAGTTTGCAGTGAGCTGAGATCACACCATTGCACTCCAGCTTGGGCAACAAGAGTCAAAAAAATTAAAATAAAAAATAAAAATAATTGGATGCTTAAATATTCCACTTTCAATGATGAATACCACAACCAGATCAAAGATCAATAAGGAAATAGAAGACTTGAGCAATACTGCAATGGACTGAATGTTTATGTTCTCCCAATATTCATATCTTGAAATCCAACCCCAAACATAATGGTATTAGGAGGTGGGGACTTTGGAAGGTTAGGTTATGACAGCAGATTCCTCATGAATGAGAACAGTGCCCTTACAAAAGAGACCCCAGAGAGATCCCTCAGCCCTCCAACCACATGAGGTAACAGTGAAAATATGGCTGTCTACAAGGAAGCAGTCCCTCACCAGATGCCAAATTTAGTGATGCCTTCATCTCGGACTTCCCAGCCTCCAGAACTGTGAGAAATAAGTTTGCATTGTTTATAAGACACCCTGTTTATTATATTTTGTTATAACAGTCTAAATAGACTAAAACAAACACTATGAACCAACTGAACCTAACAGACATGTATAAGATAATATAACATTTTTCTCAAGAGCACATGGAGCATTCTCTAAGAGAGATCACATTATAGGTCATAAAACTAGTCTTAATAAATTTTAATAGATTGAAATTACACAAACTATATTTTTTATCACAATAGAATTAAACTAGAAATCAATAACAGAAGAAAAGCTGGAACAATCACAAATACATGAAAATTAAACAACATAATCTTACATATAACCAACAGGTCAAAAAAGAAAACACAAAGGAAAATACAAAATATCTTTTTTTTTTTTTTTTTTTTTTTTTTTTTGTTGAGACAGAGTCTCACTTTGTCGCCCAGACTGGAGTGCAGTGGCCGGATCTCAGCTCACTGCAAGCTCCGCCTCCCGGGTTCACGCCATTCTCCTGCCTCAGCCTCCCGAGTAGCTGGGACTACAGACGCCTGCCACCTCGCCCGGCTAGGTTTTTGTATTTTTTAGTAGAGACGGGGTTTCACCGTGTTAGCCAGGATGGTCTCGATCTCCTGACCTTGTGATCCGCCCATCTCGGCCTCCCAAAGTGCTGGGATTACAGGCTTGAGCCACCGCGCCCGGCCCAAAATATCTTGAGACAAATGAAAACAAAAATGCAGCATGCCAGGCTGGGTGCGGTGGCTCATGTCTGTAATCCCAGCACTTTGGGAGGTCGAGGCAGGCAGATCACTTGAGTTAATGAGAGTTTGAAACCAGCCTGGGCAATATAGTGAAAATCCATCTCTACCAAAAACACAACAAATTAGCCAGGCGTGGTGGTGCATGCCTGCGGTCTTAGCTACTTGGCATGAATTGGTGGGAGGATGACTTGAGCCCAGGAGACAGAAGTTGTAGTAAGCCAAGATCATGCCACTGCACTCCAGCCTGGGTGACAGGTAAGAATCTGTTTCAAAAAGAAAAAAAAAAAAAAAAAAAAGCAGCATGCCAAAACTTACAGGACTTATAGGAGCACTCCTAAGAGGGGGTTTTTTTTGTTTTTTTGTTTTGTTTTGTTTGAGACGGAGTCTAGCTCTGTCACCCAGGCTGAAATGCAGTGGTGCGATCTCGGCTCACTGCAAGCTCCACCTCCCAGGTTCAAGTGGTTCTCCTGCCTCAGCCTCCCAAGTAGCTGGGACTACAGGTGCCTGCCACCACGCCTGGCTAATTTGTTGTATTTTAGTAGAGACGAGGTTTCACCATGTTCCCCAGGCTGGTCGTGAACTCCTGAGCTCAGGCAATCTGCCCGCCTCAGTCTCCCGAAGTGCTGAGATTACAGGTGTGAGGCACCGTGCCTGGCCTAAGAGGGAAATTTATAGCTATAAATGATTACTTTAAAAAGAGAAAGATCTCAAATCAACAACCTAACTTTATACCTTAAGGGACTAGAAAAAGCACAAATTAAACCCAAAGCTGTCAGAAGGAAGGAAATAATAGTCAAACAGACAAATAATACAAGAAATAGAAAACCTATAGAAAAACACTGAAGACAAAAGGCAAATATTGTATCATTTCACTTATGTGAGGTACCTAGAATAGGCAGTCATAGATTCAGAAAGTAGAATGTGGGTACCAGTGGCTGTTGTGAAGGGAGAATAGGGAGTTATTGTTTAATGGGTGCAGAGTTTCAATTTTTAAAAATTCTAGAGGTGGTTAGTGGTGATAGTTGCAAAACAGTGTTAATACACTTAATGCCACTGAGTTGTACACTTAAAAATGTTAAAACAATACATTTTATGCCATGTATATTTTATCACAATTTAAAAGATCATTCATCAGGATCAAACAATAGTCTTCAGTTTTGCTTCATGCTTTCAGATAAGAATTTAGGGAACTGATTTTGTCGTTATGTTCTAAGTTATACATTTGGAAGAAATGACGCTATGCTGGGTTGTTTATATTCCTCATATCTCTCATAATAATCTATGGCAGATGATATGTGTTCTCCTAGAATCTTGGCCTCAACTGGACACTTAATTTTATTTCACTAGAAGCAAGACCTTAACTCTTTTTTATTCAACTTTTTCGCTGCTCTGAAGGTACATCAGGGAACTTAACTCTTTTGTAACTAGATACAAAAGGCTACTAGATTCCCGCTCTGGAATATGAATGAGAATTTCACTGTCCTATTTTCATGGCTGCATGATTGCCAAACACCTTCTCTTCTCTTGGGGTTTTAGCCCTCAGCCTATTCTTTTGTACCACTTTCTATGTCATTTGAGATTCTGGGATACAAAATAAACAAACAAACAAACAAAAAACCCCAGCCGATTCTGGATAACTGAAGCAAAGTATATTTATGAATTGGAGGAATAATCTATTTTGAATATGCTTTCAAAATAGATGGGCTTGTAAATAGAAGTGACCAAAACAGCTATAAAGAAGAAGGAAAGAGGAAATGTAGCAAATGTCCTCTGCTCATCAGCTACCCTGGCTGTGCTGAAAGGCTTCTTTTTTTTTGAAACAGTCTCACTCTGTCCCCCAGGCTACAGTGCAGTGGCGCAATCTTGGCTCACTGCAACTTCCGCCTCCTGGGTTTAACCAGTTGAAGTGATTCTTGTACCTCAGTCTCCAGAGTTGCTGAGATTACAGGCACGTACCACCACACCCGGCTAACGTTTGTATTTTCAGTAGGGACAGGGTTTCACTATGTTGGCCAGGCTGGTATTGAACTCCTTACCTCAGGTGATCCATTCACCTCAGCTTCCCCAAGAGCTGGGATTACAGGCATGAGCCACTGCGTCTGGCCATGTGCTGAACGGCTTCTGACTTATCCTAGTGTTCTTGCAATATTAGCTCAATTTTCAAAGATTCAGAAAAAAAAAAAAATCTGATTGATCAAGCTGAGGTCACGTGTCCAGCATCCTGGTTCTACCATAATCTATGTGCTACTTCTGTAATTGTTGACAGAAAATTGACAAAAAATTATATATATTTATCAGGTGTAACATGATATTGGAATAAGTATACATCCTTTCCATAGAAGATTTTAAAAAAGAAATATGTATACATTGTGGAATTGCTGAATTGAGCTAATTAACATTTGTATTACCTCATATGCTCATAAACAGAAAAGAAAAAAAAAAAAACAGATACATTTCCAACAGGCATCCAATAGCCTTTATGCCACTGTGCATTGTAACTCTCTGAGAGATGGAAATGGTATCTGGCATTTCCCACACTTCTGAAGCAGAGTCCCACAGAGAATAGTTTGGAAAAACCAAAGTGAAGAGGTAATTGAACTTTTCCTTCTACACCTAGATTATCTCCCTACACGGAGTAAGCAGTTCTGTCCAGCATGCACTTGTGGAACTACCAGGAACTACCCATTTCTATGGGCAAAGGATGCTACTCAGGGACCTCTGGTTTTTGCAACTCTCCCATCTGGCATTGTGTAAAGGTGACTCCCATACCCTTGCTGAGGCCAGCATTCATCCTGGACCACCTGTCCTATCCCACCTCATACCAAATTATTCACTGATTCTGATACTGTGGCCTCCAACCTTGCCACAGATCTTCTTTACTTAGCCTCATCTCACCCCTTATAACTGAAGCTGAAAACTGTACTTCTCACTTCCACTGAGGTACATTGAATAACTAGTCCCAACTCTTCAACCCTCTCTGTTTTCATATTCTTGAAAGAGCCTCATTGTTGGGAGTCAGAAATCTCCAACTCTGAGGATTTATTTATTTACTCTTTTATTTCTGTCCTATTTTTGTCAGTTAATGTGTTTTGAACCTTAAATTTAAAAAAATTTTTTTTCATGGAACAGCCAAATCCAATTTTTTAATTTTAATTTAAAAAATTTTTTTCATAGAACATGAAGCTTTGTTATTATGTACATACACATTTAGGATTCTCATGTTATCTTGATTAATTAACCCTTTTGTCATTATGAAATGTTCCTCTTTATCTATGGTAATATACTTATCTTAAGATCTCTTTGATAATATTAATGGTATAGGCATGCCAGTTTTCTTTTTTTATGTTTAGTGGTTTTAGGGTAGAGCTTATCCATTTTGTTTTCAACTTGTATCTTCTGTAAATAACAGATAGTAATGTTTTGTTCTATTATACCGTTTCACAATTTATTCCTTTTATTTAATTTGTTTTTCACTTAATGTAATTTTTATGTGGCTGGGTTTAAGAACACAATCTTGCTATTTGTTTATTTGTGCTACTTGTTCTTTGTATCATCTCTCTTGGTTTCTTTTTGGTCAATAGGGCATTATTTTTTTACTACCGCATTTTGTCTCCTTTATTGGTATTTTATCTATAGCTCTTTCTACTGTATTTGTAGCAGTTTCTCTAAAGATTACAATATGTAAACTTAATTTATCAAGTCTACTTTTTCTTTTCTTTCTTTCTTTCCTTTTTTGAGACAGAGCCTCACTCTTTTGCCCAGGCTGGAGTGCAATGGTATGTGCGATCACCGCTCACTGCAACCTCCGCCTCCTGGGTTCAAGTGATTCTCGTGCCTCAGCCTCACGAGTAGCTGGGTCTATAGTTGTACACCACCACACCCAGCTAATTTTTGTATTTTTAGTAGAGATGGGGTTTCCCCATGTTGGCCAGGTTTGTCTTGAACTCCTGACCTCTAGTGATCTGTCCAACTTGACCTCCCAAAGTGCTGGGATTACAGGTGTGAGCCACTGTGACTGGCATATCAAGTCTACTTTGAACTAGTATTATACCATTTCAATTATAATGTTAGAATCTTATGACAGGATATTCCCACTTACTCTCCCTCATTCTTTTCCTTCAAATAATGAATAATTTCATGTTGAAATTATTCAAATAATTTTCTCCCCCTACCTCCTTGTCTAATCCTTTCTTTCTGGGGCTCCAATTATAGGTATTTTAGATGGCTTTACAGTGTCCCACAAGTCATTGAGATTCTGTTCAATTTTCTTTTTTTCCTTTTTTTTTTTTTTGAGGCAGAGTCCAGGCTGGAGTGCAGTGGCATGACCTCAGCTCACTGCAACCTCCATCTCCCGGGCTCAAGCAATTCTCCTGCCTCAGCCTCCTGAGTAGCTGGGATTATAGGCGTGTGCCGCCATGGCCAGCTAATTATTGTATTTTCAGTAGAGAAGGGGTTTCAGCATGTTGGCCAGGCTGGTCTCGAACTCCTGACCTCAGGTGATCCGCCCAGCTCAGCCTCCCAAAGCGCTGGGATTACAGGTGTGAGCCACCAAACCCGGCCTCTGTTTAATTCTTTGTTCTTGATTCTTTATTGATCTCTATTCTTTGTTCTTCAGTTTAGATAATTTTTATTGACTGCCTTCAAGTTCATTCTTTCTTCTGCAGGTCCAATCTACTTTTAAGCTCTTTCAATACATTTTTGATTTCAGGTATTGTATATGTTTATTTTAGGATTTGGTTCCTTTTTTAGTTTCCGTATCTATCCTTAGTTTCCATCTCGCTCCTGAAATTCCTGTCTTTTTCTTTTTTATATTTATCTTTTCCCATACATTCTTTAATATATTTATAATACTTTACAATTCTTGTGGGCCAGTTTCAACACTGTGTCATTTGTTGGTCTGCTTCTAGTGACAATCTCCCTCTATATTGAAGGTCACATTTTTCTGCTTTTTATCATCACTAGCAAGCTTTTATTGCCTTCTAAATATTGTGGTTGACACGTTTTAGAGACTTTGAATTCTGCTATCTTCCACTTAAGAATTTTTTTGTTGTTCTTGGAGGAAGTTTAATCACAAGCACATCATTTTGATCCTATGGAAACTTGATATGAGACTTTTCAGAGCAGACATATTTCAATTTTGCCTTTAGTCCTCAGGCATAGTCCTCAGTCCTGGGAAGTAGCCATTACTCTGAGGTGTGTCCTTTCTGGGGTTTTAATGGAAAGCCAGAGTGTTTACCAAGCTTTTCCTTTTTAAAAAGTAATTAAGTATTTTGGCCAAGCACAGTGGCTCATGCCTGTAGTCCCAGCCCTTTCAGAAGCTTAGGTGGGTGGATTACTTGGAGCCAGGAGTTCAAAACCAGCCTGGGCAACATGATGAAACCTCATCTTTACAAAAAAAATATAAAAATTAGCTGGGCGTGGCCGGGTGTGGTGGCTCATGCCTGTAATCCCAGCAGTTTGGGAGGCCAAGGCGGGTGGATCATGGCATCAGAAGTTCAAGACCAGCCTGGCCAATATAGTGAAACCCTGTCACTACTAAAAATACAAAAATTAAATGGGTGCAGTGGGGCACACCTGTAGTTCCAGCTGCTTGGGAGACTGAGGCAGGAGAATCGCTTGAACCTGGGAGGCGAAGGTTGCAGTGAGCTGAGATCACACCACTATACTCCAACCTGGGCAACAGAGCAAGACACTGCCTCAAAATAAATAAATAAATATTAAAAATTGACAAAAATTATATGTATTTATCACATATAACATGATATTTGGTATATGTACAGATCGTTTCTGTAGGAGATTAAAGAAAAGAAATAGGTATACATTGTAAAATGGCTAAATTGAGCTAATAAACATTTATATTACCTCATATACTTATCATCTTTGTGGTGAGAACACCTAGAATCTATTCTCTTAGTGATTTTCAAGAATATAATACCGTACTTTGTGACTAACTATAGTCTCCATGTTGTAAACAGATCTCTTGAACTGCTTCCGCCTGTCTAACTGAAACTTTGCATCCTTTGAAAACCATGTTCCTTACCCCCACGCCCACCTCCCAAGATCATCTAATGTGAATCGATCATTCAATAAATGTTGTTAAACACTTAAAGAGCTAATTCTGATCTATTTTTATAAGAGATATCACTTTCGTCAAAATCTCGGATATTAGCTTAGAGCAAAGATTTAATAGTTTTAAAAAATCAGCCATAACAAAATAACAAAAACAATAATATAAACAAAACCAAACCTACCAATCAAGAAATTATAGAGTATATTTTCATAATTTTATAGACTGCCCAAGCATTTCAGCAAAACAAAGCCACACTGAAAAATATTGACAAGTTTGTGTGCATAAAACTGTCAATCTTGTTTATGGGAAAAAATGCAATAAGCAAAGTTCAAATTTAAATGACAAGCCAGGAAAAAATATTTTTGATTGTGTATGACAAACATGAAGTTAATATTACTTGATGGGATCTGAGCTCTGCACTGTTTCTCTAGCACAGGGCAGCTGTTGAAATCTCTGGTCAGTGCTTGCTTTCCTCTGGATTCCTTGGAGTCTTGGCCTGTACCAGTGCAGCTTAGGAGTCAGCCAAGAACTTGAGAGGGGTTATATACAGATTTGGGGGTTCTCCCTCTGTTGGTCTCTTCTTTCTGGAATTCCTCCTCCCTCCTCAATTTCAGCTGCTCTGGAAGCCCTGATTCTGGACTGATTCTTCATCCCAGCCTGTTGGCCTCTTTCTGCTGGAGTTGTAGCCACACCTCACCCCACTCCCACCTACATAATTCCAGACCCCCAGCACTGCAAAGTCTGAGGAGTAACCTCAGTTACTGATCAAAATCAGTTCTTTAAATGTTTAACAACATTTATTGAATAATCAATCCTTTATTCACAGTTTAAAAGTGTAGCTCTGTCATATTTAGGTGACTAGATGTGCTGATTTGTTTCTGGTGTCTGTTCGTTCTATTCCCTTAATCTGTTTATTTATCCTTCTGCTAGTCTCACAATGTTTTACTACAGTAAATTTCTTGAAGGAAAATTTGTATTATTTTAATTATTTTTATGTACAGAAAACTCAACAGTGTACATTTAACTCAGTTTAGTGGCAAGTTCTTTAGCCTTTGCCTTCTTGAGCTTGGCAATACGAACCACAGACTTGGGACCTAGGACATTGCCGCCCCAGTGACAGCAGATCTCATCGTATCTGTCATTGTAATTGGTCCTGATACCTTCCACCAGCTTAGCCAAAGCGCCTTTGCCTTCCGAGTTCACCTGTGTGAAGGCGACAGTGGCGCAGGTCTTCCTGTAGACTAGATGGCCCAGTCTTGCCTTCCCCTTGATGCAGTAAGGGACCCCCATTTTACGACACAGGGCAGGCAAGAAGACAACCAGCTCAATGGGATCCATGTCGTGTGCAATCACCATTGGCTGAGCTTTCTTATTCTCCACCAAGGTGATGATGATGTTAACTCCTGCTTGAAGGACAGATGGTCTCTTAATGGGGACTTCCCCTTTGCCAGCAGTTTTCTTCTGGGCCGGGGCCAACAGCCTCTGCTTCTTCTCTTGCTTTGTCTCTGGTCTGTACTTGTGAGTAGCTGTTTGGCGATCCAGGGCCTGGGTGAACTGGTTAATCGCAGAAGGCACTTTCAGCTGCTTATAGAGGATGGCTCTCTGCCTCTGCAACCTAATATAGCGGGGCCATTTCACAAAGCTGGTGAGGTCTCTTTGGGGCTGGATGTCCTGTCCAATGCCAAAATTCTTAGGCCTTTTCTCAAATGGGGGATTCACCACTTTGTTGGCCTCCTGCTTCTTCATGACAGCAGGGGCCGGAGCCACCTTCTTCCCCTTGGCCTTCTTTCCTTTCGATATCTTGGGCAGTGGGAGGGGAGACTATTACAGTAATTTTATGGTACTTATTTTATTTGTGTCTGGCAAGACAAGGGCCTCTGCTTGTTCGTTCGTTCGTTCGTTCTTTCTTTCTTTCTTTCTTTCTTTCTTTCTTTCTTTCTTTCTTTTCTTTCTTTTTTCCTAAAATTTCTCCAAGGTTTGCATGTATTTAACCCTGCAGATGGCATTTACAATTAACTTCTCAGTTAGTTGTTTATAAGGTTCTTGTGGTGTGTGGATCCTTTGAGTCCAGGAGTTCGAGACCAGCCTGGGCAACAAGGGGAAACCCCATCTCTACTAAAAATACAAAAATTAGCTGGGCATGGTAGCCCTTGTTTGTAGTGCCAGCTAGTTGAGAGGCTGAGGTTGGAGGTTCGTTTGAACCCAGAAGGCAGAGGTTGCAGTAAGCTGAGATCATGTCACTGTTTGTGTGTTTGTGCTTATGTTCACACTGCATTAGATGAAGGGTTATTTTGAGAACTTGGATACAGTACGGTGCTTTGGAACTTGTGGGCGAGTAGAGGGGACGGGATGGGCGCAGCGAGGTTGCAGGGGGCTTCCATTGCTGTGGTTGCGGCAGCAAAGCCTCTCTAATGGGATCCACCACTTCTCTAAGGCACCTGCCCTCCTTGTTAGCCCGCAGCCGCAGACTCCAAGGTCCCGGGATAGGTGGGGTCAGAGAAATGCAGGGCTCTGGCCAGAGGGACCCTCGGCAGCTCCCTGCGGTTCCCGTGAGGCCCAGGCAGCGGTTCTGGCACTCCAGCTAGGGTCGCTCTCGGACTGGAGGGCGCGGAGGATACACGGAGCCGTTTGCCTGGCTCCGCGCTCGGCTGTCTTAGCTCACGGGGCGACCTCGGGGACGCCCAGCGTCCGCCCTCTCCCCCTGCGCCGCGTCTAAGCAGCCAGCCCCAGCGGCCGGAGGGTCGCGTTGGTTGGGGCGTGGGGCAGCTGGAGGGCTGAAGGTCCCCAGCGCCGCCTCCCGGGCGAGGGGCGGAGGCGCGGATCGCCGAAGTCAGCCCGCCCCAGGTTCGGCATCCTGGAGCCCGAGTGCATCCCAGCCCTCGCCGCATCCAGCGCTGGCTGGCGGCCAGTCCCCCAGCCTGTGGCTCCAGGATGCGCTTAACGCTGTCCCCCATACCCCAGAACCCTCCTTAGAAACAGGCGCACCCTGCCACCCATTACCCATCCCGAAAACACACCCCTGCAGGGCCAGCCTCATGTTTACACTGCACACAGTAAACATTAGCCCCCCAATCACTTTTTTAAAATTATGTGCTCTTTAGGGAATAACATTTCAGTTTAAAAATTTCGGGAATTGATTTCAGAGCGTGTAATGGGGTAACCTTAGAGCGATAATTTTGATGTATTCAAATCAATGGTAAACATTTCTACAAATGGTGGAAAAGGAGAACCACTTCAATTAAAATCGGGAGCTACAGACAGACACCAACTGTCACCACCATTGCTTAATATTGTTTTAGAGATCCAAACAGATGAAATTTAAAAATGAAATTAAGTGGCATGAACATCTAGTAAAAAAAACAAGGCCATCTATTATTCCTATAATTGGAAAACTAGAGACACAAGTTTTAAAAAAAAGTCTGGAGTATGTGAATTTGGGAAGTTTGCTCAACCAACCTGAACATACCCAAGGAGTGTTTGTCTACTCTAGGAACAAGAACCTTATAAATAAATTTCGTAAGAAAGCTACACAAATTTTATTTTAGACAAACCGTAACATGGTAATGAAACAGAACAGTTCACAGTTTAGTTACGTAAACATCTGTTAAACTTAACAAAGTCACTCAATCCATATATGATGAATTAAAACTACTTTAAAAATAAATAAATAAAGGGTGTTGCTTAAGGTTTGAAAGGGGTTTTGAAGGATCTATTTGAACTTTGATTGGGGCAGCCAAGATGATTATTCTAATATCAGCAGAGGACTTTAACCATAATTGATCAGGTGCTACCTTTAGCGGGTTTTGTAATTTTCATTACTCAATAATTCAGTGTCTTCTATGGCAATATAGACTGCAATTAAATTAGATTTTGAAAAATTTGTTATGTCTAGTAACTCAGTTTTATCATCTAATTCTAAATACATTTTCCTTTTTTGGGGAGAAAGAAATGTATTATATAATTCTAAGTCTTTTTCTATAAGATGGATGGGAGCTGATTCAACCAAAAGGAAAACATAAGTCCCTTGTAAGTGAAATAGCTGAAAAGCTACAGGCTGAGATTTATAAGCCAATACAGGAGTATTTGTGACACCCACCATTTGAATTTTTTGTTTACTCCAAGGAATGAATCTTGTAATAAGGTTAGGTGTATTATAGATAATGTGGCTCCAGTGTCAACAAAAGCTTGTGTTCATTCCCCATTTAAAATAATTTTTTTTCCCAAAGTAGAGCCAGGGTCATAAACACAAATATTTAATTTAAATTTCCTGAGAAAACCAATTTCCTGGTCCTGGTGAGAATCAGGAAATTCCTGAACTATGTCTTTAAGTTTTACCTTTGACCATGATTGAGAAACTAGGGTAAGTTCTCGCCTACCAGACACTGGCTGTTTGAGAAATGGAGCAGAAGGAGGAGGAGGAGGAGGTATATCTGGGCAAGGTACTAAAGGATAAAGAGAAGGAGGAGATAATAAAGGATAATAAAGAATAAAGAGACAGAGGAGCTGAGGGAGGAGAATAAATTTCAGCAGTCTTTAATTCAGAATTTTTTAAGACAACTTTTTATTCTCTTGTAAAGAAATAACTTTATTATAACCTCTTTAGAAGCATCCAAGTATCATTGAAAATAACTCTCCCAATTATTTTGTTTTATCTTATAGCTGGCTTTTTCTAGTTGCGCACACAATTAAATTAGTTTAGGCATTTCAAAGGTACTACATTTTGTCCATTGCAACTTAGGATTTTCTTAGGTCAAGTAAGACCATTTTTCCAAATATTGACAGGAGGTGGTGCCATAAGTATTGTACATAAATCCAGCTGGAGTTTCTAAAGATGGATTCTTTCTTAAAGAGGACTCAGTTTTAGATGGAAGATGGACCATAATTTAGATTTTCTTTTTAAGTGACCAAAGACTCAAAGAGAAAGATGGTTTTTTTTTAATTTTTTAATTTTTTAAATTTTATTTATATATTTATTTTGAGATGAAGTCTCTCTCTGTCACCCAGGCTGGAGTACAGTTGCACTATCTCAGCTCACTGCGACCTCTGCATCCCAGGTTGAAACGATTCTCCTCCCTCAGCCTCCCAAGTAGCTGGGATTACAGGTGCCTACCACCATACCTGGCTAATTTTTGTATTTTTAGCAGAGACAGGGTTTCACCATGATGGCTAGGCTGGTCTCGAACTCCACATGTTGGGCTCCACCCACCTTGGCTCCCAAAGTGCTGGGATTACAGGTGTGAGCCACCGTGCCCAGCTGGAAAAGATGTTTTGGATCTAGTATTCTGCTTAACAGGGATTACTCCTCGAGGTGTCACCCATGAGTCACTTCTACCCTCTTATGTGTTTCAGTGAAACCCAGACATTTCTGGGGGCTTAGGGCCCTGGGATACCAACCCTTCATGTGTGCCCAACAGGTTAATCAGATTTCCCCACATGTTCTTCCTTGGGGTTTCCCTGTAGGGACCTTACACAGCAGAAGCTGTGATCTGTGACACTCCTGTGTGGCCTCAGTTACCTAAGGTGCCTTTCAGGTGGGAGGAACAGTGGCTGTTATTTAGGACTGTCTCAGGTCAAGTATATCACATCCTCAGACAAAGCCTTTTATGAATTTTTGGTCACTCGAAAAGAAAATCTAAATGTCAATTTTAACCAAGCTCCAAAACCTGGCCAGTTTAAAACCTCACATTTAGCTTAAGCCACAAGCATTCACTTTCTCTTTTTAAAAAGAAACTGATTTCTATTTAACCAATTTTTTTTTGAGACAGAATCTCACTCTGTCACCCAGACTGGAGTGCAGTGGTGCAATGTCAGCTCACTGCAATCTCCACCTACTGGGTTCAAGCAATTCTCTTACCTCAGCCTCCCAAGTAGCAGGGACCACAGACATGCATCACCACGCTCAGCTAATGTTTTGTATTTTTAGTGGAGATTGGGTTTCACCATGTTGGCCAAGCTGGTCTTGAACTCCTGGCCACAAGTGATCCAACCGCCTCAGCCTCCCAAAGTGCTGGGATTACAGGTGTGAGCCACTGCACCCAGCCCCAAAGTTTGAATGAGAGAAAAGTTGCAAACTTTAGCAAGCGAAACAGGCAAAATCTTAACCTCAGGGGAAAGTAAAACTACAAACTTGCAGAAGTTTGTAACAGAATCTCTGGAGAAATAACAATAAAGTGACTACCTCAAAGCCAAAAGTTGAGCTTCAATTCTAGCTCTACTGAGTGTGGAACTGGGTTGCTTGAATGAAGTCTGAATCTCAGCCAGAACCAGGAAGATATGAAACCTGAGAGAAGTCTTACCAGAGACCCCCGCCAGCTCTGATGAGGTCAGACGAGTAAAAACCGCTCATGCTGGTACCAAACCTTCGAGTGCCAGCAAAGCAACGAGGATTGCAGGAGGCTTGCTTCAGGTCCTATCTGCAGTTGCCAAAATGTCAACTTAAAATAATCAAAAGGATCAGAGTCTAATTTAAAGAGAGTGTATTCAAATACAAAGTTTGAGGATGGCCCACTCAGAAACATCAACTGCGAAGAGATGGAGGCAGTGTTCTGAAGTAGAGAAATTAGGGTTTCATTTATAGATGCAGAGACAGAGATTTTTTTTTTTTTTTTTTTTTTTTTTTGAGACGGAGTCTCGCTGTGTCTCCCAGGCTGGAGTGCAGTGGTGTGATCTCGGCTCACTGCAAGCTCCGCCTCCCGGGTTCACGCCATTCTCCCGCCTGAGCCTCCCAAGTAGCTGAGACTACAGGCGCCCGCCACCACGCCCAGCTAGTTTTTTGTATTTTTAGTAGAGACGAGGTTTCACCATGTTAGCCAGGATGGTCTCGATCTCCTGACCTCGTGATCCGCCCGTCTCGGCCTCCCAAAGTGCTGGGATTACAGGCTTGAGCCACCGCGCCCGGCGACAGAGATGTTTTTAGCAGGATTACAACATTTTTCATATGAAGTTGGCACATACTTCCAGCAATTTGATTGATGATAGGCATTGCATCCTTTTTGGAAAGGGTACATTTAGCATTTTTAATATAATGGTTGTAACAGTCATGGGTTTTCTGTCATCTGGTTTAGGCAAAGCAGGACAACAAAGGGGAAGTTAATCTATAACAAGAGTCGTTAATTAAGAAGGCAGGAGGCTTTTGTCCCTGATATAATTTAATTCTCTCTAGTCATTGTACAGAACAAAAAAATAAGAAAGCAAGTTAATCTATAATCTGAGAAACAGAAGTTGGAACCATATGTGACTAAGATCACATTCACATTTCTCTCAAGGTTTAAAGTGGGTTTTTTTGGGTTCCAACAACTTTTAAATTATATTTATTTTCACACAAGAAAGCAGGAGGGATGGGACCGGAAACTGGCTTTCAGTGCTATTTCATTTTTAAAGAATGTGCTTGCATCAAGTAGATCACAAATGAAAACCACAACAAACCCAGAAACTCCCTTGTTCTGACAGGAGCTCTCACACATCAATCTCATCATGTGGTGACTCACCCCTGTCCCCTGCTGGGGACACAGAGTCCTTGGCGGGGACACATGGGCAGGAGCAGCTGCTCTTCACACTGGTGTGAAATCGTAGGCTTCTGGTCCTCCAGGAGAAACTGTTAAGTTTTTGCTACCAGAACTAGGATTCTAGGAGGCTTTTAGATGATTAGGAAGAGGCTGAGACTCCTGGTGGGGACTCCTGCTGGGGAGTTTCTGGACCGCAGCCCTCTTGGTGTGAAAAGAGCAGAGGACAGGGCCAGGCTAGAGGGTCTGCACTCTGGGGCTGGAATTGGGACCCAGCTCTGGGCCTCCACTCTCAGTGTCAAATGTAGGGGCAGCCCCAAGCGTTGGAAGTCGCCCTGCACCCTGGCAGCCGCCTCTTGGTCTCTGTTTCCCATGCCGTGCTCTCTGCCCCACCCTCCTAGGAAGGCCCAGAAGCTTCCAGTCAGGCCTGCAGCAAAGTCTGCTCCTGTCCCTCCAGTGAAACGCTGCCCCAGACGTCACTCGCCCACTCAGGCTGTGCTATGGGGGCAGCTGCCACACTCTGGGGTCCCCTGGTCTCCCAAGGAGTCCCCGCCCTCACAGAGTGTTGGTCAGCTCTTCTAGCTTTGAGGAATTGCAGTATACCTAAGGAAATGGGTAGGCCAGAGTTGCAGCCAGGTGTCGGGGCTCAGGGTTCTGAATGGACAGTGAGGCCTCGAGGACCAGGTAGTTCTTTCAGACTCAGGCTGGCTTGGGGGACCCAGACAGAGCAAACAACCAGGCCTGCAAGGGCCAGGGACTTGGTGCAGGCAAAGCCTAGGAAGGAACAGCTCATAAGACCCCCAGGCAGTTCTTGGGGAGACCCAGAGGACTCCATCCCTCCCCGTCGCTGCCTAATCATAGCTCTGAACACCCCTCATCTTCTTCACTGCTCTTAACTTTTTCTGTGCCAGGAACCCCTTTAGAGTCCAGTGCAGCATATGGAGTCCTTTTCAGAGGTGCTCTTATTTTACTGTATTTTAACATCTTTTTATTGAGACAAGATCTTGTTCCGTCACCCAGGCTGAGTGCAGTGGCATGATCACAATTCACTGTAGCCTCAACCTCTCGGCTACACCCAGACAATTTTCTGTAGAGATGGGGTCTCACTATGTTGCCCAGGTTGGTCTCAAACTCCTGCCCTCAAGTGATCTTCTCACCTCAGCCTCTGAAAGTGCTGGAATTGCAGGCGTGAGCCGCTGTACCCAACCCCAGGAGTGCTTTTTTTTTTTTTTTTAACTAGAGTCTTGCTCTGTTGCCCAGGCTGGGGTGCAATGGCACAATCTCAGCTCACTGCAACCTCTGCCTCCCAGGTTCCAGCGATTCTCCTGCCTCAGCCTCCCCGGTAGCTGGGATTATAGGTATGCGCTACCATGCCTGGCTAATTTTTGTATTTTTAGTAGAGACAGGGTTTTGCCATGTTGGCTAGGCTGGTTTTGCACTCCTGACCTTAGGTGATCTGCCCACCTTGTCCTCCCAAGTTGCTGAGATTACAAGACTGAGCCACTGGGCTGGGCCTAGGAGTGCTTTTAATGTGTAAGACAAAATACATAGGATTGCAAAGTAAGCCAGTGACGTTAAACTGTTGTTACCAAAATATTAAACAATAAACTTGTAATCAGGTAAACTATGTGCTTCTTCATTTAATGAACCAACCACAGAATCTGGTGGCAGGTCTATGCAGGACTGTGATTTTGAGGTAGTGATGAACAAAACCAATATGGCAAGTTATCTGCAACAACTCTGCTGTCATATAGAAGAAGTGATGATTCCCATTGGTCACAAAGTCCCAGGAAGACTACTGCAGAGGTTTTGCCCTTGTTCGTAATGGAGGGAAAACCTACATTTCAGCTAGAGGTTACTGCCCTGAATTCTACCCACAGACACCAGGCCTCCTGGCCCCTCCTACCTCATAGCTTCAGCTCCTGTGCCTGTCTGCCCTGGGCACCAGGTGCCTGGATCCTTCATCACCACTGCTTCTCCACACTCTTCAGAGGTTTAGGTCCTGGCAGAGGCCTGAATCCAGCTTGGGCCCCCAGGCTGCAGGTCATAGAAGAGGGGAGAGTTTGCTCCCTGGCCCAGTCAGAAAATAACAGCAACATCCAGAGCAGAGATGAAGCTGGGAGCCAGGGGAGCTGGAGCAAATGAGGTAGGGGAGAGGGAAACACATTAGATCCATGTAGGTATGTGGCTGAAGGCTGGCTGTGACTTTGTGTTACACAGCATTTAAAAAAATCCCAGTGTTTAGGCTATACCACAGGCCAACTAAATCGGAGTCTCTGGGGGTAGGCTATCATTAATAATCCAGGTGGCATAACATTTTAAATTCCCAGGTAATCATCTTGGGGATGTGCTGTACAAACATGGAAGCCCCACGGGCACCAAGATGTTGCCTCTCCTGCTTCAGCAGCCCCTGTAAGATTGGAGCCTGGATTCTGGGTGAGGCATAAGCTGAGTACTCTGCATGCCTTCTTATGAGGCCACTCGGAAGCCCTGAGAGGCAGGTGTTAGTATCTCCATTCTATGGGTGAGGAAACTGAATCTCAGAGCTGTGTGGTTCCTTGTCACTTCCCAGTTCCCTGTAGCAAATATTGGCAAGGCTGGGATGCCCGCCAAGGTTGACCTGATCGTGTTGGGCCTGATGGGAGATGGAATTTACACTGTTTTTACAGCTTGGGGAGTTTGCCTGCAATGCTGACATGTCTACAGTCACAAATTCGAATGCAGGATTTTCTTTATTTTCTTTCTTTCTTTCTTTCTTTCTTTCTTTCTTTCTTTCTTTCTTTCTTCTTCCTTTCTTTCTTCCTTTCTTTCTTCCTTTCTTTCCTTTCCTTTCTTTCCTTTCTTCCTTTCTTTCTTTTTCTTTCTCACTCTGTCACCCAGGCTGGAGTGCAGTGACTTGATCTTGGCTCACTGCAACCTCTGCCCAAGTTCAAGTGATTATCTGGCCTCGGCCTCCCAAGTAGCTGGGACTAGAGGTGCCCACTACCACACCCGGCTGATTTTTATATTTTTAGTAGAGACAGGGTTTTTCCATGTTGGTCAGGCTGGTCTCGAATTCCTGACCTCAGGCAATCCACTCGCCTCAGCCTCCCAAAGTGCTGGGATTACAGGTGTGAACCACCGCATCTGGCCCGAAGGCAGGGTTTTCATTCAGACTCTTGCAGTGCCACTCATGCACTGCTGAAATCAGCGAGGGGTTGCAGGGCAGTCACAGAACAGACCCAGAGACACATCTCTATGCCAGAATAGGTCTTCACTAAGAACATCTCTGATGTTTCCTGTAGATTTCCATCCTGCTTCATTTGTCTTTTACACCTCTCCTCTCTGCAAGGTCAGAAACTGCCCTGGGCTGTCATAAATCAAAGTGGGTGACTCTCTCCCTCAGACAAATGCCCCACTTTGTAGGGAATGACTCAGACACTTGATTGTGATCAGCTATAATATTTTGAGGAAGAAAAGTGCTGTTCCAACAAGTTACCAAAAGGACAGAAAGGTATATAATCCATGGGTCTCTGTTCCTCTCTCTGTGTACCCCAATTAGAGTGCTCCGTGTGCAAACAAGGAAATGTCAAAGGTGCTAAGGAATTTCTTTGGCGCGATCTCAGCTCACTGCAAGCTCTGCCTCCCAGGTTCATGCCATTCTCCTGCCTCAGCCTCCCGAGTAGCTGGGACTACAGGTGCCCGCCACCATACCCGGCTAATTTTTTGTATTTTTAGTAGAGACGGGGTTTCACCATGTGAGCCAGGATGGTCTTGATCTCCTGATCTCGTGATCTGCCCACCTCGGCCTCCCAAAGTGCTGGGATTACAGGCATGAGCCACCACGCCCAGCCGAGTTTCTGTGTTTCTAACTCCTCCCCTCAAGCCATAGGGAAGAAGGTCCCATCCTGAAAGGGTTTGCCAGCTTCCAGAGGAGGGAGGGAGGCCCCAGGTGAGCTGCTGGCCAGATGCCTACAGGACTGTGCTTGCTAAGACATTTAATATTCCCCTGGCAACAGCTCCTGCGTGTTTCCTAGTAGTCTCTGAATAACCAGATAGCCTCTTCCAGTCCCGGGATAAGGAAACCGATCCCCAGAAGTGGACAGGATGGGCATGGCATGGGAGGGGCATAGCAGTATTGCTTGCTGGGCTGGGCTGGGCTGGAGGGCAGGGAGCCCCGTCTCCTCTCTGGACAGCCGGTACTGTGGCCAGAAATACAGAAACGCAGGGGCCAGGAGCCTCCAGGGCTCCTAGCTTTTCTTTCAGCTCTTCTTGCAAGGGCTTTCAGAAAATATGTACGGGAGACAGGAATAATGGGGCCCATAAGCCCATAAGTAAAGTCAGTATCCATCAGGGGTTGTGGGCAGTGGCCAGGACGGCTGGTTCATTCCAGTCCCCCAGAGCGTGGTTATGCGTCTGCCGAGGGCCTGCTGCTGAGTCGTTTCTAAATAGCACACTTCCTGTTCCTGCTGCCCCGGCCTGGCCCTCGACCCTCTGTGCAGCCCCAGGGCAGCTCTCGGGCCTCCTGCTCTTGTGGCCCTGCTACTCCCCTGAGGATGAGGGGCTAGAAAGCTTTTCCCACCTCCAACCATGCCAGCGAGGTGTGAAGAGCAGGCAGCAGTCAGTGCGGAGCTGTGGGCCGGGGCTAAGTGTACTACTGCGCACGCTCTCAGTCCTCTGCATCTCCCTGGAGCGATGAGGGGCAGAGCAGAGGTGATGGGCCATAGACTCCTAGGCCAGGCTGAGCAGAAGGGTGGCTTAGGCTGATCCAGAGGCTGGCCAGGGAGCGAGCCACCAAATGCTGCCCACCCAAGAGCTCCTGTGGGTTACATGGGAGGGCTAACCTGCAGGCCATGGGTTGGGGACACACCATCTACTGGCTACGGCGGCGGGTGGGGGTGGGTGGAAGGAAGGACATCACGTCTGTAGTGACAGCTGTTGTGTGCTCCATCACCCTTGCCCTGCTCTGCTCTCTGTTGCAGGAACCACATCTCCCCAGTTTCCTTCCCAGGTTTGTGGGTAGGCCTGACCATGGCGGGGCTCCTGCGGAAGATGGGAGGCCAGAGTTGGCGGTGAGGGCCCCACACCCCTGCTCTGCTCACCACGCACCTCTCTAACAGCCAGCCGTGCCTCCTTGTGAGCGCCCTGCCTTGGTGGCACCCAGCTGGAGAGCCCCAGCCCCTGGAATCACAGCAGCCCCTTCCTCCTGTGGTCCTTCCAGCCTCGGCCACAGCAGTGCGCTCCACTGGCGCTCATCTCTGGGGTGCCTCAGTGTCCCTTCAGATCGGCTCTTCCACCACCTGTTACCAACCCCTGAAGTCCTCCCAAGCGTCTATACCAGCACCTCTCCCATTTAATGTGAGGCCATCCTCGTGCATCCACACCTGATCACAGGTCTGGGAAGTCTGCGCTTCTTTTTTTTTTTTTTTGAGACGGAGTCTCGCTCTGCCGCCCAGGCTGGAGTGCAATGGCCGGATCTCAGCTCACTGCAAGCTCCGCCTCCCGGGTTCACGCCATTCTCCTGCCTCAGCCTCCCAAGTAGCTGGGACTACAGGCACCCGCCACCATACCCGGCTAGTTTTTTGTATTTTTTAGTAGAGACGGGGTTTCACCGTGTTAGCCAGGATGGTCTCGATCTCCTGACCTCGTGATCCGCCCGTCTCGGCCTCCCAAAGTGCTGGGATTACAGGCTTGAGCCACCGCGCCCGGCCAAGTCTGCGCTTCTAACAAGCTGCAGGAGGGGTGCACATCAGCAGCCAGTCCTCCAGCCACACTTTGAGAAGCAAGGACCAGGGAGATTCTGGGTTTCCTGATACTATGTGTCAGGTGCTCTGCTAGGCAGTGGGTCTCAAAGATGAACAAAACCAACCTGTCTGCATTCCAAGGAGGGAGACAGACACGGTCAGACCACGATCACTGCAAATGACACTATCACCATCCGTGGATGCTCTGAGGGATGGACAGGAGGAGGTGAACAGCTGGGCCCTTGGCAGTCTTGGGGAGGTGGTATTTGAGCTGAGACCCAGAGTAGGGGACAGGGGAAGGTTTCAGGAGCAGTGTGTGAGCAGAGGCTGGGTGACCAGAGGAGCTGTGTGCCTTCAGTGATCTGAGAGGAGGCCAACCTGGTCTCCAGCCACGGAGCTAGGCAGGTTCAGTGGCTCCTCCTCTCTCAGCAAGAGAAGATTCACCTGAACTCAGCTTCCCAAGGGATCAGGCCTCCTCCTCCTGCAAGGCCTAATCCAGCTTTCAGCAAGGTCTCCAGGTGCTGGCAGTTGGAGCTCTCAGACACCTCCCCAATCAGCTGGCAGTCACACCCAGACTGCCCGGCACCTGAGCTCGGCTGCTCGTCCCGCAAACAAGGCTACTCTGGAGCATGCATGGAAAAGGGGCAAGAGCAAGGGCAGGTCCCTGGGGACACTGAGCCCCATGCAGTGACAGCAGCCTGGCCTATGCACGCACAGAGGAAATGACGTGCCTCTTGCTGCTGAGCCTTGGTGTTATGTGCTTCCCCCTAAAGCCCACTTCTTATCCCCACATACCAGGTGATGTAGTACCTCCCTCCACCCGCCTTGCCACATTTGGGCTCTGTCTCTGTCTTAAGAGCTATGGAAGCCACCAAAGGGTTAAGTGTAGGATTATCTGGAATTTGTGTTTCCACCTGCCTTTAAGGCTGCATCAGGAAGCAAGGGCTGGAAGGGAGGAACCAGAACAAAGGGGGCCACAGAAGGGGAAATGTCACTATCAGTGCAGGGGTCCCTGGGACCATCGGCAACCTTGGCACCAAGCACTGAGGTCAGCCTGCCCCTGGGAATGGCACCAGGGGAGGAGGAGATGCCCAGGATGGTCTCCAAGGGAGTGGGAGACCAGCCAGAGTGGGGACTGGGAAGACTCTGAGGACCCCTTCCACACCTGTTCCTGCGTTGAGATTCTTGGATGGCACAGGCCCCTGAGACCATCAATGATCCCAGGTCTCAAGAGGCTGGGCCCCACCCTGAGCCAAGCCTGCAGAGGAGGAGAAGTGCTGAGGGAAGGTGAGCACAGCCAGGCACCCAGGAAGACAGGAGCCACCTGGTCGGAGGGGGGTGATGGAAGGCCAGGGTTTCCACAGGTCAGACCACAGCTTCCAGCCAGGACAGCTTGGGCAGCAGTAGTCGTAGGAGACACCTGGAGGCTGAGGCTGCCCACACGGCCCTCCTGGCTCCATTGGATGGCAGGCTCCAGGCAGACGAGCTGCCAGGTTGGTGTGGGGTGCCAAGGTTGGGAGCATGAGAGCGATGGGGGGCCTCCCCAGTGGGACAGAAGCACAGGAGTGAGGGGATTGGGCCCTGAGGAGATCTCAGTGTCACCCGCAAGGGCTGCAGTGTGCAGGCCATGGAGAAAGGACATTGTCAGGTGAGATGTTGGCTTCCAAAGGCCCCAGGCGGGGGGCTCCGATTCCTCCGACCTTTCCCTGAGGTGCTCCTTTGAGGTCTGTGGCACCCTGGGTATGGCATGTGGATTCCCGCCTCTTGTGTCCACCTGACAAGCACTTCTCCCCTGGACTCCCGTGCCTGCTCCATCACTTGCACCTTGTCTTAATTAGCAGGTTAGAGAGTGGGGTCCATATTGAATGGGACGTTGTGTTGACTCAGAATTGCTCCCAGCTGCGAGGAATTGTTAAACCCCTACATTAAAATGCAAACAGCTGGCATTGAGCCTAGGGACAGAAAGCAAAGCCAGCCCTTCAGCCTCACAGGGTGGCCTCTGTGAGCCAAAGCCCTGAAGTGGAAGAGCCTCAGGAGGAGGGCAGTGTGAGCCATGGGCTGGCAGCTGCAGGAAGTGCAGCTCCGCTCCCAGTGAGGATGCTCCCACTTCTGCTTAAACCTGGGGCTCTGGGAGAACTATAAAGACTGGGGGAACTTCTGGAAGAGGAGTGGTATCTCTGTCCACTCCAGGGCTCCACCACTCCCAGCACTGTGCCAGGACATGGCCTCCGCATAGGATGACCGCTGCCTGGTCGGGCTCCCCTAAACACAGCCTCTGTGGCAGGCCTAGCCTGAGCGGCCCTCCCTGGCAGCCGTGTATTCAGCTTCCCTTCTCTCCAGCTCCTGCTGCCTCCTCTAAGACAGGGCAAGGGGCAGGCCCGGGGTCCCCTCCACTTCTGACATCCAGTCAACTTGAATCAGGCCTGCAGGCCTGGGTGAGTTCCTGGGACTCTTCCAAAAATTAAAAAATCTTTATACTTTAAAAATTTCTGCCGGGCCCGGTGGCTCACGCCTGTAATCCCAGCACTTTGGGAAGCCAAGGTGGGCAGATCACCTGAGGTCAGGAATTCGACCTGGCCAACATGGTGAAACCCTGTCTCTACTAAAAATACAAATATTAGCTGGGTGTGGTGGCAGGTGCCTGTAATCCCAGCTACTCGGGAAGCTGAAGCAGGATAATCGCTTGAACCTGGGAGGCGGAGGTTGCAGTGAGCCGAGATGGCACCATTGCCCTCCAGGCTGGGTGAGAGAGCAACACTCTGTCTCAATAAATAAATAAATCAAATTTAAAAATAAAACTTTCTTATCCAAAACAAGCAAAAGCCACCTCATGATCTGATCTCACCGTAATGCTACATCCTCTTACTGTCTCCATCTGTGAAGGGGTGACCAGCCTTGGTTCTGTGCAGGGTGGCTGTGAAAACGCCATGGCTCATGGGGGCCAAACATAGCGGTAGGGCCCACTGTGGAAAGGGTGAGGCTGAGCTGCACAGCCTCAGCTGCCCACAAACAGCTCTGGGGGCTCTTGGGGTAGCTGAGGCTGTTCTTGATGAGCTCAGGGAAGAAACACAACAGAGACTGGTGAAAGGAGAGGACAGAGCCTTCTGCCCAATGTCCAGGAGCCTGAGCCCAGGAATCTCCCTTGAAACACACTCTCACACACAGTCACACACCCTTACACACACACACACACATTCACGACACCATCCCAGAAATCTCCCTTGAAAAACACACACACACTCACATACACATTCACCGCATGATCCCAGAAGTCTCCTTTGAAACACACTCTTTCACACGCATACACACACACACAGTCATACCACCATCATCCAGAAATCTCCCTTGAAACACACTCACACTCACATTCACGCCACCATCATCCCAGAAGTCTCCCTTGAAACACGCGCACACACACACACACACATTCACACCACCATCATCAGACCTTCGTAGATAGACACCCAGGGACCTTGGTCGGAGTGAGCTGGAGGCATGGAGCGACTGAGCATGTGCAGCTCCCGCACCACTATATAAAGATGAGGATGAACTCTGTGGCTTTGAGTCACCATAACTGTGACACTCACTCCTTTGCGCTTCACCAGACACAGAGCAACCGCCAGCCCCAAGAGCAGCTCCAGGCTGGATCTGCGCCAGACACAGGAGAAAGCAGCGGGCAGGCTGAGCAGGGGTGCTGAGGATGGAGGAAAGCTGGGAGGCTGAGCACAGCTGAAGTCCTGAGCTCCCTGTGCCGTTGACTTCTCTGTGGGCTCGAGCAAGGACCATCCCAACTCAGGATGAACCCTCCTTCAGGACCAAGAGTCCCGCCGAGCCCAACCCAGGAGCCCAGCTGCATGGCCACCGCAGCCCCACCCAGCAGGTGGGACAGCTCCCAGAGCAGCATCTCCAGCCTGGGCCAGCTTCCGTCCGTCAGTCCCACGGTAAGCCTGGGCCAGCATGTGCATGCACAGAGACTTCCCTATCCCCTTCCTGGTCCCCTCCTGGCCACACGCAGGGGCTTTGAGCGGGAGATAGAAAAGGTCTGAACTCTGCTGTGGGGCCTTGAGCCATTACTGGACCTCCCTGAGCCCGCCCCCGATAAACAGGCTGATAGAGGAAGTGCAGGCAATGTCCTTCCTAATGGAGAGCATTCAAGGAATAGAAAGGCCAGCCCTGAGGACAAGGGGCTGGAATGGGCAGACCTGTCCTTGGCTGCACTCATTCCTTTTAGAGGTTGCTTGGATGCCCCATGGAGCCCTTCAGAGAGGAGGGCACACCCTGGGCCTCTGGATCTGCCCAGCCCACAGTGAAGCCTTGGGTACCTTCTGCCACCTCCATCATCCTAGCCCAGGCCCAGGGCCATATTCCATCAACACCACTGCTAGCTGGGGAGGGCTGAGGGCACCCTCAGGACCTGGGGATGCTGGCCCAGGTGCTGGACAGGATGGGAAGGTTCCGGTAGCTATAGGGGCCACTGGGGTAGGACAGAGACCAAGCTACCCTCTCTACCCCAGAAAGGGGTTAGGGTGGGAGGAGTGTTTAAATCCCTTTGTCCTGACTTGATATGGTCATGACCTCCCTTCAGTGACCCTGCAGGCCTAAGCTTTCTTTCTAAAGGGAATTCCCTTCATTCTCATGCCAGGCATCAAGGTCAGCTGTACCCAGTTACGCTAAGGGGCAATGCAACTTCTCCTCTAAGGCTCAGTAGGGGGACAGGACTCCTGAGAGGGGCTCCACCCAACTCACAACCCCAGCGTCTAGAGGCCTCAAACACTGTCTTGGGCCCTTGGGCTGAAGTCCATACTGCAGGCAGGGATGCACCCAGGAGTTGGCTCTGCCTTCTCCCTAAGGAAAGATAAGGTGACCCAGGCCATGTCCCTGCTTGCCAGGTACGTATCTGTCTGTCCTACCAGCCTCTAGCAGGTGATCTGAGCTCACTCCTAGAAGGCCCCTGTGCCATGGTCTAGGAGCTTGGGCTCGACTCTGGAAAGGACCTGCACTTCCATTCTTCTTGGCCACTTGCGAGCTATGTGTGCAAGTGGCTTTGCCACTCTGAGCCTATTTTCCTGCCCTGTTGAGAATCCTAACTCTTCCTTCTCAGGACTATTTGAAGGTGACAAGGGATAATGTGATTCTCTCGTTTCTCTGTCTCTCCGCAGGCAGCTGGGACTTGGGCTGCTGCCTGGGTCCCCTTCCCCACGGTTGATGTTCCAGACCATGCCCACTATACTCTGGGCACAGTGATCTTGCTGGTGGGACTCACGGGGATGCTGGGCAACCTGACGGTCATCTATACTTTCTGCAGGTGCCTGGTTGGTGGTGCTGGGCCCAGGGCACTGAGGGTGGCAGCCATGCAGACAGGAAGAACATGCGGGCAGGAATGTTGGCTCTAACTCTGGCCAGGGCAGTGTTGAGCCTAGGCAGGGAGGGCAAGGCCATGCCTTCGATGATCTCAGGACCAGACCTTCCTCAAGGTCACGGAAAGAGCCAAAAATGGTCCAGGGAGGCCTGACTGACTGGCACTAATTGAGACCCAGGTGCATCCTCTGTGGAGGGTGTGTGTGCCCAGAATATGTGGGTCTCTGACCATTCTGCCCTGCTCTCAGCACACCTCTGCCATCACCTGACCCAGAGAGCATCCTCCCCCTGCCTTGAAGAGCCACTCTAGGCCGGGTGTGGTGGCTCCCACCTATAATCCCAGCACTTTGGGAGGCCAAGGTGAGCAGATCACCTGAGGTCAGGAGTTCGAGACTAGCCTGGCCAATGTGGTAAAACCCCATCTCTACTAAAAATACAAAAATTAGCCAGGCATGGTGGTGTGGGCCTGTAATCCCAGCTGCTCAGGAGGTTGAGGCAGGAGAATCACTTAAACCCAGAAGGCAGAGGTTGCAGTGAACCGAGATCATGCCACTGCACTCCAGCCTGGGCAACAGAACAAGACTCCACCCCTACCCCCCAAAAAAGAGCATTCCTGGGGACCAGGATCCTCAAGTCCCTCAAACACCCCTGACACCCACCCCCAGGGTCCCTCTCCATCTGCCCCCTTGCTTGGCTCAGTGACTGAGACAGGCAGATGGAGAAGGAGACCCAGGCTCCAGGGCCACACAGCCCTCTGGCTCTCCCACCTGCTAGCTAAGGGACTGGGCACCTAATTTCTCCTCCTTGAGCCCACTTTTCTTACCTGCAAAACGGAGCTGTGCTTCATGGAGTCACTGTGATGATGCAGTAAGTTCCTGGATGTGCATTGCCCCACAAATGAGCCACTTACTAAGTGCTGTGCACCAGAGCAAGTCACTTCATGAGTGGGGGCATCTTGTCTGGAAAATGGGGACAATGAGGCCTCCCTCAGGGTGGATGCAAAGATGGATGATGACAGGAGCTGAGGCTGGTGAAAGTGCCTGGCCCGGCCGTGGTGCACAGCCATCAGCTCCTCTGCCCTTTGCCATCCCCAAGGGTGAGGACTACAGAGACAGTGTGCAGGGCAGGGCCCAGGCAGGATGTGACACTGGAGGGAGGGTGGAAGGGGGACCTGAGGAGGAGGGAGGCGTGAGAAGCCATGGGAAAGCACAGTCAGGGTACGCAGGAGGAGGAGCCTGGGGAGAAACCTCTAGGGAGATCTTGGCCTGGAGGGACTCAAGGAAACCAGTGAATTGGCCAAGGAGATGGTGTGAGTAGTGCAGAGGAATTTAGAGGGCGAGAAGAGGAAAGGGACATGACCCAAGAACCGGCCTGCACTGGGCCACGCTTCAGATTTTGGAGAGAAACTGCCCCCTGCTTCACTCTGAGGGAGCTGTCTTGGGGTCCTCACTCAGCCCACACTGCTGGGTTCAACAGCTGCTCGGCTGGTCCCTGCTAGACAGTGGGATAGCTCTGTGGCCTGGCAGCTCATGCCTGTCTGCATGCCCATGTGTGTGTGCATGTGTGAGTGTGTGGCACATGTGTGCACATGCGTACTTGAGGGGTACGGGAAGCTCCCCGTAGCTCTGGAGGTGTCAGGAAGTGCCTCCTAACAGCTTCTGATCCTTCCAGGAGCAGAGGCCTCCGGACACCTGCCAACATGTTCATTATCAACCTCGCCATCAGCGACTTCCTCATGTCCTTCACCCAGGCCCCTGTCTTCTTCGCCAGCAGCCTCTATAAGCACTGGCTCTTTGGGGAGACAGGTAGATACTGGGGCTCCCTTTTGCTCGAGGGAGGAGGAGGGTTTTGACCTGGGGATGCCCACAATGGTGGGTGGCCCAAAGGAGGTGATTTGCTGCGCCTGGGCAGAGAGTGGGTAGCTGCCCTCAGTCCTGTGAGTAAGCAAGAATGGAAGATGCAGTGTTGGTCCTGAGGCCTCTGCCAGCCTTAGCCAGATGTGGCAGGTGGAGGGGGTGGAGTGTGCTCAGGCCTGCTCTTCCTGTGAGGCGAGGGCCAGAGCAGAGTCCACCCCATCCCCAGACCCTCCTCCCCAGGACTCAGAGCAGGGGCTGTACCCACAGGCTGCGAGTTCTATGCCTTCTGTGGGGCTCTCTTTGGCATCTCCTCCATGATCACCCTGACGGCCATCGCCCTGGACCGCTACCTGGTAATCACACGCCCGCTGGCCACCATTGGTGTGGCGTCCAAGAGGCGCGCGGCATTTGTCCTGCTGGGCGTTTGGCTCTATGCCCTGGCCTGGAGTCTGCCACCCTTCTTTGGCTGGAGTAAGTGGGATGCTGGAACTGGAAGTGGGGCAGATGGGCTGGGAGGGGCACATTCAAGGGGAAGTAGGTGGACTTGGGTCAGCCAGCTGATGGGGGCAGGGGTGCCCAGGAACTACCTGAGCCTCAGGTCAGATGGACATTCAGGGGATGTGACCGGCAGCAAGGGAAACTGACACTGCCCCATCAGGGGCCAAAGGACCTCCTGGGCAGCTGATCCCAAAATACAGAGGCTTTCTGGGTGGGGCAAAGTGACAGGTACTTCTCATGCTGAGTCAGACTAGGCAGGGGGCTGGGGTGTGAGGCCTCTGCAGGTGGAAGGGTGGAGAGCAAGGTAGTAGCCCTCCTGGGGCAAGACTAGGCCTCTGGCTGAAGCCCTGGCAAGCACCATCTTGTAGTTATGGTGAGCTTTCTGCTCAAATCTAGCAGGAATGGAAGGCAGTGGGCTTTTCAGGCCATCCCAATTCCCTCCAGCTTCCTCACTGCACTGGACAGGGCCAGGTCAGGGGCCAGGGCTGTGTATGGGGACCCGAATGCCACATACAAAGCTCCTGCCAGATAAGGAGCCCTGGTCAGTGCCACCACAAAGCCTGAGCACCTGCCCTGGCTCCCAGGTGCCTATGTGCCCGAGGGGTTGCTGACATCCTGCTCCTGGGACTACATGAGCTTCACACCGGCTGTGCGTGCCTACACCATGCTTCTCTGCTGCTTCGTGTTCTTCCTCCCTCTGCTTATCATCATCTACTGCTACATCTTCATCTTCAGGGCCATCCGGGAGACAGGACAGTAAGAGCCGAGCATGGAGGGGGGCTACAGGAGGGGGGCCGGCCCCTCTGCCAGGTGGCCTCTGCCCCACCACTCACACCTGCACCAGCCTACCAGAGCATGCCCGGCGGCTGAAGGCAGGCTGAGCACGTGCTTACGGGGCAGCGATGTCTAGGGTGAGCCTCAGGAGACAAGGGCTTCCAGGGAGGGCTTTTAGGCATGGCCATGGGAGCAGAGAAGGCACACCGAATCAAGGGGGAGTGGGGGGCAGCTAAGACCCTCGTGTCACAGAAAACTTTCTGGAAGTCACAGCTGCCTGCACTGCTGGAAGGAATGACACTCTCCCAAGTGCCCTCCAAAGATAGTCCAGGGAGGCTCCCCCAGCAGCCGTGACCCTGGTGCTCGCTGCCACCCGACTAGGGTCAGACCTGGACTATGCGTCCTTCCTAGGGCTCTCCAGACCTTCGGGGCCTGCAAGGGCAGTGGCGAGTCCCTGTGGCAGCGGCAGCGGCTGCAGAGCGAGTGCAAGATGGCCAAGATCATGCTGCTGGTCATCCTCCTCTTCGTGCTCTCCTGGGCTCCCTATTCTGCTGTGGCCCTGGTGGCCTTTGCTGGGTAAGCAGTGGTAAAGAGTTGGGGAAGAGGCTGAAGGGGTAGGGGTGGGAGCAAGAAGCCTGGGCAGCTTCTTCCTCCCAGCCCAACCCCGGCCAGCCATCCTTGCACCCTAAGACCAGCCTCACAGCTTATTCTCTCCCTGGGTAAGGTGCCCAGCCCCGGGGTGGGTGGGAGGCCACCTAGTTCCTGGAAGCACCAGGGCACATGCAGAGGAGCTCTGCGCCCCACAAAGCTTTGGGCGGACGGCCTGCTAGCCCCCTTTGGAACACACAGTTCCTCTTGAGGTCTCCTCTCTCTCCGCTTGGGCTGTGGTCACATGACCAGAGGTGCTGCCCATCTCCAGGAATGGGTCCCTGAGAGCTGCCCTTCTAGCCCTTTGTGGCTAGAGTCTGGGGATTGTGACATCTGCAGCGGCACGGATGCAGGCTCACCTTCAGAAGTGTTTTTGAGAAGTGAGGGCTATTTAACCTTGGAAGTACTTAGATAGAAGACCTTCTTGTGGAGGAATGGCCTGGTCCCCCCAGGCCCTTACTGTGGGGTTTCTCTACAATAGCCAGGGCAAGAATGGGCATCACGGTTGGGGTTGGGTATGAGAAGAGCTAGGCAGAGGGTCCGAGGGCCAGAGTCAATGGGGGGAAGTGGGGCATCGCCAGCAGCACAGGCTCCAAGGGACAGTGGACCTGGGAACCTCCACCCCAAATTCGGCACATCTTCCTTCCAGAGCCACACACTCAACCACCCACTGCTCCCTCCTTCTCACTCAGATCAGAATTCTCCTGGCATAGGCTGAGCATTGTGGCTCATGCCTGTAATCCTAGCACTTTGGGAGGCCAAGGCAAGGGATTACCTGAGGTCAGGAGTTCGAGATTAGCCTGGCCAACATGGTGAAACCCCATCTCTACTAAAAATACAAAAATTATCCAGGTGTGATGATGGGAGCCTGTAGGCTCAGCTACTCAGGAGGCTGAGGCAAAAGAATTGCTTGAACTCAGGAAGCAGAGGTTGTAGTGAGCTGAGATCACGCCACTGCAACTCCAGCCTGGGCGATAGAGCAAAAAGAAAAAAAAGAAAAAATTATCCCGGCACTGCCAATTCCTCCCTGTGGGGCTGACTTAGTGGTGCTGGTTTGGGCCGGATTAGGATTTGGGCTTTGGCAGGGCCTGGCCCAGAAGAGAAGGTGCGTCAGGAGGGCCAGCTAGCTTGGGGACCACACCTTCTCTGTCCTAGGTACGCACATGTCCTGACACCCTACATGAGCTCGGTGCCAGCCGTCATCGCCAAGGCCTCTGCAATCCACAACCCCATCATTTACGCCATCACCCACCCCAAGTACAGGTGTGGCTCTTTTCCAGAACCCCAACCTTGGCCTCCGAGGGCCTGGCCGGCAGATGGGGGCAGAGGCCACCACCTTTCCTGTCTCTTGTATGTGTGTTGGATGGGGGCCACCAGCAGCTGGGAGCGGCTACTGACACTGAGTGGGGTCTGGAGTTGGTGTGCCTCCCTCCCCGACCCCAGCTTCCCAGGGGGCACGGTGTGGAGGGAGGTCAGGGCTCCCTGGGCAGTATCCGATCCTAACTATGGGACCTTTCAGACCTGGGGTGTAGGGCAGCCAGGACAGCCCTGTGAATTTAAGCCCCTCCCCCACTGCCCTCCCTGATAGTGTCATCCTGAAGAGACCACAGCAGGGAGAGCTCAGCTCTGCTCCCAGGGCCTGGCAGGGGCCTGGAGTGGCTCTGGGCCAGTATGCGTGCTGATAGCAACCCGGCAAGGCCGCTTCTCCCTCAGTGCTTCCTTTTGCCTGGTGGTGTCCGTCACTCACCGCCTTCCCAAGGCCAGTGGCAGGCCTGAACCCGTCCAGCACAGAGGCTGCTCAGGAGTGTCCCTGGTCTCCATTACCAAAGATGTGGCTTGAGCCAACCACTTGGGGGCTGGAATTGATATCCCCAGGCTCTCCCTGCATGCCTACCACCCAAAATCTCTCTGTTCCTCCCACCAGCCCTGTGAGCCTGTCAATCTCCCCATCCAGCATCTGTCTTTCTGTCCTCATCACCTGCCATAGTTTCCAGGGTTGGCCTCCCCATTTCCCCAGAGGCTCTCGGTCACCACACATTAGGCCTGTACCACCCTGTGCATCCATCCCCTCCCCTGCCTCTGTCTGCCCATCCCCTGGCCCTAATCAGATGTGCGGTCCCTGCAGGGTGGCAATTGCCCAGCACCTGCCCTGCCTGGGGGTGCTGCTGGGTGTATCACGCCGGCACAGTCACCCCTACCCCAGCTACCGCTCCACCCACCGCTCCACGCTGATCAGCCATACCTCCAACCTCAGCTGGATCTCTGGACGGAGGCGCCAGGAGTCCCTGGGCTCAGAGAGTGAGGTGGTAAGGACGCTGGGCCTTCGCCAGCTTGCACCTGGCCATCCCTTCCTTAGGCAGCCCTGGGGTTCTGGGGGAAACATGGGCCCTGGTGGGGCTACCTCTGAGACACAGGGACTCTCAGGACGCTGGCACCCTGATAGGAAGAGACCATCGCAACACCCCCATGGAGTTCATAATCCTCCCTGATAGGCGGGGGCACTAGGGCCAGAGAGGGGATGGTTTGGGGGTTCCCAAGAGCAGGGCCAGGATTGAACACAGGTCTTCCAACTCCAGGCCATCTCCTTTTCCACACTGACACTCTCCCTAGAGCCGCAGCCTGAAGAGATCAGCACATCTGGCCCTAGATAGGGCTCCGGAGAGTCAAGGCCGGAGTTAGCTTGGAGCTCCTTGCTCCTCAGCATTAAGCCCCCTCCTCCTGGGAGCCTTGAAGAGCTCACAGGATTGTCATGGGCCCTGGAGATGGGAGATGTGACTTTGAGCCTCAGCTTACCACGTGCTCACTGTGGGAGCCTGGGCAGGTCACTTACCCCCTCTGAGGCTCCACATCCTCCTCTGAAAGGGAAAACAGGCATCTCACATCAGCGCTGGCCAGGTGTGCCCAGGGTGGGTGTCAACCCTCCTCAGGGCCAGGTGTGCCCAGGGATGGGTGTCAGCCCTCCTTGGTGCCTGCAGTTCTGCTGCCCCTAGATGCCCCCAGGAAAGCTCTGTGCACCACCGGCTCCTATTCCAGCCACACTTGGGCTCCTCCTTAATTCTACCTACAGCGCCCTCTATGGGCCTCAGCAAGAGCTGCCGCCGACTGACCAGCCAGCGATCTCCTCCCACTGCCTGCATCTTCAGGTGTCTTGGTTAAGGGACTGAGAGAGGAGCTCTCAGGGGTCCCTCCTGTAAACCACTGTAGTCACCAAGGAGAAATCTAATCTGTTAATGGAGGCCTAGACCCTCGTGAAGACCACCCATGTATTCAAAAATATAAATAGCCACTTTCTTAGGGAGGTCTGCAGGTGTGCAGATGGGGAGCAAACCTGCACACACACACACACACACACACACACACACACACACACACACACACACCCTAGCATAGGCACGCACAATTTACGAGGTTTATTTAGTGACCAGCAACCATGCAAATGGTGTCAGGGGCCTCCTGCAATGAATACCTGTTGGGAGGATGGAGGAGGACCTGGTGGGGTAAGGGCAGGAGCAAAGCTACGGACTGTCCCTCTCACCTCACAGTCACTTTCTCACCTCCCCCAGGGCTGGACACACATGGAGGCAGCAGCTGTGTGGGGAGCCGCCCAGCAAGCGAATGGGCGGTCCCTCTACGGTCAGGGTCTGGAGGACTTGGAAGCCAAGGCGCCCCCCAGACCCCAGGGACAGGAAGCAGAGACTCCAGGGAAGGTGACTGGGCCCGGTACCTGCCAATCCGTAAAGGGGTGGGGATTAGGGGTCAATAGCCCAGGGAGAGGCCAAGAAAGGGAGACTTGTTCTCTTGGGCAGGGGCAATGCCCTCCAGGAATCACCTGCTCCCAGCACCTCTCAGCTTTTCCTTGTCTGCCTGGGGGTCTCTATGACTCTGAGATGCTCTGAGCAAGGCTTGCATGTGGTCTGCGTGTGTGTATGTGTGTGTGATCATGCAACTCTGACTCTGCACGGTGCTGTTGGTTGTGCTGTGCCATGATAAGTGTACATGTGTGTGTTGATAAGACTAGGAGGTCTGCAGCCGGCAGAACATAGCTCGAGCATGTGTGTGGCCATGTGCCCAGCACATGCTCTGTCACTGTAACACCCAGTGACACGTGACAGAGCATGCCCCAATGTGTCTGCTTTAAGCTGTGCATATGAGTGAGTGTGGGTGGTGTGTGCCTCTCTGTGTGACTGCAAGGTTGGACATACCTGCGGAGGAAGGGGCTGCAAGCTGTGGATGTGCTCACCATGAATGCCCTGAGATCAGGATGTCACCCAGAATACTTGTGGCTATTAAAAGAAGGCCAGCTGTCGGCCCCAAGTGCCTATGGAACGGAATGTCGATGGCGATTAGAGAAGGCCATATTCTAGAACACTGGAAATGTCGTGTGCACAGGCTCCCAAGCAGCCCTTCACCCCAGCTGACAGCTCCCCATCTGCCCCTCCTGTCACACCCACACAACACCCCCAGCTCGGCTCCTGGGCTCTCTGGCTTCCCTAGCTAGTCCAAGGCCAAAGGCACATTCCTGCCTTCCTTCCTTCCTGAGTGCTGTGTCCCTGTGCATCCAAGAACGAAAGTCCTGGGCTGTACCTGCAGTTGGGTAGCCTCAGCCTCTCTCAGCATTCCCCCTGGGGGCACCGCCCCCTGTCCTGGAGCCCAGGCACTGTGCATGCCATAAATGCCAGGACAAAGTCCTGGCAGTGACCCCCAGGCTGGCCAGGCACTGATGAAAGACACAGTGCCTGTCTTGGAGGGATAGGCTGGGGTGGGGTGCTGGGGAGCCATCAACAATCACCACACACATGTGATAAGCGCTGCCAACGAGGTGTGAGCACGCAGGGTACTGAAAGCAGAGGCAAGTCCCTGAGGCTCCCCAGGAAGGTAGAGGTGAAGCAGGGATCTGCAGGCAGCAGGGATGGGGAGTGGGGGTAGCACTGATCTGTCCAGGATGAGGATACAGCCTGTGTGACTGTGCAAACACAGGGGCACAGGGGAGGGAGCTCAGTATGTCCTGGAACAGGATGTCTCTCTGTGACCCTGAGAGCAGCCAGAGGGACCCTGGGGATTGGCAGTGGGGGACATAGGACAAGGGAAGACGGGCCGGAGGTGGTAGGAGCAGTGGGAAGGCAAGGCCCCATCAGGGACTGGCTTAGGTGTCTCCAGACCTGACCTAGGGACAGGAAGCCCTGGGAGGGGGTTGGTCAGCTTTGCAGGGTGAAGACTAGAGGAAGGAAGCACTGCAGGGCAGGCAACGAGTGACCCATTTAAGGGCAGCAGGAGCCGGGGTGATGCCAGAGTCTCCACATGTGGAGGAGAGGAGAGGAGAGGAGAGGATTGGGTAGTGGGGGTGAGGATGAGTTCAGTTGTGACCCCGGGAGTCAAGAGCCCAGGGAGCATCCCAGGAGATGCTCTGCAGGCAGTGTTAGGCGTTACTGGCTCCTACTCTGGGATGTGGACTCTGGGAAGGCCCATCCCTGACCCAGCACACAACCTGGCCCTTCCTTGCAACCTCCCCGCTGCTCGGTGACCCAGCATGTGGCGGGTCATCGGGAGACTGCTCCCAGTGAACTGCTCCTCAGCTAAACAGATGCGTGCTGTTTGTTTGCAGACCAAGGGGCTGCTCCCCTGCAAGGACTCCAGGATGTAGGACACCCACTGGCTCTCCCTTTCTTCTGGGACACATCCAGCACCCCTATGTCTCCCTCATGTACACAGACCCAGGATTACGCTGTGAGCCTGCAGGCTTTGGAAGTGGCCCTGTCACCCGTGCTGCACAGGATTCGCAGCCCTAGCCGCATGTCCCCTCTCCACACCTCAAAACTCCTGCCCCACAACGTCCTCCACACCCACTTTCCAGCTCAGCAGCCGCATCCCAGGCCCAGCCTGAGGGGTGTGTGCCCAGGCTCTCCCGCTTCCCGAGTTGTCTGCCTCTCCTCAAATGCTGTGTGCTGCAATTGTCCAGGCGATGACAATGGTGATGGCTCCAGAGAACACACCAGCTATTTATGAGCCTCTGTCCGCAGGCTGGGCCTGTCACTGGCATAGGAAGGCCAGCTCCGCATCTCCCACTGCCAACAGCTGAAGCTGAGCACAGACCTCCCTTTGCACACTGGAACGGTTACTCACCTCTGGCTTCTTCCCCCAGCGCACCGTTCCACTGTGGCCCACATTCTTGTGCACACGGGCATTTGCAGGCACGCTCTCGCATAGTTACCTATTTGAATGCACACCAAGCACATGCGTGCACACTCTGCATCTGTAATTCATTTCATGTAATGGAATGAATAATTTCATGTAAGCTCCTCCCAGGGCTGTGTGGATCTGACAGGGTACAGGAAAATAAAAAGTGGAGAAGGTGTCATCAGACAAAATATGGTCTCTACCTATTGGTGCTATTATGGGAGAGAACCAGGGCCTGGCCTCTGATGCCTCCAGCAACTTCACTTCCTCTCCTCCTTCTGTCCCCACTCTTGGGACTCTCACTCTGAGGCCCACCTCAAACTGCAGGGAGCACAGCAGAGAAGGGACAAAGGCCAGGCTGGCCTCCGTCCCCACTCACTCCCCAGTGAGCCACTGAGCTCCGCCCAGCCCATGGGTACCAGCTGCTCTCTGACTGGCTTCACATCTCCCGAGGGAGGCAGATGGAGGGAGGCCGGCCTTCGCCTTTAAGAGCACTCTCCTGCCACCCCTCCCTTTCCCCAGAGGCGAGCTTCATCAGGCAGGAGCCAGAGGCCAGAGAAAGAGCGTGCAGCTCCAGGTACAGCCTCCCCCAGCTCCCTGGCCCTGGGGGTGGGCGCCTTCCTTCTCCCACACTGGTTATGCCCTGCTGCTGGGTCCTCTCCAGCCTGGCAGGATGGACAGACACCCCTACGAAAGGGAATAAGGCTGGAGTTAGGGATGGATGACATGGGGCTTTGCAGAGAGGGACAGGGAATGGTACGGGGGAGGGACGCTGGCCATGGACTGCTGGCCTCCTGGGCTGGGCTGCGTGATATAGGATGAAGGAGGTGATTAAGCGGGGGAAAGGACAGTCTTCCCGGCTTCTTCCGCTTGATAGTTTTGTGACTTTGGGCAAGAACAAAACAACCCCGTAATATGGGTGATCGTACCTTGCACCTTGCATGTGCCAGGCCCCAGGAGTGAGGCTGGAAGCTGAGAAATGACTCATACCTAGGCCTCTACTGACTCCTCAGGGTCCAAGCCAGAGCTCTCCAAGAGGGCCAGCAAGCAGCCAACCCAGTTGCCTCCCCTGAGCCTCAGTTTCTCCAACCAAGGAGCCAGAGTGGGCCTTGATCTATCTCCAGACCACATAGGGGCCTGAGGTCTTTCTTGGGGAAGGGGTTGGCCCAAAGACCACACTGGCAGAAGTCCCAAGATGCTTGGGCCCCCCACCCAGAACACACTGTCTCTGGGGTACAGGCTGAACATGCCACACGTGCTTCCCCCTCCGTGCCCCTCCTGGCCCTGTGTCTAGCAGCTGAGCAAATGGCGTCTCCTCCCTTCTCCCTGCCCCCTGCCATTCCTGCGCAAAGGGCACGGGGCCTGGCGTGTGGCACTGGCAGCTGGAGCTTTCCATGCTGCCGTCAAGTTTTCCAGAGCACAAATAAGACAGGAGAGCCAGGAATAACTGGCTGGGCCCCCAGAGGGTCTGGAGGGGATGGGCCTACCTCAGACCTGCTTTCAGACCCTGTGCCAAGGGGTGCAGGCAGAGGGCCAGCTGCCCAGGACCAGGGCTTTGGGAGGCTTCTGTGGCCATTGGGAGCCCATTATCTGGCATGCATCCTGTAAGAATCAGCCCGGGCTCCAGTGTGGCCCGGGTCCACTCCTTGTGTGACCTTGGAGAAGTCATTTAACCTCCCTGAGCTTTGTCTCCTGTGGGTCCAGGTGGCAACTTCTCAGGATCCCAGGGAGTGAAGGGCGCATGCTGAGGCTGGCTATGCCCGGAGCTGCTGCTATTATGATCATTTTTATGGCTGGACAACCCTGGGCCAGTCACAGACCAGCTGCAGGCTCAGTTCAGGCCAAGCCACCTCCAGGACCCCACACTGGATAAAGCACAACCCCAGAATCCTGGGCAGGGACCACATGGCTGCAAAGCCCCTGCCCAAGGGAGCTCAACCCCTGGTCTTCTGAGCAAGAGGATGGGTACCACGGAGCAGGAAGAGCGAGTGTCTCCGCTCTCCAGAGGACACAGGAGCAAGGAGACCACAGCATTCTCACCAACCTGGCTAGTCCCCCTTCCTCCCCCTGGGGGGTGCTGGGTGCCGGACACCCCTCCCCAGGGGCTATATTAGCCGTGTGAGTCACGGTGGACCGGCTGGGAGGCCGCAGGCGGGCGGGACAGTGTAGGGTTACAGTCCATTTATGGGCGCAGCCGAGGGCAGATATCAGTGTCGATGGCATTCGCTCCCAGCTATTCTTAGGAGCCTCTCAAGAGCTCCACGCAGCCCAGCTGGGCAGCAAGGGACAGAGCAGGCAAGGCCGGGGGGCAGGGGCAGGGGCAGGGGCAGGGGCAGAGGTGTGGACCGGGCAGGCGGAGTGCCTGAGTGCCCTCTCACTCAACCCTCTCTACCCTTTGTCTGCAGAGGCGGCCGCTGACAGCACCAGCATGTCTTACAGTGTGACCCTGACTGGGCCTGGGCCCTGGGGCTTCCGTCTGCAGGGGGGCAAGGACTTCAACATGCCCCTCACTATTTCCCGGGTGAGTGCACCCTGCCACAGCCTGGCACCCGACGGGGCGGGCACGCTGTGTGTCTGTCTGTCTGTCCTTTCTGAGCCTCTCAGAAAGCAGAGCATGCCCCATCCCCTGGGACTGGCCTGGTCCTCTGGTCTCAGCCACAGCTATTTGCTCACAGGAGCCCGCCGGCCCGTTATGCATGTGAGACACCATGAGCAGGTGGTAGGTGTTTTTAGCAGAGAAGAAAATGCTGAGTTTTCAGGCAGGCAGGCAGGTAGCTGGACCGAGTACAGCGCCTTCCTGATCCCTTCACTGTTAGAGTGGGCTTAGGGTGCCCCCAAGCCTTTAGCATTTCCCTAGATGTGGGCAGCTGCTTTGGGAAGGGAGCATTCCCAGCATGGAGAGGGCAGGTGATGGGCAGTTGGATAGATGGACAAACAGGCTGCTGACCTTGGCTGTCCTGCTGTCAGAGCGTGGGGCTGGGCTGGACTGAGTACTGGGCACCCGCTCCATCCCAAACTTGAGACACCAGCACCCTGGCTCATGGGGCTGGGCGGTCCTCCCCATTCACCGTGGCTGCTTTGTCTGTCTCACGACTTGTTCCCCGCAAGCGCTGGGGCCTGGTGAGATGGCCCCCTGTCCTGCAGTGTCTGTGATGGGGAGCAGCATGGCCTAATGCAGATGACACAGAACATCGGGTTGTCTGAGTAACTCTACTGCCTGGCTGGAGACAGCAACACCAGAGAGGCAGAAAGCTAGCCATGCTCCCAAGGAAGCACTCCAGGAACAGGGACTGACGGGGGAACAGCATCTAGACCGTAGTAGGCGCTCCGTCAGTATTTGTCAAACAAAGAGACTCCCCGGCAAGGCACTGGTAGACCCAGGGCTGAAGACCCCAAGGCTCAGGATGAACTGTGAGGCATACAGGGCAAGGACAACCCTGCCTGGTGGCTGAGCCCCTGGCCGTGCTGTTCTGGTCACAAGGCAGGAGCGGGAGGCTCCCAGGCTGTCACCAGAGGGTAGTGGGTGGGCAGGGGTATCTGGGCTACTGCCCCACTAGGGGAACAAGGGGACAGTTTCTTCTCTGGGGCCTTTGAGACTTGCCTTGGGCCTGGGGGCTGGAGGAAGGGGTTGGAGGGGAAGCACTGAAGTGGGCAAGGCCTGAAGGTGCTTGGCAGAGGGACCAGGGAGCCTGGGCAGAGGGTCAGGAGCCAACGCCACCACTGGAGAAGTAGTCTCTGTTTTTGGTTCCATGGGTACTTGGGGGAACCCCAGAAGTAGAAGCCCCACCCAGGGATGCTGTGAGAGCCTTATAATAGCCATAGAGGCCACATGCTTCCAGGGTGGGTGCTGGCCTGGCTCTGGCACAGGGAACAGGCCCTGCCCTCCATCCTTCAGTTGGAGATGTGGCTTGTTCTAACCTGGAGACTCCACCCCTCCAGATCTACTGCCCTGGAGACCACAGGGTCCTGGAAACCCACAGCTTTGCACACTTTGCATGAGGTGGCGACCTGCGGGCATGTGAGCCCCAGTGGATTTCCCACTGCCCTGTACAGCTCCCCACCCCCATGCTTGCAGGACTCCTTCCTGTACAAGGTGGAGCCTCTGTGTGCTCTCTCATGGGCCCTGTGGCCTCCCCTGCCTGAGACTGAGCCCACATCTCCCCCAGCTCCACCATCTCCAGGCCTCCTGCTGGTGCTCCCTGCCCTATCCCTATGGGTGCAAATTGGCCACTGGGCTCACTGGCACTCAGGATAGCCAATGACTTCACCCAGGGTCTATGTGCCACCTGGCCCCAGCCAGCCAGGGGCTTAAATGGCAGCCCAGAGGCCTTAAGCTAGATAACAGGAGGAATGTCCTTACTCCGGGGAGGGGGTATGCAGGGATGTGCTGGATCCAATGACTGGGGGGACTTTTAAAAATAGAACCCGAAGCCCAGGCAGGGCACTGGGGGATGGGCACGATGGCCTCTCGGCTTCCTTTAGGGGCATACCCCAAATCACCTGAGCTATGGAGCAGGCTGGACTGGGAACTGGAGCCCTTCCCGGGGCTTGGAACCTCTTGAGAAATTTTGGTGGTGGGCTGCTGATAGCCTGGGCTTGTGTCCTGGTTCCGTGCCGCTGGCAGGGCAGGCCTTGTGGACACAGCCCTGCCATCCCACCAGGGCTGTAGGATTTACTGCTGGGGCTCGCAGGGCCCTTCTGCACCAGGGACATCCCCCTACGGGGGAGGCATGGCCAGAGCTCTCTGGAGGAACTCCACTCCCACCCCAGCCAGGACCTGAGCCTGTGCCATAGGGCACCATAGGCAAGAGTGTGTGACCCTGTGGGGTGGGCAGGCAAGCGAGGCTCGGATTGTTACCTCACTTCAGAGCCTGGCAAACTGAGGCTGGCGTTTGCTCACAGGACAGGGATGGCCATGGGTGGATCTCCTGTGTCCTCTCACCCCAACTCCCATGCTGGCCTGCTCACCCCTCTGACTGGGACTACTAGAGAGGCACTGGGGAGACCTGTCCCCTCTCAGCTGCAGGTATGTGCTGCAGCTCCTCCTGGAAGGACACAGGCCACCTACAGGCTGGGTGGTGGCTCCCGGGGGTCCATGGCAGCAACCTTGGGGCAGCAGCAGCCCCTCAAGGCCTCCCTTCAGAGGGTCTCCTCTTGCGGACTCACAGAGAAGGGGATTCAAGAGGGAGACTGGGAGCGGAGCGTGGCGGGGAAATGCCTTTATTTATCCTGGACAGGTGTGGCTGGGCCTGCAACATGAGCTGCCCTTTCACCCCACCCCAGCCAGTTCTCCAGGAAGTGGGGAGGGGGCAGAAGCGCAGAGAGGGAGCAGCTCCAGAGGCCCAGCCCGGACTCTGCCCTGGCAGCTGGCCAGAGGCTGGGACCATGGTCTGGGCTCTCGCCTCTTCACACCTCTCATGCCCCCGCCTTGGGGAAGACGAGTATGCTTTGCTAGGCTCTGCTGTTCTCAGCTGTGTTGCCTCAGAAGTCTACCTGCTCAGCCTCAGTTTTTCTCACCCTTAAAATGGGGATAGCAGGCCGAGTGTGGTGGCTCGTGTCTGTAGTCCTAGCACTTTGGGAGGCCAAGGGGCGGACCACTTGAGGTCAAGAGTTGGAGACCAGCCTGGCCAACATGGTGAAACCCTGTCTCTACTAAAAATACAAAAATTAGCCAGGTGTGGTGGCGCATGCCTGTAATCCCAGCTACTCAGGAGGCTGAGGCAGGAGGATAGCTTAAACCCAGGAGGCAGAGGTTGCAGTGAGCCGAGATCGTGTCACTGCACTCCAGTCTGAGGAGTCAGGAAAACTCCCAATCCGGGGAGGCACAGCCAGCTGGAGCCACCCAGGCAGGTAGGGAGAGGCTTTTTGAATGAGGAGACGCCCGTTTATTTATCGGCCAGGGTGGAGTTGGGGAGTGGGACCATGGGAAGACAGAAGGTTCCAGTGAGAGAGTGAGCATGAGCAGAACCACAGGGGAGGCCAGTCTCACAGAGTGAGACTCCATCTCAAAAATACATCAATCAATAAATAATGCCTTCCACACCTGTGGGAGCTCTTTCTAACAGGCACTTATGAAAACTTTCCACCTGGTGTCTACCAGGACAAGTTGTGAGACTGGTGGAGTTGGGGGGCTGAGCCTGGGCCCAGGAGGGGCCTGCCTCTCTACTGGAAGCCCTCTGTCCCTAGGGTCTCAGGCACCCCGCCTGCAGGCTCACCTGGAGCACCAGCCCAGAGGCCTCTCCTCCTCTGTGGGTTTCGGTTCCAGTTATTTATCAGACTCTCCCAGCTGTGGTGGGAACATGCTGAGGACAGAGGGTCTCTGGGGAGAGGAAGGGGGACAGGCTGAGACTATTCTGGAGTAGCTGTGCCAGCAATGCCTGGAATTTTGGGGCCGCTGGAGCACGCAGTGCTGTTTCTTGGGCAGCTCTTAGCAGTGCTGACAGGCCATGCTGTTTATAGCTGCACTGAAGGTCAGGCAAGCCTCCAAGGGCTTCTGTGGGGCTGGCAAGGGCCTCCCCGGCAACATCCATCTATCAGCAGGGGAAGATAAGCAGCCAGAGGCTCGGAGGCTCCCAGCTGGGGAATGTATTCTTAGAGGTCCCCCAGGCCAGGTCCTCCCTGCCGCTCGGAACTGTATCTAACTCTGTGAGGGATCCAAAAGGAGAGGACATGAGACTAGCTGGGTTCTGGGGAATGAATTGGACCCTTGGAGGCCTCCAGGCCAGGACACCGTGCAAGAGCAGCTGCATGAGCAGCCCCAGGGCTCCGGGGCTACAGGCATTGTGGGGTTGCCAGTGTCAGGACTTCAGGGCTATCTGAGAAAGACCAGGCCAGGCCCTGCTGGGGGATAGCTCCCCAATTCCCTGAGTCTCCTTCCCTTTCTACATCATCCCCTCTCATCCAGAGGCTGCCCCTGACTGCAAAGACCCTCCCCCACGCAGAGCTCTCCCGCCCTCAAATGCAGCTTTGTCACCCCTTTGGGACCAGGCTCCACCTCTGCCCAGGAACCATCCTTGGATGCAAGAACGGGCCTTGCTGGGGGCCCCTGAGAGCCAGCGCCCCTGAGGGCATTTTACTGGCCACACCCAAGCCACAAATGGAACTGTGGACCTGGACAGGAGGAAGAGAGGCAGGAGACACTCAAGAGACACTTGAGGAAAGCCAGGGGAGGTGTGGTCAGTTAGAGGGGGGCAGTGACCCCTGGCTTTGGACACAGAAGGTCATTGATCTGCGTGGAATAGTGGGGCCAAAGGCAGATGGCTGTGTGTGAGCAGGTGGGAGGCAGTGGCATTGGGGGCAGGATGTGTGGGTCACCTCCTGGAGGAGTCTGGAGGTGCAGAAAAGGGACATGACAGGAGCCAGTTGGAGTCACCCAGGCAGGCAGGGAGAGGTTTTTTGAGCATTGAGGAGACTCCTGCTTATTTATCAGCCAGGGTGGAGTTGGGGAGTGGGACCATGGGGAGACAGAAGGTTCCAGTGAGAGGGTGAGCATGAGCAAAACCCCAGGGAGGCCAGATGGGAAGGCAGCAGAGCAGGGCAAGACAGTAATTTAATCATACAATGAAAATGCACTTTGCCCCACCCACCCCAACCCAAGCAGGCAGCCTGGGAGTGTGGGGAGGGGGAGCTGCTGAACCCTTCCTGCTTATCTGCCGCCTGCCCCAGCCTCCACCCACCACATCTACGCTGGCAGATCTAGAAGGGGAGGAAGGCAGGGGCCTGCCTGGTTTGAACACTGGGAGTGAATGATGGCCAGAAACGTCTGCAGAGCCCAGCGCTCTCTCTGCTGCCAGAGAACTGGGGAAATAGGAGCCGATGGCATGGGTGCGTCTGAAGCCTCACTGGCGCCTTCTTTCCCCTGGACCCTGTACAGAACTTTCCTCCCCTCCCCCCGACACCCAGGCCCCTCTAGGGCCAGCAGGCTGGCTCAGAACTGGTCAGCCAGGGCTGGCCCCTCAAGCCCCACCCTCTGCCAGCTGTGGATCTTGTTTCCTGTGGAGCCCGGGGATACAGCCAGCCAGCCTCGCACCTTCTGGGGGTAGCGGATGGGGTCAGCATTGTGCCTCCCTGGATTGGGAGTTTTCCTGAAACTCTCTTAGCTCTGCACCCTCCTTACATAATCCCCTGTTTGACGACATAATCCTCACAAGAATCCCGAGAAAGGCATTGTCTCTCTTGACACTGGAGGGCTTGGAGGCTGGCACCGAAGCCAGGGGCTCGGCCCATACTGGCATCTGTGCTCCTCCTTTGTTGCCTCCCTGCCCCCAGCCCCCAGCACTCACAGGTGGCTCTGGCACCAGCCCTCCCTGGGCTGCCCTTGGGGGTGCCCTAAGACCTTGGCCCAGCAAGGCGGAAGGGCTCCTAGGGACAGGGGGCTGATCTTGGCCTCCAAACACCTGCAGCCTTTCTTGGGGGCTTTGGAGACAGGAGCTTGGTGCTCCACCCTGAGGCCACTCTAGGCTGTGCCCAGGGTTGGGTTTCCAGGGTTTAGAGGCGTCCATTGGCTGGAGAAGACTGAAATGTGAAGTGGGAATGAAACGCTCATTCAAGGGAGGCGTTTAAATGCTCAAAGGCGGATAGAAAGATCCAAAAGAAAAAACCCGCAGCTCCAAGGATTTGGGTGCTTTGGGCCCTTTCTGAAACACACAAAGGAAAGAGGAGGATGGAGTCAGACAAGAGTGATGCGGAAGCATCGTGAATGGAGTGCACTCTCCATGAGCCCTGGGCTCTGGGCAAGGGTCTGAGGGTGCCCCCCTCCAACCCACCCAGGCAGGCTGCTCCTGTGGTGGGGTGAAGGCATCTGATGGCTCTTGGTCATCCATAAAGTGCCTGCCTCCATCCTGCCTGGAGCACCTCCCTAGAGGAGGATATCAGCACCCCCAGCCCCCACCCTGAGGGATGTTGGACCCTACTCAGGGCAGCCAAAGGCCAGGCCAGCTGAGCCCTGACAAGCAGACACAGCTGCACGGGAGAGGCGCCAGGCAGGGGATCCAGCTCAGCCACTCCCCTCTGGTCAGAGGCTTGGCTACTGACCAGACCCCAGGAGGCTGAGCTCTCCCTTGCTAGCAAGCATCCCCCGAGCCCATACCTGACGATGAGGGAGAGCCAGGCAGGTCCAGGTGAGGGGAAGCGAGGAGACCTGGCGGGGAAGGCTGGTGCCAGCTGGCTCGCGCCTGTGGGAGTGGAGAAAGCTGTCTCTGAGGCACCTCCAGAGGGAGGACAGTCAGATGGCCCTGCAGAGGGCCCTGCTGATCTGGCCCCCGCCTCTCTTGGACGTCATTCTGGTGCCCTTGCTCATGCCGTCATCATGATCTTCTGGACACAACTCCCATCTTTCCTGTCAGTGTCTCCTCTGTGACCAAGGTCGTGGCCCTCCTGCGTGGGGTCTGCAGTGACCCAGCCCTGCAGGGGTACAACCCCTTCTCTGTAGGTGAGCATTTGGGGGAGCCCTGCCGTGAGACAGCCTTGCTGTGGGAGTGTCCTGCTGTGGGGGAGTCCCATGGGCGGTTCACTAGGACAGAACAGGCATTGCAAAATTCGCCCTGGACAGAAGTATGCTGGTGCCTGCAGCTTTCTTTGAAATGCCTGGCAAATGAGATGGACTGGTGGATGTGGAGGGATGGAGTGTGATAAAGCAAAGAGAGAGAGATGTTATGGTACAGCCATGGTGGCGGGTGTTCAGGTGTGCACTTTAGAACGTTTTCTACTTTTTCTGCCTAGAAATCTGTAAAAATGTCTATAATAAAATGTTGGGGATCATATAGAGGAGTAGGGAAAGTCGATTTTCTGCAGGACAGGCCTGGCTGGGCAGCTCAACTTGCCCCCAGGAGTCCCCTCTCAGTCTAGAAAACTGTTTTGCTTTCCCATGCTGATGTTGGTTTTTACCCTTTGTTCACCTCTACACTCAAGGCAGCAACACACTCCTATCATTAATAGAAGCTATGGCAATGAGTTTGGGGGTAAGGGCTAAGTGTATTTTAAGAAATCTCAAGTAGCTCTAAGATGCTCCCGTGGAGCCTGGAGGGCAGGCTGGACTTTGCAAAGCAGATGCTGTGGCTTCCTGGCAGTCCAGGCGTCTGTTTCTGTATTGTCCTTTCCTGTCTCTGCAGATTCCAGGGCTGGGGAAGGGGCGCTGTGAACACAAGGTGGCCAGTATTTTAAGAGGGCACCACAGGCTGGGTATGGTAGCTCATGTCTGTAATCCCAGCACTTTGGGAGGCTGAGGTGGGTGAATCACTTGAGGTCAGGAGTTGAAGACCAGCCTGGCAAACATGATAAAACCCCCTTTCTACTAAAAATACAAAAATTAGCCGGGTGTGGTGGCGTATGCTTGTGGTCCCAGCTACTCGGGAGACTGAGGCAGGAGAATTGCTTGAACCCGGGAGGCGGAAGTTGCAGTGAGCCGAGATCACGCCATTGCACTCCAGCCTGGGCAACAGAGAGAGACCCTGTCTCAAAAAAAAAAAGAAAAGAAAAGAAAAAGAAAAAAAAAAAAAGGGCACCATAGCCCCTAGGGCTGAAATGGCAGGTTCACAGCCATTGGAGAGGGCTGTCCTGGTCTTGCTGTTATCACCCATGTGGTGTAGGGCAGTGTTTCTGTGGCCCGTAATGTGGTCATGCAGAAACAACTCAGTTCCTGGGCTGCATCTGCAGAGCCCATCTGGGAATGGGCTGGACACTGGTGACTGGTGACTGCAGAGCATCCTGGTTTGGAAGGGGCTTCCCTGTGAGGGGACTGGCAGGAGCTTCCCTCCATGTCTGTAAGCCTAGGGCCTGGCGAGAGGCCCACCCAGGCTTGGCACCTGGGGCAAGGGACTGTCCCCAGAGCCTCTCTGGGCTCCTTCTAGGATGGTTCTCAGGCCTTGGCCTGAATCTAGCTTCTGCCAACACTAGGAGCTGGCTTGGTCCTTGGGTTATAGCCAGGAAGGTGACTGGGATGTGCCCAGAGAGGCCCAGAGGACTGGCTGGTGGGCATGTTTGGGAGGCAAAGCCAAGGAACACCTCCAGCCATAGCTTGTGGGGGGTGGGGTCCAGAGCCTCCTCTTTCCTGTGATGTCACTGAAGGCCAGGCCTGCATGGCACTCCTCGTGATGTCATGGGGGTTGGGGACTTCCAACATGGTGTGGTGGGAGTCAGGTCATAAAGTCATTCTATGTGATATTAGCAGGGGCCAGCACATTCCATATGATGTCACAGGGGGACAGCCAGAGTCTCTGGCATTCCATGAGGTATCTTTAGGGTTGGGGCTGCTAAGGTCACTAGGGGCCAGCCATCAAGCCATTTTAGGTGACATCATTAGACCCTCTGGAATTTTGCATCTCATGTGACATCACTGTGGGCAGGGCTGCCACAGCATTCAGTGTGCTATTACTGGAGGCCGGGCGTGCAGAATTTGGCATCGTGCATGATGTCACCACGAGTGCAGCCTGAGCCATCATGACATCCCAAGTAATGTCCCAGGAGGTGTGGCCTTCCTGAGATCCCATGGGGAATTCCCAGGGTGGAGTTGCAGTGGCATTCTGTGTGGTTACACTGAAGATGGGGCCTCCAGAATGTAACATTCTGTGATGTTATTGGGGCTCAGGGTTTGGGAACTGGCTCCCAAACCTGTACCCTGCCTTCTGGAGGTATGACGCCAACTACAGAACCCTAAGCGCTGCCCCATTTCCCAGCCAATTTTGCTCACCCAGGCAGGGTTGTCGGCTACCTCACCATCTCCACATCTGCCAGGTAGCACAAAGCACCGTGCACTAAGATGCTTTTGAGTGGGTGCATTTATCCTGCCTTTCAGCCTGGCAGTGTCTCTGGGATGCTGCTGTATCTTAGCTCCTGCATCTCTCTTTTCTCCTGGATTCTGAAAAGTGCTCCATAGCTTTGCAGGGTACAGGGGTTATAAGAGGCTAACCAAGGTTACAAATAGCCTGCATTTTTTTTTTTTTTTTTTTTAAGACAGAGTCTCACTCTGTCACCCAGGCTGGAGTACAGTGACATGATCTTAGCTCACTGCAACCTCTACCTCCTGGGTTCAATCAAGGGTTCAAGTGATTCTCCTGCCTCAGCCTCCTGAGTAGCTGGGACTACGGGCACACGCCAGCATGTCCAGCTAATTCTTTTGTATTTTTGGTACAGACAGGGTATCACCATGTTAGCCAGGCTGATCTTGAACTCCTGATCTCAGGTGATCTGCCTGCCTCCGCCTCCCAAAGTGCTGGGGTTATAGGCATAAGCCACCACACCTGGCTGCCTGCAAATTTTTTTTTTCTTTTTTTTTTTGAGACGAAGTCTTGCTTAGTCGCCCAGGCCGGAGTGTGGTGGCACGATCTCGGCTCACTGCAAGCTCCGCCTCCCGGGTTCAAGCGATTCTCCTGCCCCAGCCTCCCAAGTAGCTGGGACTACAGGCGCCTACCACCGTGCCTGGCTAATTTTTGTATTTTTAATAGGACGGGGTTTCACCATATTGGCCAGGCTGGTCTCGAACTCCTGACCTTGTGATCCGCCCACTTTGGCCTCCCAAAGTGCTGGGATTACAGGCGTGAGCCACCATGCCTGGCGGCCACCTGCAAATTTTTAAGAGACAGGGTCTCCCTCTGTCACCCACGCTGGAGTTCAGTGGTGAGTGACCATAGCTCGTTGTAACCTCAAACTCCTAGGCTGGAGTGACCCTCTCACCTGCCTCCTGAGTAGCTAGAACTACAGCCATGCACCACCACACGCTGCCAAATATTTTTATTTTTGTAGAAACAGGGTCTGGGCTGTTACCTGGGCTGGCCTCAAACTCCTGGCCTCAAGCAATTCTCCTACCTCAGCCTCCCAAAATGTTGGGATTACAGGCATGAGCCACCATGTCAGGCAGCCTCCAAACCTTAATGGCTCAGCACAACAAAAGTTTCTCATTCATGCAATGTCCAATACAGTGTTCCCTAATCATCTCTCCTCCTCGCCATGCCCTGCATTCAGTCAGTCAACAAGCAGAGAGTGTGCAGGATCACGAGGATGGTTGCTAGGGGCAGACCTGGAAGGGGCATACATTGCTTCCACCCTCATTCCAGTGGCCAGAGATAGTCCCAAGGCCGCAGTCAGACACAAAGCTCTAAGCAATGTGGTAGTCATGTGCCGGAAAGAGGAACTAGGCTTGGTGAGCAGCTGGTACTGGCCATAGCGAATGAAAAACAAAATGACGACTTCTGCTGAATATTCCCGGGTGACTCTTCCCCAAGGACTGGCCCTTCCTCAGGACCACCTTCCTTATGCTCACCCCCCACCTCTGCTATCCAATCAGATCACACCAGGCAGCAAGGCAGCCCAGTCCCAGCTCAGCCAGGGTGACCTTGTGGTGGCCATTGACGGCGTCAACACAGACACCATGACCCACCTGGAAGCCCAGAACAAGATCAAGTCTGCCAGCTACAACTTGAGCCTCACCCTGCAGAAGTAGGTGGGAGCTCTCCAGAGCAGGGGGCGGAGGCTTGGGTGTGGGCATGGGGCAGGGGCCAAAAGAGGTATAGTCCCATAGCAATTGAGTGGGCCTAGCCCTGGGCTACAGAACTGTGCCGGAAGATAAGGACAGCCTTGGGCCAGAGGAACAACCAGGCCCAAGTTGCTGTCAAGCACCTAGAGGCAGACATTACTGCCTCACTTTACAGATAAGGCTGAGAGGGTGGTCCTGGTGCTGCCCGTATGTGGGCCATTGGTCCTGGAAGGCAGGTCTTCCCTGCTTCCACTTTGCCCCGGCAGCCCCCAGTGACATAGCAGGGGCCCATGGATGCTGGCCAAAGTGCCCAGGGGCCATGACTTCTCCATCCTTGTCGGGCCCAGGGCCTTCTTGGGGAGATCCAGCCCGTGGGGTGGACAGTGGATCTGGAGCCCTCTGACTCAGCTGTCTCTCTGTCTCCTCACCAGCCCTGCCCAGGCAGGAGCTTCTGGCCCCAGGGGCAACTTCCTCACTTCGTCTCATTTCTGGTTTCTACAGATCGAAGCGTCCCATTCCCATCTCCACGACAGCACCCCCAGTCCAGACCCCTCTGCCAGTGATCCCCCACCAGAAGGTAGGTGCTGACTGCGGCGGCAGGGTCCACTCAGCCCTGGTTCCTGGAGTGCTGGCCCTGGCCAGCCTGCCTGGTCTTTGGCTGTCCCAACTGGGAAGAGGCCGTGGGATCAGCCCTGCCCCATCCCTGTCACTGCTGCAGCTGACCCTGGGGAAGTGAGGCAGCCCCTCGGGAGAGACTTTCAAGCCCCTCTTGAACACTGGATGTGGGAATGAATGCCTGCCTGGGTGCAAGTCACCTCCGCTATGCCTCCCGGCTGGGCCGATAGAAGCTAGCTTGGGCAGCAGTGCTCCCAGGAGAGGGGTCACCCTCCCGGCCAGGCAGGGGACGAGCGTCCAGGCTCTGATCCTCATTTGCCAAGGGGGCCGGGGCTGGGTGACTGCAGCTGAGGCTCAGCTTGAGGAGGACCTCCAGGTGTGGAGGGGCGTGCTGGCTACAGGCTTTCCCCTACCCAGATCTCTCCCTCTGGTTTCCACTTCCCCACCTGCCCCTCCCAAGTGCATGCCCCTGTAGCCCTTAGCATGTGCTGGTGATGGCAGGCACCTCGATGTGCCTCGAGGCAGGCACAGGGGAGAAGGGAGGCCAAGCCCTGGCTCCAGACCTCACCACTGCCTGGGCCCTTCCCAAGGCCCCACTAAGCAGCTCAATCCCCGAGGGCTCCCTGCTCAACTTCTCCCTCTGTGTGAGCTGATAGTGACCCCACCTGTCCAGTGGGGCAGATTGGGCAGGGGAGTAGGGAGAGGGGAGAAAAAGAGGCTGACAGGGGTGCGGTAGGTCACAGACTGGGAAAGTGGGTGGAGGGCTGCTTGGGAGATGCTTACAGAGGTGGACTGAGGGGCCCAAATGTCAGCTACCCACTTCCTCAGCTTCCCTCCTCACCTCCCCACCACCTGCCCACAGCCAGCCCAGGGACCCCATCTCACTGGCAGTGTGGGGTCAGTGGAGCAGGAGTCTGGGCTGTGCTCACTGAGTAGCCACTCTCAGGGGCAGGGGGAACAGACACAGAATGGGCCATCCCCTGACCCCTATACCCACTTCCTCGGGCCCTGAGGGTAGGAAGCTTGACTTGGCTTCCGTGCGGGGCTTGGCACTCTGCCCAGTTGGATGCCAGCTTCAGGCCAGGCCAGGAGCCATGTGCCTGCCTGCTCCTCCGCCAGCGTCCTCCCCTCCAGGTGCTGCACCCAGGTGCTCTGGGCTTCAGGCTGTGGGGCTCGCACTAATGTATCTGTTTCAGGTCCACGCAGGAGCGCTGGGACGCGTGTGGCCTCTAACTGCTCTCTTCTCTCTCCCCTGCATGGCCTGCCCTGTGCCAGGACCCCGCTCTGGATACGAACGGCAGCCTGGTGGCACCCAGCCCCAGCCCTGAGGCGAGGGCCAGCCCAGGCACCCCGGGCACCCCGGAGCTCAGGCCTACCTTTAGCCCTGCCTTCTCCCCGCCCTCTGCCTTCTCCTCACTCGCCGAGGCCTCTGCCCCTGGCCCTCCGCGGGTCAGACTGAGGGCCAAGACCAGCCCGGACGGGGCCCGGGACCTACTCGGCCCGAAAGCCCTGCCGGGCTCGAGCCAGCCGAGGCAATATAACAACCCCATTGGCCTGTACTCGGCAGAGACCCTGAGGGAGATGGCTCAGATGTACCAGATGAGCCTCCGAGGGAAGGCCTCGGGTGTCGGACTCCCAGGAGGGTAGGTAACGGGCGTGCAGCTCTCCACGGGTGGCCTGGGCCACCTGGGTCCTCGGTGCTCGGCAGAGACCTGGTCAGGTGGTCAGAGCGAGGCACTGGCCCCAATCCAGCCAACCCCGAGTCCATGAGGCCAGCAATGATCCTGTGGCGTTTGCCATGAGCCGGGCATGCCAGCGATTTATACGACCAACCACGCTGGGGTGACATGTCGGATTTTGCAGAGGAGGAAACTGAGGCTCAGAGAAGGTTAAGTCACAGTCCGTTTGTCCAGCTACCATGTGGCCGAGCGAGTCCTGAATGCAGGAGACTCTGACTTCCAAAACTTTTTCACTAAGCCGCCCCCCAGAACAGCACAGCATAGCCTGCTTCCTTCAAGAGCTATGCGCTGGTCCCCACCCCTCTGGGGGGAAGGAGGCAGGAGCAGCGGGGAGCTGAGAGGTGGAAAAGCGAGTTCTCTGGGACTAGGAATGGTCTGGGAAGCTGCCTGGAGGAGGGAGCCCCTGAGTTGTATATGGAGAGACTCTTTGGCAGTGGCATGCAGGGAACGGGTTTGCAGGAGTGACCTTGGCCAGGGTGGGGTGGCGAGGAAGCAGCACCCCAGGGAGAAAGGGGCTGTGTGGGAGAACAGCAGTCTCACCTCCAAGGTCTAGCTGGTGGGACTCTGGGAGCACAGCAGTTAAAAGCACATGGGACTGGGACACTGTGGAAGGGACCAAGGGATCAGAGTCCTCATACTGGGCCTGTGTTAGCTCCAAGCCCTTCACGCTTGTTCTCTCACCCTAACTTCTACTCCCGCCCTGTGCAATTAGCGTAGCCCTCTCCAGGCAGGGCAGGCTGAGTCAAGGCAGTAGAGCCTAGTGGTTCAGAGTTCCTCCTCCGAATCGTGGAGGAATCACACTGTCCATGTCTCAGGGTTATTGGGAGGATAAAGGACCTAACACTTGTAAAGCTCTGAGCTTTGTCTGTCACCCACTCACTGCATGACACCTGGTATCATCACTGCCTGGAGCCACCCAGAAGAGTCACAGTAGGAATCCGGTCAGTCTGGCCCAAGCCCACGCCCTTGCCTTTGCCCTTGCAGCAGAAGGTACCTGTGCCCCATCAGATCACTGCTCCCCGTGGCCCTCAGCTTCCCTAGCTCCCCAGCTGTTTCTGGAATCCTCAGTGAGGCTGACCTCTGGTACCGCATGGCTTGCTTCCCTTAGCCAAGGTGACAGAGTCATATATGCCCCCAAGGTTCCCCAGCGAAGGACTTTTGCCAGAAAACTCAGGGAATAGTAGAACAGATATGGCCTCCTTGTCCCGCCTTTGTTGGGCTGGTAGGTCTTCCTGGTCCTTTCCAGGGGCTGGCCTCAGGCAGGGAGGTCAGCCTCTGGTGGCCTGGGACTCCCAGGAGACCCACCTGCAATGATGATATTGTCTCCCCATAGTGACCCTGCACTCTGGCTATGGACCAGCTAACAGTCCACATGCCTTATCTCTCAGCAACTCTCTCTAACACAACTCTCTCTCTAACTCCAGAGGTGGGCATGATTTTCGTCATCTTATAGCTGGAAAATAGATGCTCAGAGAGAGCAAGTAATTTGGTCAAGGTCACACAGCTAGTAAGTGGCAGACAGAACTGGCACCCAGGTCTGCCTGACTCCACTTTGCATTGAGACAGGGACTTGTCTACCTGCTCAGGGAAGTGAGGGGCCAGGCCCACCTCTGCTTCCCATAGTGCCTAAGGTACTCTGCTGTTGGTGCAGGGGCTGCCCAGACCCTGATGAATGTGTAAATTATTACTTGGTGCTCAGAGCAGCAGAGTCTGACGTTTCCTCCAAGGGATGGTGGGCTAGGGGAGGGTGTGCAGTGGGTGCTTTATGCAAAGTAAAAGCTGATGCTGCTGTCCCGGGCAATGCCGGCAGGAAGGGCTGGAGCCTCTGACCTGCGCTGGCCTCTGACCTAGGGCAACCTCTGCTGGGCTGAGGCCACCACCTATGCTAAGTGGGTCAGCAACAGGGTCAGCAAAGGCTAATCCCTGTGCTTGTCCATGGCACACTTCTCCCATGCTAAGCACCTTAGACTCAGGACCTGCTCAGTCTGCACAACCCACTGGTGTGGTAGGCATTACCATCTCAAGAATTAGAATTAGGAAACAGGCTGGGACAGGTGGGTAATTTGCCTGGAGTCACAGTGCTAGGAAGAGGCAGGGTCACGACTTGAACTCTGTCCTGTCTGGCTCCAAAAGGAAGTCCCTTCTGCTGCTCTCTCCTCTGGGCGGCTTGGAGTGCAATTCCTTGGCAGCTCGTATCCTCTTGGAAGGAGGAGAGAGAAACAGATGTGGTGCAAGGGCAGATAGGCATGGGCATCCCAGCAGCCCCCTTCTTCTCCTCCCTTCTGGGGCTGGCACTGAAGAGCAGTGTCCCTGAGGCCATTCAGTGCAAGGGCCCCTGGGTAGGTCTTGCATCTTTGGCTCATCTTCCCCAAGACCCGGGCACTGTCTCCTCTCAGATGTGTCTGCTGCAGCCATCCCAGCCCCAGGTCCTGGGTGGGAGAAACTGAGCAGGAGGCAGAAATCACTGCCAAAGAAGGAGCAGGCTGCCGAGGCAGGGCAGAGGCAGCCCCCACCTTGCCAGGCAAACACTGCCCTCTGCAGGGGGCCCTGGGCTGGTCAGGGCAAGAAATGACCCTGCAGCTGTCAGCACTGGCCAAAAATGGAGAAGGAATGGGGTTCCTTGCTGGCCCTTTCCTAATATAGCTGCACTTGCAGCTATTTTAAGCCTGGGAGGACAGAGGGAATTTTATCAGTTCTGAGGCAGTGGCAGGCTTGGGGCAGAGCAGGGCCACTGTGCCACTCCCTGGGATGGGGGACTACTGACTTGAGCCTGGATCCCCAGGGTTTGGCTGCAAATGACCAGGGTCAGGCCGGCTGGGGCCCAGGCTCCCCCAGCTAGAGCCCACACTGGGCAGATTCAAGAAGATGGCAGAGTTTGAGGACAGAGCCCCCCACCTTCCACACTGTCTCCCTCACAGGCCCCAGACAGGGACACTGGCCACAGGGTCTGCCCCTGCAGGGAATCTCCATTTAAAGAAACAGGGGACAGACACTGCTTTCCCTACAGAGACCATGCTCTGGGAGGCTCACTCTCAGGTCAGAGTGAGAGGAAGGGCCTCTCACTATGCTGTCCGAGCTGGGCTGCCTCGGCTGGGCACTTTCCTTCAGAAAGCCTTGAGCTCGGCCAGGCGTGGTGGCTCACGCCTGTCATCCCAGCACTTTGGGGGGCCAAGGCAGGTGGATCATGAGGTCAGGAGATCGAGACCATCCTGGCTAACACAGTGAAATCCCGTCTCTACTAAAAATACAAAAAAAAAAAAAAAAAAAAAATTAGCCGGGCATGGTGGTGGGCACCTGTAGTCCCAGCTACTTGGGAGGCTGAGGCAGGAGAATGGTGTGAACCTGGGAGGCAGAGCTTGCAGTGAGCCGAGATGGAGCCACTGCACTCCAGCCTGGGTGAAAGAGCGAGACTCCTCTAAAAAAAAAAGTCTTGAGCTCACACTTCTCCCTGCGCTTCCTCGCTCCTCCATCCTGCCTCATTGCTGGCCCAAAGGGCCTTTAGGAGTGGCCCCTGGGGATTGTGCACCCCACTCCCCTATACCCCAAGAGGAGCAGCCAGAGCTGCCTGTGTCTCTTCTGGGAGGGAGAGGAGGTCCGGGTTTGGGGGGCATAGGTAACCCCGCGCACACCCTGCCCCCTCACCACCGCATTGCCTGCTCAGGACAGAATTCCAGAGCTGCCCCCACAAAACAGACTCTTAGTCCAGAGATGCGGACAGGCAAGGAGGCCCCTGGGCCTCAGCCTTTTCCATAGCAGCCACAGCTGGTCCTGTCTCCACCTGCAGCTTCCTCTCTGGGATCTATAGCCAGGTTTGTATGTGGGGGATTCACGTATGTGGTACGAGTGTCCCTGAAGATGGACAAGAAAACACTTCTTCTGGCAAAGCAGAGGGCACTGGGGAACGCCCAAGAGGGAAACACTGCTGTGTCAGTCTCTGAACCAAACCGAGGGTCCCAGTCACTGCGACTCCCAGCTCTCAGCTCTCCCTCCTCGCTCCTTGCTCTCCTCACCCAGTGTGGTTTGGGCTGCTTCTGCCTCCACAATGACCAGGCTGATGATGGCCCCGGCGCTCAAACTCCCCCTGGTGGAGCCTCCCTCTGACCACCCTGTCTTTTTTGCCCTTTTCCTCCCCAGGTGGTAGCCAACTCTCCAGCCAAGTTAGTATCAAAGGACAGCATGTGTGTGCGCTTGCGTGCCAGCCCCAGCATGTGTCTGTGTGTATCTGACGTGGATAGGGTGTGCCTGCTGGCATGTGTACATGTGTGTGCATATGTATGAGTGGGGTGCACCTGTGCCCCTGGGTGAGCCTGCATGTGTGTGAAGCTGGAGTAGAAGCATTTGGGGGTGGGAGTGGGGGCTCCATTCGATGGTTCTAATTTCATTCCCAATTTCCTGCTGCAGCAGCTGCTTAAGATGCGCCTGGGGTTGGTGACGGTGGTTGGGGGAAGGGGGCACGGGCTGTGCTGCTGCTGGGCCTGTGTGAGCCTGAAGACCTTTCTGTCCTGGCGACCCCTCGGAAGGGCTGCACTGGATCTTTTCTGCCCGGGGAGCACACCTATCCATTGGAGGGAAGAGCCTCCTGTGGGTAGAGGATGGCCAGCCACTCAGCAAACTGGACTTGAGGGGGCCTGGGCAGCCGGAGCCCTGCTCTGAGGAAGAAGCACATTCCCTGAAGCGCCTGGAAGAGCAGAGCCCTGGGCCACCAAGAGGGTGGCCTGCAGGAAGAGCCCCTTCATGGAGAAACCTTGCTCAGAATCCCTGTGGGTGCCACTGGAGCCGCTTTTCGCCTTTGGGGCGTTCTGGACTCAGCTTGGGCTGCTGCTCCCATCCCCTACCCCCAGCCCCACGCCCCGCTTCCCCTGCTGTGTGTGGTGGGAGATCTCTCTGTGCCTGGCAGCCCCTGCAGACCCTGGGAGTGAGCTCAGGCTTAGCCAGGCCCTGCAGGGGATCTGGGAACGCCAAGATGGGCAAGGAAACCCTTCTATGGCCAGGAGTGGTGGCTCATGCCTGTAATCCCAACACTGTGAGAGGCCAAGGCAGAAGGATCCACTTGAGGCCAGGAGTTCAAGACCAACCTGGGCAACATCGTGAGACTCTGTCTTTACAAAAAAAAACAAAAATAGTGGCATATGCTTGCGATCCTAGCTACCTCAGGAGGCTGAGATGAGAGGATCACTTGAGCCCACTTGAGAGGTTGAGACTGCAGTGAGTGGAGATCACACCACTGCACTCCACCCTGAACAACAAAGCAAGACCCTGTATCCAAAAAAAAAAAAAAGAAAGAAAGAAAGAAAGAAAAAAGAAAAAAGAAAACCTTCTGCACTGGGCTTTGGGGGAGGGTACCAAGGATTTTCCTGAATAGACCCAGACCACCCACCAATGGGAGACTTATGCAGCCTACAGGGGTTCAGGGCCTCGGCTCTGGGAGATCTCTCTCGACACCCACTGCACCCAGCCCTTGCCTTGGCCACCCATGTAACCACCACCTGTTGCCCTTTTCTCCTCCCCGTCCCTGCCTGTACTCCCCCACCCCTCCCCCAGCGCCGACTACCAGGAACGCTTCAACCCCAGTGCCCTGAAGGACTCGGCCCTGTCCACCCACAAGCCCATCGAGGTGAAGGGGCTGGGAGGCAAGGCCACCATCATCCATGCACAGTACAACACGCCCATCAGCATGTACTCCCAGGATGCCATCATGGACGCCATCGCTGGGCAGGCCCAGGCCCAGGGCAGTGACTTCAGTGGGTAAGCGCCTCCCTCCTCCTCCACCACTCAGCGCCTCCAGAGCCCGAGGGGTCTGGGCCACTGGGCGCCATCGGGACCAGCTTTCTTCCTTCACATTGGACCTCCTGGGGGCATGGCCCTTGGAGGGGAGCCAGCCTTCAGCGGGGTCTTCTGGAACGTGGGTATCCTCTCTTCAGACCCTCTCCATGGTCAGCTTTAGGAGAAGGGTGGAGAAGTGCAGAAAATGGTGGCTTCTCAAAGTGCTTTTCACAGCCTCTGCATTTTCGCAGGCTCCTTGAGGAGGCTGGCTTAAGAAGAGACTTCTACAGTCCTCTTAACAAGGGGACCATCCTGGAGGCCCCCAGGCCTCTCACAGCGAAGCTGTCCTTTAAGGAGGGGGACGTTGCCAGGTTCTTCCAGCGCTGAGAATTGATTCAAACACACTGGCTGGGTTTCTGGTTTTGGAAGGGGTCTGCGACCAGCTATCCACAGTACTGCTGGCGATCAGTCCCACTAATGGGAGCAATCCCCTCCTCTTTGCCCCAGGAAGCCCGGCCTCAGGGCAGTGGCATTTAAGACATCCTTGGTTCCTGGAGTTCGCCCATTAGCTATGGTTGGGGAATTCGAGGTTTGGTAAAGAAAGAGTTGGCTGAAAATCATTTGTGGATGAAAAATGCTAGCAGTGCAAACATTCATGCAGACAGACCTCTCTCTGTGTGTCTCCATGTCTCCCTCTCTGTGTCTCTGTGTCTCCCTTTCTCTGCGTGTCTCTGTATCTCCCTCTAGCTGTATGTCTCTTTCTGTCTTCCTCCTTGTTGCTCTCTTTTTCTCTCTCTCTCTCCCTTTCCCTCTCTTTCTTTCTCTCTCTCTCTCTCGTGTGTGTGTGTGTGTGTGTCTGTCTGTCTGTCTATCTGTTGTTTCTTTCTTACACACATACACACAGTTCCTCACTGTTTTCTACTTGGGAATACCACTGTATTGGCTGATTCTCAATCTGGGCAACATCTTATCCCTGGGTCAGGATAAGAATTGCAGGATCCCCAAGCAATTCAAGGCAAAAAGTCTTGAAATGACAGCGATGTTTTTTTTCCAAAGCCAGGAAAACAGATGTAATAAGAGGGATGGAGGGATTAAAAAGTCCCAGAGAACCCAGTTTCACTTGGCCATTCCAGACCCCAGCCCTTGTGGCCGTGATATGCATGCAGGTTATAAAGGGCAGGCTCCCCAGCCCCAAGGGTGGAACAGTGTAGGCTCCCTAGGCTCTGCTGGAACTGAGGAGCCTGGGACCCTCTTGGAGATGCAGTACTTCCTCTAGGCCACCAGGGGGCAGAGGTCACCTGTCCTAGAGCTTCAAGTCAAACTCCCAAGGCTCAGAGCTGCTGCTCTTGGCGTAATTCTGGGCAAGGTTGATTGAATTCCATCATTCAAAGCAGAAAATATGACCATGCAAGTTTAAAAACACAAGCATTAGCTCATGCGTACCCAGAAAAACAAGGTTGCCTAAGCCCAAGAGCTAACAGGGATTTCCTGTTAGCATTTCTTTGTCATGTGTGTCTTTGGTGTGCTCTTAAAAGTAGTAGCAATGACCAAAGGGAAGTTCAATGGAAAATAATGGAAGAACTGCTCTTCACTAACTTTCTGTTTCCTGCACGTTGGGAAAACTGCTATCATTTGATCTCACCACTAGGGCATCCATCAGTTTTGGAACTGATGCACTGTTGATTAATCGAGGCTTCTTGAAGGACCTTTCCCATCTCCCTCCTGTCCCCTCCCGTCCCCTCCCTGTTCTTCCCCTGGTATGCCTGGAGAGGGTCCTCTTCTCCTCTTCCTTTTAATGCAGCCACGCTGAGCTGACCATGCCGTGGTGCCAGTGAGTAACCCTCTTGGCCATAACGTGCTCCCGTTTCTGCTGTTAATTTCCATGGTTCCTTCCTCACTGACCGTGTTTTTTCTCTTTTTCTTCCTCCTTCACCCACCCCATTCCAATAACTCATTTCTGACCCTAACCCGGCTCTCTTGTGTGCGCTGCCCCTCTGCTATCCCATGATGGACGCGCACTCACGGCTGGGTTTTCCTCTGCTTGGCAGGGCGTCACCGCTGGCGTAAGTAGACTCCGCAGTGTCTGTCCCGTCATCCGTCTGTCTGATTGCGGGATGGTGTGTGGGTTTGGTGGGATGTGTCTGAGGACCAGTGGTCAGCCCACGTGCTCTGTCCACGCTCCTCCTCACACCCACCTGTCAGCCAAACGACATCCCTTGCAGCCTTTCCAGGCAAGTAGTTGTCTCTTGGGGTTTATCCAAATAATGTCACTGTGGTCACAGAAATCACAGAGTAATGACACTCACGCTGCAGGCCCAGGCTGGGGTACATACCTGTGTTCTTCTTGCCATGCTTTGGGGTGGCTCCCCCTGCCTTTCCTATCTGCACTGGGACAGTGTAGACCCGGACGTTAGAATCCACACTGGGCCATTATTCAGGGCTAGAAGGTGACAAGGTGACAAGGTAATCTCTTGGAGGCCACTCCCCAGAATCTGCATGGGAAGTGTATCTGCAGGAGCCAGTGCCTGCCATGACCACCCATGGGAGGGGAAGGATGAATCAGATTGGGGGATGCACACAGTGAAGTAAATGCAGCGGTGACCTGATGCTGCGGTGACTGTGGAGCGTTTTCTGTGGCAAGAAGAACAAGCTGAAAGTGGGTCCAGAGAGTGGACTCAGGCCAAGGGCCCAGGACTGCAGGACCTGTTCCATCTTCTCTGCGTATATTCTCCCTGAGCCTTGGTGTCATGAAAGGCACAGCAGTTTCCTCATCTGACTGCCAGTCTTGGTCACAGCAGCAACAAGAGTCCCTGGTCTTTGCATGGGGCGGTGGGAAATGAAGCCAGAAATGCTGAGTCCCAAGGGACTCACTCCCGGCAGCTTTCTTGAACCCTTGGAGCCAAGAAAGGCACAGGGGAGCTCATCCTGGGCACATTCCAGGAAAACAGCAGCAAACACCTTCCATCCACTTTCTGGATTGCAGAGCTCCGTAGAGAGGCTCAAGGGCCTTGCATCCACGCCTTCCCTCACCCACTGCACAGTTCACACTCCCTCCTTCCCTCCCCTCCCAGTGGGTGAGGAGCCAGTACCGGGGAGACCCGGTTGTGCCTTCCTGTTGCCCATCTCACCCAGACCTCAGGAACCCTTGGGACTCCTCCCTATACTAGAAATGGCCTGTCCCAGCAACAGGAAGATCCCACCCTCTCCTTTGCTCCCTGGGCAGCTGCAGGCTCCTCCCTGGCTGGACCCCAGAAGCCTCTGCTGGTCTTTCCCAGCTGATTCCAACCACAGGCTGCCAGTACCTATAGCTCTCTGGGCCAGGGCGGAGCCTTCAGGGAAGCCAGGGCAGCTCCACCCAAGCTCGATCACCTTTCCCCACCTCTGCTCTTGTAGCCCACCCTGAGCCAAACACAGGGACCACTCCTGGGAGACTAGATCAGTTCCCTGTCGCACTCCTTGCAGGGAGGGTATAAGACATGGACAATGGGGAGGTTCCTCTTCCAGCCAGCCAGCCCTCTGGGGGAAAGGGAGAGGCAGGCAGGAGAGTGCTGGACAGAGCATCTCTCCAGGCATAGGTCCAGGGCCTCCTACTGGGCAGAAGTAGCCTTCCTGAGCCCTATGACTACAGGGAGCCTAATGCAAAGGACACAGGGCTAGCAGCCAGGAAACCTAGGTTCTTGCCCCATGGGACCCCTATCTGCTGTAACCTGGAGCTAATTGGCTGGCCTTTCTGGACCTCAGCTTTAGCATCTGTAAGAGGAGAGGGCTGGGCCAGCAGTCTGTTACTGTTGTGGGCTTCACCTGAGCCCTCCCACGCCTCTGAGAAGGTGGGCTGGGTGGCTTGGTCCTCTGGCCCCCTGGCCAGGGCAAGTGGGCTGTAAGGCTTTTGAACATGGCCTGCACTGCAGTCTGATTCAGGCTGGGAGGCACTGGACCTGAGGGGCTCTAGGGTTCCTTCTGGCTCTGATCTAGGATTTGTTTCTTCAGCCAAGAGTTTTGTGCACCTATCATGTGCCAGACCCTGGGAGCCTAAGGGAAGGTCACGTGGTCCCCCACAGAGGGCTGCGCTTCTCTGGGACAGAGGACCAGTGGCTTCCGTGCAGCCCCACTTCCAACTTCCCCAGGCCAGAAATCCCCTGTCCCTGCAGGCCATGCCAGGGCCGTGCCTCGCTGCCTTGTTTCTTACCAGCTCCCAGCACAGTCAGCCTACTGGCACTGAGCCCAGGGCCCCAGTCCTTTTCCAGGGCAGTGACAGCATTGGCAGCTCCTTGTTTGGATCCAAAAGTGTGAGGAGGGCAGCAGATGGACCCTGAGGAAGCCTCTGGGTCCCCGAATGGCCTCTCCCCAGCCAGCCCCAAACTCATGGCCTGCTCAAGGAGGTCAAAGAAGACCTGTTCTGTTTCCTCCCTCTGTAAAGGGGATCTGGGGGTGGGGATGTCTCTGCTGATGTCTCTGATGGAAACTGTGGCTCCCCAGTTTCCATCGGCGGTAGCTGAAATAGTGCCTCCCTCCCACAAGCTGAGCCTCTCATCTCAGAGTCCTTCTGACTTTGGAAAGGCGTTCCAGGGCCCTGATCACCCAAAAGGTCAGATCCACACTGGGCAGCCACATTAGGGATAGGGGTGGGGGCAAGGCCTAGGCTTGGAGTTAGCACTGGGGAAGGGCAGACCTGAGGGATCTGAGCCTCCTGTCTCTCATGAGGGAGGGGAGTCACTGCTTCACTGTGACCAACCTGAGCACCGAGGACCCAGGTCATGCCCATATCTCAAGTTCTCAGACAGCAACGGGTAAAGGCAAAGTGGGGACAGAACAATAGGGGCCACCAATGGGCATGGAGCAGGGACCCAGCAGGGTGGGAACTGGGCTCCAGCCTAGCCCTCGCCCACGGCCTCTCTCTGCATTGCAGGAGCCTCCCTATTAAGGACCTTGCCGTAGACAGCGCCTCTCCTGTCTACCAGGCTGTGATTAAGAACCAGAACAAGCCGGAAGATGAGGCTGACGAGTGGGCACGCCGCTCCTCCAACCTGCAGTCTCGCTCCTTCCGCATCCTGGCCCAGATGACAGGGACAGAATTCAGTGAGTGCAGGCTCTCGGGGTGGGTGCAGAGGAGGGAGATGCTGAGGGGCCACCGGGGGCCTGGGCTCAGCACTGCAGAAGCCAGGGAGTCCCGCTACCTGCCCTTGAAGGTGGGCCAGCCTTGATGGTTTGTCCGCGGCTGGCAGGGCTCCTTCTGGGCCCCTCGGGCAGGCTGTCTGGTGACAGCAGCCTTCTGCTCCAATGTCAACTCCAACAGTGAGCAGCAGGCTTGGTGTGCAACTTCCGGGTGAGATGACTGCCCAGGGCTGGGATGAGGCCCTCTCAGGCCACCCCCTGACCCTTTCCCAATGTCCTCTGGGGCCTCTGCCCAGCATACAGTGGACAGGCAAAGGGGTAGTCACCATGTTGGGCCTGGCTGAATCCTGGGGACTCAGTGCCCACAGAGCCCCAGCAACTTTCCTTGCTGTGTCTCCTGTGAGTGCCCTGACCAGCTCCTTTCTACCCACAGTGCAAGACCCTGATGAAGAAGCTCTACGAAGGTCAAGGTAAGTGCCTGGACTCGGGCTCTGTGGCCTTGCCCTCTAGCCCCGTCCCTTCCCGGGCAGCCCCCAGGTCACATCACTTATGGAAGGAACCTCTCAAGTTCATGGATTTGGAAAGCCTGGCCTGCAAAGGGCTCCAGCTGACACTAGCTTGAGGCGGCATCCTGGGTCAGTGAGGCGGGCACCTGGACCCGAGTCTCTGTCCTCCAGGCCCAGGCTACAAGAGCGAAGGCTCTGGGCTCTCCCAACTTCATCCCTGGGCAGGGGCAGGGCTGCTTTGGCCTTTGCTGGGCTGTTGAGAATGAGGGCATCTTTCCCTGTGAGGACACCCGGCTGGCCACCTTGCCCACCCACTCATCTCAGGGCCTGTTCCCCTGTGATTCCAAAGGCTGGGCACTGGGAAACAGGCACTCAGGGGTCTGTGCTGGACACAAACGCCTGACCCCTGGACTCACCTGTCCAGACCCACGTTGAGGTACCAGTTCTGTAAATTGCTTAAAGCAAAATAGCTGCTGAAAAAAAGAACAAGCCCTGGACATGAGGACGGGTTTGTGCCAAGCTGGGGGTCTTAAAGCATGGTTTCCCCATCAGTTGCAGGTCTGAGGCCATAGCCACCAACCTACCATTGTGGCCCGTCAGGTGCTCATAGCATGAGGGGGCATGCCATCCTGGAACTCACTGGAACCCGCTAGGGCCTTCCACAGTGAGGAGCAGGGCTCATTGTGACTGTGTGGACACTTCCGGTAGCAAATATGTCATCCGCATGTTCTTCCTGGCACTGTCTGCCTTGGGCCAGTGCATCCTGTGGCAGCCTCTGTGCAAGGGGCTGGGGCTCAGGGCACCCTCCCACCCTGGGCCAAGCTTTCTGTACTTGCTAACCAGCAGGCCCAACACTCAGTGGCCATGTGACCCGCGCAGAGTAAGACTCGAGCCAGCTTAGACTTGTGGATTTTATTTTTGAACCAACACTTTTGCCAACTCAAGTTGCTCTCACTTTTTGGCCAGGCATCCAAGTCTAAGGTGGGGTCGTGCCAGTCCTGCTAAGGATGGCATGCAGTCCCAATAACAGTTCTTAACCCTTCAGTGCCTGCAGGGCATCTAAAGAGTCCGCGATGAAGGGATGCTTGATTTAGCACAGAAGTTAAGCTCCAGCTACTTTAAGTCCTAGAACTCTCAGCTCTCCCCTCGTGCTGTGCTCCGCTGCCCCTGCATGCTGCTCCCATGCTTGTCTTGCCCTCCTCTTAGAAGCCACCCATGTAGCTGCTTCAGTGAGCAATGCAGATGTTCCCAAACATTTGATAAAGGAGTCTTTAAATCACACACCCCAGAGCAAGCGGCTTCAAAATCCCCCCGGGTTCCTTCCAGCAAGAGGCCAGCAGGGGGCCTCTTTTCTCCCTCCCCTGGGACCCAGAGCCCCGCCCTCTCGGCTCCCTTCTGGTTCCTTAATGTTCTGCTTCCCTCTGGTATGCAAGGCAGTCACGCTCAGCTTGTGCCTCATTAGCCAGATGTCTTTAGAACGGGAAAGAGTACTGTGGAAGTGCATTGCAGCAAACTTTTGTCTTTTCTTTCCCCTGGAATGTTTGCAGGCTCTGCAAAATTATTGAGTGAGGAGAGCACAAAGGCAGTGTTGAAGGGGGTCCCCAGGCCTCATCCTTGGTCTTCCCCTTCCCTCCTTCAAGGAACATCTCTTGAAGTTTGTTCTGCCTGGTCTTGAGGGTAATTGAAGGGTGGGAGAGTAGTCCTTCTGCCAGCGGCCTAACCCCATGAAAGCTTGGTTCAGCCTCAGCAAAAGGCAGCCTTCGGAGCCTCTCCCCCAGCTACGGCAGGGTTTCATCCTAGGGAAATCTGGGAAGAGGGCCTGGGAAGTGGCTCCAGTTGACTTCCTCCCACCGTCCCAGGAAGCTTCCCTCACCCCATTAGCACCTGTCTCTGGGGTCTCAGGCCCTGCAGTGGAGGCTCTGAGGCATCCAGCCAGCCTCTGCCTAGGTCTGGAGGGGGCTCCTCTCCCTTCTTCTGACTTTAATTTCTGGAGAGTTGTCCTCATGGGCAGAGCCACCCATGTCACTGAATCCCAAACAACTATCCCATGGACCCAGAGGCGGGTGCAGTGGGTGTAGCAGTTTTAATCTGTCTGTGATTGAAGCCTAAAGCAGTGTCTGTGATCACTGGTCATGGCTGGGGCCCCAGGCTCACCCACGTCACCGTCTGAGCAGAAGGGAAATGCTTTGTCCCACCCTGGTCCAGGCCGGTCAGGAGTCTTGCTCCTCAGGGGCCTGAGCCGCACTTCTATCTGTCCCCACTCCCAAGTTCGAAGCTGCACCCCTAGACTCTCCTGACCCATCTTATTGGCTGAGAGCAGCCACATTCTCTTTCTCCTCCCAAATCCCAGTGGGGATTCTCAGGGTCTGTCTTGAAGGCTGAGTTTCCCCAGGGAGGCTTCACTGTAAACTGCTTCCAAGTGTCTCACTCCAGCAGAGCCTGAGTTTGCCAAGCCTTTGCATGGTGACACCGACACAGTCTTATATCCGTGCAAACGTGCTTTCTCCTTCCTGGCGCTGTGTGGTGAGAAAGTTAGCGGGAATGTTGAGTGAGTAGGCAGGGGCTCTGGGACCTCAAGGTCAGGTGTGAATCCACATGTGAAGAAGACCTTGCAAACTTTCCCTTCACCTCCGTCACTGCTCTGCCTCCAAGGTCCACCCCCAGAGTCCCATGACAGCTCACAGCCCTCTTCTCCTCTCAGGTCCTGGCTCCGAATGGTATCTCTGTCTGGTAGCATGTAGCTTCCATCTGAGGCTCCAGTGCCAACCTGCTGGCCAGCCCAAGATAGAGTATAATTTCCAGGGACTCTATCTTTACGGGTGAGGTGGGAGAGGCCTGAACAGCCCAGGCATCAGCTATGAATTTAGCTTCCCACTCTAGAAGGACCCAGGCACCTTAAGAAATTGTCCAGGCTGACTTGAACATCAGCCTCCTGCCTACTTCCACATGGGAGCTACTCTAGTAGTTATAGGTGATGCTGTGACTCCCCAGTTTCCATCGGAGGTAGCTGAAATAGTGCCTCCTTCCCACAAGCTGAGCCTCTAATCTCAGAGTCCTTCTGACTTTGGAAAGGCATTCCAGGGCCCTGATCACCCAAAAGGTCAGATCCACATTGGGCAGCCACATTAGGGATAGGGGTGGGGGCAAGGCAGGGCTTGGATCTGCAAGGCATCTGGATCCCACTGCTTGGGGGAACCATCCTGGATGTAGCCCAGCATGAAACCCAGACATCCCCCTGATCCCTTATAAGTGCAGCCTCTGCGTTTCCCTGATGCCCGCCTGGGTAAAGAGCTCTGCACCTCCCCATCCTTCCAAGCATTAGGAACAAAGCTGATCTTAGTGAAGAGTCCCTAGAGGAGCTGAAGGTGAGGGTTGCATCACACAGCCCTTTCCATCCCAGATCATGTAAAAATCCTTCCATGCCCCTTTTCCATCATGCAAACATTAAGCTTCTTCCAACAAAATGCCAGGGCTCACTGGCTCCGCTTCTTCCCTCCTGCAGCCTCAGACGCCCCCTTCCCTCCCTCCTCTGGGCAGTCTCTCAGTTTTGCCCCCACTGCAGCCACCTCGCTTACTTGCCGCACAGCACAGGGCCCTCCTGCCAATGGGTGCCCCCGCCAATGGGCCCCTTGTAAGAAAGCAATGAAAAAATTACCTCTCTTCTTTGGATTTTGAGTCCCTGGTGTTCTGCCACCCTAGCGAGTTTGAAAACCACAACTGGAGCACCAGGGATGTTGCCCCAGGTGCCACTGCCTAAGCAGCCCCTGGGGAGCTTTCTTTCTTGCTCTTGCTCTCCTGTCTCTTTTCCTCTTTCCTGTGCCTTCCTCTCCTGGCTCCTTTCCTTGGCTAGCTGAGGATTTTCAAACAGCTTCAAGTAGAGCATGCTCACTAGATCGGACTCTCCAGGGCTGTCCCTGTCCCTGTCCCTGTCACCAAGCACTGATGACAAACTATTACCCAGCCTCCACAGGCCTTGCTAGGACTTGACGATTTACAGGTTAACTGCCTGTGTCTGATCTTGTGCCCCTGTGTTCTGGGTAGTGTCTGTGGGATGGTCAGGACTGTTTGTAGTGCTGTCAGCAGGACTCAAGGAGCCCCGCCACACCACCTTTGCTCGTGCCATCTCCACCCCTTCACCCCAACCTCAGATAGGCAGGTATGTGGCAAGGGAAGAAGACGCCGGCACTTAGATTGTGATTCTGCCCCTGAGTTTCTGTGTGGCTTTAGGTCATTCATGTGACCTCTCTGGGCTTCAGCTTCCTCTTAGTATAAGGAAAGTTCAGACTAGACTGGTGGTTTTCAAATATGTTATATGTTAGCAGTGGGTCCCTTTTGTCAAACAGTCTTAGACAGAGACCCAGTATGCAGGATTCAAGGGGTAGAGAGAGAGAGACTGCTAGGTAAAGCACGTGCAGAACCGAGGACCTCTGTGAGTGTGCGGACGTGGGGGCCAGACCCGATGACTGTTACTGTGCAGAAATAGAAGGCCAGCACTGCCACATCTTCTTTTCAAAGACTTAAAGTTGCTCTTCCTGATTTTTATATGCTAGCAATTCACTTTTTTTTTTTTTTTTTTTTTTTTTTTTTTTTTTTGTTTTGAGATGGATTCTCACTCTGTCTCCAAGGCTGGAGGGCACTGGCGAAATCTCGGCTTACTACAACCTCCACCACCCAGGCTCAAGCGATTCTCCTGCCTCAGCCTCCTGAATAGCTGGGATTACAGGCGTGTGACACCATGCCTGGCTAATTCTGTATTGTTAGTAGAGACAGGGTTTCACCATATTGGCCAGGCTGGTCTTGAACTCCTGACCTCAAGTGATCCACCAGCCTCGGCCTCCCAAAGTCCTGGGATTATAGGCGTAAACCACCGTGCCTGGCCAACTTCTTTTTTTTCTTTTTCTTTTTCTTTTCTTTCTTTCTTTCTTTCCTTCTTTCTTTTTTTTTTTTTTTTTTTTTTTTTTTTTTGAGACAGAGTCTCACTCTGTCACCCACGCTGGAGTGCAGTGGTGCAATCTCAGCTCACTGCAACCTCCACCTCCCAGGTTCAAGTGATTCTCCTGCCTCAGCCTCCTGAGTAGCTGAGACTACAGGTGCATGCCATCACACCCGGCTAATTTTTGTATTTTTAGTAGAGACGGGGTTTTACCATATTGGCCAGGCTAGTCTCAAACTCCTGACCTTGTGATCTGCCTGCCTCGGCCTCCCAAAGTTCTGGTATTACAGGCATGAGCCACCACACCCGACTAACTTCTTAATTAAACTTTTTACTTTGAGATAATTGCAAATTCAGTGCAGTTATAAGAAATAATAGAGATCCCATGTTCCCTTTACCCAGCATCTCCCAATGGTAGCATCTTGCAAAATGAAAGCACAATAACACAACGAGGATGCTGACACTGATACAGGCAAAACACAGAACTTCCCATCACCCAGGATGCCCCACGCTGCCTTTTTATAGCCATACCCACTCCCCTCCAGCACCCACCCACCTCCTTAACCTCTGGCAACCACTCATCTGTGATCTGTCCTGCATCTCTATAATTTTGTCCTTTTCAAGAATGTTATATAAATGGAATCATACAGCATGGGACCATTTAAGATTGGCCGTTTTTAAATCAGCATAATTCCCAGGGGTCACCCAAGTGGTTGAGTGCTCCAATTGTTCATCTATTCCCTTTTATTGCTAAGAAGCATCTCATGGTATGGACTCAGAAATTAATTTTTACATTGAGTTGGAAGCACTGTACAGGTTAAACATACTGTGTTTGTGGCTGGATGTGGCCCTTTGGCCACCAGTGGACACCTCTGGTCTGGAGGATGTGACTGGACCTTCCAGCCTGGAAGGCCTGCATTCTGATGCCTGTGGCACTGGCCTTTCTCAGGTGTTCTCTTCCTCCATTCATTCCCACGTTTCTGGCTGCTGCTTGCCTGCTCTGTACTGTGCCCTCAGCTGAGCAGGTGTGGGTTGAGCCCCAAGAGGCCCCACTGGTGGGAAGTGGCCGGAAGTCCTGGCCCTCTGTCTGTGACAGTGACCTTGTGAGTATGTGTGGGTGTGCACGCATGTGCCCAGGCTGTGCTCAGGCCTGATGGGCAGGCGTGGGCAGGAGCTGTGTGCAAAGGCTTCTCTCTGGGGACAGTGAAGGCTTTTCGAGGCCAGGGCAGCACAGGGAGGGGGCAGGTCTGCCCACCAAGCCTGATCGCGAGGGATAGGCGCTCCTCCTTCTTGATGCCCAGCTAGGGGACAGAGATCATGCGAGGTGCACCTGTCTGTTTGGTTCAATCCTGAGAGCTCACAGCCAAAGCAGCCCTGCCTAGCCCTCACTACATTGACCAGGGAGGCCCCCTTTAGTCAGTCTGCCCTCAGGGCCATTAGCCAGGTTCCTTCTCCATGGCTCCCAACTCACTCAAGGCAGGAACTTCAGTCCCTCCATCCTGGTCCCCAAGACTCTGGGTCTTGCCCTAACCCAGGCCTGACCACTTACAATGTACCCCATGGATTGCATAGCTTCTCCAAGCCCATTCCCTCCCTCCCATGCCCTCTGCCCCACCTGTTAGACAGGGGAATGGTGAACACATCCCCTAACCCCTTTCATTCTTCCTCTCTTCTCTCTCTCCTTCTGTCTCTGTCTCTCTCTCTCTCTCTCTCTCTCTGTGCCACAGGGAAAGGTTTGAAACGGAACGTAACAGCCCACGTTTTGCCAAATTGCGCAACTGGCACCATGGCCTTTCAGCCCAAATCCTTAATGTTAAAAGCTAAAAGGCTGCCTGGAATCCCCCTACCCCGACAGGCTGGATCCCCTCCCTCCTTACCCCCACACAGATCTGGCATGTGAGCCCCACGGTGATGCTTGACAATGTGTAACTGTGCTGGGGGCACCTCTGATGGCCAACCGCAGCATTTCTGTCCTCTGCCCTCCCCAGAGCTGATGCTGGGGCCCAGCCCCCTGCAGCTCTGTACCCACCAAACCTCCCAATTCCTCTGTACCCACCAACCTGCCCCATTCGGGGCAACCCTCGCCACCCCCCAAATAGCCTGTAGCCCAAGCCCCTGCCCTCTGCACAGGGCCTTAGCTGTAGACCAGAGAGGGCATGAGGGGTTTGCTGGCATAACACCCCAGAACCAAGGGAAATGGATGGGCCACTACTCAGTATCCCACCATCCTCAGTTCCTGGCCTCATCCCCTCCTAGAATGAGTCACCCATAGATCAGGGTCTGGGGAAGAGGCTGATCCCTGGCCCTGCCCGGCTCCCTCGCTGTCCTCTGGAGCTCAGGGCAGCCCAGAATAGGGCTCTTTGAAGAGGAAGTGGAAGCCCCAGGGTAGATGAGACAGAGACCCCTCCTGGCAGTGGTGAGGTGGGGGCATGCACCCTCCTTTTTGTACCGTGTGTGCTGGCTCCATAGTTCTCTCTTCTGTACATATAAGCATGCTTGTTCTGAAATAAAGAAGATTTGAAGTGAACCACACCAAGCCCCAGTCATGCTGTGCCTGTGTGTGTCCCACCTGAGAGGGGCTGTGAGGCCACGATCTGGGACAGAGAGAGGAGAGGCACCACCAGAAGAGGGGCAGGGGCAGTGCCCACCAGTCCCAGGACCCAGCGCAGCTCTGGTCCTGCTGCTCTCCTACCCCACAGGTCCCGAGCCCAGCTGCAACCCAGGGTGGGAGGATGGCTGGTAGGAATCTGTGCTGAGGCCCGTTGGGCACCCTTAGTCACCCACAGGGCAGTGCGTATGGGAATACTTGAATGCCCCCTGCCTCTCCTCCCACACCCTGCTGCAACCAGCAGACTGAGCCATTGTCCTGCCCCGCCCCATCAGAAGGCACCCCGCAAGCTGTTTTCGCAAGAAGGAGCTACTTATGCTCGATCCTGGTCCAGAGGCAAGAGAAGGGTTCCAGTGGGCACACCTGGGCTGAGAAGCAGTTCACAAGGGAACTCAGGGGGCCAGGGCTGGGGCTCAGGGGAGAAGAGATGGAAGGCAGCCCTGGCAGATTATTGCTCAAGTGTCAGGAGGCAAGAGGGCTGGGAAGGCTTCCACCTGGGTCTTGCTCCCGGCTCCCACCCACCTGTGGCCTTGTCCTAGTCCTGAGCGTTTAGGAAGGGGTAGGAAGGGCAGCAGCAGTCAAAAAGATCCCAGCCAGGCCTCAGGCTCATGTCCTGCTGAGCTGTGACCCACTAGCTGGCACCCTACTCACCTGACCCTGGCCCGACCGCTTAGAAAGTACCCCATGATGGCAAGGCTTCTCCAGGCCAATTCCATGTCCCTGATTGTGTGAAATCACAGGCTGAGGACATGAGAGTGGTGGCACTTACATTAGAAGCAGATGCTGAGGCTCAGCCCTCAAGGCTGTCCTGCCTCCTCTGTGGCTGGGCTGGCCAGAGCCCTGCGCCCATTCCTGCTGCCTCGGCAGAGGCTTTCCCTCTGCCTCCAGGAACCTTAGCAATCCCACCAGGAGGGGGTGGTGTTTGAGGCCACTCTCTCCTGCCTATCCACTCTGAGATGCTCCCTAAAGCCCCCTGCCAACCTATTTTGGCTTCCCACCTCATCCTGCCTCCAGCAGTCTGATGCCTGGGCCAGGCAGGCTTCATCCTGCTGCCTTCATCTAGGCCTCGTGAAGCACACCCATATTTGGCTGATGTTTTATAGAGAACTTGCAAGGCCCAAGGATGGGTTGGTGGCAGGGGTCTGCCAGATACAGAGAGGTCCTGGGCAGTGGGTATCCTGAGGCTGGCAAAGGACCTCAGCCAACCACTAAGAGTTGGTGGGCTCTTGGACCCCTGCTCCCAGACCCCAGCCTGTAGGAGCCCTCTTGGAGCCACCTAGTTGAAGCCCTGCCTTCCCACCTACCCCAGACCCCTTCACATAGTGCCCTGGGGGGCCCCAGGCTGGGTTCCATGTAAACCCCTCGGTATAAGCAGGAAAGATGTCTTCATTCAGCATCCAGTGTCTGTGGGCATTTGTGGAGATGCTTGACTACTGTGAGTGCTGAAGGAATCAGAAAGGGCCAATATAACTGTGTTCCCAATGCAAGGATGATCATGTATGGTCCAGAGACAGGGAGCATCCCTCCAAGTGATGGATCAAAGAAGGCTTCCTGGAAGAAGAGGTCAGTGTATTTTATCTTCAGGAATGGTTAGAATTAGGGTGGAAGTAGATACAAAAGCCTAGACAGATACTCTAAGCAGAGCAAGCAGAGATGCTGATGGGAAGTGGTGTCCCAAAACCCCAAGTTAATCATTTTGGTTGGAATGGAGAGAATGCAGAGGATGTCATGGTTAGCAGTGGTCTGCATCTAGACTCCCAGGCCATGGGATTTTGAATGCATTCTGAAGGCAAAGTGGAACTAGCAAAGGCTGCAGGGCACCTTTCACACTATAGCTGATAAGGTGTTCTTCACCTAGACCACAATGGCAGCATGGGCCCTGGAGTTGCAGTGGAGCATTCCTGGGGCAAAGTGATGCAGCTCAGGGTTCCCCTGAGCCATAGTCACCAGGCAGCAAGGTAGAATGTAGACTAGGTGGGTGGCAGCATGAATAATTTCAAGATCAACCACCTGACTGGTATTCTATCATCAACCCAATCAACAGAGATTTTCATGCTTCACCATCTTATCCAACACAAGTAGCATCATCACCCCCATAGTGGCAACCACCCCTTTAGCACTGTCAATATCAATCACAAGGCCCCCACCATCACCAACAGTTCTGACCCAAGCCCAGTGACAACAACCCCAAGACCCAGCATCACCACCACCACCATCCCCATCCTTTCCAGACATAGTATCATAGTTATCAATAACAGCATCAACCAAACCCCACCATTCCCACCACCAAGAGCCACCATGGAAGAGCAGGGGCACACAGTCAACATGCTCCACCTTGATGCTCACCAGACTGAGGGAAGAGATAAGCTGAAAAGGGGACGATAGCCAGGCTGTGTTTCTCCTGGCCTCGCCATCCCCCCAAGGAGCCATGAGCATTTGGGTCTAGTTTGGTTTTTGCTTAGATGTTTAAACTGAATTATGACCAAGGCAGGAGGCAACTGTAGATCTTAGATCAGGCTGGGGTGATCTCACCAGCACTGTCTTTAGGAATGAAGCCAGGGCCAAGTAAGTTCTCCACAGTGCTTGCTCTATGATGCGCCCTTCAGGATGCTTCTGGGGGCTTGTGGAACTTCAGGCAGGAACTGACATGGAATAAGAGCCCAAGATCCTTCAAGATACCCTCTAATGCCTCCTCTGCCTTCCCTAGGCCCTGGCTTCTTGGTGTCTTTAGACAGTGGTGCCAGAGAGGATGCCACTCGGCAAGAACCCCAAGCAGCAGGCTCCCTTACGTGCATACCTAGGTATACCTGGTGGTGATCACTGTCCTGGTGCTGCGGTCAATGATGAATTTTCCTAGGGCCCACATCCAGCTCCAACTTCATGCCCTGGAATCCAGGGTTTATTTGGAGCTCTGGCTGGGGAGATTGGCAGGTAAGCTGGCCTAACAGTGAATTGGAGCCAAGGAGACAGGCAAAGCCAACTTCCTATTCATTCTGCAGAATACTGTCCCCAGCCTGGACACTGTCATTGCCCTGGTCCTGTGCAGTGTCCTCATTTCCCAGCAGCCTACTGGAAGTGTGGTGTAGGGCCATGGAGAGCAGATCAAGGAGATCAGTGTTCTGTGTCAGCCTGAGCCATCCCAGGCCATACCTGCCCACACTGACAGGAGGGTCTGAGCAGCCAGCTCAATGGTGTGGCTTCAGAGACTGCATCTACTTCTCTGAGGCAGTCACATCACCGGCATGGCTTCCAGAAGCAAGGTTCTTTCACAAGCGGGCTCATGGAAGGGCCAGAGCCAGGCACGACTGCAGGCCTGCAAGCTGGGCTGTCCGAGACTGCCTCCCTGAGCATTAAGTCAGGGAAGACCTGGGCAAGATGTAGCCACTGCTCTTGCCCATCCCAAAAGCTTCCCACGCAGTTATGGAGAAGGATGGCACTCTCTCTCCCATGGGGGCAGTTAACCTCAACCTTGCCACTTCTCCATCTCTATTCTTCCATGACCCTCTCACAATATTTCATGCTCTTTTTACCATACACCTCACCAGATGGAGGAAAGCAATTCAGTGATGCTTTTGCAAATAGCTCAGGGCCCGCTTGCATTCCTATCTAGGGCAGACCCCTTTAGTGCCAGCTACTCCAAGTGTGGCCCACAGGCCAGCAGCATCAGCATCACCTGGAAGCCTGTTAGAAAAGTGAACTCTCGGCTGGGTGCGGTGGCTCACGCCTATAATCCCAGCACTTTGGGAGGCCGAAGCAGGTGGATTACCTGAGGTCAGGAGTTCAAGACCAGTCTGGCCAACATGGTGAAACCCCATCTCTACCAAAAATACAAAAATTAGCCGGGCGTGGTGGTGCATGCCTGTAATCACAGCTACTTGGGAGACTGAGACAGGAGAATTATATGAAACTGGGAGGTGGAGGTTTCAGGGAGCCAAGATCGCGACATTGCACTCCAGCCTGGGCGAAAGAGTGGGACTCCGTCTCAGTTTAAAAAAAAAAGAAACAAAAAAGAAATGTGGACTGTCAGCTCTGCCCCAGACCTACTCAACTAGGAATTCGTTTTAAGAGGATCCCCAGGGGCTTCAAGCACACATGTAAGTTTGCAAAGTGTTATAGTGGTGAGGCCCCAAGCCCTTTTCTGCCACTTTGCAGCTTTGTGATGTTTTACTAGAGACACAATCTCTCTGGACCTCAGATTTCTCATCTACAAAATGAGGGTCACATTCCCAATGGCTCAGGGAGGTTGAAATGATAACATGGAGTAATAGGGTAAACTCTCTTTTTTTTTTTTTTTTTGAGTTGGAGTTTCACTCTTGTTGCCCAGGCTGGAGTGCAATGGCACAATCTCAGCTCACCGCAACCTCTGCCTCCTGGGTTCAAGGGTTCAGCCTTCCCAGTAGCTGGGATTACAGGCATGCGCCACCACACCTGGCTAATTTTTTTTTTTTTTTTTTTTTTTTTTTTTGAGACGGAGTCTCGCTCTGTTGCCCAGGCTGGATGCAGTGGTGTGATTTCGGCTCACTGCAAGCTCCGCCTCCCAGGTTCACGCTGTTCTCCCGCCTCAGCTTCCCGAGTAGCTGGGACTACAGGCACCACTTAGTAATGGAAAGTATTGTTATTCTAATTATTTCAAATAAGAATAGTGCCTTTTATTGGGGAAAGATTCTACTTGGCTGATCACAACACAACAAGAGGTTTATTTCTTCCTCCACGAGGTACCGGTTAAGGATTCAAATCACAACATCCCTCAATCAGATCCTGCTATTCTGACTGATAAGTTGTAGGACTCTGAGCAACTGAATTATCTTTGTTACCATTTGCTCATCTATTAAATAGAGTCCATGATAGCCACATCAGAGGGCTGCTGTGAGGAAGGAAAGACATCATCATGCCTGGCACATAGCATGAGGTCAATAAACAAGCGGCATAAAATGGGGGGAGTCATTCCCACTCGCAGGAGCTGCATTTATCCAGTTGCTGTTGTTGCAAATACAAATCAAAGAGTAAAGAATGTGCATTTCTTTGCTTTCCTATAATTTAATTTTTATTCTCTGCCCACCCCATTTTACAGTTAGCCACCCAGCTCTGACTGCTCTTGTCTTTCTAGAGTGGTTCTAGGGAAGAGATGCTTACAGAATGCCAAGGCACTCAGGGTGGGGGCGTGTGGGCATACCTGGTCCTCTGTCAGGTTCTGCCTGCACTGGCATCTGCTGAGACATCCCCAACCCATCTGGTCCATACTTGCAGAGTGATCGCCTTTCTCTTTCCCAGTTACAAGGTCTTTCAGATCTGCAGGTGCTCAGGCCCATGTTCTTGTCACTCTTGGGTGCATGGTAAATTCTCTATGGCACCCAGGCCACACAGAGGCATGGGAATCTTTGGGCTATTTCAGGTCTGTCTGGCCCCTCACCATGGGCATGGGGAACCCTGGGGTCCTGCCACTTCCCCAGGTTTGACCTTGAAAAGGAGCACAGGGGCTTCTATTCTTGAATCCCCTTGCCACAGTGCCCACTTTTGTCCAGGTAACCTTGCTCTGTCTGCCATGGTAGCTTTCAGCCATCTGTATTGTTGGTGCCGAGTCCTTCAGAGCCCAAAGCCTAGGTTCTCACAACTCCAGAGCCTAAGTCCTTGACACTCAAATATCTTCACTCTGCTTTTTTTGCTGTAACATTCCTTCCCAAGGTAGCACATGCCCTCGACTGAATGAGGAAGGGTGAAAACAGGATCAGGGAGGAACCTGGGTGGGTAATTCCATCGGCTTTTCTACCACACTGTTTTGCTGAAAAAGAAAAATTAGGAAGGACAGAAAAATTTGAGAGGTGGGGGTGGGAAATGCCTCCAGGATTGAAAAAGTTTTTGATGTTATTGGGACCCTTCTGTGGTCTGAGCCTCTGCTCCTGGGATCCTGGAGGAGCTCCTTCCCTGAGCTGGAAGACATACCCTCTGAGGATCCTACTCTGTTTGCAAGGCAGGTGGCGCTTTCTGCCCAGCCTGCCTCTGTTGCACCCACCTGCCCCCATGCAGAGGGGCCTCATGGGGTCTCCAGGCTCCCTTGACCTGTTGTCTTTTTGGTCCCACCTCATCAGCACCCCTATTGAGCATGCGCCAGTGTGCACCAGCCAGGCCACCACCCCGCTGCTGCCCGCTTCTGCCCAGCCGCCTGCTGCTGCCTCTCCCAGTGCAGCTTCGCCACCCCTGGCCACAGCTGCTGCCCACACTGCCATCACCTCTGCCGCCGCCACAGCCCCTGCTTCAAGTCCTGCCGACAGCCCAAGGTAACTGGCCCACAGGTGCCGGGCCTGACCCTGGGGAAGGGAGACAGGAAACGCCCCACTCTGGGTCCACCTATGGCCAGCTGTGTCCAAGGTAGTTAGGGCCCACAGGCCTGGAAGAAGCCAAGGCCACTGCTGCTTGGTGCAGAGTGTGAAGGGGAAACTGAGGGTGAATTTCAGGGGTGTGCACCACTGTAGCAGGGACTGTCACTCTGCCCCCCAGGGACACATACACCAGTGAGGGAGGTAACAGTCTCTCTCACAGACATATACACACACTCATACACACAGTGTTAGATAACAAAAGGGGACTGTGTGAAAAGTCTTTGTTCCTGGAACTCAGATTAGGTAGAATGAAAGTCATCCCTGTGGGCTGGAGAAATCAAGGAAGGCTCCATGGAGGAGGGAGCACTGGAGCTGGGCAGGGAAGGCAGGTCAGATTTCGTCAGAGAGAGTTTAGCCATGAACTTCCCACTTCCCCTCCCCTCTCTTCGGAGAAGCATGTTAACGCCAGAGGCACCCAGTATAGTGGGATTTATATCTGCTCCACAGTTTACTGTGTGTAACCTTGAAAAATTGACTGAAGCTCTCTGAACTGCAGTTTCCTCGTCTGTTAAGATGTTTACCAAACACCTATTATATAAGATTATGATAGAAAAAATGTCTGTAAAACACCTAATACATACAAAGGACACAAGTATTGTGAGTTCCTGCATCTGCCTTCCTAGACACCCAACAAGGCAGAGACCAAAGGCCAGGGGAGAAGAGGGGAGGCAGAGGGGCCAGGCTGACAGGTCACTCTGCAGTGGCCATGTGGCGCATCAGGCTGGATGGGGCCCGCTCTGTCTGGGCTTCCAAGAGTCGGCCAGTTAGTGTTTGCGGTCGGAGCCCAGGTGTCCCAGTCTCCCACCCTGGCCCCCAGGGTTTGCTGGGGAGGACATGCCTCTTGGATCAGAATGGGTAGGTCCATGGTGCAGCCTGAGGTGGGATTGATATGAGCAAACTGGCTCACAGGCCTGTCTGCTGCCCCCATCCCAGGCTTCACATTAACTGCATGGTGCCCAAGACCAGCCTTTCCCCAGCCCAACTGAAGCCTGAAGGAGGAGCCTGGCCCTCCAGGGATGGTTTCATCCCAGTTTTCTGGGGGATTTAGGACACTGCTTCCCCTCTTTATACCAGAATCTCTTCATATAAAGGCCTTGCTACCTGCACAAAGAAGAGATTTTGAGGAGGGCAAGAAATGTCTCTTGTAGAGTGGGAAGAAGCCTCCCAATTTGAATGGTGAGGGGCTATAGATGCTGGAGCCCTGCAGGCAGTCCAGCCTCATCCCTGGGGCCCCAACCCTGCTCCAAGGCAGGCACCAGCACCAGGCTCAGGTCTCAGTGTCCTGGGCGTGCCGACGGCTGAGCTCCTGGAGCCCTCGGGACGCCCCCAACAGGGGGAGTCCTCCCTTCCTTCCCTTTGCCTTGCCAGGAGAGCTGGGGCCTGGGTGGAGCTTGGAGAGCGGCACAGAGGGCTGCCCAGCGGGGAGTGGGGCTGGAGTAGAAGGGGTCACGGGGTTGTACTCTGAGCAAATCTACCTCCCCTCCTCACACATGGGCTGGGATGGAGCTGGAGCTGGGGGAGCCCATGGGAGGCAAATGGACCCCCCAGCCTTTCATGGGAGCATGGCTTCAGAATTTTCAATGGATGCCATAAGCCTCTGCTCCCTTTCCCAGAGCCAGTCCCTGACTCAGGACCTGTAGCTCCTGGGCTGCGGGCAAAGTGTCCTCCACTGATGGAGTCCGGCTAAGACCACTGCCCCTTGGCCCACCCCCATCCCTATGGAAGCCCGGCAACCCTTGGACACTGTCTCTTCCTCTTCCATGGAGACCCCTACTCTGCTGATCTCAGCACAGAAATCTATCCAGAGAAGGGCACATGGGCCTGGGGAGGGGAGACAATGGCTTCACTCAGCCAGAAACTAGGCAGCTTGACAGGGCAAGTGTGCACAGCCTCCAGGTCTGGGATGCTGGCTACCTGAGGCTCATTTTATCTCCACCTTGTCTGGACAGCCCCTCAGGCCTCTCTGGATCCACTCAGAAGCTTGGTGGTGGGTTCTCATCCCAGGGCGACCCCCTTCTCAGAGCCCCGGAGAGGAAGGCACTCCTCATCCTACAGCTCTGCCCAGCAGGGCCCGGGCCCTTGAGGAACAGACAGAAGGCAGGCAGGAAGCCATGGGGCGGTGGGTGGGGGTGGCAGGCAGGACTCACTTCTCCAGCACCTCCAGCAATAACCCATTTGCCCTGGGTGTGGGCATGTGGTCCCCTTTGAGATCTGAAAGACCAGGGATGTGTTTTGCAAGGTGTTCATTAGTTTTAAATGAAGAAAAGCGTTTTACAAACAAATACAACTGGGGAACGCTGATCAGAGAAGGCTCAACAGGCGGCTGGATTCCAGGAGTTCTCGGAGCCTTCAGCTCTCTGGGAGGAGAGGCCAAGCACATACTCTGCTGAGGGTAATGAACTAGGACACTTTTTAAAAAAATCTCTTTGACCCCATTGTCCCAGGGCCACACATGGGGAAAGGTGATTCTAGGCCCCTTGACAACTAACCCAGTTAGAGGAGGACAACAGGAACTCTATGCAGAAAAGGTGTGTGTTGCTGGGGGGGAGGGGGTCCTTGAGTGGCAGAGACGGGGTTGGGGGAGCGGCACGGGTGTCTCCTGACTTCCCCTGAGCTCTCCCTGGAGTATCTGTGCCCAGAAACCTGAGACTTTGCTGCTTCTTCCAGCAACAGTAGAAAAGAGTAGGCAGAAGAGGCCAGGTGGTCAGGGGCTGAGGTGCCCCACGAGGTCATGGGGGTAGGTAGTTCTGACCAGCGCCATCTCTCTCCTCTCCCCTACCTCTGCGCTCTTCCACAGTCCCACCTGGGCAGTCTCTCCCCACGACAGTGAAGGGTCTTCCCGGTGTCCTCCTGTCTGGCTGGTGGCTTTTCTCCCTCTCTCCAAAGGCAGTGGCACTAGCCACCCAAGGAACACCCTCCTCCCCTCTGAGACCCTTATGGTCCTTCCTTCACAGTTTCTGGCAGCTCCCAAGAAATGTCTCTGTCAGGTGTCCTCACAGAGGCTTCTGAAGACCTGGGAGTCAGCCTGCCTTGGCTGTATCCTTCTGGGTGTAACCCTTCCCCCCTTGGTTCCAGGCCCCAGGCCTCTTCCTACAGCCCAGCAACGGCCGCCTCTTCAGCACCTGCCACTCACACCAGCTACAGTGAGGGCCCCGCCGCCCCTGCACCCAAGCCCCGGGTTGTCACCACTGCCAGCATCCGGCCTTCTGTCTACCAGCCAGGTAAGAGGCAGAGCAGGAGGGGAGGCTGTCTAAAGCCATGGGTGGGTTCCAGGAGTTGCAAGAGCCAAGAGATGGCTCTGGGGTCACATCCCCAGAAGAATGGGAAGCGAGGTCTTGCTATTGAGGCTCCACCCTCCATCCTCCAGTTGTGGGTCAGAATCCTGTGGAGCCTGCATCTGGCCTGGGGGAGACAGGTGAGCAAGAAAGTAGTGGATGATTCTAAGGGAGAGCAAAGGAGAACAGAGAAGTCTTCTCTGGACCAGGCCTGGTGGCTTACACTTGGAATCCCAGCACTTTGGGAGGTCAGGGCAGACGGATCACCTGAGGTCGGGAGTTCAAGACCAGCCTGGCCAACATGGCAAAACCCCAACTCTACTAAAGATACAAAAATTAGCCGGGCGTGGTGGCACACACCTGCAATCCCACCTACACGGGAGGCCGAGGTTGCAGTGAGCCCCGACCGCACCATTGCACTCCAGCCTGGGCGACAGAATGAGACTCCCTCTTCTCCGTTTCATGCCAGTGTCTGAGAGTTGGCCGAAGCGATGGGGATACAGAACAGCACAGGTGGAGCCTGGACTCGGGAGCAGGTCCTATCCAGGCGCAGGGAGAGACCCCAGGGAAGTTATCTCTGCTGCTGGAGCCCAGGGAAATGAGACAGGCACTGAGTCAGGGTGGGCCTTGCTCCGGGGGTTTGGTTCATGAAGCTCGCTGACAGCAGGGTTGAGTGTGGGTGGTCGAAGCGGCTTTTGCCCCAGACAGAGGCCGGTGCCAGGGCCTGCTCTGCTGTCGAAGGCAAAGCGCCTCATCCCTCCAGGCTGTGATGTTCATGGACACCTCGTGTTCTGAAAATGGAATGAAGCACCCAGCACAGCGTCTGTCACACGGGAGGTGCCCTTCTCTGTCCCTAGAGAAGGAGCAAGGAGAGACGGTTCTGAGGTGAAAACCCCGCAGGGCGAGGTGGCGTTTTGAAAACTCCGCAGGGCGAGCGACAAGCCTTAGATAGAGCGGTGGGAAGCGGCTGCCCCTGCGGAGACTGAGGACACAGGGAGGGGAGGCTGGAGAGGAGTTTGGAGGAGAAGCGGCGGGTGGAGGCGAGGCCTTGCAGGGGCGCAAGGAGGACATTTCCGTCTCTTCCCGGGGAGGCGCTTCTGGCACCTTCCGGGGCGGCCGCCGGCTGTCTTCGCCCAGCCCGCCAGGCGGCGTCAGGGCTCCGGGGGCGCGCGGCCGGCCCGCCCTGCGTCTCCTTCCTCCTCCTCCCTGGGCTGAGGCCCAGGAGAGCGAGACGAGCCGGAGCCGCGGGCCCCCGCGCGGTTCCCAGGCCGCGCAGACATTAACTCATTCCTGCCTGCGGGGGGAAGGAGGCGGCCGGGCGGGCGCGCGCTGGAGCCGGCCTGGCCTCCACCTCCCTCTCCGGGAGGCCCCGCTGCCAAGTGGAGTCCGGGGGCGGCTGGCAGGCGCCCCGGACGAAGTGGGGCCTGTGGGCCCAAGCCGCTCTCCGCTCCACTGCCCTCCAGGCTCTTCGGACCCGGGCGTCGGAGAGGGCGGGGAGCCCGCGCGGGACCCGGAGCGCCCCGGACCGCCGCCGCAGCTCCCCCCGGGGCCTCCTCCGGGCCGAGGGCGGTGTTCGCAGGCCGGATCTTATCGCTGGCGCCCGAGGTGGGCGGCCGCTCCCCAGAACACCTGGGGCCCGGGAGGGGGCGGGCGGCGGCGTCGTCACGGGGACCCTGCGCGCGGGCCGGGGACGGCCACGTTGGCCCGCGGGCCGGGCGGCGGCCAGGCGCTCGCGGAGAGCCAGGCCCGGCCCGGAGTGAGTCAGAAATCACCTTGTTTAATTACACATCCCCGAGCCCGCCGAGTGCGATAGGGGCCTTTTGAACTTGCCAATTAGAGATGAAATATCACCTTCTAATTTAGACTGGCTTAATTCCGTCACGCAGAAATAGCAACAGCCCCGGGGCTGCGAGATGGGATATCAGGTCTTTCCTGGCATGACGGCGAGCCAGGCTGAAGGGTGCAGAAGCTGAGGGCGGCGAAGCGCCGCTGCCTGCTCGCCACCGGCCGGGAGTGGGGGTTGCGACTGGGGAACGGAGCTGCCGGGCCACCCAGGCCGGGGAGGTTCCTTCTCTGGGTGGGTGTAGCCCCCGGCGAGGAAGCCGTCAAATCGGGGTCCAGATTCTAGCCTGCCTCTGTGAGACCTCTGTGTTACCTCTGTGTTGTGGGGGCTTAGAAAAGGAGGTGGATCCGGGAGTCTGGAAGGCCTTCCAATAGAGGGAAGCGACTGCCAGGCAGGGGGAATAGGGTTAGTATTGCTGGAGGGAGGCAGGAAATGTGGGCCAGGGCCCGATTTACTTGAAAGGGGGCGTACTAAAGCCTGTTTTGCTGCCTGGGGAGCTTCTAAACGGGCATCTGCTGTTCAGTCTGGCAGCCTGAGCTCGTTTCAGCTAAGTAGTTCACCAGCTGGATGACTTGGAAGCAGCCATTTAAGCCCTCCAAGTCTCAATTCCTCATCTGTAAAATGGACTTGCAAATATTATCTGCCTCCTTGAATTGCAGCGAGTAATTACTTGAAATAATGCACGTAAAGGGCCTGGCACGTGGAAACAGTCATTTTGATGAGGACAGCACCACCCAATAGAAAGAAATTTCCTAGTAGCCACATTTTTAAAAAGTAAAAGAAAGCAAGTGAAATTCATTTTAATATATTTTCTTTGACTATATATATTTAAAACATCAGGCCGGACGTGGTGGCTCACGCCAGTAATCCCAGCACTTTGGGAGGCCGAGGCGGGCGGATCACGAGGTCAGGAGATCGAGACCATCCTGGCTAACACGGAGAAACCTCGTCTCTACTAAAAAAAATACAAAAAATTAGCCGGGCATGGTGGCGGGCGCCTGTAGTCCCAGCTACTCGGGAGGCTGAGGCAGGAGGATGGCGTGAACCCGGGAGGCGGAGCTTGCAGTGAGCCGAGATCACACCACTGTACTCCACCTGGGCGACAGAGCGAGACTCCATCTCAAAAAAAAAAAAAAAATTAGCCGAGTGTGGTGGCGGGTGCCTGTAATCCCAGCTACTTGGGAGGCAATGGCAGGAGAATCGCTTGAACCCAGGAGGCAGAGGCGGCTGTGAAGCCAAGATTGTGCCACTTCACTCCAACTTGGGCGACAGAGCAAGGCTCCATCTCAAAAAAAACAAAACAAAACAAAAAAACCCCATATATATATATAATTTCAACATATCAACATAAAATAATTATTAATGTGTCTTCAAAATCTGGTGTGTGTTACACTAACAGTACTTCTCGGTCGGACTAGCCACGTTTCAGCTGCTCATTGGCCATTTAGCACTATGTATTGGACAGCGCAGGATTAGGGCTTATGGTCTTAATCTTTTTTTTTTTTTTTGAGATGGAGTTTCGCTTTTGTAGCCCAGGCTGGAGTAAAATGGCGCAACCTCAGCTCACTGCAACCTCTGCCTCCTGGGTTCAAGAGATTCTCCTGCCTTAGCCTCCCAAGTAGCTGGATTTACAAAGCGCTCACCACCATGCCCGGCTAATTTTTTTGAATTTTTAGTAGAGATGGGGGGTTTCACCATGTTGGCCAGGCTGGTCTCGAACTCCTAACCTCAGGTGATACACCGGCCTCAGCCTTCCAAAGTGCTGGGATTACAGGAGTGAGCCACCGTGCCCAGCCAATCTTAATCTTTTTTAGCAGAGAATTGCACTTTAGAAAGAAAGGAAATGTTGCACAGAACCCCCTTACGTATAACAGAGGGATGAAGCTGCTCTGAAGTTGTGCTAGATCACCTCTCCCTGCTCTCTGTTCCTGGTGGCGTTCCTGGAATCACTTCTTCCCCCAGCATTTTGAGATTCTCTGCAAAGTTGTTAGGGAGGGTGACAATACCTCAAATTTGGGCTGTACACATTTATAAAATCCATGCACTATGTCACTCCAGCAGGTCCCCAGCATGCCCTGTGGGGCAGGCAGGGCGTCAGGCATTCCACCACCACTGAATAGACCTCAGTCTCGGGTTATCTGACTTCAAGATGTTCCATTTTCCTTCCCTCCTCTCCCACAACCCCCGGCCCTACCAGTCTAACGGGGCTAGGCTTCCCTAGGTGAGCAGCAGGTCATGAGACAGACTGACAGTACATGTGACCCTGACACCCATGTTGTCCCCATCCTTGCCATTCTCACTCACATTTGGTGACACACTATGCCAGGTACCAGGCTAAGCTCTTTTATATTTCTTACCTTCCCTTAATCCTCATAATAACCTTGTAAGATGGTAAGAATTAGTATTGCCAGTTTTAGATGAAGAAATTGAGGCCCAGAGAGGTTAAGGAACTTGCCCAAGGACACACAACCAGGAAGTAGTAGAGCTGGGTCCTGCAGCCAGGGCTCTTGGCTATGCTATCAAGACTCCACAGCATGAGGTCTCCTCCATGTTGAAAATGACTCCTCCCTGACATGTGGCACCAAGATTTTCTAGAAATTGGACTCATGATCTTTACAGAGGCAGCTTGGGATGGTATAATGAATGGTTTTGGAGATGTATTCCCACTTACTAGCTCTGTCTGAGCCTCAGTGACCTTGAGGGTAAAGGGGGAATAATGTGAAGAACGATTCAGATGACAGATGCTATGTGCCTCATTACCCCTAAAGGAGAGGAAGATTCCTTATGGAGAAGGTATTATCTCTCTCTTTTTTTTTTTTTTTTTTGGAGACAGAGTCTCGCTCTGTCGCCCAGGCTGGAGTGCAGTGGTACAATCTCGGCTCACTGCAAGCTCCGCCTCCTGGGTTCACACCATTCTCCTGCCTCAGCCTCCTGAGTAGCTGGGACTACAGGCGCTCGCCACAATGCCTGGCTAATTTTGTGTATTTTTAGTAGAGACGGAGTTTCATGGTGTTAGCCTGAACGGTCTTGATTTCCTGACCTTGTGATCCTCCTGCCTCAGCCTCCCAAAGTGCTGGGATTACAGGCGTGAGCCACCATGCCCGGCCGGTATTATCTTTTGAAGGCCTCACTGGCAGGATGGCTCCGGGGCAGGGCTGTGGAGGGTTTTATCTCTTCTTCCTTCAACAACATGGATGGATCCTATCTACCTGGTCCCTACTCACCCCCAGCACAGGGATTTTCAGGTCATCCAGCTCTGAAGGGTGGGTCACCTGGGAGTGGAAGGTGCAGAGTGGGAGCCACAGGCTGCCCCAGGTGGCCCAGGGGAACCAGGTGGGAAAGAGAGACTGGAGGTGGGGCCAGGGTCTTGGGCCCTGAGAAAAACCTTCCTCTCCAGGTTGAGGCTGGAGTGTGGGGTGGGAGGCAGAGGCAGGGTGTGGGTGTGGGGACTGCCTCAGTGCAGTCCATCCTGCCCAGGCTGAGCTCAGGAATGGGGAGGGAGGCTGTGCCAACATGCTTCCTAGGGTTGGGGGAATGAGGCCTCTTTCCCGAGGAGCAGACTGAAATGAGGTGAGGCTTCTGGAACCTCACTCACTGGAAGAGGAGGCCAGCTGGATCTTGCGTGCAGGGTACATTTGGGTCTGCCCTGGCTGGGTGTTGAGAGCCCAGGCTGAAGAGGGCTGTGGGTAAGCAGTTGCAATGCTTTTTCTGTGCTGTGAGCCCAAAACGGTTTTCTGCTCTCAGGGAGCTGGAGGAGGGTGTGGTAGAAGTGAGGCAGTGCATTCTCTTCCCTGTGCTCTGACTGCCTGGACAATCTTTAGACAGTCACTCAGACACACTCTCAGCTTCCACTAAAGCGATGTGGAGGTACAGGGGTCCCCAGGGCAGCCACAGGCCAAATGAGCAGCTACTTCTGGGCTGTGTCACCCTAGAGTCTCTGCCCAGCACCCTCTGAATGACTCCTTCAAGATCCCCCACCCTAATCAAACCAAGATGGAATTTCCCCCAGTACAAATCAAGCTGAGCTGTTTTTCAAGAAAGTAATTGTAGCTAAACCTGAAACGTGAACCTGAAAACCCAGGTCACCTGCTTTGTCCTGAGGGCTGACCTAGGTCCAGGTTCAGCAAACTCATGCTAAGGATGGTATTTCAGATGTCAAATCACTGGTCAGAGTGCAACTGAAAGCATCGTGCAGTCAAGGGCGAGCTGACCCACTCCCACCCCTTCCCGCCCAGGTACCCCCACCCCCACTCCCCGTCTTCTGCAGGCCTTGGGCAGTCAAGGCCTGGTGGAGCCCCACCCTGCACAGCTGCAGATATTTATAGCCATGTCCCTTTTCCAGCCCATGTCGAGGGCTCTGCTGTGCTTGCTCTCTAGCTCTCTGGAAGCCCTGCTGAGAATTCAAATCTGGGCCATCAAGAAGTTCAGGAACAAGTCTCCCCAAAAAACTGAAATTGTATGCTCTAATGTTAAAGCCGCCTTTTCCTTTTCTCTGGCTGGGAGTGAGGGGAACTGGGAAGAATGAATTCCTGACACACCTTTCTTGGGGTTTTTGTTTTGTTTTGTTTTGTTTTGTTTTTGGCTTTTGCAGTGCCTGCATCTACCTACAGCCCGTCCCCAGGGGCCAATTACAGTCCCACTCCCTACACTCCCTCGCCTACCCCTGCCTACACCCCCTCACCTGCCCCTGCCTATACCCCCTCGCCTGCCCCCACCTACACTCCATCCCCAGCACTAGCCTATACCCCTTCGCCTGCTCCCAACTATAACCCCACACCCTCGGCGGCCTATAGCGGGGGCCCTGCAGAGCCTGCTAGCCGTCCCCCCTGGGTGACAGATGACAGCTTCTCCCAGAAGTTTGCCCCGGGCAAGAGCACCACTTCCATCAGCAAGCAGACCCTGCCCCGGGGGGGCCCAGCCTACACCCCGGCGGGTCCCCAGGTGCCACCACTTGCCAGGGGGACCGTCCAGAGGGCTGAGCGCTTCCCAGCCAGCAGCCGGACTCCACTCTGCGGCCACTGCAACAACGTCATCCGGTATGGTCCAGCTGTGCCCCTGCATTGGGGCACTGGAAGGGTGTGTGTGCGGGGTTCTTGTCCACAGTCTGAGCCCTGGTAGGGAGAGATGGGGGTAGGAGGCAGGTGTAGGGAGAAAGGCTCGGGTCCTTCTGGCTTGCCCTCTGGTCTGACCTCTCTGAGCCTTAGCTGCCATACTTGTGTGACACCCACTCCCCCAGGGAGCTGGGAGGTTGGCATGAGGTATGTGGGTGAAGCTCCAGCAGGGTGCCTGGTGCCAGGAACTCCCCCTTGGGCTAAGGTTGAGTTCTGGGAATCACCAGACTTGTCAGTAGGTTTACGGGGCATGTTGTAAGACAGTGTGGGTTTTGACCCAGTTTTCCTTTAGGGTTGCTTCTGGGTCTTTCCACAGATAGGCCTGGGCTGCTCAGGGAGTTGGTGGGCATCTGCCAGACTAAAATGAAAACAAGTGATTTCACATTTAGAAGCCATGGACCATGGGTGCTGTTGTTTGAATACAGTATGTTTGTATGCATGTGTGGTGTGAGCTTATATGCATGAAAAATACACTTTTATTTAAAACTAAGGTAATACATATTCATTAGTGAAGAATTAGAAAACACAGAAAAATAAAAATTAGAATATAAAGAAATGTCCTTGTAGTCCCACTGTTCTGACTGCTAACCTGGAGCTAGACAATACAGGTTTGTATCCTGGGTCTACCACTTACTAGCCCTATGGCCTTAAACAAGTTGTTCAAACTCTGTGTGCCTCAGTTTCCCTATCTAAAAATGGGTATTATAATAGTACCTACTTCGTAGGATTGTTGTGAGAATTAAGCAAGTTAATAAATGCAAAAGTCTTCTTGAATAGAACCTGACACACAGTAATCACTTAATAAATGTTAGCCATCAGCATCATCATTATTGGATATCTTACTATCATTATCAGTGGTCAACTGAATTCTATGATATGTTTACCCAGTCCCCTATTGGTAGATGTTTGAGTTGCTTCCTGGTTTTCTTTATTGTAAGTGATGCAACAATGATCACCTTTCTGCATGGAGCTTTCTCTGAATTTCACATTACTTCATCAGAACAGTCACAAAAGTCAGAGTTATTGGGTAAAAGTATAAACAGTGTTGGGGTTCTTGAAATACCTAGTTCCAAGTTCTGGGGGCTGCCTTACTGGGTGCCATTCTCTGCTTCCCCAGGGGCCCATTTCTGGTAGCCATGGGCCGTTCTTGGCACCCTGAGGAGTTCAACTGTGCCTACTGCAAGAGTTCCCTGGCAGATGTGTGCTTTGTGGAAGAGCAGAACAACGTTTACTGTGAGCGATGTTATGAGCAATTCTTTGCCCCACTCTGTGCCAAGTGCAACACCAAAATTATGGGGGTAAGTGGACAGCCTCCCTTTCCTCTGACCCATGTCTCTTCCCCAGCCCTTCCCCAAGATCATGGGGTCCCATTAGGAAGCCAAGAAGTTGCTGGTAACAGAGAGAAAGCAACTCCATTTTTATCCTGAAAGGGAATTGGTTTGCCACCAATAAACTTGGGGATAAATGAACTTGATGCAAGAGATGATTGTGCGCCTGTACCACACAGCTTGAAGTGGTGGTGGAACTTCTGCAAAGCAAGTGGTTGCTTCATAACCTGACTTTACCATTCACCAGAATGTGGCCTTAACCCTCAATGCCTCTTTGGTAAATGACAGTAATAAGCAGTACCTCCTCCCAGGTTTAATGGGAGGATTAAGCATCACAGTTTATGTAAGAATGCACAAGACCTGGCACCCAGCTGGAGAGTGACAACCCCTTCTCTGCCGCCCCTGGGTCTTTCTTCAGAGTGACCAAGGCCTGCATCCTGAGCTCTCCTGCCCTATTCCCCAGTAGGATGCTCGGGCCGTGGCAGGAGCCTGTTGGGGTAGTCAAGCCCGCTCCCTTTCTGCTTTCTGTCCTGAGCTCAGGCTCTTTCCCCCAGGAAGTGATGCATGCCTTGAGACAGACATGGCACACCACCTGCTTCGTCTGTGCGGCCTGCAAGAAGCCTTTCGGAAACAGCCTCTTCCACATGGAAGATGGGGAGCCCTACTGCGAGAAAGGTAGGAACACTTTGATGGCATGCGGGGAGGCCCTGCAGACTGGGAGAAAGGGGCAGGCACAGGGAACTAACTCCTGCCTAATCCATTCACATCCAGCCACCCAGAGGCCTTTATTTCTGGAAGAAACCTTTGTTTTTGTTTTTAATGGCAGAATCATGCTAATATCACACAAAGGAAGTTAACTATCTCCCCTGCCCATATGGTTGTAGCTTTGGGGAGAGTGAGGTGCAGAGTCTATAGCTTATTTTATGCATCAAATATGTGGATCTGGTTGGGTAGGTGGCTCACACCTTAATCCCAGCACTTTGGGAGGCCGAGGCAGAAGAATTGCTTGAGCCCAGGAGTTTGAAACCAGCAACATAGCAAGACCCAGTCTCTGCAAAAAATATAAACATTAGCCAGGTGTAGTGGTGCGTGCTTGTAGTCCCAGCTACTCAGGAGGCTGAAGTGGGAGGATCATTTGAGTCCAGGAGTTCAAGTCTGCAGTAACCTGTGATAGCACCATTGTATTCAGCCTAGGCAACAGAGTAGGATCCTGTATCTCAAAAAAAAAAAAAAAAAAAAAAAAAAAATGTAGCTCACAAGTTGCCATCTTATGACCACTTGGGAAACCTTTCAGGTTATTTTGATTTGGAGACCACAAGGTCTATTCTGAAAAGGCCTTGGCTATGGACTTTGTCCTTCATTCTATTCCTGGTTCCACTTCGGGCTGCTTTGTAATCCTGAGCAAGTTAGTAACCTTCTCTGAGCCTTACTTTCCTAATCTGTAAACACCCGCCTTAGAGAACCGCGGTGAGGATTACACCAGAGAAGGCATGTAGAGCATCAAATATGCGAGACCCCTTCTTCTGCCCCTATGATATTTATCAGACTTTGATGTTCCTTCAGATTCCTGTAATCTCACTGAGTGAATTCAGAGTTTCTCTGTACCCCCAAAATGCTATATGTTATGTTAAAATGCCGAGTAAATTATTGTAAATTCAGGAGACAAAGCACGTCATTAGATAGGTGGGAGTCAGTCACTCATTTATTCAGAGACTTTCCCCTTCAGACCTTTCTGAAGCAGATTCCAGAAAAGGTAACACAGACATGAAGGCTAAGACAGGAGAACCAGAAAATCAGAGGTGGTAAAAGCAGGCATGCCGATTATGAAGAATAACAGAGCTGCAGGGACTAACCAGGTAACAAATTTGAGGGCAAAAAGAGAAACACAGTAAGTTAGTTTACTTTAAAACCAGAAAAGAGAAAACATTCAGTTCCTCAAGGGAAAAAGCAAAACAAAATGAAAACTTCTTTCCCCGACTGTGAATTAGAAAATAAAAGTCTTGGCCTGGCGCGGTGGCTCACGCCTGTAATCCCAGCACTTTGAGAGGCCAAGGCGGGCAAATCACCTGAGGTCAGGAGTTCAAGACCAGCCTGACCAACACGGTGAAACCCCATCTCTACAAAAATAGCCGGGCATGATGGCGGGTGTCTGTAATCCCAGCTACCTGGGAGGCCGAGATGGGAGAATCGTTTGAACCCGGGAGGCAGAGGTTGCAATGAGCTGAGATACTGCCATTTCACTCCAGCCTGGGCGACACAGTGAGACTCCATCTGAAAAAAAAAAAAGAAAGAAAGAAAGAAAAGAAACGTCTTGGGTTCTTGTACTAGTGAATGCCCTTCCCAGCTCTGAAGTTAACTGAATGACCTGAAACATGTCACTTAGTTACTCGGTGCCTCAGTTTCTATATCTGTAAAAGGGAGAAGATAACACCAGTCCTTTCGTTTCTTATGAGCATATGATATTGATTGGTAGTTAAAGAAAGTGCTGTTATGCTTATACAGATTGCTGGTATTCTTCTACTAAAAGCATTATAACAGCCGGGCGCGGTGGCTCAAGCCTGTAATCCCAGCACTTTGGGAGGCCGAGACGGTTGGATCACGAGGTCAGGAGATTGAGACCATCCTGGCTAACACGGTGAAACCCCATCTCTACTAAAAAAAATACAAAAAACTAGCCGGGCGAGGTGGCGGGCACCTGTAGTCCCAGCTACTCGGGAGGCTGAGGCAGGAGAATGGTGTAAACCCGGGAGGGGGAGCTTGCAGTGAGCTGAGATCCGGGCACTGCACTCCAGCCTGGGCGACAGAGCGAGACTCTGTCTCAAAAAAAAAAAAAAAAAAAAAAGCATTATAACTTCTATTATTTGAGATAAGCCTCAATTTGTGTCTGAGGCTTTTGAAAGAATGATAGATTTCCATTATCACTGCTGCCCCTTGTCATAGCAACTCCCCCAAAAAGATTGTCAAAAATGATGTTTTGAGTAAGAAGATCCAGGAAGAAGATGGTCTAGTGTTAAGAGAAGACAGTGAGGAAGTAGATTTACCTTCAGACCTAGGTACCTGGAGAGACCCAGACTCGAATCCCGCATGGGCCACTTCCAGGCTGAATGGCGATGGGCAAATTATTTACCCCTTCTGAGTCTCCATTTCCTCCTCGTTGTCCAGGCTGGAGTGCAGTGGCACAATCATGGCTTACTGCAACCTTGTCCTCCTGGGCTCAGTTGATCCTCCCACCTAATCCTGTAGCTGGGACTTCAGACATCCGCCACCATGCCTAGCCAATTTTCATAATTTTTTGTAGAGATGAGGTCTTGTTATGTTGCCCAGGCTGGTCTTGAAATCCAGGGCTCAAGCAATCCTCCTGCCTTGGCCTCCCAAAGTGCTGGGATTACAGGCATGAGCCACCGTGCCTATTTTTGATTTTGTTCTATTTTTGATTTTGTAAGGAACCTCTTACTGTTTTCCATAACGGCTGCACTGTGTTACAAACTCATTAACAGAGTACAAAGGTTCCAATTTCTCTGGTAGCCTTGCAAACACTTGTTATTTTCTGTTTTTTAAAAAATAGTAGTTATCCTAATGGGTATGAAGTGAAACTTCATTTTTATGTCTCGTCATTTTAATCAACAATTTGGAAGAAGACACAGAAGGGAGTCCTGTCAAATCTGCATATTGAGCCAGAATGATAGGGTCTAGGCTGAAAAATGCTTCAGCTGGCTGCAAAGATAAGCTGACAACTGCATATAAGGAAGAGAGGTAGGAGGGTCAGCCCTTCACAGATGAACCTGCACCTGAGCAGTTCCCAAACCTGGCATCACAGTCACCTAGGGAACTTAACAAACTAGAGAGAAAATAGATTTTTCAGACCTACCTCAGACCCACAGAAGCAGCATTTCATAGGGTGCCCCACCCTACCCAGGTGTTTCAGTTAGGTGTGGGAATCAGAAGTGTTTCTCGAAGTGTGGTCCCAGCACCAGCAGCAACATCACCTGAGAACTTGTTAGAAATGCAGATCTTCGGCCGGGCGCGGTGGCTCAAGCCTGTAATCCCAGCACTTTGGGAGGCCGAGACGGGCGGATCACCAGGTCAGGAGATCGAGACCATCCTGGCTAATATGGTGAAACCCCGTCTCTACTAAAAATACAAAAAAAAAAACTAGCCGGGCGAGGTGGTGGGCGCCTGTAGTCCCAGCTACTCGGGAGGCTGAGGCAGGAGAATGGCGTAAACCCGGGAGGCGGAGCTTGCAGTGAGCTGAGATCCGGCCACTGCACTCCAGCCTGGGCGACAAAGCGAGACTCTGTCTCAAAAAAAAAAAAAAAAAAAAAAAAAAAGAAATGCAGATCTTCAGGCCCCACCCCAGATCTGGTGAATTAGAAACTCTAGAGGGGAGCCTGGCACCCTGTGTTTCAACAAACCCTCCATGTGCTTCTGACGTTTGGGAATCATTGCTCTAGAAGAGTACTAAGCCCCTTTTCAACACAGAGCACCCGCAATTTGATGGATGCAAATCCTTTTACAATAGCAATAAAATCCATTAAATGCGAGGGTAGTAATTCAGCTTGGGACAAGAGAGAGTCAAAGAAAATTAGAAAGACTTAAAGAGAGAAATAAAGGAAGGAATAAATAAATGAGGAGCTAGATTATGCTCCTTGTGGAAAATGCCCATGCACAGACTTTGTTCGGTACCAGCAACGTTCTCCTTTTGTAGAAACAAGTGAAGAAAAATGCCAACTTAAAAATATATATATATTAGGATCAGACCCGTGCTACCAAATTTTAAAACAAAGTGACAATTCTCCAAATAATATGGAATAGAATTTAAAACAGAAAAATTAATCAGTGGGCAAGACAAGGCATTCCAGAAGTAAATTCGAGCCTTTTTTTTTTTTTTTTTTTGGAGACAGAGTCTCGCTGTGTTGCTCAGGTTGGAGTATAGTGGCGCGATCTTGACTCACTGCCACCTCCGCCTTCCGGGTTCAAGCAGTTCTCTGCCTCAGCCTCCCAAATAGCTGGCATTAGAGGTTCCTGCCACCAAGCCTGGCCAATTTTTGTATTATTAGTAGAGACAGGGTTTCACCATCTTGGCCAGGCTGGTCTTGACCGTGATCTACCCACCTCGGCCTCCCATAGTGCTGGGATTGCAGGCATGAGCCACCGCACCTGGCCAATTCAAGTCACTTTAATAGCTTAATCTGTGAAAAGCCAGTAAGAGAAGGAATCACTATTCCTTGTTGTTTGAACCATTTAATTTAATTTTTATATTTATTTAAATATGGAACACAGCCCGGCTTGGTGGCTCACGCCTGTAATCATAGTACTTTAGGAGGCCAAGGCAGGAGGACCCCTTGAGCCCAGGGGTTTAAGACCAGCTTGGACAATATAGGGAAACCCCGTTTCTGGAAGAAAAAAAAATTAAAGTAGCTGACCGTGGTGGTGCACACCTGTGGTCCCAGCTGCTCAGGAACCTGAGGTGGGAGCATAGTTTGAGCCCAGGAAGTTGAGGTTGCAGTGAACTGTGACCACATCATTGCATTCCATCCTGGGTGACGGAGCAAGACTTTATCTAAAAAAAAAAAAAAAAAAGGAGATGATGAATGAATGGATAGGATACATGGATAAATGGAGGAGGGAAGCCCAGAGAAAGCCTTCAGCAAGGCCATCTCATCACTCTTGGTTGGGGTAGGCAGGGGATGAAGACTTCCCTGAAGTACAGTCTAGCACAAAAGATTGCAGAGATTCTCTCAGGTACAGAAAGTGGGGATGGTTTTCTAAGCCCAGGGCCTGGTTTACACAGAGACATGGAGGTGTAAGAGAAAGTCCAGGGCACCATGAGACCACCTGGGAGTGATAAGAAAGAAGTCGTAAGTGGGGTGAAGGACTAGTTCTCAGGTGGAGATGAGTCAGCCCATACCACATAGTAGTAAGTTCCTGCAGAGCACAGAGTGAACTGCAACCTGTGCTGTTAACTTTCTAAAGGAAGCAGAACGATGTTTTCTTTTTTTTTTTTTTTGAGACGGAATCTTGCTCTGTCGCCCAGACTGGAGTGCAGTGGCTGGATCCCGGCTCACTGCAAGCTCCGCCTCCTGGGTTCACGCCATTCTCCTGCCTCAGCCTCCCAAGTAGCTGGGACTACAGGCGCCCACCACCACGCCCGGCTAATTTTTTGTATTTTTAGTAGAGACGGGGTTTCACCATGTTAGCCAGGATGGTCTCGATCTCCTGACCTCGTGATCCGCCCGCCTCAGCCTCCCAAAGTGCTGGGATTACAGGCGTGAGCCACCGTGCCCGGCCGTACGATGTTTTCTTAGCTCTGGCAAGGCAATGCATTTCTGCCTCCTAAAGAAATTAAGTGTTCCATCAGAGAGGATTGATGGACTGGGATACATAAGAGCATTTGCATGACAAGCTACAATTAGGCACAAAAGGGGAAGCTGTATATTGGAAAACATATGCAAGAGATAAGTGTAACTGATCAAAGCTCAATGGCAGGCCGATAAGTAGCTGGAGACAGCGTAAAACCATGGAAGTAGGATGAACATTGGAGTCCATCAGGACTGGGGCTGCTCCTTATGACTTATGTGATGGAACCTCTTCAGTCAGTTTCCTCCCCTTTAAAATGGGAATACTAGGCCAGGCGCAGTGGCTCATGCCTGTAATCCCAGCACTTTGGGAGGCCAAGGTGGGTGGATCACTTGAGGTCAGGAGTTCAAGACCAGCCTGGCCAATATGGTGAAACCCCGTCTCTATTGAAAATACAAAAATTAGCTAGGCGTGGTAGCACCTGCCTGTAATCCCAGCTACTTGGGAGGCTGAGGCAGGAGAATTGCTTGAACCTGGGAGGCAGAGGTTGCAGCAAGCTGAGATTGTGCCACCGTACTCCAGCCTAGGTGACAGAGTGAGAGTCTGCTTTCAAAAAATAAAGAAATAGGCTGGGCACAGTGGCTCACACCTGTAATCCCAGCACTTTGGTAGGCCAAGGCGGGCGGATCACAAGGTCAAGAGATCGAGACCATCCTGGCCATAATGGTGAAGCCCCGTTTCTACTAAAAATACAGAAAAAAATTAGCTGGGTGTGGTGGCACATGCCTGTCCTCCCAGCTACTCGGGAGGCTGAGGCAGGAGAATTGCTTGAACCCGGGTGGTGGAGGTTGCAATGAGCCAAGATCATGCCACTGCACTCCAACCTGGTGACAGAGCAAGACTCCATCACAAAAATAAATAAATAAATAAATAGAGAATATTATCTCTTCACAGAGATGTCATGAGGATTAAACAAGAGGCACAATGGCACTCAAATCATGGTTCCCTTCCCTCCTTGCTTCAGTTACGAAGACTTTCAAAATAAGAGCCAACATTTTTGAGTGCTTGTGCCAAATACTTCACTTACATTATCTTATTTAATCCACTCAAAACCCCAAGAGTTCAGTACAATAATTATTCCCATTATATAGATAAGTAAGTTGAGACCTTGAGAAGTTAGGTGACTTACCCCAGGTTTGAATGTTTCTTAGTAGAGTTGGGATTTGAACTTAGCTCTTCCTTTATTCAGAGTCCAATTTTGTAACCCCCATGGCACACTGGCACTCAGTAAGACGTGGTCTAAGACAATGAATGGACATACTGTCCACAAGAAGAACAGGAAATCACTTAAGAAGAAGCCAACTGTAGAAGAGTTGTGGAGGAATGCGTACACCTCTCAGGAGGGATGAAGGCTTTGTAAATGGGATGGAGCTTTTCTAGAATAATCTAGAGATGTTCTACAGCCAGTGTGGTAGAACTGTAGCCCCTTTGGGCCAGAGAGGACAGCTGCCCTGGTGAAGGAGCACAGAACCTGACCCACTGTGCCTCAGCTGTGGGATGCTGGCTGGGCCCTTCACCTCTTTGAGTCTCAATTTTCTCATACACAAAACAAAACAAAAAGATAATAATAGTTCAATCTCTGAGGGATTTTGTGATCAGACTCATTCACTGATTAACTGATTAATTGGTTAATGCGTTCATTCCCTATGTATGTTTTGGATATTGACTGTGTGTCAGTCATTGTGCTGGGAGTGCAAAGAAAGCTAAGATGTAGTCCCTGACATTGAGATACTTGTAAATAACATCATCCATGTGAAAATGCTTGGTAAATTGCAAAGCATCATATAAATAATACTTAATAGCATTATCTCCTTGGTTGGGGGTAGGGAAGGAGGAGGAGGACATGCCCCAATAAAATAGTTAAAATATTCTTTATAGTAGTAAAAACTTGTTGTCAACACAAATGCCCCATGACAGAAGAATGGCCAAGCAAAGAACATTCCATAACTCTTAAATACGTTGGACCCTCATTCTTCCAAAGTAAGCATAGCCGTTTGGAAACGTGGATTGTTTTCTCTTTGGGGCTTGATCTGTTTGGTCTATTAGAGGTGACAGAAGCAGAGGAGACAATCACCCTGCAGAATGTTAATGACAGTTCCAGAAAGTGTTTGCAAATCAAACTAGCATGAGATGGTGTCTAAGCCTGGGTCTGAACATCAGTGCAATGATTGGAAAATGGAAAACTATCAGTCATGTAACTGAGTATTTCATCTGTGAGATTACAAACAACCAATTAGATTTCACCCCCTGCCCCTGCCCACTGATTTGGGGGTTGTCTTGGCTTTGGGTCCCCACTGCCCTACTGGGTGCGTGGTCTTCACTCTGCTTTTCATTTCAGACTACATCAATCTGTTCAGCACCAAGTGTCACGGCTGCGATTTCCCCGTGGAGGCCGGCGACAAGTTCATTGAAGCCCTGGGCCACACCTGGCATGACACCTGCTTCATTTGCGCGGTATGTCTCTAGCTTGGGGCTCTGGCTTTCTGAGAAGAGGCAGGAGGGAGGAAGTGGGAACCAGATGACCACCCTCTACATCCCTTGCCATGCTAGCTTTCTGACATCCTGATCATTTTTAAAAGCTGGCAAACACCATGATGCCTCGATACATCACAGTCGAACAAAGTTTCATTCCTAATAATTATTTATAAGCCAGTGTGGCTTTGTTACTTTCCATTTCGTTAAAGACAACAGAGTGTCCCAGGGTTTGGCAAACCAGCGGCTTGTCTCACCAGCAGTGTTGTCAGTGGGCAAGAGCAGCAGATGATGCTTGGCTTTGAGAGGGGCAGTTGACTTCCCATGGTTATATGTCACTTCAGATATGATGGAGTGACTTGAGGGTTTTCCCCTCCAAATTGTTACCCCAAACACTAGATTGGAGCTGACTAATCCTATGAAAAGCTGAGACAGGGTTTCTCTTGGTAGAACCTTTGGAAAGCAAGACTGAGTATCATTTTATTTTCCTAAGTGGTCCTTTCTTGATATATAGCTGCCAGGAGATAAGCCCTGGATTAACTATTAATTGTGTGCTACTTATTTCTGCTGAACAGCTGCGTCACTTTTAGTATGAGACTGGCATTTTCCTTCTGAAGGTTTTGGGTTGGGGTGGGCACGTGATGGTGTGCCTACAGGCATTTAGACTCTGAGGGAGAGGTAGGAAACAGTCATCCCTGAGAAAGCCCCCTAATGTCAATCTGTCATTGACTAATCTTGATTTGATATATATATATTTTTTTTTTGCAATGGAGTTTCTGCTCCTGTTGCCCAGGCTGGAGTGCAGTAGAGCGATCTCGGCTCACTGCAACCTCTGCCTCCAGGTTCAAGCAATTCTTCTGCCTCAGCCTCCCGAGTAGCTGGGACTACAGGCACACACCACCATGCCTGGCTAATTTTGTGTATTTTTAGTAGAGAGGGGATTTCACCATGTTGGCCAGGCTGGTCTCAAACTCCTGACCTCAGGTGATCCACCCGCCTCAGCCTCCCAAAGTTGTGGGAATACAGGTGTGAGCCACCGCGCCTGGCTGATTTGGGAAAATTAAGACACCCCTACTATTTTTTTTAACCAGAGTTTCTCAAGGTAAATTTTGGAAATGTATGAAATACCTGTACAGTTTTTACTTGAATAATTTTTATAGACTTATGACATAGGATGACCCTAGTCATCAAGTTTATGGACATATGCTTTCGGTTCTACACTTTGCTTCCATACCCTGCCATCTGTGGGATGCACTGTATTCACTCTGTGTGTTGGTTTGCTAGGGCTGCCTTGACAAATTACTGCAAACTGATGGCTCAAACAACAGAAATGAACACTTTCACAGTTCAGGAGGCCAGAAGTCCTAAATCAAGGTGCTGACAGGAGGCCATACTCTCTCTCCGAGCTTCTAGTGGTTGCCAGCAATCCTTGGCATTTCTTGGCTTGCAGCTGTGTAACTCCAATCCCTGCCTCCATTATCACAAGGCTGTCTCCCCTCTGTGTGTGTGTCTTCACATGACATGACATTCTCCTCTGAGTGTGTCTGTCTCTGTGTGGTTCTGCTCTTTTTTTTTTATTTTTATTTTTTTGAGACGGAGTCTTGCTCTGTCGCCCAGGCTGGAGTGCAGTGGCGTGATCTCCACTCACTGCAAGCTCCGCTTTTTTTTTTTTTTGAGACGGAGTTTCACTGTTGTTGCCCAGGCTGGGGTACAATGGCACTATCTTGGCTCACTCCTAACTCTGCCTTCTGGCATGTGAATTTTGTGGAATACAGTTCAACCCCTTAACACTCTGATTTTCCAGCTCTTTGAACAGATTCTCTAGTTATCTTTTAGGGTGTTTTAAATACATCCCCTCCAAAAAGAGACAATGGTGTAAATATACTGGCTTTGGGGTTGTCCCCTGCAGAGTTATAGCTCCCCTGTGTCAGGCACAGCACAGGGCTCTCTGAACCTTACATTCAAGCCATGACTTGTCTAGTCCTGAGGCACTGCCTGCACATCTGGTTACCCAACTTCTGGAAGGATCCAATAGACCTGGGGAAGGTCCAGGAAGACAGTGGCACAGAAGGCCTGTTTTCCACGGGCGGGCTGATGAGAGGTCTGTGTCACATGCAGAGGGAATTGTGGCAAAGGTGAGTGTGGGTCTGCTCCTGCAAGCCTCGCAATTTCAGCTGAGTCACAACAGCAAAAGTCCAAGAGAGAGACCAGAAGAAGCCGTAAAGCTTGGGGTGGCTCAGGCTGATATTACAAATAAGTTCCAGAGAGTGAAGTCCAGCCTGTGAGAGACCCATAGCACTGCCCTTTGGAGGATCAGCATGGAGATCGTTAGGTCTCCCTCCAAACCAGCCTGCATGGTACTCACTGCCCTGTCAACATATAGTGAAGTGGAACATGGTTGTTTTTTGTGGTTTTTTTTTTTTTTGTGAGACAGAGTCTTGCTCTGTCGCTCAGGCTGGAGTGCAGTGGCACGATCTCAGCTCACTACTACCTCCACCTCCCAGGTTCAAGCAATTCTCTGCCTCAGCCTCCTGAGTAGCTGGGATTACAGGCGCCCGCCACCAGGCCTGACTAATTTTTGTATTTTTAGTAGAGATGGGGTTTCACCATCTTGGCCAGGCTGGTCTTATGAGCCACCCATCTCAGCCTCCCAAAGTGCTGGGATTACAGGTGTGAGCCACTGCACCCAGCTGGAACGTAGTTTTAACATTGGGAAGAAATCTTTTGATTGGAAAACTTTGAGGGACATGAGGGATTTTTTTTTTTTTTTTTTGGTCCTCTTTCTGTCACTTCATATTTCCAAATCACTTTTGATGAGCATGTATTTTCCTGTAACTTCCAAAAACTTAGTAAGAGAAAGATCTGGAGTAGCTCTCCCAGCTGATGTGCTGTTTTCTCACCAGTGAGATCTCAGATAGCACATTTTTAGACTAACTCAGTTTACCAAATATTCCTGGCATTTGGGGAATACAAGAGTGTCCCAGAACAAGTCTCTACCTTGACGGAATCTAGAATCTTGAAAGGCGAACAAAGCAACAGATGTGAGCAATTCAAAAGTAGAACAGGACAGTACCCCTCAAGTCCAAAGCATATAAAGTGAAGGCTGGGAGCCTGAGAAGTGCAGTGTGAGTCAGGGTGAAAGTTAAGCTTCTGTCTGGCACTGACACTTGAGTTCCAATGGAAAGGGTCTGACTTTTTTTTTTTTTTTTGAGATGGAGTCTCGCTCTGTTGCCCAGGCTGGAGTGCAGTGGCGCGATCTCAGCTCACTGCAAGCTCCGCCTCCCAGGTTCACGCCATTCTCCTGCCTCAGCCTCCCGAGTAGCTGGGACTACAGGTGCCCGCCACCTCGCCCGGCTAGTTTTTTGTACTTTTTTTTAGTAGAGGCAGGGTTTCACCGTGTTAGCCAGGATGGTCTTGATCTCCTGACCTCGTGATCCACCCGTCTCGGCCTCCCAAAGTGCTGGGATTACAGGCTTGAGCCACTGCGCCCGGCCGGGTCTGACCTTAGTGGAGGAAAAATGTCTTACCAATCCCTCTTTTGCTCTAAGTCTTGCCCTTCCCTACTGGTGTGGGTATCAGGAGCGGATGGGCAGTGGTATAACTTTTGTAGGCAGTCCTAGGGGCTGCTGCAGCTGGCCTAGTTTATTACCCTAACTCTGCTGGGACCTGCGGTCAGCACTGTTCATGGTCACCACCCCTTTATAGCTAGGCCCTGATGTCACCCAGCCACAGAGCCTGGGGGTTAGACCATCCCTGTTGTCCCCTATGCTGGGTGGGCAGAAGGCCTCCTCCACCATGAAGCACCTTGCATCAAGAAGACACTGGGCACAACTCCCTATGAGGGTTCCCACCCTCAGCCCCATCTCACCTATGAGCCATATTTGAGGTTCTGTCCCTTTCTCATTTATTGGTCTTCAGTCCCTGGACACCTTCTCTCCAGCCTGACTCATCCCGAAGTTCTCACAAGCAACCAGCATTGTCCCAGACCAGGTAGGGTCTCCCAGCCACAGCTGCAGTCATTGACAGGCTGACTCACTCCAGAGCTGCCTTTCTGTCTTCCTTAAAGCCCATTCTCACCAGTTAGATCTTGGGTGTCCATCTTTTTGCATTAGTCTTTAAATTGTCACCAGCAGCTTGAGGCCTCCACACGAGCCTGGTTATACTCAGCATCACTGCATCCACCTGGGATGTTTTCAAACACTTTTGCAGCTCATTAGCTCCCAGGACCCACTGGAAGCCCTGTGTGATCCTGGGTATAATGTCCCCAACTGGACCATCAGAGCCTTGCACATGGGGCCAGCGTGGTGCCCTTTTCCTTTCCAACTCTCTTGGACTGGATACATGCACATTGCCCCAAGCTCAACTCTGGAGGGTGATTTCTGTTTCCTGGGGGGATACCTGTATGTGTGGACTCCACCTGCACTCCTCCTGATGTCAGTGTCCTGGAGATGGCTCCCAATTCTGCCCCCCAGCAGGGATCTTCACTGCCCTCTCCTAGGCTGGGACCCATGCCAGCCAATGTGACTTCCTGGCAGACTCTGACATACTGGCATATTGCCAACCCAGGGCCTAGCTTACATACTAGTAGTCTGACAAACTCAGAGGGCTACCTCCATACAAACCCATGAACCCAGAACAATTTCAAGTAAACACAGCCCCTTTCTGTTATGGGGTAGGGGAAAAATTAGCATAGAACTGGAGTCTTATAGACCTGGATAGAGATTCCCAGCCCTACAACTTACTAGGTCTGCGACTTAAGCAAGACACAGGCGCCCTCTGAGCTCCAGTTTTTTCATTTGTGAAGTGGGAGAAAGGCATACCTACCTTGTAAGGTTTTCATGAGAATTAAATGAGCTGCTGTATATAGTGTTTGGCATCCTGCTTGATCCATGGTAGCCCCCACAAATATTAGTTCTTTTCCTCAGACTATACTCTATGTTGTCATCATGGGGATATAGAATTTCTTCTCTTGGGCTGGGCACGGTGGCTTACGCCTGTAATCCCAGCACTTCGGGAGGCCGAGGCAGGTGGATTGCTTGAGGTCAGGAGCTCGAGACCAGCCTGGCCAACATGGTGAAACCCTGTCTCTACTAAATTACAAAAAAAAAAAAAAATAGCTGGATGTGGTGGTGGGTGCCTGTAATCCCAGCTACTAGGGAGGCTGAGGCAGGAGAATTGCTTGAACCTGGGAGGTGGAGGTTGCAGTGAGCCGAGATCACACCATTGCACTCCAGCCTGGGTGACAGAGTAAGACTCCATCTCAAAAAAAAAAAAAAAAGAAAACAAAAAAGAATTTCATCTCTTTTGTTTTTTGTATATTTCTCTGCATACTTTTCCATATCTTTTTTTTTTTTTTTTTTTTTGAGACAGCGTCTCACTCTGTCATCCAGACTGGGGTACAGTGGTACAATCTTGGCTCACTGCAACCTCGGACTCCCAGGTTCAAGCGATTCTCCTGCCTCAGCCTCCTGAGTAGCTGGGATTACCGGCGCACACCACCACACCCGGCTAATTTTGTATTTTTAGTAGAGATGAGGTTTCACCATGTTGGTCATGCTGATCTCAAACTCCTGATCTTGTGGTCCTCCTGCCTTGGCCTCCCAAAGTGCCGGGATTACAGGCATGAGCCACCGTGCCTGGCCCATATCTATCTTTTTAAATGGTGGCATTCCATTAAAAAAATATACCTTGAAAATTTACTGAATCATCTCCCTATTGAGAGAAATATTTAGTAGTTTTCAGTTTCTAGTTGAGCACAGGTTGCTTTCTTGTTCTGCAGAGTTGGTTCTGCAGGATAAATTCTCTAGCGTGGCATTACTGGGTTATAGGGTAGGCACATCTCAGTGGTTCTTGTTCAACATGGCCAGATTCCCTATGGAACACTGAGCTCACTCATGTGTCTCCAGCAGTCCACCAGTAGGCCTTGTTCCTTTTTGGCATTGCTGATTTTTGATTGAATACTTTGTGGGGTTTTTTTTAAGCTTTTTGGCTAGAGGCATGTTAGGTTAAAGGTGACAAGCCATTGAGGTTTTCTTGTTTTATTTGTCTTGCTAGATTAATAGGTGTCTAGTGCTATCTCAGGGCAGTTTTTCTTATAATTTTTTTTTTAACTAATCTTTTTTTTTTTTTTGGTAGAGACAGAGGCTCACTATGTTGCCCAGGCTGGTCCCAAACACCTGGCCTCAAAAAATCCTCCTGCCTCAGCCTCCCAAAGCATAGGGATTATAGGCATGAGCTACTGCGCCTGGCATCAGGGCAGTTTTAATTTGCTTTTTCTTTAATTATTAGTGAGTACAATCTTCTCTGATGTGTTTGTTAGTTTACTATTTTCTTTAGATGTGAATCCTCTCTGTGGTATATTGACTTGTGAACTTGCATTGACTCTATACATTTTGGATAGCATGAACTGGTCAGCTTCATAGTGTGTATTTTCTCTATTCCATTAAATTTAATTAATTTCATTTGATTTTATTCTGTGTTCTTCAGGAATCTTAGTTTTTACATAGTCCAACCCATGTACTCTGCTTCTGTCGTTAAGAATTCATAATGGGAGAAATAGGCTGTTGCCTTTTCTCTGCAATGCATGGGGCAAGGCTTTTTCTTTCTTTCTTTCTTTCTTTGTTTTAGACAGAGTCTTACTCTGTTGCCCAGGCTGGAGTGCAGTGGCACAATCACAGCTCACTGCAACCTCTCTCTCCCAGGTTCAAGAGATTCTTCTGCCTCAACCTTCCCGAGTAGCTGGGATTACAGGCACATGCCAACGTGCCCCTGGCTAATTTTTATATTTTGTATTTAGTAGAGATGGAGTTTCGCCATGTTGGCCAGGCTGGTCTCGGACTCCTGACCTCAAGTGATCTGCCCGCCTTGGCCTCCCAAAGTGCTGGGATTACAGGACTGAGCCACCGCACCTGGCCAGGGCTTTTTCTTAAGAGAGCGATTGAAATCTGCTCATGTCCCCCGCCACATGGGTCTCACGCAGGTCTGTTCTCTGTTCCAGGTCTGCCATGTGAATCTGGAGGGGCAGCCGTTCTACTCCAAGAAGGACAGACCCCTGTGCAAGAAGCACGCACACACCATCAACTTGTAGGCGGCTGAGGCCGCCTGTGCTGATGAGGCCCAGAGCTGCTCCTGCTGCTGGCAACAAAGGATTCGGGAGGCTGATGTTTCTTCTGAGGGGAACAGGGAGAGAGAGGAAGCAACTGAGCCCTTTGGAAGTATAATTTTAGGTTTTTTCTTCTGTACACAAATCGTATATTTGCATAGTTCAGACTAGGAGCCAAATGAAGACTCAAAACCAAGCTAGTTATTAATCTAAGACTGGAATTGTGCTTCAGACATTTAGAGCAGAATTCCAAGAACTCAAAAGTGAAAAGCAACAAGCAGCTTTCCCAAAGCGATACACTTCCTGCGGTCACCAGAGGAGGACAGAGCTCAGAGCAGCTGTGGAGAATCTGAAGCATTCTGTGGAGTTCTTAAGCGCTCCCCTGGCAAACAAATTGAAGTGCCAAACAGCACTCGCTGCAGGGTATTTTTAGAGTCATAGCTGAGAGCTTGTTAGCTAAGACCCATTGGGCTTTCCTCACCAAAAAAGGAAGTGTTATTCCATTACTAGCGTCATGGAGCTACCTCTGCGCATCAGACTTCAGACCTTGAACAAACTTGAAACATTCTAATGGGAGCCCGGACGTCCAAAGAGATGTCTTCTGGGAGCCACTGGGCAATTGCCAGGGCTCCAGGAAGGGCTCTGGCTCAGGTTGCAGACAGCTGAGAAAAGATGGCCCTGTCAGCCACCCTCTCGCAGTCTGAAACATCCAATGTCCCCAGAAGGCTTAGCTCCTTTTTGAATTGTGATGGGAAAGTAGAATTGGGTTTTTCCAGTTTTGCTCTGTGGTGTGTGAGAGATTTTTTAAAGGCTCTGGGTTGTCTTTGGCCTTTGTTTAGCTTTAAGGGTTCGTTAGTATGAGTGTCCAGTCGTGTGCATGAATTTCACCCCAACCTGTGACTGCTCACTTACGATGTCTCCCCCAGTACCCTCCATCTCAAATAGGCTTGGTGGCCTGTGGAAAAGAAGAGAGACAGAGAGACAGTGTCTGAAACAGGATGGCAGAATAGGCTCACATGCCCAAACTCTGGGTGGGGAAGAGAAAACTTACTTTCTGCCACCCTCAGTAAGAACACACGAGGAGGCAGGACCTCCCACCTTCAGGTCTGCACCATCCATTTCAAATGTTCCTTAAAATGCAGCACACTGAGTTTGTACAACTGTGTTAGCTGCTGGAAGGAACAGATGCACTGATATATATGCATTTGCTGTTTTGGCCAATATTTTGAAAATGTATGAGCTGAGTTGATCTAGCTATTATTTAAGTATTTATTGAAGTAGAGGGGCCTTCAAACTACTTTATGATACTAGTGATAGTTTGAGTTAGGTAAGCATCTTAAAGCTGTTTGGTGATAAATAAGGCAGTTTAGATTCTGTGGTTGGAAATAGTGTAGTCACTTTCGTCTTTAGGAAGCCCTGATAATATGCTCATCGAAAACATGGCATTGATGCAGGCAGTTTGCATGAGTGTTTCTCACTTGAGCACGCTATTTAGGCTGTCTTCCAACTCACTCTATTCTGCTTTTACTCCTGTTTTGGATTTTTCTCTTTGCACGTTTGAAATATTTTATGGGAATGTATTAGAACTCTTTTCTTCTAAGGACTGAGACTTCCAGGGGACTGCCATCTTACCTGAGTGTCTCCTCTCCATTAGGGAGAAGGAAGCAGCTAGCTGTGTCCCTAGCTGCAGGAAGCCCCTATTTTTTTCCAAGTAGGAAGCCACCAATCTCCCCCAGGGAGCACCAGGGAGGGACATGGATGTGCTCCTGCCACAGGGCCCTTCCTACCTTTGGATCTGCGAGAAGGTGAATACACAGCAGCAGGCAGAGTAAAATCTGCTGGGACTGCCTGGAGATTTGTCAGGAGTTGCAGACAAATACCTTGGAGCATTCTATTATTTTTGGAAAGTTCAAATAGGCCAGGACAAGGAGGTTGCTGACTGTACTGACAGGCCCTAAGTCGTTTTCTCCGAAAACTATCTATTCAATTGTCAGGGACTGGTCTTGAGGAAAGAAAGAAAGAAAAAAAACGTTCCCTAGAATTCAGTTTCCAAAATCTCTTTTTAAAGGTTTTACACACACACGCACACACACACATACGATCATTAAAAAGCATATGATCATTAAGAAGAAAAGTGAAATATCTTAAAGGATAGTTTTACCACAGTCCTTTATTGAATCAATTTTTCTACATTTCAGAGCAAGTATAGATTCTGAGGGACTCTTATTTGCCAAAAAAAAAAAAAAAAAAAAACAAAACTAGCAAAAAATTTAAAAAAAAAAGAAAAAAAAAACCCAACACTTAAAATGTAGCAGGAAAAGAAGGTAGTTTTGAGTGTGGTTCACTCAGTGTCTGTGAGTCTGGTGTAGTGTCAGGAATAAGGCTGTGTCTAGCTCAAGTTTACATTGTGGATGTCCTACAACACCAAACAAAATTTTTCATAATCCATGGTGGGGAGCACACTTTGGAGCTACAGTTCTTGTCTCCTCATTGTTGACATTAATTTAACATTTATAGGCCAGGTGCCGTGGCTCACGCCTGTTATCCCAGCACTTTGGGAGGCTGAGGCAGGTGGATCACCTGAGGTCAGGTGTTTGAAACCAGCCTGGCCAATATGGTGAAACCCTATCTCTACTAAAGATACACAAAATTAGCCGGGTGTGGTGGCGGGTGCCTGTAGTCCCAGCTACTTGGGAGGCTGAGGCAGGAGAATCTCCTGAATCCTGGAGGTGGAGGTTGCAGTGAGCCGAGATCATGCCATTGCACTCCAGCCTGGGCAACAAGAGTGAAACTCCGTCTCAAAAAAAAAAAAAAAAAAAAGATAAACACAACTTTTTGCAATGGAGTGACATATCTGCAGCTTATATCTGCAGTGTTTGTGTTAGGAACCTAGCTTTTATAATGTTAACTTTTTAACTCAGTATTCTGGCTTTGGGACTTTTTGTTTTGTTTTGGGTAAGATTTCAGAAGTGGAATGTAGCCTGTTAAAAGTGTGCACAAAAATATTTTGCATGTTTTTTTTTCTCCTGTGTGAATTCTACTTTTTAGCAAAAATAAAAGCCCCCCAAAGGATGTGCAAATACAGATTTTTCTGTGTAAAGTTTTTCACGTCACATCAGAAGTAGCTTACTTCTATATGGGCACAAATAGAAGTTGGAGACAAAACAAAACATTCTGTGGGAAGAAACACAACTTACTTGCCCTGATGCTCAATAGCAGTGTAATCACCGTGTTTAAGCCGACAAGGATATGTGAATAACATGAATGTTCTGCATACAAAGGGAATTACCAGGCAAATAATAAACTGAAGACCTCGTCTCACATTATATTTTCATAAAGGTTTGTTTGCTTAGCTACTTGGTGGTCAAATATTTCCAATTAATTTATTTCTATTCTACTCTAAATGGCTTCATTTCTAGAAAAGTTGCCATATTTCCTCTTACATCATTTGTTTTCAAATAAGTTCAGAGTAAAATCCTCTCATAGAATTTTTTTTTCTTTTTAATAATGAAGACCCTTCTGAGGGTACTATGTTTAACAAAATCAAACTCATTCTTTTTCAAGGTATTCTGTTTCTAGGAATTACTGAAAAGTAAAGGGAAGTTGTACATACCGTATTTGATTTTTAGCACCTGAATCAGACTTTGAAAGAGCTGTGCAATTACAAACAGAAATCACATCTCATCATTTTAGTACTTCTTAAAGCTATAACAATTTTAAAAATAGATGATGGAGAAGAAAAGGCTGCTAGACTCATAGAATTTAAAGGAATCTAGGAGATCACCTAGGCATTTTTCCAGATGCAGGAACTGAGGCCCAGAAAGGGGAAGTGGCTTTCTCAGCCTACACAACCAGCGAGGGAGTCAGCCAGGTGCCATGGAATAAACATGGACTTTGGCATGATAAGACTAGGGTTTAGATGGAGGCTAACTTAATACTACTTGAGTGGTATTGGGAGAGTCTCTCTAAGCTTGTTTATCTATCTAAAAATGAAGGTAATGGCATCTGCTTCACAGGGATATTTTGAGAAGCAAATGTAGTAACTTTTGGAAGAAAATTGTAATACAAATGTCAGTTGTTATTATCACCAAGAGTGGGGACCCAAAGCCCTCATTCCTGCTCCCTTTTCTTAACTCTTTCCCCTTACCCATACAGGAAAAATCCACTGGAAAAACCAGCAGCAAGAATAAATAATATACAAATAGTGGCTAGGCACAGTGGCTCATGCCTGTAATCTCAGCACTTTAGGAGACCAAGGTGGGTGGATCACCTGTGGTCAGGAGTTCGAGACCAGCCTGGCCAACATGGTGAAACCCAGTCTTTACTAAAAATACAAAAAGAATAGCTGGGCATGGTGGCAGGCACCTGTAATCCCAGCTACTTGGGAGGCTGAGGCAGAATTGCTTGAACACAGGAGGCAGAGGCTGCTGTGAGCTGAGATCACACCACTACACTCCAGCCTGAGTGACAGAGCAAGCCTTTGTCTCAAAAAAAAAAAAAAAAAAAAAAAAAAAAAAAAAAAATTACTAACAGCCCAGAAATATGAAGCAAAAATCAGAATTTGGTATAATTAACTTGTATGTAATTTCTGCCCTCCTAAGGATTTGTGGACAGAATAAATATTGTTTGTTTATTTGCTCATTCATTCATTCTTTCAACAAATATTTATTGAGCATCTACTAGTGACACGAACAGGCACTGCTTTGGACACTGACAACATGACAGTGAGTACAGCAGACAAAAACTTCGGCTGTCATGGAGTTTACTTTTTTCTTTTGACTTTTTTTTTTTTTTTTTTTTTTTTGTGAGACAAAGTCTCACTGTCTTCCAGGCTGGAGTGCAGTGGTGCAATCTTGGCTCACTGCAACCTCCACCTCCCACATTCAAGCAATTTTTCTGCCTCAACTTCCTGAGTAGCTGGGACTACAGGTGCCTGCCACCACACCAGCTAATTTTTTTATTTTTAGCAGAGACAGGTTTCACCATGTTGGCCACGCTGGTCTCGACTCCTGACCAGAGTGCTGGGATTACAGGAGTGAGCCACTGCACCCGGCCGATATTCTTTTTTTTAGAAAAAAGTTATTTATTTTTAATTATTTTATTAAATTTTTTTTTTTTTTTTTTTTTTTTTTGAGACGGAGTCTTGCTCTGTCGCCCAGGCTGGAGTGCAGTGGCGCGATCTCGGCTCACTGCAAGCTCCGCCTCCCGGGTTCACGCCATTCTCCTGCCTCAGCCTCCCGAGTAGCTGGGACTACAGGCGCCCACAACCGCGCCCGGCTAATTTTCTGTATTTTTAGTAGAGACGGGGTTTCACCGTGGTCTCGATCTCCTGACCTTGTGATCCGCCCGCCTCGGCCTCCCAAAGTGCTGGGATTACAGGCGTGAGCCACCGCGCCCGGCCAAAAATTTTTTTTTGAAACAGAGTCTTACTCTGTCACCCAGGCTAGAGTGCAGTGGTGCAATCTCAGCTCACTGCAACTTCCGCCTTCCGGGTTCAAGTGATTCTCGTGCCTCAGCCTCCTGAGTATTTGGAATTACAGGTGTGCATCACCATGCCTGGCTAATTTTTGTATTTTTAGTAAAGACAGGATTTCGCCATGTTGGCCAGGCTGGTCTCAAACTCCTGACCTCAAATGATCTGCCCACCTCGGCCTCCCAAAGTGCCGGGATTATAGGCATGAGCCACTGTGCCTGGCCTACTTTCTTGTAAAAACAATTTATTTTATAACTATGAACTTCACTATCTGATTCTAGTTAAGCCTCTATTAACACACATATGAAGGGTTATCTGAGAATAAAGATCATGGGTTAATCTATCTACTGAGCTTGTGGAATAAATCCTGCCATTAACTTTGTCAAGGCAATCAGCAACTTTCTGAGCCATCAGACAGAATGTCTTCAGTTCAGTGCTGTCCTCTGAGCCTCAGGCTCATGTGTCCAGATTTTGCCTCACTGCCTCACGTGGATGTCCCACAGCCACCCAAGCCCACCTGCTTCACAGGTTGGATGAACGGCCATCTGTGTGTGCTTCTATCTTTTCTTCTGATACAGACCCTGCCCCTTTAGGTGCAGTGACTGGTTCAACAAGTGGGTTTGTGAACCAAGCCAGAGCAATCAGAATTCTTCTTCCCTGAGACTGTTAAAACCAGATCTTGGAGAGAGACTCTCTTCTCTTACTTGTGGTTGAGCTGGAAGAATGAGTCCAACAGGCCCTCTGTTCCCTCTCGTGTGAAGAAAGTCTGTTTACTCTAGGACAGAATGAAGCCAACTGGCACTGGGAAGCAAAGAATTGAAATGAGAGAGATGGCGTGTTCTGCCAGTGTGATGGCTCCTGGATCTTGTCATTCCCAAGGCTCCACACTTACCTTTTCCTTGGTTTGCTCGATTTCCCCTTTATTCTTTTTTTTTTTTTTCATTTTTGAGACAGAGTCTCACTCTGTCGCCCAGGCTGGAGTACAGTGGCGCCATCTCGGCTCAGTGCAACCTCCTCCACCTCCTGGGTTCAAGCAATACTCCTGCCTCAGCCTCCCAAGTAGCTGGGATTACAGCCATGCACCACCACACCTAGCTTATTTTTGTATTTTTAGTAGGGACGGGGTTTCACCATGTTGGCCAGGCTAATCTCGAACTCCTGACCTCAAGTGATCCACCCACCTCAGCTTCCCAAAGTGCTGGGATTACAGGCATGAGCCACTGCACCTGGCCTTCCCTTTATTCTTGACCTTGTTTAAATTGGGTTTCTGTCACTTGCAACCAAAAGAATCTCAACTAATATAACGTCCAGTGCCGAATTCATGATGTGACATTCTGTTATCCATGCTATAGCTTCAAGAAGTATCAAAACAATAAGATGTGGCTTCTATTTGTAATTGCACAGCTCTTTCAAGGTCTGATTCAGGTGCTAAAAATCAAACATGTTATGGAAAACTTCCTTTTACTTTTCAGTAATTCCTAGAAGCAGATTACCTCGAAAAAGAATGAGTTTGATTTTGTTAAACATAGTACCCTCAGAAGGGTCTTCATTATTAAAAAGAAAAAAAAATGCTATGAGAGGATTTTACCCTGAACTTATTTGAAAACAAATGATATAAAAGGAAATATAGCAACTTTCTAGAAATGAAGCCATTGAGAGTAGAACAGAAATAAACTGAAATATTTGACCACTAAGTAGCTAAGCAAACAAACCTTTATGAAAATGTAATGCGAGATGAGGTCTTCAGTTTATTATTTGCCTGGTAAATTCCCTTTGAATGCAAAACATTTATGTTATTCATATATCCTTGTCTGGTTAAACAAGGTGATTAAACTTCTATTGAGAAGGTCTTCAAATAATCTGCCATCCATGCCATCCTATCTGAGCATGCATGCTAAATAAATGCAGAATGCTTATAATTGGAACTATACTTTCAAGACAAATCCCGCATACTTTCTGACTGAATGCCTTCCATAGAGGAATTCCAGGGCTGCCACTGACTTAGTTCTCCATCCTCCTAGCCAACCTGCTTCTCCTCTTGTATTCTTTCTTTCAGTGAATTGTAGGCACCACCCAATCATTGAAACTAAATATCTGGGAGCATCCTAATGTCTTCTCCCATATTGCTCTGACAACCAATAATTACCACAGGCTGCCCATGTACTTCCTGAACCTGTCTTGACTCTGTTTTCTCCTCTCATCCTCAGGACTCCCGCCTTTAAAAAAACATCTCTCTTCTGCATCATCTCAGCAGCTTCCTAACTGATCTCCCAACTGATCTCCTTGTCTCCATGTTGCTCCCTATCCACCCCGATTCCGTTCCCATTCAGGATCTTTCCAAAAATAAATCTCTCCAAAAAATAAGTAAATGGTCCTGCACAACTTATAAATGTCTTCTCATTATCCCTCAACAGGGCCCAAACTAACCTGCATTTACAAGTCCTGTATGCCAGGCCGCTGTGTCTCTCCAACCTCACTTCTCAACCACAAGTGCTACCTTCTCGTGATGCACCATCGTCCTGGCCACAGCGGGCCAGTGTTCCCTCCTCGGTATTTCTAAAACACTCCTGTATTTTCACATTATTTAAAAATTGTCTGTTTACAAAGAAATAATCATTCAGGCTGGGTGCGGTGGCTCACGCCTGTAACCCCAGCACTTTGTGAGGCTGAGGAGGGCAGATCACCTGAGGTCGGGAGTTCAAGATTAGCCTGGCCAACATGGTGAAACCCCGTCTCTACTAAAAATACTAAATTAGCCAGGCGTGGTGGTGCATGCCTGTAATCCCAGCTACTTGGGAGGTTGAGGCAGGAGAATCGCTTGAACCCGGGAGCCAAGATCATGCCACTGCACTCCAGCCTGGGCAACACAAGCAAAACTCCATCTCAAAAAAAAAAAAAGAAACAGAATTGAAATAACCAAAGAATGCCATAATTGTTATTGCTTAGCTGAGAACAGGGTGCTATTTTTCACAAACAAATTCTATTCAAAACCCAAAATATTTTATTAAGTAAATTCTTACAGACTACCTTTCCATTTGCAAATCAGTTATTCCCTTTATCTAACTTTGGTTCAAAGTCTAGTTCTTGCCTTTTTCCTTCTGCTTGTTTAAATTGGGTTTTCACTTGCAAACAAAAGAATCTCAACTAATACAATGTCCAATGCTGAATTCAGGATGGGTATTATCCTGAATTCAGGATATCCTGAAAACAATTTCAAATAGAAGCACTAGGAATGTTGGAGGATCCCAGCATTTGTGGAAGAAGAATCACTGCAAGGCATCCTAGGCCAATGTGTGCCTAGGGTAGAAGGAACGTAAGTGGCGCTGGCAACTCTGTCTTGCATGTGGTCACCTCCACATCCCTGCGGAGCCCCTCTCGTCCTACTTGTGACTTTCTGGCGAGCTGCAGGAGAGGGAGGCATTGTAGAAAAGTAGATACAGATTGGAGAAGGGCCTGACTCAGCCTGGAATCCAGTGTTTTGTGGGGGCCATATTTGAGAAAAAGAATATATTTGGCAGGCTGAGGTGGGCGGATCACCTGAGGTCAGGGGCCCAAGACCAGCCTGACCAATATGGTGAAACCACGTCTTTATGAAAAATATAAAAATTAGTTAAGTATAGTGGTGTGCGCCTGTAATCCCAGCTACTCGGGAGGCTGAGATGGGAGAATTGCTTGAACCCGGGAGGTGGAGGTTGCAGTGAGCCAAAAAAAAAAAAAAAAAAAAAAAAGAAAAGAAAAAAGAAAAGAAAAAAAGAATATAAAATTAGCTGGGCATGGCGGCATGCACCTGTAGTCCCAGCTATTCTGCAGGCTAAGGTGGGAGGATCGCTTGAGCCTGGGAGATGGAAGCTGCAGTGAGCTGTGATCACACCACTGCACTCTAGCCTGGGTGACACAGCGAGACCTTGTTAAAAAAAAAAAAAGCTGGCAGGCCACGGTGGCTCACGCCTGTAATCCCAGCACTTTGGGAGGCCAAGGTGGGTGGATCACGAGGTCAGGAGTTTGAGACCAGCCTGATCAACATGGTGAAACCCCGTCTCTACTAAAAATACAAAAATTAGCCAGGCGTGGTAGCAAGTGTCTGTAATCACAGCTACAAGGGAGGCTGAGGCAGGAGAATCACTTGAACCCGGGAGGCGGAGGTAGCAGTGAGCCGAGGTCACACCACTGCACTTCAGCCTAAGCGACAGAGTGAGACTCTGTCTCAAAAAAAAGAAAAAGAAAAAAAGAAAAAAAGGGGTTACAGTAACTGCAAACACCAAATTGAGTATTCATTTAGAGTGATGACAAAATCACAACAAATGAGTGGAGTCCCAGAACTCTAGGTCACTTTCTTGTAAGACCTACTTAGGCAAGTTATCAGAAAAGCTTACATAACAATGTTCCCAGGGCCGGGCATGGTGGCTCACATCTGTAATCCCAGCACTTTGGGAGGCTAAGGCAGGTGGATCATCTGAGGTGCAGAGTTCAAGACCATCCTTGCCAACACGGTGAAACTCCGTCTCTACTAAGAATACAAAAATTAGCCGGGATGGCGGTGCATGCCTGTAATCCCAGCTACCTGGGAGGCTGAGGCAGGAGAATCGCTTGCACCCGGGAGGCAGAGGTTGCAGTAAGGCGAGATTGCACCATTGCACTTCAGCATGGGCAACAAGAGTGAAACTCCGTCTCAAAAAAAAAAAAAAAAAAAGTTCCCTGATTGCAAACTAGCTTTCCCTCTCAACCTAGAATATTGCAGCAACTCTTAGCACTCATGGGGGTCTTTGGAAGTGAGGGAGGGGCCTTGAGGTTTAAGCTGCATTAGTTTCCTGGTAAAGCTACTCTAGACTCAGGCAAATAGAATAAAGGACACAGCCATTTTGGGATCCTGATTCCCTGGTTCATGCTCTATGTTAGGAATTGGCAACATTTGTCCAGGACTGTTCCTGGAACCAGGGCCAAGACATGTCCTGGAATTGGGAGGGGAAATCAGATTACTGAGTGAGGTAAGGCTGGAAATGGCTCTGCTCCCTCCTCCTAAGAAGCGGTTACCTCTCTCCAGCTTCTAGTTGAATTATCCCTATCTTGTAAGCCCAGGTTTAATGGGAAGGTAACCCAAACAGTAAACAAGCTGTTGAATGGTACGGTAATATTAGGTTGGGAGTTTAAGAGGACAGATAGGGTGTTGCAGAAGCCCGAGGCAGTGGCTCAGACCTGAGCCATAGATACGAGGTCCTTTTTTAGTTGCTTGGAATGATTAAAATGACCAAGGTAATGTCATAGTTTGTAGGTTAATAACGAGAATGTGACTTTAGAGAAAAGGAAACAAGTTTTGTTATTGTGTGTGTGTGTGTGTGTGTGTGTGTGTGTACCTTCTATGCTTATGCACAGTGCTTGGCACTTTATGTATCTTTTCTCATTGAATCGTCACAACTCTACCAGGTAGGGAAGCCAAGGTTTAGACAGATAAAAATACAACTCCCCAAAATACCTCTCTCCACTAGGCACTTGATGTGAAGTCCTTTCCTTGATGGAAATACTATATTCATCAGAAGCAGGGAGGAAGACAGAGTTGAGTTTAGTTCCACATTCATTGAGCCTTTACTTTGAGCCAGGCCTCATGCTAAATAACTAAGCACTTTCTTGTGAATTCAGAGGCAAATGAGACACAATCCTTGCCTCACAGAACTCATAGTCTGGTTGAGGAGGTAATTAAGTTATGTATAATTTCACTCTCATAAGGCAATAAACGTTTCTTCAACTTTATATAAAGCAGACCTACAAGCAAAGGACAGTAAACACATGTCCCCTAGGAAGTTTCTGCAATTGTAAAATTTCTCTTACAATCTAATATTTTAGCTTTAAAAAATAATGCTCTGTTTTAAGTTATTATTATCCAAAAAAAAAAAAAAAAAGATGCCCTGGAGAAGATGCTCTATAACCTTTGTACTCCATATTCAGTGTTAGGTGCCTCAGTTTGCGAAGCAGGCGGCCAGGTAAGTGCTAAAGGACTGCTCAGCAGGCCACTAACCCAGCCTGGGAATGGGCAGCCAAGGTTTTCTAGAGAAGGAAATTCCAGAGCTAAGGCTGGAATGAAGAACTGGAGCCCAGCCCAAGCTGAAGCAGAACTCATATACTAATTACTGAACTGCACTGGGCTGTATTTGAAGTAAGGCTCACTTAGAGTTTTACAGTTTGTTTTCTCTCCCCTTCAACACAAACACTAATGGACCAATCACTTTCTAGAAGGAAAAGGAAAGTAACTAAAATTCACTGAGTGCTGACTCTATGCCAACCACTTTGCATATATCTCAGTTAATTCTGACATCTGTCCCATGAGATTGGTATTATTTATTCCCATTTTATAGATGAAGAAACTGGGATTCTGAGAGGCTGACAAACTTTGCCCAAGGTCAAAAACCGGCAAGTACAGCCAGGATTCTGATTGCAAAGTTTGTGTTCTTCTCACCACATCATGTGGCTAAGCCTGTTTCTCAAGAGTCTTTTTAGTGGATATGCAGAGGCAGTCAAGAAAATAGTGGGATTGGCTTCAAGTTTCAAGGAAGAAAAAACTCTTTGGCCATTTCTTTTGGTCAAAGAAAGTTCTGGAAAGGGGTTTCTGGGCTACTCCTCTGGCTGGCATTGCAGCGCCCTACCTCACCAACCCAGCTCTGCTGAATCTGGACTTGGGGAAGTGAGAGTTCACAGGACATCCTCTGGGAGTGTCCGCTGAGGTCTGCTTTATACAGTTTATACTTTGCTGTAAACAGCTCGCTGTTGCTAATTAAACCTGTACGATCATGTCTGAACTTTTAGGAAATGAGGACTTCTTTTTATGGTTCTCTTCTCAGTGGTAAAACCAGAGCCCTTGTCAGTCCACGAGCCTCCTTAACCTGTTGGGCCTTGACTCTGAGATTCCGGACTGTAGTCTAGAAATGCGTGGATCCTGGCACAATGCCCAGGGAATGCCTAAGTGAGAGGATTGCTCCAGGTCTGGAGCCATGTCTTCCAGAAGGATGTTCCCTGATTCTTCTTAGTAGGGTTCTAGGGTACCCCAAACACAGGTCTCTGATGCTATTCACGCTAGTTTAGGGAATACAGATCTCTCAACTAAAAAGTGCTGCCTGAAGTAATTTTTGAAGAAACAGTATTTCAAAATGACTACTCTCTCTCTTAGAGAAAGAGTTGGTTGAAACCACTTCAATTTGAAATTGGGGTAATAAAGAAATGAATGGGTTTAGCTCTCTTTAATGTTGTCTAATCAAGAAAGGAATATGTGCTTATTAAATAAAATCTGAAAAACACACATAGGCAGAAAGAAAAAAAAAAAGTGACCATAGTCCTACTACCGGGAGACAACCGCTACTTAGCATTTTGGCTAGTTTCTATCACTAAAAAATTGTGCTTTTTTTTTTCTTTTCGAGAGGGAGTCTCACTCTGTCACCCAGGCTGGAGTGCAGTGGTGCTGTCTTGGCTCACTGCAACCTCCGCCTCCTGGGTTCAAGCAATTCTCCTGCCTCAGTCTCCCGAGTAGCTGGATCACAGGTGCATGCCACCACACCCAGCTAATTTTTGCCTTTTTAGTAGGGAGGGGATTGCGCCATGTTGGCCAGAATGGTCTTGATCTCCTGACCTTGTGATCCACCTGCCTCGGCCTCCCAAAGTGCTGGGATTACAGGCGTGAGCCGCCGCGCCCAGACAAAAAATTTGTTTTTTTTTTTTTAAAGAATCGGCCGGATGCGGTGGCTCACGTCTGTAATCTCAGCACTTTGGGAGGTTGAGACAGGCGGATCACCTGCGATCAGGAGTTTGAGACCAGCCTGGCCAACATGGCGAAACTCCATCTCTACTAAAAATACAAAATTAGGCCGGGCGCGGTAGCTCAAGCCTGTAATCCCAGCACTTTGGGAGGCTGAGACGGGCGGATCACGAGGTCAGGAGATGGAGACCATCCTGGCTAACACAGTGAAACCCCGTCTCTACTAAAAAAACTAGCCGGGCGAGGTGGCAGGCGCCTGTAGTCCCAGCTACTAGGGAGGCTGAGGCAGGAGAATGGCATAAACCCGGGAGGCGGAGCTTGCAGTGAGCTGAGATCCGGCCACTGCACTCCAGCCTGGGTGACAGAGCGAGACTCTGCCTCAAAAAAAAAAATAAATAAATAAATAAATAAATAAAATAAAAATACAAAATTAGCTGGGTGTGGTGGTGTGTGCCTGTAATCCTTGCTACTTGGGAGGCTGAGGCAGGAGAATCGCTGAACCCGGGAGACGGAGGTTGCAGTGAGCCAAGATCGTGACATTGCACTCCAGCCTGGGTGACGGAGTGAGTCTCCATCTCAAAAAAACAAACAAAAAAATCGGTAGTAAGAACACTTAATATAAACGGAAACTTTATATCCATTGAATAGCAACCCCCATTTCTGGTACTCTGCATGTTTAGAGAAACTTCTCTAGTAGCAAACTACAGAAAAGATCCCTGAATGTGTGGTCTTTCTACCAGAGCCCTCAATTCAGCCAATGGTTTCAGAACCTGTTCTTTCTTTTTTTTTTTTTTCTCACTCCGTCATCCAGACTGGAGTGCAGTGGTGCCAACGTGGCTCACTGCAGCCTCGACCTCTCTGGCTCCAGCAATTCTCCCACCTCAGCCTCCTAAGTAGCTGGGATACAGGTGTGTGCCACCATGCCCAGCTAATTTTTGGTATTTTTTGTAGAGAAGGGGTCTCCCTATGTAGCCTGGGCTGGTCTCAAACTCCTGGGCTCAAGCAATCCGCCTGCCTTAGCTTCCCAAAATGCTGGGATTACAGGTGTGAGCTACCATGCCCAGCCCATTTTCTTTCTTTTTTAAGGTGGCATTTATTTGTTTTAATTTTTGTGGGTACATATATATATTATATATATCACAAAAAAACACAAAAAAAGTATAATATATATAAAATAATCACATCATGGAAGCTGGGATATCCATCCCCGCAGGCATTTATCCTTTGTGTTACAAACAATCCAATTCTACTCTTTTGGTTGTTTAGATGTTTCATTTTCTTTGTTCCTTTTTTTTGAGATAGTCTCGTTCTGTTGCCCAGGCTGGAGTGCAGTGGCGCAATCTCGGCTCACTGCAACCTCCGCCTCCTGGGTTCAAGAGATTCTCCTGCCTCAGCCTGTCAAGTAGCTGGGATTACAGGAATGCGTTGCCATGCCCAGCCAATTTTTATATTTTTAGTAGAGACAGGGTTTCACCATGTAGGCCAGGTTGGTCTCGAACTCCTGACCTCAAGTGATCTGTCCACCTTGGCCTCCCAAAGTGTTGGGATTACAGGCGTGAGCCACTGCACCCAGCTGAGATGCTGCATTTTCAATGCCAACCCTCAATCCCTGCCCATTGTATGCACTGAGACCATCAAGTGATTCTTTTATATATCCTTCATGTAGACCAGCACTGGCCAGTACATACAATAGCTGCTTGGTATGTGTGACTGTATAAATTCTAAATTAGTTAAATAAAACTAAAAATTCAGTTTCTCTGTCTAGCCATATCAAATGCTCAATAACCACATGAGATTAGGGGCTACCATGTTCGAACAGGGAAGATACAGGACATTTTCATTTTCACTGAAAGTTCTATTAGACAGTGCTGGTGTCGATTCTGACCTGCTCAGCTCAGGCCTTAAGAACAGTCTTGAGGCCAGGCATAGTGGCTCACGCTTGTAATCCCAGCATTTTGGGAGGCGGAGGTGGGAGGATCACTTAAACCCAGGAGTTCGAGATCAGACTGGGCAATACAGGGAGGCCCCGCTTCTACAAAAATACAAAAAATCAGCTGAATGTGGCAGTATGCACCTGTAGTTCCAGCTACCTGGCAGACTGAGGTGAGAGGATTGCTTGAGCCCAGGAGGTTGAGGCTGCAGTGAGCTGTGATCACACCACTGCACTGCAGCCTGGGTGAGAGCAAGACTGTCTTAAAAAAAAAAAAAAAAAAAAAAAAAGATAGCATTTTTTACCTCAAATAATGACAGAACCCAGAATATTTCTCAGCAATAAGAAAAGCCACCCCAAGAAGCAGCACAGAGATGGGTTCACAGTGTCTGAAAAGGAAGTCAGTCATTAGCCACCTTCTGACATCCTAGCAATTAGCTGGTCTCGGGAGAAGAGCAGGTATCTCCAGAGAGGTGCCAAATAAATAGGAGATAAGAGACTATAAAAATGAAAAGTCTTTTGCCCTTTCATCACAGGATAATCCAATGCATGTGAATTAATGGTGAAAGGCTCACTAATAGCCTTTGTGAGGAAATAGGAGCAGTGTAGCAGGATATCCTTTTTCCGCACTAAAGCACCCAATTCTTTCAATTTTATATACAGCGGAAGCAATTAATTGTACTAGAAAGAAATCCACAGCTGGCTTTTCCTGATGGCCTCATAAGCAACAACCACTATTGTTCAGTTTCCGGGACAGATGTAAAGTCATTCTACCACACTGCTGAGATTTTTCTGAATGTTTAGTTTGACTTCTCCAAAGATAATAACTTACGTGTTAACTTCTAAAATTTGGTTTGTCTTGTCATCACACATTTTCAGTATACACAACTGTCAAAAAGTTAATTTTTATTGTGCTATTGCACTCCAGCCTGGGCAACAAGAGTGAAACTCCCATCTGAAAAAAAAAAAAAAAAGAGTAAATTTTTGATTTGTAATATAATCCAGCACATGACTTGATGTTAGTGTTTTTTCCAAACGTTATGTGACTGAATCATAAGTTATTCACTTTTGTTTGCTTTACATGTTTACATGCAGTTGAACTGCACTGCCTCTGCTTTTGTGGTATCATCCACAGTGTGGCTATTCAGGAATCAGGCATAACAAGATTATACATCAAAAACTCAGAAATTTAACATTTCAAACGCTGGCCTGTATGGCATTGCTTCGCCTTCTAGATGCATTAAAATACGCCGTATTTCATTAATTCTCAGATGCACACTTTTTTTGACATTTGAAATTCTCTGGAATTGCGACATCTTAATGTGTCCGAGTTTAACTGGCAAGGTTTTTCTTCCTTAGTTGTACATAAAATAATGATGGATCTTTTTTTTTTTTTTTTTGAGACGGAGTCTTGGTCTGTGGCCCAGGCTGGCGTGCAGTGGCACAATCTCGGCTCACTGCAACCTCCACCTCCTGGGTTCACGCCATTCTCCTGCCTCAGCCTCCCGAGCAGCTGAGACTATAGGCGCTCGCCACTACGCCCGGCTAATTTTTTGTATTCTTTAGTAGAGACGGGGTTTCACTGTGTTAGCCAGGATGGTCTCGATGTCCTGACCTCGTGATCCACCCGCCTCGGCCTCCCAAAGTGCTGGGATTACAGGCGTGAGCCACCGCGCCCGGCCAATGATGGATCTTATAGTCAACAGTATCCATGCTGTTCTTTGGGTGGGAAAAAACCCAAAATGAAACAGTATCCTAGTTTTGATGACATATGGTATACATAGTTAAAATCTGTTGAGTATGATGTGTTATTGCAAGTATAACAATAGAACAACTCTTTATTTTTTCTGAGACATGGTCTCCCTCTGTTGCCCAGGCTTGAGTACAGTTGCGTGATCACAGCTCACTGCAACCTCTGCCTTCTGGGCTCAAGGGATCCTCCTGCCTCAGCCTCCTGAGTAGCTGGGATAACAGGCAAGTGCTACCATGTCTGGCTAATTTTTGTAATTTTTATAGAGATGGTGTTTTGCCATGTTGCCCTGGCTGGTCTGGAACTCCTGGACTCAAGTGATCTGCCTGCCTCAGCCTCCCAAAGTGCTAGGATTACAGGTGTGAGCCACTGCGCCTGGCCTAGAATAACTCTTTTCAGTAAAAAAATATTCACATCAATCAAATAAATAAAAACTTTACTTATTTATCTTATATGGGATTCTGACTTCATTCTGACAAATATACAACTTGTCACTTTCATTTTTCTCTATATTTTGTCAATCAACTAGTTCTTTTAAATAATACCTAATCTTTTTTTTTGGTGCTGAAACCCAGGGTCGAAAATATCTACTTTTCTGATTATAAAAGTAACATTGGGCCAGGTACGGTGGTTCACGCCTGTAATCGCAGCACTTTGAGAGGCCGAGGTGGGTGGATCACAAGTCAGGAGTTTGAGATCAGCCTGGCCAACATGGTGAAACCCCAACTCTACTAAAAAACAAAAATTAGCTGGGCGTACTGGCACATACCTGTAGTCCCAGCTATTCGGCAGGCTGAGGCAGAAGAATCACTTGAACCTGGGAGGCAAAGGTTTCAGTGAGCCAAGATTGCACCACTGCACTCCAGCCTGGGCGACAGAGCAAGATTCCGTCTCAAACAAAAAAAACAAACAAAAAAACAGTAACATTGCCATTGTGGGGGAGATAAAGCTTATGGAAGAAAATAATAACCATCCATTAGGCCACCACAGAATACTGCCAACATTTTCTCTTTATTTTGGGATAATCTTTTTTTTATAAACACACATATTTTATAATACAAAGTTAACAAATGCTTAAACATATCTTGTCAAATGTCCTGAAAAGTATATAATGTTACACAATAAAAAAGTGGGTTCTTTAAGCAAGCCAGGGATTAGCCCCCCCCCCACCATTGGAGTAGAACTTTCTGGTGTTTGGTAGGATCATGTGCAGATGTTGCAATGCATAATTCCATGGAGCACCATTCATATCAGGCAGGTTGTGAATGGCACCCCCTTAAAGTTGCGCAACCTAGCAACCCTGGTGCTCAGTACCGTGACCATAGCGACAGTGGTACCTATGTAGGGGAGATAGACAGCAGGGAGGATGCAACAGCACAGCAGATGCATCAAGGAGTTTGCAACTACCCGCCAACTTTGAAAACAATGGATTCGCAGAAGCAAGGATTCAACAACTGGTAAGCTCCAGTGGCCTGGGACTGCTTCTTTGATATCACATGTATTTTGGTATTCGCTAACCTGTCTCCCTCAGGCTGATAGGCCCCTATTTATGTTGAAGAACAAAGGTATGAAAACTTATTTGGGAGAAAGACATAGGAACAGCTAAGCTATGTGGAAAGTCAGTGATGTAGACTATTGAGAGAAAATCCTAAGGCATTGAGGATGGAGTAGTCGAAGATGACTTCTTGGAAGAGGTACTTCTCAGGCAGTATAGGGAGGAGAAGGGCATTAAATGGAGAATGAATATGGTCCATTCTTCAGAAAGTAGTGAGACCAGTCTAACAACAGAAATGTTGCCCTATAGCAGTGTTTTCAGATTTAATGGGACCGGTGTTTCACAATAGAAATCTAAACAACTGGGCAACATTAATTGAAAGAGGGAATGACCAATTAGGAGAGCTAGCAGCATTCAGGATCGGAGGAAGAGGGGCTTTAAGGTAGGTAGCAAACTAAATGGAAAATAATCTACATTTTAAAAAAACACTGACAAGTATTGGTTACTGGTTACATATATGACTATGTATCCTTTTGAAAAAATAAAGGAAGTTGTTTTAAAGTTTACTTATTGAGAAAAAGTTGTTAGACGATAGTCCTGTTATGATGTACAGGATTTGTTAGTAGACTCTCATTCCAACAAGGTAAAACAAGGTAAGTGCTTTATCATTAATCCTCAAAAATATGGAAAACCAAACCAAAACAAAACACCTAACCCTGCCTTGGTTAATAGAAATAAAAAGAAATGTGCCAGGGCAAACTACCAACAGAGAACAAAATTAAGTATCTCATTTATTTAATAAATACTTACTGACTACCTACTGGTGTGCCAAGCAGCACACTGGATACAATGGAGTGAGAATGAGACAGTTCCTGTTCTCTGAATTTCTGAGTCAAGCACAGGGTCAGGTACCTGCAACATATCCGATGGGTAAACTAGTATGCCCGGTCACACTGGTGATACACCACATCTAGGAATACATCCCAATAACCATGTAAGCCATGGACAGTAGGCACAGTATGGTGTTAATGAATCTGCACTCCTGATCTAGGTTTTGTCTCCCCATTTATCTCAGCTTTAATCTTTTATCATTGCACCTTCCCTTCCTTTTACTAGTCATTCCCAAGGTAATCATATACAGTTCCACATGCTGCGATTTCTGGACTACTGGCTCCAGAGGAATTCTTGAGTAGAATCAGTGTTTAGGGATAGGAAGAAGAATCAGACACGGGTCTTTTCATTTTTGAGTGTATGTATGGGGTGTCTGTATACATATATACACACACATATGTATGTACATATATAATACATATATATGTACACACAAACACCTACACACACACAATTTCAGAATACTAGAAATCTATTTGAATTATATTCAATAGATTATATATACACACACACCCCATTACACTTGGATTTTTAGCCAGAAAAAAAAACATATATAGATTTTTTTTTTTTGGAGACATAGAGTCTTGCTCTATCGCCCAGGATGGAGTGCAATGGTGAGATCTGGGCTCACTGCAACAAGTGATTCTCCCGCCTCAGCCTCAGAAGTAGCTGGGACTACAGGTGCCTGCTGCCACACCCAGCTAATTTTTGTATTTTTAGTAGACAGGGGGTTTCACCATGTTGGCCAGGCTGGTCTCGAACTCGTGACCTCAAATGATCTACCCACCTTGGCCTCCCAAAGTGCTGGGATTATCAGCATAAGCCACTGCGCCCAGCCAAAATTACATATAATACAGCTTTAATACGTACTTAGGGTATGTCCAGAGCATATATAATATATATAGTTTTTATCTGGTTAAAAAATAATCCAAGTGCAATAAACCAGGTGCTGTGAGGATAGGGAAAGGCAGGGCGGTGAGCTGCAGCAGGACAGGGAAGGCCAAGATCTACTGTGGGCTGCGTGGGAGTTGGGGTAGGGAGGCCTCAGCTCCCGGTGCTTGGTGGGAGGACCCTTAGTCCTCTAGGCAGTGCCTGATAGCCAGAGAGTAGTGAGCAAACAACAGGTGGTAGTTCAGGAGCGCAGTGGGGATCGAGACATCCAGCCTGAGGTAATGGGGGAAGGGAGGCCCAACAGATAGGTAGAATACAGACACAGGGAGTCTAGAAACAAAGAGCTGGAGGCAATTAAGTGATGCCACCAAGAATACCTACAACTGCCCAGCAGTCTGGGCGCAGGGATGCAGCTGAGTCCAAACAACAAGCAGATAAATTTGAGGTCCTGGCAAGCTAACAGGTCAGGGTTTCAGACACAAGAGAAGGGCTGTCAGTTCTTAGAAAGGGGTCAGGCAGTGGGAGGCTGAGTCTTGAGCTTGGGACCGAAGCTCTGATAATTCTTCCTGCCTCAAAGCCTAGGAAAGATCAGGTTGTATGGTAAAGGGTGTACGGATAGTACGTGAAGGAGAAATACAGAGGCCACGGACTAGGTAGGACCAAGTGAGGGCAGCAATATCCTCCATCATCTGTCTTTCAATCATAGTAGCCAGTGCTTTGAGGCAAAGATAAATTAAAATGGAGCTAAGGGAGAAGGAGCTAGTTGTTTGGAAGTAAACAAAAGAATAAGTAAAACACTGTACCACCACAATGAAAATGAATTCAGGTTTTTAAACTTCCTCTATTTTGTGCACTGAATTATGTACATCCATCTTATTCTTAACCACAGTTTCTGTTTCAGTTTAGTCCTTCTAAGCCATGATGGGGTGCTATTAACCAAAAAAAAAAAAATGATGTAGCAGTGTCAATGCTGAAAAATGAAGCTGCTGAAAAATGAAGCTGTTTATTCTCCCTAACCCCCACCCATTTAATATCGGGTTTGAAGTCAACCTAAAGGGTCACCCTACCAATGGCATTCCTTCACTTGTCCCTCCTTACTGGGCTCTAACTTATCATCAGACCCAGAGACTTCGTGCTGCCTTTTGCCTTATAAAATCTTTACAATATGAAAATGACTTTGAATGGTTAGCTTGGATTAATCTATTCAACTTGGATCCCTGAAAGGCAGAAGTCCCATTTCACTGAAGAGGATGTGATCCACAGCTTTCCCAGCCAACCTTCACTCTTTCCAAGATAGCCATGCCACCCTCTAACACTAAAAGGGTCTTGGGGACAAGGTTCAGAAATGCTTAGAGGACATGTGTGCTTATTTCTCTTCTTTCGTTTAACAAATACTCACTTGCCAGGCACTAGGCTCTAAAGAGAGAGTTGAGAACAGATTGACAAAGTCAAGCTGGCCTGTAGTCCCAGCTACTTGGGAGGCTGAGGTGGGAAGATCACGTAAGCCCAGGAGTTCCAGGTTACAGTGAACAATGACTACGCGACTGCACTCCAGCCTGGGTGACAAAGTAAGAACCTGTCTCTAAAAAAAAAGACTGACAAAGTCTTTTGCTCATGGAGTTTATATTCTAGTGGGGCAGAGGGGCTCAGACCACAAACAAATAACTAAATGCACAATGTAATTAATGAATGCTGCTTTGGGCATGTAACAACTACCTCTCTCGGGACCTACCTGGGCAGAGGAAAAGGCCATTTCCAGCCTATTCTGGTAACCCACTTAAAGGAATACCAACACATTACAGAATGTTAACTGTGGATCCCGAGGTGTTGTTTTTGAGTTTAGGGGCCAGACCACACGTGTCCAGATGTCTCCCTAGGCAGGCAGACTGGAGAAACGGGCTGGCATGCATAAACATGCCAGTAGCCAGGGAGAACAGCATGCCCCACTAGCTGCTGGTAGCTAGGGCATTGAAGCTGAGGATTGAAGCCTGGCTACTAGCTGGGCCTTATCAAAGGAGAGTGAAAAATTCCAGAAGATTTGAAAAGGAGAGCCTTTTGCAGAGAAGCAAAGATATCATGACTTAAAATTTGATGCTTCAATTTTGCTCTCATTTCTACAGTGGCAGATAACACAAGCCAGGCAACACTCATTTGTACATTTCAGAAACTTGATGTACTAAGGCTCCCACCTGAGATTGTTGTCTATTTTATAGACCAATTCATATGTCTAAAAATCCAACTAGGCTATAAAGAACATAATAACACGCTTGCCATGGTTTTCTCTGCCGACACATTGCTCAGCATACATCAATGAGAGCTTTGACCAACCAATCTGAATCTCCTTAAGCAAAAGGCCCATCTTTTCCTTTAAACTAAAGCCGGAGCTGGGCGCGGTGGCTCACGCCTGTAATCCCAGCACTTTGGGAGGCCGAGGTGGGAGGATCACGAGGTCAGGAGATCGAGACCATCCTGGCTAACACGGTGAAACCCCGTCTCTACATTTTTAGTAGAGTATTTTTATCAAAAAAATTAGTCGAGCATGGCGGCGGGCGCCTGTGGACCCAGCTACTTGGGAGGCTGAGGCAGGAGAATGGCGTGAACCTGGAAGGTGGAGCTTGCAGTGAGCCCAGACCGCACCACTGCACTCCAGCCTGGGCGACGGAGCGAGACTCTGTCCAAAAAAATAAAACAAACAAACAAAAAACTAAAGCTGGGTATTATGAAGGAAACTTGAGAAAGAAAAGTGACCAATTTTAGTTGATGCAGGTAATCTCACTTATCCTATTATTCCTGCATAGCAAGATACTATAACCCATGACTGTCAAACCTGAGACAGCTGAAGAGCCCAGAAACAAAAGGTAAGAGAAGAAAATAGAATTGAAAAATAATTCAGAATGACGGAGGCTATCTGCAGCATTAAGGGCAAAGGCAGGTGTAAGAAGAAAAGGGAGACAGAATAAAAGATAAACCAAAAAATTGAAACAAAAATACAAGGGAATTCAAACATTTACACCAGAATATAAGGGAATCTAAACATCTCTTCAGGTGAGAATGTGTGTCAATACAAGTGCTTGGCACATTGTTTTCTTTCCTCCTTTCTTTTTACTCAGTTTACCCAGTTTTAAAACTGATTTTTAAAAATACATCTTCAAAAGAACATCTTTTGTTAAGTGACTTAAACTCGAAACATTCCTTGGATTACTAAGGAGGTTAAGGACACATTTGGTGAAAAAGGGGCCTATCTCCTCTTTCTTCATATACAGGTCATCGAATACTTTTAAAAGCATTTTCCACCGTGAATGAGGGGAAATGGAAGAAAACAGGTGGCGACAATTAGTTGCATTTTCCAAATGGACAGAATGAGCCTCCGGAGGGTACACGAGGTCAACAGAGTGAGCCCGCGGTGGAACTGGAGGCGTATTTATAGCTGGCTGACCTCAGTCCTGTTGGGCCCTCGCCGCTCCTTATCTTATGCCGCTGGAATTCGCGGGCTCGCAGATCACAGGGGCCCGGGCGCGCCAGGCCTGGCGCTCCCGAATCGATGAGGAAAGCCGCTCTCCCCGGCAGATCTTCCCGGCCGGGGCGCCTCCATCACCCTGCCTGCGCCTCGGCACGCTGGCAAGGAGCCCGGGAAGAGACGCCGGGAGCGGTGGGTGGGCGAGGAACAAATGCAATGTGACTACATTTTTCTTTGTCGCAACTACCACGACCTGGCCATCCCCCACCTTGGTGACTTGGTGCCTTCCCAGCGACCTGCTTATTTCACGCCAGCTGACTGACGTTCACTGCAGTGTGAGTGTCGGCCGGAGGAGGGGTCCACGCGAAGGAGCCCACAAGAGCCGGGCTCTCGGGCCCCGAAGGCCGGAGCGGGCATCCCGGGCGCCGATGGCCGCAGGGCGCCGCAGCCGCGTCCGCACTCCCCTCCGCCCCGTTCCATCGCGTGCGCCCTACCGCGTCTGCGGGCGTGTGGTGAGGGGCCGGCGGGCCCTCTCGGAGGAGAAGACTCCACCCGCCCGCACCACCAGCAGCTCGGCGCCCCCTTGCCGGCGGCAGGCCCTACTCTCCGGCAGCGGGGCGCCGGGCTCCGCGACCCCTTCGGGCGCTTCCGCCGTGCGCTCGGCTCCTTTCGTGTCCAGGGCGGGGCGGGGCGGGGTGGGGCGGGGCCGGCGCCCGGGGTCGGGTGCGCGCGGCGCGGGCGGGCGCCCTCCCAGTGCGCGCGCGCCGTGCAAGGCCCGCGACGCCCGCCCCTCCCCCAGGCCCCCGCACCCGCGCCGCCCCCTCCCCTCCTGGCGAGAGTCGGCGGTGGCGGCTGCAGAGATTGGAATCCGCCTGCCGGGCTTGGCGAAGGAGGAGGGAGGAGGCAGGAGGCAGGAGCGAGGAGGGAGGAGGGCCAAGGGCGGGCAGGAAGGCTAGGGTTCGGCGCGTCCGTCCGCGCGCGGCGAAGATCGCACGGCCCAATCGAGGGGCGACCGGGTCGGGGCCGCTGCACGCCGAGGGCGGAGGCCGAGCCGGGCCCCGCTTCGCCCCGGCGGCTCGCCGCGCCCACCCGCTCCGCGCCGAGGGCTGGAGGATGAGTTCCTTGGAGTCCGGGTGAGTTGGGAGTGCGCGTGCGGGCCGGTAGGGGTTGGCCGCCGCGGGGAGGCCGGCGGGGCTCCGGCGAAGCTGCGGAGGCAGCAGGGCGCGCAGAGGCCGGAGCCAGGGGCTGCCCGGCCCGGCCCCGCCAGCTCCGCAGGCCTCGGCGCGCGCTGGGCCGTGACCGCCCTGCCAGAGACCCACAGCACCCCGCGCCGCGTACCCCCGCCGGCCCCTCTTTTGTCTCCCACCCGCGGGTTGCAGGCCGAGTTTGGGGAAGCGAAGTGGGCGAAAGCCGCTCCTGGGACGCTTCTGGAATCCTTAAATGGGAAAGGCGCTCCTCTCCCCGCCCCGGAGCTGCGAGGCTGATATTCGTGATTTGGCTCCCGACGCTATGGGGAGGAACAGGGGAGAACAAAGTGAGTTTCGGGCGAGGGTCGAGCGAGAGGAGCAGCCAGCCCGCCCCCAAGTCGCCGCGGGAAGGGGCCCGGGCCCCCGAGCTCTCGGAGCTGCTTCACCTGTTGTCCTGCGCGGCCTCCGCTCCGTGGCCTGGTGATTCCGCACTTCAGTTTTGGAAAACTTTCTGCTGGATTGCCTGGACCCTTTTTTCTCTTTCCAGACTCCTAGTGGAAAGATTTGGCAAGGAAAAAAAAAAAAATGAGCTTGCGTCAAGGAAGAAAAATAATGTGCTGTGTGTTAGGGTCCGGCGTCTGAGCGTGGTACACTTTCATGCTCTCATATGTTTTAATTTGGTCGAACTGCTGTAGGTTTTCTCTTTTAAGCGGTTAACAAACTGTTCAGAGTACATACTATGAACTTGGCACCTGTGTTGCGTCATTTAATCCTTATTAACGATTCTGGTTTATTGTATTCCTCATTATTTTAGAGGAAGAAACCGAGACGCAAAGAGGTTAACTTGTCTAGGGGACCTGGGATTTGAACCCAGGAACATCGCATTCTGGCAAACGAATTAGGAAAAAAAAAACTGTTTGCAAACACTTCTACGTTTAGGAACATTTTTCAGTTACTCTTACTTGAAATTATCGTTATTTTGTTGCTTGAGTTGAAACTATTGTATTTACTTGTGAGAGGAGTTAAGCTTTGAATTAGAGTGTAACTTAATGCGTCTCATTGTTTTCAGTTGTTGAAATAAAGAATGTGAATCAGACTTATTTAGATTTTTAAATTTGAAGCTAAAATATGGGCAATTCTCTGATCCAGGAATGGGGGGAGTGTATGAAAGGCCGATTGAAATGTAGAATGCGTTTTTAGTAGAACCAGTCTCGGTTCTTGTTTAATTTTTCCTCCATTTTCCATGGAGCCCAGTTTAAACTTCTACTTTCTTCACTTCTCCCCACCGTTTACAGAAGAGTTTGAGGCACCTAGCGGGAGCTCCTTCACTAAATTCCTTCTGTTACTGGCTTCTTAACCTTCCGTCAAAGAGGGATATATATATATATTTTTTGTCTTTCTTATTAACACCTTGGGTTTTTTTTTTTTTCCTTCTAACTTTCCTACTTAGTGGAGTGTGAGTTATTTTCTCTGTCGTATTTGGGTTCTTTAAAGTACAAATGTTCTTAAGATTTCTTCAATTTACAAAAACCTTAAGTCTGCTACTCCTTCAAGCTGTCTTGTTGCTACTTTTCCTTTTCAAATCTTACTAACATTTTAAAAAGCTTATTCGTAATAAAAGTAACACATGGTTGTTAAAGAACTGAGAACTAGCGCAACATTGAAATTAAAATTTAATCGTTCACAATCCATCTCTAGAGATTGCCAAGAGTAGTCTACTTTTCCTGACTTTGCCTGGTTGGTGGCTAGCCACTCATTTCTTAACCCCTTGTTATCTGGATTTCACCTTCACAAGGAACCTAATCAACACATTAACCAGCTTTTTCTAAGTCCTCTGCTTGAGCTTTCTGTAACATTTAACATCGACTTCACATTTTTCAGATGCCTTTCCTTGGCTTTCATTCATCTATACATTTCATTTAACAAATACGCGCTGTATTCTAACACAGGGTGCAAGGCAGTAAGATAAACAGATCCTTCCCTCATGGAGCTTAAAGTCTAGTGGGGAAATACATATTGAAAAATAAAGTCTCTAGTTAAATATAATTGTGATTTTAATTAAGGTGCAGAATATTATAAGAACTTCAAATGGAGACCTGACCTGGTGCTTGTGGTGGTGGGAGAATCTGGGAAAGATTCCTTAAAAATGCTTTGTTGGAACCCAGGCAGATTGTGAAGGATGAGCAAGAGTTAACTATTAACTAGATGAAGGGGGGCCTTCTGTGACATTATACTGACTTTGTTCCTCTCCGCCACTTTTCTGCCTAATCTGTTCCTCCTTTCCTCTTTAATATGCGTTCTCCAAGTTTCACTTTTTAGATCACTTTTCTCTATGTCTCTAGTCCCTTAGAATGATTGTTCAGACCTTTCTGTTGGAATAATTCTGAATTCTTTGTTCTTTATTTGTCTTCTGAATCTGGTTTTTTTTTTTTTTTTTTTTTTTTTTTTTTTGCAGTTGCTTTATGCATATCTGTACCTGATTGTTCTGAGCTTCTTTTCCTTAACTTGCTTCTTTGGTGTTCTTTATTTCTGTTGATGTCATACCAAACCCAAACCTTTTCCCATTTCATTATATCTTGTCTGTAGCCAACATCTGTTGATTCTGCTTTATGATATTATAACTCTTCTGCTCTCTATTCTTGCTAACTGTGGGACAGTTCTGAATTCATATTGGTGTCAAGGTAGTAGTCAAATCATAAAATGAGTTGGGCAACTTTCTTTCGTTTTCTCTTTTTCAGGATAATTTTAGACTGGGATTATCTGTTCCTTGAATGTTTAGAAGACCTCACCTATATGACCATTTAGGCCTAGATCTTTTTTTCTGGAGAGGACTTTGAATAACACTTCAATTTCTTTAATAGCTGTTGGTTTGTGTTGATTTTCTGTTTCTCCTATGAATTTTAATGTTTCACTTTTTTTCAGGAATTTATTTATTTTCAAATCTAGTGTTATTTGGCTTTCACATAGTTCTCCTCCCACCACCCTGCGACTCCACCCCCACCCCCACCCCCTAACTCTGAATCAAGTTCTCATCCCACCTGGACTAATGTTACGATTTTCTTGCCTTCACTTTTCTCCTTTGTCTAATCTTATGCATTTCTGCCTAAATTAATCTGTAAGCCCAGTTCTTACCACTTTGCCACTCAGAAGTTTCCAAGGTCTTCCATTAAACGAAATATTTTTTATGGTATTTGCTTGGTTTACCTGTTTTTTTTTTTTTTTTTTTTAAAAACAATCCTCCCTCCCTCAAGACGGAGTCTTGCACTGTCGCCTGGGCTGGAGTGCAATGGCGCGATCTCAGCTCACTGCAACCTCTGCCTCCTGAGATCAAGGGATTCTCCTGCCTCAGCCTTCCAGGTAGCTGGGACCACGCCTGGCTAATTTTTGTATTTTTGGTAGAGGTGGGGTTTTGCCATGTTGTTCAGGCTGGTCTTAAACTCCTGACCTCAGTTGATCCGCTTGCCTCAGCCTCCCAAAGTGCTAGGATTACACAGGTGAGGCACCATGCCTGAGCTTTATAACAATTTTTATACAAATATTTTTTTTGTCTAGCCTAGCAGTAGCTGTTGAACTGTCCTGATCTGACTGTTGGATCTTAGGAACAGCGAACCGTGGAGAGAAAGGAGAATGGGTTTCCTGTCACACTAAATTTTGAAATAGGAACCATTTCTTTCCCTTTTCTACTTTCCCACCTTTTACTAGTTTTTAGGCTTTAGGATGTCTTTTTAACATCACAAGGTTCATATTGACCAGGTTGGACCAACTTTTTAACACAGGATTAAATGTTGAGTTGCATTGAGTTATGTCCATTGTAAGATACACTGTAATTTTACAGACCACTTAAAATATGCTTCTAGTTGTAAGAAGCCATTGATTGTAAGGTGCACTCCAATTCCAGAGATGCTAAAATATGAAAAATGGATGCATCTTAGAATTGATGAATAGGGTTTCTCTCCCTAATCAAAGCTCTTGGATGTGCCTGGAAATGCCCAGTAGTGTTTTTTGAGAAGAACACTAGTTAGGCGCATAGGGAGATCAGATGATCAGTAGACTCTGTCTCAGAGTAGGCCCTGTGGTCCCTAAGCCAGTTCATATGGGCAGTTTAATATGTAACTAATGAGTAGACATTGAATAGATGAGTAAATTATCTTCGAGTATCTTTTATTTACGCTGTTGTTGTAGACTTTGTTGTTCTTTTATAGTTTTATATTTCTGATGAGCCTTCCTTATGGCACAGATTTGTTATACCGCTAAAATCTGGAACAGTGGAGCTTGGCTCTTGATCCAGCTGTTTATAGTTGGTTGTTGACTTATGAAGGAGGACAGGAGTATGCTAAGATATAGGGATAATATATTATAATCACTTTTGCAGTTAGGGAGATTAGTTACATGTTGGAAAATCATTTTGAAGAGAGGAAGACTGAAGATGTTCAAACTTGTGGGAAGGTCTTTCTGGCCTGGCCCAGATTAAACCTATTTATGCCTAGTGTTCCATTGTTGGAACGCTAAGCATGTGGGAGTTCTATTTATATCCTGCTCAAGGTCATCACCAAGGTCCGATTGCAAAAATTCAAAAAATTGCAACCTCAGGCATAAATGGGTTAAGATGGTGGCAGATAATTAGGGCCTGGAATGGACAGGAGGTGGTAACTAGCTATGGATGAGAGAAGGAATGGGATTGGCAAGAACAACTCCTGGATTTCTAGCTTGGAAAGCAGGGTAGATGTGGGTGACTGATATGAAAAATGGAGGGAGAGCTGGTTTGTGGAAGAAAATAGTATTGGTTGGATCACATGGAGTTTGAGGTATCTGAAACAGCCAAGTAGGGATTTCCACTTGGCAGTTGTCTATATGGGTCTGGGGTTTGACAGAGGTTTGCGCTGGAGGTAGGCATTTGGGAGTCATTGCTGTATAGATTTTAGATTTTATATTCCGACAGTGGGAATTGGGTGGCTCTCTCAAGTGACTCTTGCTTACAAGTGACAACCCTAACTCAGGTTAGCTTAAAGGAGGGAAAAGCTTCTCCCGACTAACCCCCATGATTTTGAAAGGTCGAGAAATAGACATGGCTAGACCTAAGTGCTCAAATGATATAATTAATTGAGGTTGTCTTCTCTGTTCTTCACTTTTGTGGTCTCATTTCAGGCAGGTGCATTTATCGGGCAGAGGAAGACATAGGTTATAGATTATAGAATTATAGATTGTAGGTTATAGACCTCGTATCAGGAGCTCCTTGTATGGTCTAGCGAAGAACCTAAAACAGCCTTGAGAATTTTTTTTTTTTTTTCTTTTTGAGACGGAGTCTTGCTCTGTTGCCCAGTGGAGTGCAGTGGTGTGATCTGGGCTCACTGCAACCTCTGCCTCTTGGGTTCAAGTTATTCTCCTGGCTCAGCCTCCTGAGTAGCTGGGATTACAGGTGCCTGCCACCACGCCTGGCTCCTTTTTGTATTTTTAGTAGAGACGGGGTTTTGCCACGTGGGCCAGGCTGGTCTCAACTCCTGACCTTAGGCGATCCACCTGCCTCGACCTCCCAAAGTGCTGAGATTACAGGCGTGAGCCACTGCACCTGGCCAGCCTTGAAAAATTTCAACTTAAGGCCTGGGTAGAGAAGATAGACATTAAATAATTATCTAGTTGTAGTTATGTTAAGATCTACAAAAAGGAAGTCCAGGGAATGTTAAAAGACTGATAAGGGAAGCTGGGCTGTCTGGGATGCGGGTACTTTGGAAGGCTTTCCTGAGAAGGTAGCCTGCAGAGTGAGACCTTAGGCAAGGAAGGACAAGGAGATTGTTTTTGGAAGTATTCAGTAGTATTTATTTATTTATTTGAGATGGAGTCTTGCTCTGTCGCCCAGGCCGGAGTGCAGTGGCACAATCTTGGCTTACTGCAACCTCCGCCTCCCGGGTTAAGCGATTCTCATGCCTCAGCCTCCCAAGTAGTTGGGATCACAAGCGTGTGCCACCAAGCCTGGCTAATTTTTGTATTTTTAGTAGAGACGGGGTTTCACCCTGTTGGTCAGGCTGATTTCGAACTCCTGACCTTGTGATCCGCCCACCTCGGCCTCTCAAAGTGCTGAGATTACAGGTGTGAGCCACTGCACCTGGCCAGAAGTATTCAGTAAAGCGAGCAGTTTTTGTAGCTTTTAAAAAATTATAAAGGCAATACATTTATTGTGGTTAATTTGGGAAATATAAAAAGCTATAAAGAAGCAGCAGAATGATTAAGTTTCAACTTCTAATTTTTTATAAATAATGTCTGATACTGGTTTTACTACTGAGTACCTGTGCAATCATGGATGCCACACTAACCCAATCTGGATATTCGTTCTTTATCTTAAAAAGTAAAAGGAACAATGTGAACTTTAAGATAACCTTTCTGCTTAAAAAAAAAAAAAGAAAGAAAATCTCATGACTTGCAGCACAGTTAGCTGCTGAAATTGAAGGTCGTATAATGCTTTTGGTCCTAATGACATCACTGGACTTCTGACGTTTGGCTGAAAAATCATGCCAGCCTTGGCAGTCCTTGCAAGTACCAAAGGGAATATGGCTTATGGCTTATGCCTGCGGTGCCCTTCCTGTATCCTGCTTTCTTACCTACTTTTTTGAGCATTAATTTTTTTTTTTCTTTAGCCTTTGGGTAAAGTATCAAAATGTTGAGAAGATAGACTCTCAATTTCGAAGGTGAGAAATCTGTAGGAGACTTGGATAGTTTCGATACTGTTTTATGTATATTAAGATTTGTAGGTAGTTTTTGTGTTAGTAATTAAAACGCCTTGTAGTGTATTTCAAGAGTATAGGGTCTTGAGTGTTTTAAATTTCTATGTAAGAATATTTTAGATTCCTGGCTAAAAGAAGCGCTTGTTAGAAAATGTTAAAGTAAAGGCTGTTAAATTTTGGTGAGGCTCTTAATGTCTGCATTTTTCAAGAAGTCATTTAAAAATGTCATGAACTAAAAATATTTCAGTGGTAACTGTTCAGAAGTATCTTAAATGTACACCAAATCAATGAAATACAATCACTGGGTGACAGATTATTCTTTCTTCATTTTATAATCTTTCACATAATAAAAATGTGGGGGAAAATTGCATGTTGAATTTGTAGGTGTGTAGCTTAGCAAAAACTATTAATCTTTCTGAAATACTACTCTGGTCATCATCCCTATTTGTTAAATATTTTTCCCTGTTTTCTTATTTGCTTACAATAGAAAATCCAAAATATCTCAGACTGGTCTCCTGCTCTGGCCAAGTCAGCCTTTTCTGCTTTGTTTACTTTCCTACTATTTTATCAGCCTAAGTCACCTAAATGTCAGATTCAGGTTTGGGTTCAGAATCCTTAGACCTATACTGTCTACTGCAATAGATAGCCACTACCACATGTGGCTGTTGAAGACTTGAATTGTGGCTAGCTTAAGTGTGAATTACGTACTAGATTTTGAAGATAGTACCAAAAAATGTAAAATATCTCATTTTGCTTTTTAAATATTGGTTATATAGTGAGATGATACTGTTAGGGATACACTGGATTAAAGAAATATATTAAAACTGATTTTGGCTGGGCATAGTGGCTCACGCCTGTAATCTCGGCACTGTGGGAGGATCGCTTGAGCCCAGCAGCTTGAGACCAGCTCGGGCAACGTGGTGAGACTTTGTCTCGATTAAAAAAACAAAACTGATTTCACCTGATTCTTTTTACTTTTTTAATGTGGCAACTAGAAAGTTTAAAATGACATTTCATATCGGACAGTACTGCCTTTGACTTTCCTTTCCCTGGTTCTTTGCCCATCAGAATGCTTTAAAATCTAGTATAAATCCTTGGCCAGATGGGGTGGCTCATGCCTGTAATCCTAACACTTTGGGAGGCTGAGGCAGGAGGATCATGAGGTCAGGAGCTCTAGACCAGCCTGACCAACATGGTGAAACCCTGTCTCTACTAAAAATACAAAAATTAGCCGGGTGTGGTGGTGCTCACCTGTAATCCCAGCTTCTCAGGAGGCTGAGGCAGGAGAATCGCTTGAACCTAACTGTTTGTTGTGCAAACAGCTCACTGCAGCCTCCAACTCCTGGGCTCAAGCAATCCTCCCATCTCAGCCTCCTGAATAGCTGGGACCACAGGTGCATGCCACCATGCCCAGCTAATTAAAAAAAATTTTTGTGTGTGTGGAGGTAGGGTCTCACCATGATGCCTAGGCTGGTCTTGAACTCCTGGGCTAAAGTGATCCTCCCAAAGTGCTGACATTACAGGTGTGAGCCATTGTGCCCAGCCTCTATCTTCTCATTCTTTATAGTAGTTAAGCAGTTATTCCATTTTCTGGTTATACCTTAATTTTATTTACCAGTTTCCTATTGAATAATTAGATTATTTCCATTTTTTTCTTTTGCATTACAAATACTGCTGTGGTGTTTGTACATATCCTTTGAGACTGTTTTTATTTCATGAAATGAAGTCTTAGAAATGAATTTACTGGCCGGGCGCGGTGGCTCAAGCCTGTAATCCCAACACTTTGGGAGGCCGAGATGGGCGGATCATGAGGTCAGGAGATTGAGACCATCTTGGCTAACATGGTGAAACCCCATCTCTACTAAAAAAAAAATACAAAAAACTAGCCGAGCGAGGTGGCGGGCGCCTGTAGTCCCACCTACTCCGGAGGCTGAGGCAGGAGAATGGCATAAACCCGGGAGGCAGAGCTTGCAGTGAGCTGAGATCTGGCCACTGCAGTCCAGCCTGGGCGGCAGAGTGAGACTCCGTCTAAAAAAAAAAAAAAAAGAAGAATGCATTTACTATTAGAGAAGCCATGCAGATTTGATGGAAAGTGCCAGGCCACCCCACAAAATCTTCATAACCATTCATATTCCAGCCAACAGTATTTGAGTATGTTCTCTCCTCCCAACGTAATTATATCAGTCTGTGTGTGTATATATATATATATATATATATATACACACACACACACACACACATTTTTTTTGTTGTTGTTTTTGGGAGACCGCGTCTTGCTCTGCTGCCAGACTGGAGTGCAGTGGTGCCATCTTGGTTCACTGCAGCCTCTGCCTCCCGGGTTCAAGTGATTCTCCTGCCTCAGCCTCCCGAGTAGCTTGGACAACAGGTGCATGCCACCATGCCCAGCTAATTTTTATATTTTTAGTAGAGACAGGGTTTCACCATGTTGACCAGGATGGTCTCGATCTCCTGACCTCGTGATCCACCTGCCTCGGCCTCCCAAAGTGCTGGGATTACAGGCGTGAGCCACTGCCCCCAGCCATATCAGTCTATTTTTATCTTTGCCAGTTTGCCAGCTGAAAAAACATTCATGATGTAAGGTTTCTTTGCTGTTGTATGAATAATAAAAAACAGCAAATTTAAATTTCATTTGTCTTATACTCTCAACTTGTTATAAGCTCCTTGGTCTCATTTTTGTGGTAAAATATTTTCTATTGCCAACAGTACACATGCATGCTTTGTACAAAATAAATGTTCAGATATTTGTATCTGTCCATGGCAGAGGCATCCAGAATATGCTACTACAACGTAAAAATTATTTGGGAATGTGGTGGCTCATGCTTGTAATCCCAGCACTTTGGGTGGCGGAGGCAGGAGGATCACTTGAGCCCAGAAGCTCGAGACCAGCCTGGGCAACATGTTGAGACCCTGTCTCTACAAACATTTAAAAATTAGTGAGATGTGGTATGCACCTGTAATCCCAGCAACTCAGGAAGCTGAAGTGGGGGGATCTCTTGAGCCCAGGAGTTGGAGACTGTAATGAGCCGTGATCTTACACTGCGCTCCAGCCTGAGTGACAGAGCAAGACCCTGTCTCAGACAAATAAAACATGTATTTTAATATGAAGACATTTGAGAATAGCTCTTTTTCCCCCTGAACTCCCTTGTCTGCCTAAAACTAGATCCTCCCCAAAGAACTCAATTGTCATAACCTCCAGTTGTCATAAATCCCTTCCTTGGGAGTTTTGCAAGCAGTGAAGATTGAATCTTGTCACTGGAGAGAATTTGGCACCTCACCTAAACATTGTTACAAACTATCCTATCTCCAGCTGTTCTCCTAAGGGTCTGTTTGTCTGTCCTACACGTTACTTGTTTTCCTGCAAGAGCCCATTGTTCTTTTCCAGTTTCCCTAGTGATACACATGCCCCAAATTCAGACAGCCCCTTTGGGTCACATTTTTCTGTGAATTCTTCTACATAGGTGAATCAAATCTGTCATTTCTCTTGTAGATGTGTTTTTTGTCTGTTTAATTTATCAGACCGCAATTACTAAACTTAACAGGGTGTAGGAAGTTTTCCCTAACAATGGTCAAATTGATGTTTTTCTGGCTGTAAGGGCAAGGGATAATAATAAGGTAAGGTTTTTCTAAAAATAAATGTAAGTATCTTAAATATATGCAAAGTTTCTTTACATTAAAAAAAATCTTATCCAAAATGAGACATTTGTTAAATGAAGTAGATTATACCATTAAAGATGTGCACCTCACCCTCCTGTGTTTGTTCCTATGGTAGTAACATTGATTGTTAATGGATGGCATAGTAACTTCAATTGTGTTCACAAGCCTTTTTTCTTAAAGTTAGGCACTCTTCCCTGTTTTTTCTTAGCATTTTATCAGTTTGCATAAAAGAGTAAATGGTTTGTAACAGGTTTCTCTGGTCACATCACTGAGGAGAGACAACAAAAGAAGTCATTCAACTGAGGTTAAATCTTTACACAAAGAAGGCATTAATGTCTTAAAAGAATAAAGAAATCCTGATATGGTTATTGTGACTTTCCATTTTTCTGGTTATGAAATAACTAAAAAGGTTAACTAAATGTTGGCTTATTTCTAGGTTTAGTTATGCATCAGTGTGTTTATTGCTTTCTGTGCCTTACTGCACTCTGCTTATTGGGTTTGTGACCTTGAGCCAAAGTTGTTAATTGCTCCTTTTCTCATATGTAAAATGAGGATGGTAATGGTCCTCTCTCTCAGGGTTACTGTGAGGACTAAATGAATGATAATTGCAGTTCAGTGCTTAATACTGTGCTTGCCACATAGTAGCTTAATGAATGTTAGTGAAGAATATTTCTGAGAGAGAAATAAGCTGGACATTTCATCTTAAAATGGCTTCACATATAGGGTGCTTGAAAATTAAATCTGATCTTGATACTTTCTAAAAGTATGTGTTATTTTAGCTTCCGTATTAATATTCACATTTGAATTTGCAAAATACTTCTGTGTATTATCAGTACTGGCAAATTGATACAGGAAATTTTGTTGCTTTTCCTGCTTTGTACATCAAGAATTGGAGGCTAATGAAGGTTAATTTTCCCACCAAACAAGTTGGTGTAAAAGAGTAAATAGAACTAGAGCTGAACTCTGTAATTCTACCTACTAGGGAGCCTGAGGTGGGAGGATCTCTTGAGGCCAGGAGTTTGAGGCTGAAATGCATTATGAGAATAGTGTGCTATGTGAATAGCAACCACACTTCAGCCTGGACTACATGGCGAGACCCTGTCTCTAAAAAGAGGTAAATAGAATCAGACTTTTCCTCATTCACTCAGAGTGGATGACTAGGACCTCAAAGTTACATATAAAGTAAAGTCAAAGACTCCACATACTAAAGAAAGCCCTAGGCTTTAGTGACCAGAATCCTTTCCAGGGCTTATTAAGAGGTGGCAGAATTAGGTCACAAGTTGGGGGGAGAAGGAATTGTGCCAGAGTAGTCACTGCAGCGATTAGTGCCTAGCGGGGAGCACTGTAGTTTTTGTTTCCTTCCCTTGGGGTGTCCTTCCCTTAGAAGCTTAATGTGGAGAGGTCTAGTAGAACCATTCCTGGAGGTTAAGAATACTAGCAGAAGATGGAATGGAACATCTGAGTACCTAGGCAATATTGTGCAGCAGGCTGGTTTTTCTGTACCTATTTGAGCAAAGGATAAGGAAAATTAGAAATCTCAGTTTGGATCGAGGGGTGGCAGTGACCTTCTTTTAGTTCAGGTGGGTAATGCAAATGTAACCAGGCACCAGCCTTCTTGCCAGGCAGGCTGTGCTAGACAGGAAAGCAAAAGCAGTTGGAAGAGGGTGAACTGAGGCTGGGTGAGGTGACGCAGACCTATAATCTCAGTACTTTGGGAGGCCGAGGTGGTAGGATCACTTGAGCTCAGGAGTTCGAGAACAGCCTGGGCAACATAGTGACACCATGTCTGCGCAAATAAATGAGCCAGGCCAGGTGTGGTGGCACATGCCTTTAATCCTACCACTTTGGGAGGCTGAGGTGGGTGGATCACTTGAGCTCAGGAGTTTGAGACCAGACTGGGCAATGTGGTGAAACCCCGTCTCTACAAAAAATATAAAAATTAGCCAGGCGTGGTGGTGGGCGCCTGTGGTCCCAGCTGCTCGGGAGGCTGAGGTGGCAGATTGGCTTGAGCCCAGGAGGTTGAGGCTATAGTGAGCTGAGATCATGCCACGGCACTTCAGCCTGGGTGACAGAGTGAGGCCTTGTCTCATATTTCCAGCTTCTTGGGTGACTGAGGCAGGAGGACTGCCTGAGCCCAGAAGGTTGAGGCTGCAGTGAGCTGTGATCATATCACTGCACTTCAGTCTGCCAGAGAGAGTAAGACCCTATCTCAAAACCGAACAAAACAATACAACAAATGGAGGGTGAGCTGGAGCAGATCTTTACGTGGGCTGACAGCCTCTAGTCTCCTTTGTCATGAAAGAACTCCACTTGTCCCCAGAAGAAAAGCTATCTGTTGTCTGCTTGTGATACAGACAGTGTAGTCAGTATTAGTCAGGGAAGTGGCAACTGAGATAGCTACTCTAGTCTCCCTCCTTCCTCCCCTAATCGATCAGACCACATCCCTTCCTTCAGGCTAGCTCTCTTGGACTGTGCACCCAATCTGAATTTGAAGAGAAAGGAGGTGATTTTAAGACCGAAGGTTAAAGTTTTAAACTGCAGTAAATTGGACTGCACTTTTTAATAACCGAAAGCTATGGGAGCTTTTCAAGATCTCTATAATAAATGGAAAAGGGAGATTTGACCAAGCACAATTAGGAATAGGGATAGAGAAACAATTGTTTCTTGTGTTTGTACCAATTTCAGACTCTTTGTTAAGAGTCTTAAGTTCCCATTATCTTAAGTTCCCATTAAGTTCCCATTAAGGCCTTTGGACACATTAAGTTCCCACCTTAAGTTCCCATTAAGGCCTTTGGACACCAAATCCCATTCTCTTTTTCTCTGTATGAGGCTGTCACAGTACTATAGATGACCATTTGATCTTCTCAGTGGCCTGTTTCCAAATGCATTCTGATTCTCAGTACTATTTTAGCATTAAGTGTATCATTTAATTTTATCTCAGATTTTTAAGCTGTTTATGATAACCCTTTTAATTGGAACATTAACTCAAATATCTAATTCCCTTTTATGGAATTGTTCGAGTTTATCAAACCTTGGAAGCATTAAATAACATAAAAAGCACTCAAAAGGAAACTCTAGTTCAATATTTTATTTTTACTTAGTGTATGAGATTTTGAGTTTTAGGAAGTTTTAAATTAATGTTCAGCCATTATTCACATATAAAAGGTAAATGGGTTTTAGTTTAAGGAATATTGAGCAATAAAATACAAGATTCAGATGGATTAAATGGCATCTGACATATTTCCTTACTCTGAATCCATTTAACCTTTACAAGTATTCTGTGATATAGTTACTGTTATCAGTTCCCTTTTACATGAGGAAACTAAGGCTGCAAAGGTTAAGTAACTTGTCAAGGGTTGCATAGTTCATAAGTGGCAGAGCTGGGATTCAAACCCAGGCAGTCTGATTTTAGAGTCCATGCTCTTAACTGGATTAAATATATATCCATTTTATTTGGTGCTTTGTACAGATGGCATCATGCATTGTGCACTGCAGCTTGCCTTTTTCACCTAACATTTTCTGTATTTTCTCCCACTGCTCTCCAACTCCTGAAACCTTCCATCATCTCTCTTTTTCTATTTACCTTCTTGTTCTTAAGGAATCTTAACTGCATAATTATATTGTCAAATGGAGGAGGAGAATTTTTTTTTTTTTTGAGACGGAGTCTCGCTCTGTCACCCAGGCTGGAGTGCAGTGGCCGGATCTCAGCTCACTGCAAGCTCCGCCTCCCGGGTTCACGCCATTCTCCTGCCTCAGCCTCCCGAGTAGCTGGGACTACAGGCGCCTGCCACCTCGCCTGGCTAAGTTTTTGTATTTTTAGTAGAGACGGGGTTTCACTGTGTTACCCAGGATGGTCTCGATCTCCTGACCTCATGATCCGCCCGTCTCGGCCTCCCAAAGTGCTGGGATTACAGGCTTGAGCCACTGCGCCCGGCCAGGAGGAGAATTTTAAGATGAGGATGTGTACTAGGCACAGAGTTGACTTTTAACAATTAACCTCTCTTTTAATATTTAAAATGTGGTAGAGATTTTCCACATTTAAATTTTCCACAGTTAATCTTTTGAGATTGGTTGATTGATTGATTGATTGAGGCAGGGTCTCGCTCATTCTGTTCCCCAGGCTGAAGTGCAGAGGTGTGAACATTGCTCATTGTAGCCTCGGCTACCTGGACTCAAGCTTAGATCATCCCGCCTTAACCTCCCAAAGTACTGGGATTACAGCTGTGAGCTACTGTGCCTGGCTCCCATGTATACTTTTTTTTTTTTTTTTTTTTTTTTTTGAGACGGAGTCTGGCTCTGTCGCCCAGGCTGGAGTGCAGTGGCTGGATCTCAGCTCACTGCAAGCTCCGCCTCCCGGGTTTACGCCATTCTCCTGCCTCAGCCTCCGGAGTAGGTGGGACTACAGGCGCCCGCCGCCTCGCCCGGCTAGCTTTTGTATTTTTTTAGTAGAGACGGGGTTTCATCGTGTTAGCCAGGATGGTCTCGATCTCCTGACCTCGTGATCCGCCTGTGTCGGCCTCCCAAAGTGCTGGGATTACAGACTTGAGCCACCGCGCCCGGCCTTATACTTTTTTACTTTACTGATTTTTTTTTCTTTGCATCTTAAACAGTATTAAAAGGCCAGTGGCATATAGTTGTTTAAAAAATACTTGTCCAAAATTCTTCCCACATACCTTTTTTAAAAATGAGGTTTTTTTTTCCTCTTCTCATTTCTGAGATGTATACATGTTTAATTGGTGATGGTCAGAGATCTTTTTTTTTTTTTTTTGAGACGGAGACTCGCTCTGTCGCCCAGGCTGGAGTGCAGTGGCGCGATCTCGGCTCACTGTAAGCTCCGCCTTCCGGGTTCACGCCATTCTCCTGCCTCAGCCTCCGTAGTAACTGGGACTACAGGCGCCCGCCACCACGCCCGGCTAAGTTTTTGTAGTTTTAGTAGAGACGGAGTTTCACTGTGTTAGCCAGGTTGGTCTTGATCTCCTGACCTCATGATCTGCCTGCTTTGGCCTCCCAAAGTGCTGGGATTACAGGTGTGAGCCACTGTGCCCAGCCAGAGATAGATCTTTTTTCACAGCTTTACCATGAGTATTACTCTTAAAATAATTGAACTTGGGTAGATGCTTGTATAACATAATTATTTGTGTCATTTCATAGAATAAATTTAAAACCTACCCTGTGAGAGAACAAGAAGAAAAGGAGATGCCAAATACTGCAACGTCAGTTGAAAATGAAAGTGAATAAGTCCATCTGTGGGGCAGTTTTTGGAGTTCAATAGATTGAGAAATGAAATCTGATTTTTACCTGTTAATGCTACTGAATAATAATATGGAATATTATTAAATTGCTTTTGTTCTCTTAACAGTCATTTAAATGTAATTGGTTATGGCATCATTACTGTATGTATCTTTCTAAGATTTTCTTTCCATTTACAAAAATATATATCCATTTTATTTGGTGCTTTGTACAGATGGCATCATGCATTGTGCACTGCAGCTTGCCTTTTTCACCTAACATTTTCTATATTTTCTCCCACTGCTCTCCAACTCCTGAAACCTTCCATCATCTCTCTTTTTCTATTTACCTTCTTGTTCTTAAGGAATCTTAAATATTTTGAGCAGCCTCTGTTCCCCTTCTTAGACTAGTGTTTTTTAATGGGTAAAATATGTACGACTTACGAAGGAGAACAATTATTTTGAAATATAGCTGTTAACATTTTTAGATACAGTAGACATCTAAAAATCATCCCCCCTTTTTTTTTTTGAGATGGAGTCTCGATCTGTCGCCCAGGCTGGAGTGCAATGGCTGGATCTCAGCTCACTGCAAGCTCCACCTCCCGGGTTTGCGCCATTCTCCTGCCTCAGCCTCCCGAGTAGCTGGGACTACAGGCGCCCGCCACCTTGCCCGGCTAGTTTTTTGTATTTTTTTTTTTAGTAGAGACGGGGTTTCACCGTGTTAGCCAGGATGGTCTGGATCTCCTGACCTCGTGATCCGCCCGTCTCGGCCTCCCAAAGTGCTGGGATTACAGGCTTGAGCCACAGCGCCCGGCCAATCATCCCATTTTTTAAAAGTTTCTTTTCAAAACAAGTCTTTTTTCCCCTCCTGATTGCAAAAATAATGCTAACAGAACAAATTGAAACACAGAGAAGTCCTGAGAAAAAAGTAAAAACCCCCATATTTATACTACTCAAAGATAACATATATAAACATTTTGGTATATATACTGTTAAGTTCAAAGAAATCCTACTACTTAATGTTTCTACTGTAGCTTAAGAATTTGTACAAATAAGGTGGGTAAAGCTAAGTTCATCCTGAGTGTCTGAACCTGGAATATAAGGAATTTGAAATTTGTAGGGGTGGGGATATCTAAATAGAAATAGAAAATTCTGAAAATTTGGCTGTCTTATTCTAGTTACCTGTTTTTTTGTTTTTGTTTGTTTTTCTGAATGTTCTTTTCCTTCTCAGCTTTTGCCACTTTTAAGGTTTTTTTTTTAAATCAGGATGTTTCACATTTGATATGTTCTTCTGTAATAATAGACTAAAATATAATAAGATGTAGAGAAACAGAACCTAAACTGAGGGAGGTTAAAAACCAGATGAAGGCCAGGTGCGGTGGCTCACGCCTGTAATCCCAGCACTTTGGGAGGCTGAGGCAGGTGGATAACCTGAGGTCAGGAGTTTGAGACCAGCCTGGCTAACATATAGTGCAACCCTGTCTCTACTAAAAAAATACAAAAATTAGCTGGACATGGTGGCGGGCACCTGTAATCCCAGCTACTTGGGAAGCTGAGGCAGGAGAATCACTTGAACCTGGGAGGTGGAGGTTGCCGTGAGTCGAGATTGCGCCACTGCACTCCAGCCTGGGCAACAGAGCAAGACTCTGTCTAAAAAAACAAAAAGCAAAAAACCAGATGGAAGTAGAAAATCTAAAACCTCTAGCAGAATGAAGCTAGAAAGAATGGAATCTAAACACTGAAATTATACATCTGTTAGGCAGCTGTGCGTTCTTTATAGGTTCTGTTGTGGAAATAGCTAAAGAAACTTTGATAGACAAATATATCTTAAATAGACTAAGCATATATTCTTATCACTAAGTATGATGCGCACTTTTTTTTTTTTTTTTTTTTTGAGATGGAGTCTTACTCTGTCGCCAGGCTGGAGTGCATTGGTGCGATCTCGGCTCACTGCAACCTCCACCTCTTGGGTTCAAGCAATTCTCCTGCTTCAGCCTCCCGAGTAGCTGGAATTACAGGTGCCTGCCACTATACCCGGCTAATTTTTGTATTTTTAGTAGAGACGGAGTTTCACCATAATGGCCAGACTGGTCTCAAACTCCAGACCTCAGGTGATCCACCCGCTTTGGCCTCCTAAAGTACTGGGATTACAAGTGTGAGCCGCGCCCAGCCTTTAATTAATCTTTAAATGAATTCTCCCCATTTTCTAGGAGTTATTAAAATTCTTTTCTAAAAATAACATAACTTTTTTGGATTAAATTTAGATATCCTATTTGTATCTTCAGCATTGAATCAATGTTTTATTAAATACACATTAAGGGAGCTTCAGTGATACTAAAAGAATGTGGTGCTGTTGTAAATTTGTCATTGCTTTCCTTTTTGCCAGTATTTGAGGATTGTCTTGGACCATGGGCAAGCCTGAATTGTAAGAAGGAATGGAAAAGCGTGGTAACCCATTAACGGGTAAAAAAATTAAAAAAAAAAAAGAAAAATTGTCAGAGACGTACTCTTTAAAGGGCCAGATTTTTTTATAAGACTGTAAAAATAATTGATGATTCTTATTTTACACAAAGATTTTTAGAGGAAAGAAAAAATACGCAAAAGAGAAGATGCTCTTTGGGGCTAGCCATAACCCTGCTAGCAAAGTCAGACAAGGATGGAACAGAAAAAGAGAACAATGTCTATTCTCACTTATCATGTATTTGTAAAATCCCAAGTAAAACACTAGCAAATTGAATCAAACAATATATTGATACTATAGGATAAAGCTAGCCCAAGATTCAAGGGTGATTTGACCTTAGGAAATATATTAGTGTCATTTACACTAAATAAATCTGAGGAGGAAAACAATAGGACCATCTCAGTTAATGGTAAAAAGTATATTAAATGAAATTAAGTAACTCTTTCTGAAAGACTAGTTTTAAGAGAAGAAAGAAACTTCCTCAACCTGATAACGGGTAGTTTTCCACCTGAAGCATGTAGCAAAGCCAACTGGTAAAATATTTCCCATGAAAGGAAGAACAATACTAAGCTTATTTTTAGTGTTCTTGTTAGTGCTGGAGACCCCAGCCAATGGAATAAGAGAAGCTGAAGCGATAAAGTTGTAAATATTTGAAGGGAAGGTCAGAATGCGTACCGTTTATGTTCTTTGCTAAGCATGTAATCTACCTAGAAAAGTCAAGAAAATCGATTGACAAACTGAGAAAACTAATAAATGAGTTCAGTAAGTTGGCTCTACATGTGGTAAACGAAGAAATCCACAGGTTCCTGTACACCAGCAATAGCCGTGTGAGAAGTACTGTCACTGTCTGTTACATCTGATAAGACCTGCCTATTAATCTTTGGTCTGCTTGTCAGTTTCTTTTCCCAGACACGCTTTGAGTCATGAGGAGAGCACTCCAGGAGATGAGACTTTCAGTTTCCTGCTTATCTCAACACGAAAGTCAAATGTTGTGAAGGGCGGACACAAGGCTGATGGTTTCATGACAGCCCCAGAGAGCAAAATGCATTCCCCCTGATGCCCATCTCACCCTGCTATAGAAAGTTTCATTTTCTCAGCATTTCCTGAGAGAATGTATCTCTGAGTTTTCTGGAGACCTGAGGTCTAATCGTTAGTATTCTGCAGAAATACCAAAGAATACACCAAGGAAAACAGAAAGGGCATTCCTCTAAAAAGAGCTAGTTTTTTTTTTTTTTTTTTTTTTAATGTAATAGCTTGCAGTAAACAATGGCAACAATACAGAAAAGTGCTTTCCTGCCTGCTTTCCTTGCTCTCCCTTCTGTGCTGTTTCATTTTCCTTGGTAACCACTGTTGTTACTATATGTAACTTCCTAAGATTTTCTTTCCATTTACAAAAATATATATCCATTTTTTTGGTGCTTTGTACAGATGGCATCATGCATTGTGTATTGCAGCTTGCCTTTTTCACCTAACATTTTCTCTATCACCCGCCTTTTCCTGGGGTTCATTTCCCCACAGCTCTGTCTGGGGTTCATTTCCCCACAGCTCTGTCTGTTCCCTTGGCAGAGTCTTTTCTCCCACTGCTCTCCAACTCCTGAAACCTTCCATCGTCTTTTTCTATTTACCTTCTTGTTCTTAAGGAATCTTAAATATTTTGAGCAGCCTCTGTTCCCCTTCTTAGACTAATGTTTTTAAATGGGTAAAATATGTACGACTTACGAAGGAGAACAATTATTTTGAAATATAGCTGTTAACATTTTTAGATATAGTAATATGTTTGTTCTTTTATTCACTCATTAAATAATCCAGGAGTGAGTTTAACAGCTGCCCTTTTAGATACTGATGAGCATAAATAATGCTTTGAGTTGCCTGCAACAAGTAGTTTGATGAGAATATCTGATTTGTTTTGGTTACAAAGTCGCAGGTATTGCTGATACTACTATGTGTCCTGCCTACGTCTCGTAAGTAAAGAAAAATTCAGAGCTCAGAGGTTAGTGAAAATAAAAATGTAATTTTTTTCACATCTAAGGTTATGAACCTCCTGAATTTTGTGAGGCCATGAGCTCCTGAGTAAGAACCTCTGCAACTGAAACTTCGTTTACACTGGAGGACACCGATTCTTTTTTGCAGTCTGCTCAAGCAGTGGAATTTTCTCTTGCAGACACCCGGGGTTTCCTTGGGCCTGGAGGGGTTATCCTTTACCTGCTTTGCTACTTCCAGATCACTCTCCCTCCCACCTTCCTTAACATCAAATAGAAAACAGGATATTCAATCTCATGATACATCCTTGCAGTTTTCCATGGAACCTTGACTGACTTCCTTCTCATTTAATGAAGATTTTGTCTTATATGGCTCATTTTCCCTAATACTTCTTTATTCTAATTCTTGATGATCTCAACATCCAGGTAGGTGACTCTTCCTCTACCTTCCTGGCCTCTTAATATCTTGACTTCCTGCAAAGTTTCCACCCCACCTCAGCTATCCTGGTCATACCCCCGGTCTGTTATACAATAATAACAAAAAATTATAACCCCCTCCATAATTTCAATTCTACCCTGATCATCAGTTCACACGTGACTGGCTCATGCATTCTAGTGCCAGCAATTCTTTTATCACACTGGGACTTAGAACCCATTTACTCTATTATCTTTGTACCATTCCTCACCATACTCTCTCCTTGTGTCCTTACCCTTCTCTTTATTCAGTTTAATTTCTGTTGTTGGTCATGATTGTTCAGTTGTAAATATTCTCAGTACACTTGCCCTCACTTGCCTCATTGCTTAATTGAGAAACCCTAGTGCTGGTTAAATCCAACTGTGCCTACTCTACACTTTTTAAAAATGTGGTTAAAAAAATGGATATCAACTGGGCATGGTGGCTCATTCCTGTAATCCCAGCACTTTGGGAAGGCCCAGACAGGAGGATTACTTGAACCCAGGAGTTTGAGATCAGAATGGACAACATAGTGAAACCCTGTCTCTGCAAAAAATTAAAAAATTATTTGGGCATGGTGCCATGTGCCTGTAGTTCCAGCTACTTGGGAGGCTAAAGTGGGAGGATCACTTGAGCCTGGTGAGCTTTAGGTTGCAGTGAGCTGTCATTGTACCACTGTACTCCAGTGGGTGACAGAGCCTGATCCGGTCACAAAAGAAAAAAAAAAAGAACATGTGTTTACCCTCTTAACAATTATTAAGTATACGTCACAGTATTACAGTATTGTTAATTATTTTGTGCAACAGATCTCTAGAACTTTTTTTTTGTTCTCTGCAATTACAAGCTTTAAAAATTTTTATTTTTAGGCCAGGTGCAATGGCTCACGCCTGTAATCCCAGCACTTTGGGAGGCTGAGACAGATGGATCACCTGAGGTCGGGAGTTCGAGACCAGCTTGACCAACATGGAGAAACCCCATCTCTACTAAAAATACAAAATTAGCCAGGCGCATGCCTGTAATCTCAGCTACTGGGGATGCCGAGGCAGGAGAATCACTTGAACCCGGGAGGCGGAGGTTGCAGTGAGTGGAGATGGCGCCATTGCACTCCAGTCTGGGCAACGAGCAAAACTCAAAAAAAAAAAAAAAAATTAAAAAAAAATTGACAAATGTACATATTTAGGGGGTACATAACGTTGACATAAATGTATATATGGGGTATGTAGTGATGTTTTGATACATACAATGCACTACAAGCTTGTCTAACTCATGGCCCGTGGGCTACAATGTAGCCCAGGATAGCTTTGAATACAGACCAACACAAATTCCTAAACTTTCTGAAAACATGAGATTTTTTTCCAGTTTTTTTTTGGTAGCTCATCAGCTATCATTAGTGGATTTTTTTTGTTGTTGTTTTATTTAATGTTTTTATTTAAAAAATACATAATTTTTAATAGAAATGGGGTCTCATGTTGTCTGGGCCATTCTCAAACTGCTGAGCTCAAGCAATCTGCTTGGCTTGGCCTCCCTAAGTGCTGGATTACAGGTGTGAGCTGCTGTGCCTGCCCTGTTGTTAGTGTATTTTATGTGTGGTCCAAGACAATTTTTCTTCTTCCAATGTGGCCCAGGGAAGCCAAAAGATGGGACACCCTCACTGATGTACAGTGATCAGATCAGGATAATTAGCATATCCATCATCTCAAACATTTATAATTTCTTTTTGTTCAGAACATTTGATATTCTCCTTCTAGCTATTTGAAACTGTATATTATTGTTCACTATAGCCCCCCAACGGTAGGATGAAGAGTAAAGTACTAGAATTTATTCCTCCTGTCTTGCTGTAATTTTATATCCTTGAACAAATTTCTCCCCGCCCCTCCCTTTCTCTACCCTTCCTATCCTCTGTTTTATGTTTTACTTCTAACTTTTAGTTTCCACATGAGTGAGAACATGTGGTGATTAACTTTCTGTTCCTGGCTCATTTCACTTAATATAATGTCTTCTGGTTCCATCCATATTGCTGCGAATGAGTGGATTTTATTTATGTATTTTCTTTTTTTTTAAAATAGAGATGGGGTTTCATCATGTTGGCCAGGCTAATCTCGAACTCCTGACCTCAAGTGATCCATCCATCTCAGCCTCCCAAAGTGCTTGGATTACAGGCATGAGTCACCATGCACGGCCTGGATTTTATTTTTTATGACTGAGTGGTATTTCACTGTGTATGTATACCATATTTGCTTTATCCATTCATCTGTTCTTAGATGTCTGGTTTGTCTAACTGATACCTAGGCTGTTTGAATAGCAGTAAACATGGGGATGCAGATGTGCCTTCAATAGAATGATTTCCTTTCCTTTGGATAAATTCCTAGTAGCGGAATGCTGGATCATATGGTAATTCTGTTTGTAGTTATTTGAGGAAACTCTATGCTGTCTCTGTTGTGGCTGTACTAGTTTATATTCCCACCAACAAAGTATAAGTGTTCCCTTTTCTCGTGTCCTTGTCAGCACTTGTTACTTTTTAAATTGAATTGTTTATCTTTTTGCCAGTTTGCCCATTTGCCCATTTTTAATTGGATTGTTTATCTTTTTCCTGTTGAGATCTTTGAGTTACTTGTATATTCTGGATATTAACCGTTCTTTTTGATAATAGCCATTCTAACTGGGGTTAGAATTGTGGTTTTGATTTGCATTTCCCTGATGATTAGTGCTGTTGAGCTTTATTTATTTATTTAGACAGAATCTTGCTCTGTTGCCCAGACTGGAATGCTGTGGCTTGATCACTGCCCACTCTAAGCTCAACCTCCTGGGCTTGAGTGATCGTCCTACCTCAGCTTCCTGAGTAACTGGGACTACAGGTGTGTGCCAATGGGCCTAGCTAATTTTTAAGAGTTTTTTGGATAGATTGGGTCTCACTGTGTTGCCCAGGCTTGTCTCAGATTCCTGGCCTTCAGCGATCTTTTGGCCTCAGCCTCCCGAAGTACTGGGATTACAGGTGTGAGCCACCATGCTCTGCCCTCCTTTTTTTTGGTTTTGTGAAACAGACAGGATCTCCTTGTCACCCAGGCTGGAGTGCAGTAGTGCAATCATAACTCATTATAACTTGGAACTCCTGGCCTCAAGGGATCCTCCCACCTTGGCCTCCCAAACGCTGGGATTACAGGCATGAGCCCCTGGTAATAGCACCTGGCCTATTTCATATGTTTTTTGGCCATTTTTCATCTTTTGAAAAATGTCTATTCAGATCATTTGCCCATTTTTTAATTGGATTTGTTTTGCTGTTGAGATGTTTGAGTTACTTGTATATTCTGGATATTAATGCCCTGTTGGATGAGTAGTTTGCAAATATTTTCTCATATTCTGTAGTTCATCTCTTCATGATGTTAATGGGTTCCTTTGCTGTGCAGTAGCTTTTTAGTTTAATTCCATTTGTTTATTTTTGCTTTTGATGCCTGTGTTTTTGAGGTTTTACCCATAAAATATTTTCCCAGACCAGTGTCCTGAAGTGTTTCCCCTATGTGTTCTTATGGTGGTTTTTATCATTTCAAATCTTGCTTTTTTTTTTTTTTTTTTTTTTGAGACGGAGTCTTGCTCTGTCACTCAGGCTGGAGTGCAGTGGCACAATCTCTGCTCACTGCAACCTCCGCTTCCTGGATTCAAGCAATTCTCCTGCCTCAGCCTCCTGGGTAGCTGGTATTACAGGCACGCGCCACTATGCCTGGCTAATTTTTGTATTCTTAGTAGAGACAGGGTTTCACCATGTTGGCCAAGCTGGTCTCGAACTCTTGACCTTGTGATCCGCGCGCCCTGGCCTCCCCAAGTACTGGGATTACAGGCGTGAGCCACTGTGCCCGGCCCTTGCTTCAAATCTTAAACTTAGGTATTTGATTTCTTTTGAGTTGATTTTTGTATAGGGTGAGAGTTGGGAGTCTACTTTTATTCTTCTGCATATGAATATCCATTTTTCCCAGCACCATTTGTTGAAGAGACTGTCCTATTCCCAGTGAGTATTCTTGGCACTTTTGTGAGAAATCTGCTAGCTGTAGATAGGTAGATTAATTTCTGGGTTCTCTGTTCTGTTCCATTAGTGTATGTATCTGTTTTTATGCTGCACCATGCTGTTTTGGTTACTACAGCCTTGTAGTGTATTTTGAGGTGTTGTATTGTGATACCTCCAGCTTTATTCTTTTTGCTCAGGGTCGCTTTGTTTATTCAGGGGCTTTTGTGGTTCTGTACAAATTTTAGGATTTGTTTTTCCATGAAGAATGTCATTGGTATTTTGATAGGGATTGCATTGAATCTGTAGATTGCTTTGTGTTAGTACTTCTGGCACTTTCTTATCTTGCCTGACTGAAACTCTGTACTTCTGAACAACTCCCTATTTCCCTCTCCCCTCAGCTCCTGACAGCTACCATTCTACCATTTTACTTTTTGTCTCTATGAGTTTGATTATTTAAGATACCTCATATAAGTGTAATTATGCAGTACTTGTCGTTTTGTGATTGGCATATTTCATTTAGCATAAAGTCCCCATGGTTCATCCATTTTGTAGCATATGACAGGATTTCTTTTTTTTTTTGAGACGGAGTCTCACTCTGTCACCCAGGCAGGCTGGAGTGCGGTCGTGTGAGCTGGGCTCACTGCAACCTCCGCCTCCCAGGTTCAAGCAGTTCTCCTGCCTCAGCCTCCCAAGTTGCTGGGATTACAGGCATGCGTCACCACACCCGGCTAATTTTTGTATTTTTAGTAGAGATGGGGTTCACTATGGTGGTCAGGCTGGTCTCGAACTCCTGACCTCAGGTGATCCTCCTGTCTCAGCCTCCCAAAGTGCTGGGATTACAGGTGTGAGCCACTGTGCCAGGCCCAGGATTTTTTTAGAACTGAGTAATCTCCCGTTGTGTATATATACCACATTTGTTTATCCTTTTATCTGTTGATAGACACAGGTTAATTATACGTTTTGGCTATTGTAGTGAATAGTGCTGCAGTGGACAAGAGTATGTAAATATCTCTTCGAGATCCTGTTTTCTTTTTTTTTGAGACAGAGTCTCGCTTAGTCGCCCAGGCTGGAGTGCAATGGTGCAATCTCGGCTCACTGCAAGCTCCGCCTCCCGGGTTCACGCCATTCTCCTGCCTCAGCCTCCCGAGTAGCTGGGACTACAGGCACCCGCTGCCTCGCCCGGCTAATTTTTTGCATTTTTAGTAGAGACGGGGTTTCACCGTGTTAGCCAGGATGGTCTCGATCTCCTGACCTCGTGATCCGCCTGCCTCGGCCTCCCAAAGTGCAGGGATTACAGGCGTGAGCCACCGCGCCCGGCCGAGATCCTGTTTTCAATTGTTTTAGATATATACCCAGAAGTGGGATTTCTGGATCATATGGTCCATTTTAAATTTTTTGAGGAACCTCCATGCTGTTTTTCATAGTGATTGTACTGTTTTATAGTCCCACCAACAATGCACAGGAGTTCTAATTTCTCCATATCCTTGCCAACACTTGGTTTTCTTTCTTTTTTTTTTTTTTGATGTAATTTTAACTGGTGTGAGGTGATACCTCAGTGTGATTTGATGTGAATTTTCCTGATGATTAGTGATGTTGAGTAGCTTTTCATATTTTTCTTGGCCATTTGTATATCTTCTTTGGAAAAATGTCTATTCACGTCCTTAGCTCATTTTAAAATTGTGTTATTTGTGGTTTTTGTTTTGTTACTGAGTTGCAGGAGTTTTTTTATTCTGGATATTAAACCCCTATCCGATATATGATTTGCAAATATTTTCTCTCATTCTATAGGTTGCCTTTTCACTCTTCCTTGGTTTCATTCTAGTCTTGGTTGATTGCTTGCCTTGCTGCACAGAAGTTTGTAAGTTACATATAATTCTGTGTCTATTTTTGCCTTTGTTGCCTGTGCCAAGAAATCATCACCAAATTCAGTGTCATGAAGCTTTTCCTCTATGTTTCCTTCTAGTTTTGTAGTTTCAGGTCTTATGTTTAGGTCTTTAATCAATTTTGAGTTATTTTTTATTTATGGTTTAAGATAAGGATTCATCTTCATTCTGTTGCATGTGGACATCCAGTTTTTCCAGCACTATTTGTTGAAGAGATTATTCTTTCCATGTTGCGTAGTCTTGGCTCATCATTTGAGCACATACACAAGGGTTTATATCTGGGATGTCTATTCTGTTGTTTTGGCTATTTGGGGTCCTTTGAGATTACTTACAGATTTTAGGATGGCTTTTTCTCATTTTGCAAAAAATGACACTGGAATTTGATAGAGATTGCATTGAATTAATGTAGATTGCTTTGGATAGTATGTTCATTTTAACAATATAAGGTCTTCCAGTCCTTGAACGTGAGATGTTTTTCCCATTTGTGTGTTTAATTTTTCCCTTAGTCTTTTGTCATTTTTAGGTACAAGTCTTTTGCCTCCTTGACGTTAATTTTTAAGTATTTTATTTTATTTTTACTTCATTTTTTTAGAAACGGGATCTTGCTCTGTCACCCAGGTTGGAGTGCAGTGGCGCGATCATGGCTCACTGCCACCTCCCACTCCAGGGCTCGGGAGATCCTCCTGCCTCAGCCTTTCGCGTAGCTGGGACTACAGGCATGCATCACCATGACCAGCTAACTTTAAAATTTTTGTAGAGATGGGGTCTTGCCATCTCGCCCAAGCTGGTCTCAAAGTGCTGGAGTTAACAAGTGTGAGCCACTGTTCTGGCCTTATTCTTAAGTATTATTCATTTTGATGCTATTATAAATGGAGTTATTTTCTTAATTTCCTTTTTGTGTTGTTTATTGTTAGTGTATAGAAATGCAACTTATTTTTGTGTGTTGACTTGGTATCTTCCTGCTTTGCTTAGTTTATTATAATAGTTCTAACAGTTTTTTTGTGAAACCCTTAGGGTTTTTCATGTATGAAATCATGTCATCTGTGAATGGAGATAATTTTACTTCTTCCTTTCCAATTTGAATGCCTTTTCTTTCTTGCCTGCTTTTTCTGATTGTACTGTGTTGAAAGAAGTGGTGAGAGTGGGCTTCCTAGTCTTGTTCCTGATCTTAGAGGGAAAGCTTTCAGTTTTTCACCATTGTGATGTTTGCTGTGGACTTTTTATGTATGGTCTTTATTATGTTGAGGTAATTTTCTTCTATTCCTTCCTAGTTTGTTGAGTGTTTTTATCATGAAAGGTGTTGAATTTTGTCAGATGCTTTTTCTGCACCAATTCAGATTGTTATGTGGTTTTTGTCCTTCATTCTATTAATGTGATGTATTGCATTTACTGATTTTCGTATGTTGAGCCATCCTTGCATCCTAGGAATGTCTCCCTTAGTCATCATGTATGATTTTAATATGCCTTTGAATTTGGTTTGGTAGTATTTTTTGAGAATACGTGCATCAAAGTTTAGAAGTGTTTCTTCAATTTTTTTTGGTGAGACTGAGGAGGATTGGTATTAATTTTTCTCTAAATGTTTGGTAGAATTCCCCAGTGAAGCTGTCTAGTCCTAGGTTTTTTTTATTGTTGGGAAGTTTTTAAAATTACTGATTCAATTTCCTTACTAGTTACAGGTTTGTTAAGATTTTCTGTTTCTTCATGATTCAGTCCTGGCAGGTCGTGTGTTTCTAATAATTTATCCATTTCTTCTAGGTTGTCTAAATTGTTGGCATGTAATTGTTCATAGTAGTCTCTTATCCTTTTCAGTTCTGTGGCATTTGTTGTAATGTCCCCTTTTTCATTTCTGATTTTAATTATTGGAGTCTTGGTTTTTTTCCTTAAATCTGGCTAAGGATTTGTCAATTTTATTGATCTTATTTAAGATCTCTTTTAATGTAGATATTTACTGCTATAAACTTCCTTCTTAGCACTGCTTTTGCTATATCCCTTAAGTTTTGGAATGTTTTGTTTTCTTTTTCATTTGTTTCAAGATGTTTTCCAAACTGCCTTGTGATTTCTTCTTTGAGTCATTAGTTTTTCAAAAGTGTGTTAATTTCTAAATATTTGTGAGTTTTCTAGTTTTCCTACTGCTTTTGATTTCCCATTGTGGTCAGAAAAGACAATTGGTATGATTTCAGTCTTCTTAAATTTGCTAAGACTTGTTCTGTGGCCTAACATGTGATCTATCTTGGAGAATGTTGCCTGTGTACTTGAGAAAATGTGTATTCAGCTAGTGTTGGGTGTAGTGTATTGTTTTTGAGACGGAGTTTCCGCTCTTGTTGCCCAGGCTGCAGTGCAGTGGTGCGAACTCAGCCCACCGCAATCTACACCTCCTGGGTTCAAGTGATTCTCCTGCCTCACCTTCCTGAGTAGCTGGGATTATAGGCATGCGCCACCATGTCTGGCTAATTTTGTATTTTTAGTAGAGACAGGGTTTCTCCAGTTTGGTCAGGCTGGGCCCGAACTCCTGACCTCAGGTGATCTGTCCACTTGGCCACCCAGAGTGTTGGGATTACAGGCGTGAGCCACTACGCCCGGCTGGGTGTAGTGTTCTTTATGTGTCTGTTAGTTCCAGTTACTCTCCAGTGTTCAAATTCTGTGTCTCCTTATTGATCCTCTCTCTGGTGGTTCTGTCCATTATTGAAAGTGGGGATATTGAAATCTCCTGCTATTACTGGGTTACTGTCTATTTTTTCTTTCAATTCTGTCAATGTTTGCCTTGTTTTATTTGGGTGCTCTGGTTCTGCACTTGTACCTTTATAGCTACGTTTGGCTGGGGAATTAACTTGGCTGATTGGCCTTACCACTGATTACCACTAACTTCAGGAGAGTCCTTAAAACTGCACAGCAATAGTTCCTAGGTCATTTATTCTCCCAGTTCCTCCTCAATCTTTCAACATCACTTTTACCATCTTTAGCACACAACTTTGCTTTTCATTTTGTTGAGAAAACAGATACCATAAGAAAAATATCTGCAAAGCTCCTGCCACTCCTGCCTGTGTCTGTGCTTCTTGTATTCTCACGTCCTTCAATTATGGAATGAACTGACCATGCTTCTAGCCAGGGCCAAAATCTGCACTGTGCTCACTCTGCCCTTGCCTCTACACTCTGCAGGATCATTCTCCACAGCAACATACTATTGTTTCTCTCATCTTAAGACACAACAAAACTTTTCCTTCTAACCATTGTTCCATTTCCCACCCCTACGCCTTTTTTCCCAAAAGAAGTATTTCCAATTTTTCTCCTCCAGGTATTTCAGGAGGCTTTCCCTCCCAGCACCCTGCTTCTTGCACTGCTCTTGTGAGGTCAGCTCTGTCTCTGCCTTTCTCATCCTTGAATTGTTTGACCTAGTAACAGTATTTGACACTGGTAATTACTTATTTCCTCCTCATTGAAATACTTCGTGCACTTGTCTTTCAGGACAGCATACAAAGAATTTCCCCATTTCAGTCTTTTGTCATGGAGTCCCTCCAGGGCTCAGTCCTTAGACCTCTGTTTTAACTATGCTCATTTCCTTGTTGATCTTATTTGACCCACTGGCTTTGAAACCATCTTTGTCTTAACGTTTGACGGCAGTCCAAATTTTAAATCTCCAGCCTGAGCCCCTCCTTTGAAATGCAGACTTATGTTCCACCTGGATGTCTACTAGGCAAATGAAATGCAGCTTTCTCTAAAGGGAACTTACTCTTCTTCCAGTAACTTAATGGGCCATGCTTAGAATGGCTCTGCTTGTCCAAGAAAATTCAAAACCAAAACCAAATCTACTTTAACATCAATCTACAGATTATTTTTGGTCTAAAGCATGAGATAGGGCTTTTTATTTATTTTTTATCAGGCGGCTAGCTAGTTTCTCTTAACACTATTGAATAATACATCTTTAATTGTTTGAATTGTCATCTTTATTGTTCTGAGAATAATATCAAGGATTTAAGTGAAATTGCCATTTAATGTTTGCATTATAGATTTCATGCCCCTTTAAAATGTGTTATCTCAATTCAGAGCACACTCTTATAAAGTAGAATCAATGATAATGGAGTTTTTAAAAAAGAACTAAATAAGTTGAATAAGAGCACAGAAACAGTCAAACTTTAAATTTAGCATTTAATAGACCATGAACAACACACCAGTAAAGACTGTTTGGATACTTGGATTTTAGTTTGAAAAATAAGTAAATTTTACATAGTAAAAAGCAATAAAGTAAATTTAACATAATATGAAATACATGACCAAACTAATGGGAGTTTCTGTCTAAAATAAAAGATCGATTTGTAGGGTAAGTAATTAGATTAGGAGTAAAAGAAATAGTAAAATCATTACATGCACAAATGCTGTCTGTATTTAATCCCAGTTAAAGACATGGGAAATAAGATAACCCTAAGGCTGTACTACTCACCTATTAAACAGAAGTATGTAATAGGAGGAAATAGCATGTCTTTGTTTGGTCAGTGTATTAGTCCATTCTCACATTGATATAAAGAAATACCAAAGGCTGGGTAGTTTATAGAGAAAAGAGAATTAATTGACCCACAGTAATGCAGGCTATACAGGAGGCATGGCTGGAGTCATGGCAGAAGGGGAAGGGGAAGCAGGCCTGTCTTCACGTGACAGCAGGAGAGACAGCAAAAGGGGGAGTGCTACACACTTCCAGATCTCATGAGAACTCACTGTCATGAGAACAGCAAGGGGAACATTTACCCCCATGATCCAATCACCTCCCAGCAGGCCCCACCCTTAATACTCAGAATCACAGTTCAACATGAGATTTGGGTGGGAACACAGAGCCAAGCCATGTCAGTCATTATCATAAATTGGTGCAACCACAGAGGAAGAGAATTTAACTAAATACATATTTTAGGGAAAAGGAAAGTGAAGTACTATGGGACGCAGCGGTTTGATCTTAAAATTTCTACGCAGTGATGGCATACTATATCCCTAATCTAACTAGGGTTTGTTTCAAGGGAATTAGGGATAAGGTGAGTAAACTAGTAAACCCAAGGCAGAATTTCTTAATGCTTTTTAAAATTTAAAAAAGAGGTCCATTCCGTTAGAGCATACATTGAATTAAATGTTTCACGTAAAACAGGATGGAAATGAATTTTCTATTTGGCTAAGTGGTATAGGCTGAAAAACCTGTAGGCTTTCTCTTTTCATCAACTTCATGCTGAATCCTGTCTCATTTTATTATTTACACAATTGAAATATAAAAAATTGTTCCCAAATAATGCCCCCCCATACCCTGAGTTTAGGAGGCAGTAGTGTAAAGTAGTGTCCAGACATTGGTCTCAGGGCTGGAGTGGAAACAGACTCCTGGAGGTGCCACAAGCATGTGGATAATTTTACCTGAATCAATTTCCAAATCCTAAACTTTAACATATCTGTTTTCTAAAGCATTTCTTCCTTTGAACTAGTGTTCAAGTGGTTCTTCCCTCTTCATTTTTTGATATGGAGTTTGACTCTTGTCACCCAGGTTGGAGTGCAATAGCGCGGTCTCGGCTCACTGCAACCTCCGCCTCCTGGGTTCAAGTGATTCTCCTGCCTCAGCCTCCCGAGTAGTTGGGATTACAGGTGTGTGCCACCATGCCTGGCTTATTTTTGTATATTTAGTAGAGACAGGGTTTCACCATATTGGCCAGGCTGGTCTTGAACTCCTGGCCTCAAGTGATCTGTCCACCTCAGCATCCCAAAGTGCTGGGATTACAGGCGTGAGCCATGGTGCCCAGCCAGTTATATGTTCTTTATGTATTCTAGACACAATATGCTTGTCAAATACATTTTACAATATTTTCTCCCATTCTGTGGGTTGTCTTCTCACTCAACAGTGTCCTTTGATGCACACAGGTTTTTAATTTTGATAAAGTTTAATTTACCTACTTTTTTCTGATTGCTTGTGCTTTGTTGTCATATTGGAGAAATCACTGCCTAATCCAAGGTCACAAAGATTTGTACCTATATTTTCTTCTAAGATTTTTATGGTTTTAGCTCTTACATTTAGGTCTCTGATTCATTTTGAGTTGATTTTTGCTTATGGTATGAGGTAAACGTCCAATTGCATTCTTTTGCAATTGAATATCTAATTGTTCCAGCACTATTCCATTGGTGTCTTAGAATTATCCTGACACCCTTTTCATCCCTGAGGTTTTCCCGCTACAAGGCAAGTGCATCATGGTAAGAGAAGGGTCGAGGGAAGAGTTATGCCATTTTTTTTTTATGTAATCCCAGCTGCTTGGGAGGCTGAAGCAGGAGAATCGCTTGAACCTGGAAGGCAGAGGTTGCAGTGAGCCGAGATCGTGCCACTGCACTCCAGCCTGGGTGACAGAGTGAAAACTCTGTCTCAAAAAAAAAAAAACAAAAAAAAAAAACCATGTAACTAACTTAAAAAACCAAAAATCTTATTTAAAAACAGGCAAAGGATTCAGATAGACATTTCTCCAAAGAAGATGTATAAATGGCTTCATAAGCTCATGAAAAGAATGTTGTTAGTCATTAGAAATGTAAATCAAAACCACAATGAGATTCTGCTTCTTACCCACTAGGATGTCTGTAATCGAAAAGATATCTAATAACAAATGCTGGTAAGGATATGGAAAAATGGGAACCTCCGTACACTATTTGTGGGAATGTGAAATTGTGCAGCTGGTTTGGAAACAGTAGTTCCTCAAATAGCTAAATGTTGAGTTTCCATATGATCCAGCGGTTCCACTCCTAGATATATATCCAAAAGAATTAAAAACATGTTCACACAAAAATTTGTGCATGAAAGCTTACAGCAGCAGTATTCATAATGGGAGGAAACAACCCAAATGTCCAACCAATAAATAGATAAACAAAATGTGGTCTGTCTAGGCAATGGAATATTATTCACCCATGAAGAGAAATGAAGTACTCATTTTACAACATAGATGAATTTTGAAAACATTATGTAGATTGAAAGAAGTCAGTCACAAAATATCACATACTGTATTATTCTATCTTTACGAAATGTCCAGAAAAGGCAAGTCCACAGAGAAAGTAGATTAGTGATAAAAATGTACTGGAATTAGTGTTGATGGTTGCACAACTTTGTGAATATGCTGATAGCTACTGAATTGCAGACTTTAAAAGAGGGAATTTTATGGTACGTCAGTTGTATCTCCAAAAAATGAAATAAAGCCTCAGGGGCCCCCAAAGTGGTGATTCCAAATATTGGTTTTAGTGTTAAGAAAATAAATGGCCATAGCCTTTGGAGAACAAATCCTTTCATGGTTTTCAGTTTTCCACTTCTAACAAAATTGAAGGATCAATTCCAATATTTACAAATAATAAATGTGTTAGCTACTAAATCATTTAAAATATTTCTGGTGGAAAACCGCTACATAATTTTCAACAGATAACTCAGAAGGAATTTTAAAAGTCTTGTGACTCAACTGACAAAATTCCTTTTATTCCCATCACCTGTTTATATGAATAAGACTTCTTAGTGCTTTCTTAAAACACACGCACAGAAAAGTAGAAATTCACTGAGTTGATGTTTCATTTTAGCAATAATTATTCAAAGAGATACATGAACTAATGAGGAAAAAAATAAGGCCCTGGCCATCTCTTTAAGAGAGGTACATTTCCAGTAATTTCTCCCTGCCTCCCTTCCTCCCTTCCTCCCTTTCTCCCTGCCTCCCTTCCTCCCTTCCTTTTTTTTGAGACACTTTAGCTCTGTTGCCCAGGCTGGAGTGCAGTGGTGCAGTATTTTGGCTCACTGCAACCACCACCCCTGAGTTCAAGCATTTCTCCTACCTCAGCCTTCCCGAGTAGCTGGGACTACAGGTGTGCACCACCGTGCCTGGCTTTTTAATTTAATTTTATTTTTTTGCTAGAGATGGGGTTTCACCGCGTTGGCCAGGCTGGTCTCGAACTCCTGACTTCAAGTGATCCACCCGCCTTGGCCTCCCAGAAGTGCTGGGATTATAGGTGTGAGCCTCTGTGCCCAGCCTCCAGTAAAATTTTTACCTTTAATGTTGTTAATTACTGTCAGATCTTTTTTTTTTTTTTTTTGAGATGGGGTCTCGCTCTGTCGCCAGGATGGAGTGCTGAGGTGTCATCTCGGCTCACAGCAACCTCCAACTCCCAACTCCCTGGTTCAAGCGATTCTCCCGCCTCAGCCTCCCAAGTAGCTGGGATTACAGGCACACGCCACCACGCCTGGCTAATTTTTGTATTTTTAGTAGAGACAGGTTTCACCATGTTGGCCAGGCTGTTCTCAATCTCCTGACATCGTGGTCTGCCTGCCTCAGCTTCCCAGAGTGCTGGGATTACAGGTGTGAACCACTGTGCCTGGCATACTGTCAGATCTTTAATGTTTGCCATATAAATCAATTGTATACTGCTAAAAATTGTAATTGAATTTAAAATTTTTTAAACACTTAGAAGCTTCTTTATGATCAGGAAATTTAAAATTTTTTTCATTTAAACATCAGACAGGCTGGGTGCAGTGGCTCAAGGCTGTAATCCCATCACTTTGGGAGGCCAAGACAGGAGGATTGCTTGAGGCCAAGACAGGAGGATTGCTTGAGCCCAGGAGTTTGAAACCAGCTGGGGCAACATAGGGAGACTCCGTCTCTATAATATGAACAAACAAACAGAACTTCAGACATGTATGACTGAGCGACTAATAAGACTTTCAAGCATTAGCAATTACTATATGCAGGGCAAATATATGGAAATACGAGTTCGAGGAGGAAAATATGCAGTGAAAATTTCATTTTAAAATGGATCATGGTGGGTATCAGATCACAATTGTATTTGGATTCTGTTGAAGAGATTTAAGGTTGATATTACAGTGACCTTGCTATAAATTATATTGCTGTTTTGTGCTCTGTTTCCCTATATATAAATGGGATAATAATAGCATATCAAGGAATAATTTATTATTATGTCTAGTGCAGTTTCTTGGCAAATACTCTTTGAACCCTGTTCAGTGTTTCACATTCTGTTTAATAGCCCACTGCTTTGTTTCTTTCTGGTAAGTCTTCTGCCTTAATGCAGTCTTCTTTAGCTACTGTGTGTCCTTTTTTCATCCACCTGATCTATACCCCGCCCCCCCCCACCCCCCCCCCCCACATGGTGGTGTGGACAAGGCAAAAGAAAGTTAGCTGGGTTTATATTTGGGAATTTCAAGGCTTTGTATTTACAGTTGATTTGTTAGGAGAAGAGGAAGAAGAGTTAAAAAGTATAGCATTGGGCCAGAGTATTATTAAGCAGTAAGATCACATTGAGTTGTATAGGGAAGGTTACCTGTATTTTTATTTCATCTGTATTGGAGACAGGATTTCTGATGACATGCTTGCTCACTGACAAGTTTGTTTTTTTTTTTTTTTTTTGAGAGAGAGTTTCACTGTTGTTGCCCAGACTGGCGTGCAATGGCGTGATCTCTGCAACCTCTGCCTCCTGGGTTCAAGCGATTCTCCTGTCACAGCCTCCTGAGTAGCTGGGATTATAGGCACATGCTACCATGCCCAGCTAATTTTTGTATTCTTAGTAGAGACAGGGTTTCATCATATTGAACAGGCTGGTCTCAGGTGATCTGCCTGCCTCGGCCTCCCAAAGTGCTGGGATTACAGGTGAGCCATCACATCTGACCTGACAGTTTTTTTTAGATAGTGTAAGACAGTGTCAATTATGTGGTGTAGTTGGTATATTTTCTGTTGTTACTGTAACAAATTACCATACCTTCAGTGGTTTATAGAGCACAAATTTGCTATCTTACGGTTCTGCAGGTCAGAAGTCCAACACAGGTCTCACCAGGCTAAGATACAGGTGTCTACAGGGGTGTGTTCCTTTCGGGAAGCTCTAAGGAAGTATGGATTCTGTGCCTTTTACAGCCTCTAGAGGCTGACTGCATTCCTGGATCAGGCTCCCCTTCCTGTTCACCTTCACAGTCAGCAAGGTCACATGGCTCTGACCTCCTGTCATCTCTTTCCCACTGTACTTGGGAGAAGTTCTCTGCTTTCAAGGACCATGTGAGTAGATTGGTCCCAACAAGCTCATCCAGGATAATAGCCCCATCTCAGGTTTTATACCCTTAGTCACACATCTGCAAAGTCCCTTGTCCATCTAAATAACATATTCATAGGTTACAGGGATTAGGATGTGAATGTCTGCAGGGGCCATTATCCTGCTACCACAGTTGGTTTTTAGTCAGCTACATAACTTTAAACTGTTACTTTTATCTGTTTTTTTTTGATGATGCTTGTGGTTAGAGGTGAGGCTTGGATTGGTCCTGGCCTGAATCTTGTTCTACTGTGTAGCAGCACTGTGATGTTAGGCAAGTTTCTTCTCTGGATTTATTTCTTCTTTGGTGAAATCAAGATAGTAATGCTTGTCTGTATGTACTGAAATAAAGTAATAGTTTAGAGTTCTAGACCGGAGGCAAGAGATTTCTACCAGTCTCTTTGTGTCTGTCTCAAATAAGCAAATATGTGATCACCTACTTCACAAGGTTGTTGTGAAGATCAAATTAAGTCATCAAGTTAGAGTGCCTTTTGAAATGTATAAAAAGTATATAAAATTTTATTGGTATTAATTTTAGAATGACTTTTCAGATTTTTGTCAAAGGTGAGAAAGTTCACTACATTCTTTGATGCCTGCCTAGCAAATATTTTTCGGTTTCTATTCCTTTCCAGATGTTCAGATTCACATATTTCCTTTATTAAATTAAGGTAAATGAAAAGATAATATGAGAATTAAAAGTAATGACTTCCATGATTCGTATAGTCACTAGGATTTAAAATTCAATTTTTAAAATATATATATATATATTTTATCTATTGATTGATTGAGACGGAGTTTCGCTCTTGTTGCCTGGGCTGGAGTGCAATGGCGCCATCTCGACTCACCACACACTCTGCCTCCTTGGTTCAAGCAATTCTCCTGCCTCAGCCTCCCAAGTAGCTGGGATTACAGGCATGCGCCACCACGCCTAACTAATTTTGTATTTTTAGTAGAGATGGGGTTTCACTGTGTTGGTCAGGCTGGTCTCGAACTCCTGACCTCAGGTGATCTGCCTGCTTCTGCCTCCCTAAGTGCTGGGATTATAGGGGTGAGCCACTGATCCTGGTCTATCTAGACAATTTTTAATCTTCATTTTTATTTTCTGTAGACTTCTTTGGAGCTATACTATATTTGTTGTAGAAGCAAAATAAATACTAAGTCCACCTTGCATTAGTAATTACGACTGATTTTTCTTAAATCCTGAACTACATTTAAAATCTTGGTTAGTAGACATTTTACTCAGATGGTAATTCATTTAATTGGCTTGTCTAAGTACTCAGTGTTTGACAAAAATATCACTATGTTAAGCAAACACCATATTTAAAAAGTGATTTGATTTTTATTTTCTTATGCTGTGATAGTGAATAGATCTTTTTCCCCTAAGCAGCACAAAGATGCCATTTTGGGAGGTTAAATTACTTTCTAAAAGTTGCTGTGAAGGAGAGAAGGAAAAGAGATCAGGTTACACATTCTTTGTTCCTGAGCCTACCACTGCACAGTTCAGAGAAGCAATAGTGAGGCTAGAGTATGCATTTGCAACTATGTCTTCAACCCTTCCTCAGAGTAGGGAGGGAGGGAATTAGGAAGTTTTCTTAACAGGCCCCCAAAGAGTACCATTTTAACTTAAATACTCTTAAAAGTTGCTACTTATTTTTTTTGTAAGGCTTTCTTTACTTTTTTATAATTTAGCATTTCAAGTAATCCAAATAATTATTTCTTTGTATATTCAGAGGTATTTAAAAATATTTTCTTTGAGAGCTTAAAGGTTATAGTTTAATAATGCAATTAAACATCAATTTATCTCAAATTGATACTGAGTTAAATTTAAAGAGTATTTTACATTATATTTTGAGGGAAAAAAATAACTTTCTTGGCACAAAATGGCCGTGAATTAGATTGTGTGTTTCAGAAAGGTAGTGGTAAAAAGTCCCCAAAGCAGTTACAATATTTCTTTTGTTCTGTTTCCTTGCTTCTCTTAGATAAATGAAGAGTTTAAAAAGAATTTTCACATAAAAACGGTCATAAAATCCCATTGCCATATTCTGGATGTTAATTTGACTGTTTTATGTTGTACTTTTTTTCCAGTTGGTTTTAGTTAGAATATAAGCTTTTTTTTTTTTTTTTTTTTTAGCCTTTAAGGAATCATTTAAACAATTATGGTTATTAAAGTTTAAATGTATTTCATAAATATGTGTTCATAAATATGTGACTGGTCCCTTTTCTGAGGGGTTAGGAAGTTTAAGCATTATTTATAAGCTATTTGTAAATCCCTGTCAAACATTATTCATCCGTTAAGAAATACTATTTTTGTCCTCACTTTTAGGTCATTTTAAGTATTAATAATGTTCATCAATTTGCTTACTACCCTTCTTAAGAATGTCACTATAATTAGTAATCAGAATTATATCACATAAATTTAGGCACATTTATATCTTTTTTCTTTTTTTTTTTTTTTTTAGAATTTTGAGAGTAGGTGCTGTATTTTCTTTTCTTTCCTTGTTTTTTCTATTTTGTTTTTTGAGACAGAATCTCTCTCTGTTGCCCAGGCTGGAGTACAGTGGTGTGAGCTCAGCTCACTGCAACCTCCACCTCTTAGGCTCTAGCAGTGCTCCCACCTCAGCCTCCGAAGTAGCTGGGACCAGCTCACGCCACCACTCCTGGCTAATTTTTGTATTTTTTTGTAGAGACAGGGTTTTGCCATGTCACCGAGACTGAGTTACTCTGTTTTCTTAGCAGAATATTGTCCCAGTGCGCTTTTTCCAAAAGAGAAAAGGTACAGCCAATCATAGTTTGTGGTTGGGTATTGGGAGTTGGTGTTCTGTTTTGTCCTGTTCATAAAGGTTTTATTCTCTGTAGCTCTCATACTTTAGTTCTAATTTATTTACAGATTTTTGCTCAGTAACTTGATTTTATAGTTGGCTTTCTATATTGTGGCTCCAGTTTTTCTTCCCAGTTTATATTCTTACTTTAACTTTTTTTTGAGACAGTCTCACTCTGTCACCCAGGCTGGAGTGCAGTGGCACGATCTCTGCTCACTGCAACCTCTGCCTCCCAAGTTCAAGTTCAAGCGATTCTCCTGCCTCAGCCTCCAGAGTAGCTGGGATTACAGGAACCCACCACCATGCCTGGCTAATTTTTTCTTTCTTTCTTTTTTTTTTTTTTTGGAGACAGTGTCTCGCTCTGTCGTCCGGGCTGGAGTGCAGTGGCACAATCTCGGCTCACTGCAACCTCCACCTCCTGGGTTCAAGTGATTCTCCTGCCTCAGCCTCCTGAGTAGCTGGGATGACAGGCGCCCATCACTACGTCCAGCTAATTTTTTGTATTTTTAGTAAAGAGGGGGTTTTGCCATGTTGGTCGGGCTGGTCTTGAACTCCTCATCTCAAGTGATCCTCCCGCCTCAGCCTCCCAAAGTGCTGGGATTACAGGCGTGAGCCACTGCGCCCAGCCAATTTTTGTATTTTTAGTAGAGATGAGGTTTCACCATGTTGGCCAGGCTGGTCTTGAACTCCTCATCTCAAGTGATCCGCCCGCCTCAGCCTCCCAAAGTGCTGGGATTACAGGCGTGAGCCACTGCACCCGGTCAGAATTTGAACTTTAATTCTTCAAATTGTAAGGCATTTTCAGGTACCATCGAGGGCTTTTCTTCTGTACTTCTATGTGTTCAAATATGGACCTTGTTCCAAAAAGATAGTGTTGTGGTTCCCTGTAATGTCAAGAAATCTGTTAATGCACGAGACACGGAAGATGTTTGAAAGTGACTAGTGAGAATTGAGTTGGTTGCTGTAGGATATTGTCATTTAAATTATTAAGTGAATATATTTATATATTTAAAAATTAGATGTAGGTAAACCTCAGAAATGGGAAAATGGAGATAAATCTTAGGAGAGATTTTTGAATCTTTTACTTAAGACTGTGTTCAAAACTATCTATTTGCTATTCATTATTATTTTGATATATTAATTGCTAGTGAGATTAAGATTTTTTGACACATCCTCTTCATTTAAGGTCATGGATGTTTTATATCATTCTTATATAAGCATATTTGTAAGATACTATATGTATTCCTTTTTTAGTCCAGTTTTTTTTACTAGGGGATTATGACTCATTTTGGCACTTTGCTTTTGTAGCTTACTACCATATGACATTTTATATCTTTGCAAAACCCAAGTAATTAGACCATCACAATTTCCATACTTAAAAAATTAATATTAAGTTTTTACATGTTAACAGTAAAAGTAGCGTTTTAACAATTATCCTTTCCACATTATTTGATACATGCTATTGGTTTTGTCTGTTATTTTTATAAATATATAATTTGCTTTAATTATTTAAATGCTCCTTGAGCCTTAGAAACTTAAATCCTGATAAGGGTTTTACTTTTTAAAATACTTAAGTTTGTTATTTGTGTGTGTCTTACAGAAAAATAAGTGGCCTTTAAAAGATAAAAATTAAAGACATGGAATCTCTACGACATATAAAATATGAGTAGAACTGTGTATTTATAAGATACTAATGTAAGCCTTCAGGCCTTGTAAGATCTTAAAGGAACTACTTCACTGTAAGGGAGCAGTTTGTCTTTCTACCTTTCCAATTATATTGAGATTTTGCCCAGTATGTCTTTTTACTTAAACACCTTGGTGAAAGCTATCCAACATCCTGTTTTAAATCTGCTTTGTGGCACTTCACCATGATTACTTTCAGATCTGCTTCCATTCTCAGAAACTGAAACTGAAAGCTCAAGTGAGTGGGGAATCTGAATTGTTTTATTGCACGTGAGCCGAGCACTGTGCCTTGCCACTGTACCTTGCCTACCACATCGTGTCAGTAGTCAGTGGTGTTCCTTTAGTCCTTGTTATGTTAATAAAAAAGCTTTGGTTTTTGCAAGGCTTTGTTTTTAGAGGTTCTGGAAAGGAACATATTAACCAAAAAGAAGAGCTGACTTCAGTTTTACTTGTTTTGAAAATAACTGACTACTAAAGGGAGATCAGGGAACATTAGTGAAATTGGAGAACTTAAGGAGTTAAAGTTTTAGCTATTTTTTTCAAAGGATCTTGTCCTTCAAAATCTTTACCTTGCATTTTTGTTACTGTGATTTAAGATGGTTGTAATTATCGTTGATTGATGATACCTATCAAAAGGCAACTCTAACCAACCATTTCTGCTGGATTCTGAATGCCGAGAAAGAAAAACTGAGAACTTTGTGAACTATTAGAAGTTGTCTGTAAAATGAGATAATAATACCAACTTTACAAGGTAATGTAGGCTTTTGTGAAAACCAGAGTGTGAAAATGCTTAGTAATGTGCTGGGCATATTGCAGGTGCTCTACAAATGTCAATTATTGTACTTCTCTGGATATAAGATAACAACTTTTTTTCACGAGTAATTGTAAATTTTCTTTTCTTTTTTTTTATTTTGAGACAAGATCTTGCTCTGTTGCGCAGGCTGGAGTAAAGTGGTGTGATCTTGGATCACTGCAACCGCTGCCTCTTGGGCTCAGGTGATCCTCCCACCTCATCCTCCTGAGTAGCTGGGACTACAGGTGCACATCGTCACACCCAGATAATTTTTGTGTTTTTGTAGAGATGGGGCTTTACCTGATTGCCCAGGCTGCCTTGAATTCTTGGCCTCAAGCAATCCACCCACTTCGGCCTCCCAAAGTGCTAGGATTACAAGAGTAGTTGTAAATTTAAAATGACTTTCTTTCCCATCCCAAACCAGTATCAAAATGCAAATATAGTAAATTACTTTTAAAAAGAGAGATGTTTAATGATAGTTGTTGTTGGTAGTCTTTTAACTTTACTTTGAGTCTTTAAGTGGGTATATTATAGAAAAACAACGTATCTGCTTGGAGGGAAGATTTAACTAAAAACAAGAAAAAGAATAGTAGATGAACCATGATTCTTTACCATACAGGTTGCAAACTAGTGATCTGTCAGTTGGATTTGGCCTGTAGGTGTATATTTGGCTTATAATGTAATTTTTAAAAAATTAGTGGCCAACAATTAAGAATTGGGAGAGTTTTCAAAAGAAAATGCAGATTTCTGACTCATCTTGAAAAATGGTAAGATGAGCAGCACAGGGCCTGTATTCCCAATTGCAGCCCTCAGTGGAGCTAAGTAGGCTGTCCTCCCTGCCATCTCCTCAGCTCTCAGTTGCCATCACTCACTGCATTTGGACTCTTTTTCATATAGTGAGCCAGTGGGGCAGTAACAGTTCTCATGTCCCTATCAAAAGAGGGAAACCTAGAATAAGGCCATTTGTATGGTTTTTTTTGTTGTTTTTTGTTTTTTGTGAGACGGAGTTTCACTCTTGTTGCCCAGGCTGTGCAAATGTGATCTCGGGTCACCTGCAACCTCCACCTCCCAGGTTCAAGCAATTCTCCTGCCTCAGTCTCGCAAGTAGCTGGGATTACAGGCGCCACCCATCACGCCTAGCTAATTTTTGTATTTTTTAGTAGAGACAGGGTTTCACCATGTTGGCCATGTTGGTTTTGAACTCCTGACATCGAGTTATCCGCCCGCCTTGGCCTCCCAAAGTGCTGGCATTACAGGCATGAGCCACTACACCTGGCCAGGCCATTTGTGTTTTAAGAGAAACAGGAAAGCATGTAATTCTTTGTGAAAATAATGAACATTTCTATTTATATCTGTCAAAAGTCCTGTTTCTTAGAAGTTAAGCCATAATTCATAGCAATTAATATATGTGGAGAAGATACATAATGAAAAACTAGAAGAGGAATTCAGACATTGAAAGGGATTATTTTAAAATGAGAATAAAATTAGTAATGCTGCTGTGAGGAAAAGAACCTTCATGTACGTGTGTATGATGAGAAACTTCCTAAGTGTCTAGAGATGGCAAGAAAATTTGTATGTTTTGCATGGCAGTAATTGCAAATATGAGCTTATCTGGAAGTATTGTTTGCATGAATGTTAAAAATCTGGGCAGAACAATGTATACCAAAATGCTAAATAATTTCTAGTGAGGCTGACATAAGCTTATTTTAAAAATTCTTTAATTTTTGTTTTTGTATATTTTTTGAGACAGGGTCTCATTCTATCACCCAGGCTGGAGTGCAGTGGTGCTGTCATGGCTCACTGGAGCCTTGACCTCTCCATGCTTAGGTGATCTCCCACCTCAGCCTTCTGAGTAGTTGGTGGCGTGCACCACCATGCCTGACTGATAGTTTGTATTTTTTGTAAAGATGAGGTTTTGCCATGTTGCTCGGGCTGGTCTTGAACTCCTGGGCTCAAGCCATCCACCCACCTTGGCCTCCCAAAGTTCTGGGATTAGGGGTGTGAGCCACTGTGCCCAGCCCGATAGAAGCTTAGAGATTAATATCACCTAGTTAGCTCTGTTTGTATATGGTATCCATGTGAATTTTGACTGTTTCTCCCCTCTCTTCAGTCATCACCCCCTTTTTTGGTTCATTCTATCAGCAAACAATCTCTGGTAGAGACTCGGTAAGAAAACCCAACCATTACCTTAAGAAAAGTCAGCCTCCGCCGGGCGCGGTGGCTCAAGCCTGTAATCCCAGCACTTTGGGAGGCCAAGACAGGCGGATCACGAGGTCAGGAGATTGAGACCATCCTGGCTAACACAGTGAAACCTCGTCTCTACTAAAAAATAAAAAACTAGCTGGGCGAGGTGGCGGGCGCCTGTAGTCCCAGCTACTCGGGAGGCTGAGGCAGGAGAATGGCCTAAACCCAGGAGGTGGAGCTTGCAGTGAGCTGAGATCTGGCCACTGCACTCCAGCCTGGGCGACAGAGCGAGACTCCGTCTCAAAAAAAAAAAAAAAAAAAAAAGCCTCCACCCGCTTCCTTAGCCAGATGCTTCAGGGATGGTCTGCTTGCAACACCTCCTCTCCTTCACCTTTTTTCAACTGTTTAACCTGCCTGATTCTGTTTTTTTTTGTGAGACGGAGTCTCTCTCTGTCGCCCAGGCTGGAGTGCAGTGGCGCATCTCGGCTCACTGCAAGCTCCGCCTCCCGGGTTCACACCATCCTCCTGCCTCAGACTCCCGAGTAGCTGGGACTACAGGTGCCTGCCAACACACCCGGCTAATTTTTTGTATGTTTTTAGTAAAGATAGGGTTTAACCGTGTTAGCCAGGATGGTCTCGCTCTCCTGACCTTGTGATCCGCCGGCCTCGGCCTCCCAAAGTGTGGGGATTACAGGCGTGAGCCACCGTGCCCAGCCCTTGCCTGATTCTTATTCTCCTGTCCACCACAGTTTGCATTCCTCAGGCCATTTTTGTCTGCGTCGTTGAGGGCCTCCATGGTCCAGCCCCATCTCTCAGTAGCATTTGACACAGCTGGCTCTTCTGTGCCAAACTCCTAGCCGCTGTGACACAACTCTGCATATAGCCTTCCACATCTTTCAGCACAGTCCGGATGGTGGTGAGGGATGCTCCAGATCAGGGCTGAGGGTGGTGTCTTGTTGGCTTATGCCCTTACCCTGAATCCCTTACGCCCTGTGTTCCGTGAGTATCATAATTCCAGCCTTATATACTATGCCCTACATTTTGGGCTAATTTATGAAAGGATAAAAAATAGGACTTGGAAAGTAAAAATAACCCATGTTAAAGAATCTGAATTACATTAGGTGTACTTTTTGCCTCTATATTGCAGATACAAATGCTTGAATGACTGTGAGATAAAGGAAAGGGAAAGGAAAGTAAGAATTTGACGGGGGATGTCACATTCAAATAGGCAGTTTTTTTCCCCTTTAGACATTTGCTTATAACGTAGGTCATTTAACCAGTTGAGGTTCAAGTAGCTCTGAGATCAGCTGGTACAAGCTTGAGGGAGAGAAAAAAAAAACATCCTTACAGATACTTCTCATTCATCAACCCAGAATATTAGCTTTAATCAGTTTAGGAATTTGTATGCATTTTAATAACTCAATACCAACTTGTCAGAAGTCAGCTGAATTTTAGATAATTTCTTTCATTCCAGCCAAAGATGATAATCACAGACATGTTAAAAAAAAAAAGGGAGGGGGGCGTTAATTGGGAGGCTGAGGCAGGAGGCTTGCTTGAGCCCAGGAGTTGGAGACCTGTGTGGACAACATAGTGAGACTCCATGTCTCCAAAAAAGGATAATATTAGCCAGGCATTGTGGTACATGGCTGAGGCCCTATCTAGGGATCTGCACTTTAGCCTGGGCGACAGAGCAAGACCTGGTCTCAAAAAAAAAGGACTTACTGCATAACTTCCTAACCATTCTAGGAAAAGTCAGTTGTCAAATCAAAGTGAAAAATTGTTTTCTTTAAAGTAAAGTCGGATGGGTAGAATAAAATATACTGATGTTACTGCCATAGTCACAATTCTAAAGCACAACATAATTGTAATAATGTCACAAGCTTACTAAAGTTGCCACATGAAACAGAAGAAAATTAAATTTGGTGTTACTTATTTTTTTAAAGAGCATCTTGCTTGATTGCCCAGGGTGATCTCAAACTCCTGGCTTCAAGCAGTCCTTGGCTTCCACAGTGTTGGGATTCCAGGCATGAGCCACCCTGAGTGGCCATTATTATCTTTAATAACAATTTTACATCAGCCACATTTTTCTTTATGGTTTTTACTTTTGATGTTAAACTTAGACATTTCTTTCCCCATTACAGTAGTGTTTCCCAGTTCTTTTTTAGTTTTATGTTTTATAGTTGAACGTTTTATTTATCTGAAATTAGTTTTGTGGCATGAGGTAAGGATCCGACTTAATTTTTTCCCAAATGGTTAGCAAATTCTTTTATCACCTTTTATTGATTTGAGATGTTACTTTTACTGTATTCTCATATATATTTGGATCTACTTTTGGTCTCTTCTGACCTGTCTCTTGACAGTGGAATCACACTGTTTATATCAGTATAGCTTTGGGTACATTTTAATACTTGGTAAAACAAATTTTTGTGACTTTTTCAAAAGTTGAGGATATTTGTTTATTTTTCCAATTGTCTTTAGAAGGTTTTGGTCTGATTTTACTTAAAAGCCTGCTAATATTGACTGATGGATTGATTTGATTTGGACAGGATTACCATCTTTGCAGTATATAGTTTACTAATTCATAAAATCGCGGGTCATCTTTCCCAAGTCTTTTTTGACTTTCAGTAAAGTTTTGTAGCTTTTCTCATGTGTTATATTTTTGGGTGCTATTGTGAATGATACTATTTTTCCACTACATTTTCTAACCAGTTTTGTTAATACATAGACAGCTTACTAATTTTTATTAAATCATTCACCATGTTTAACTTTCTTTTTCTAGTAACTTTCCAGTTTATTCTCATAGGGGATTTAAAATATTTTTAAATAATAATAACTTTACTAAATCAGTTTTAATATATTCACAATTGGGACTTAGTAATGTATGGGTTTGGTTAGTGGTTTTATATCACATAGTTTCCTTTTTTTTTTTGAGACAATCTTGCTCTGTCACCCAGGCTGGAGTGCAGTGGCATGATCCTGGCTCATTGCAACCCCACCTCATGGGTTCAAGTGATTCTCCTGCCTCAGTCTCCCCAGTAGCTGGGACTACAGGCACCCACCACCACACCTGGCTGATTTTTATATTTTTAGCAGAGATGGGGTTTCACCATTGTTTGCCAGGCTGGTCTCGAACTCCTGACCTCAGGTGATCCACCTGCATAGTCCTCCCAGAGTGCTGGGATTACAGGTATGAGTGACTGTGCCCAGCCACACGATTTTCTGTATAGACCCTATTTACAAACTTATGATCTGAGGTACTGGGGATTAGAACTTTAATATATGAATTTAATTCGTGTATTAAATGCAAGGTTGGTGCAAGGTTGGTGTTTGATGATTTCCTCAGTCTTTATTTTGTGACCACCAGTGAATAACCCATGTATTTGTGTTTTTAAACACCTTTATTTGATCAAGTGTGTCTCATATCTATGAAAAGTTTTGAATTTATTTTAACTTAATGTTTGTAGGGTTTTTTTTTGTTTTTTTTTTTCTATTCTAGTTATTTTATTTGTTTGTTTGGGTTTAGAATAGCAGAAATGTATTGGCTCCCAATTCTAGAGGCTAAACTTCCAAAATCAAGGGGTCCAAAATAGGAGTGTCTGCAGAGCCATGCTTCCTCTAAAGGTACCAGGGAATGATCTGCTTCTGGCCTCCTTCCTAACTCCTGGTAACCTCAGGCGTTCTTGGGTTTCAGATAGCAGTTTTATCCCTGTCTCTCCACACATGTCTGTGGTGTCATATCCAGATGTCTCCTTTTTATAAGGATGCTATAGTTGTAATGGATTAGGCCCCACCCTGATAACCTCATTTTAATTCGATTACCTCTGTAAAGACCCTATTTACAAATTTATGGTCTGAAGTACTGGGGGTTAGAATTTTAATATATGAATTTAATTCATTTTTATTTTTATTATTTTGAAATCATTTCATACTTAGAAAAGATGCAGGAATACCTTTGTGAATGCCCATACTCTTCATACCCACATTCACCAGTTTTTAACATTTTCCCCATATTTGCATTATAATTCTCTGCTTCTGTCTCTTCCCTCCTACCTGTACACACACACACACACACACACACACACTCACTTAAGAGTGAAATTATATATATTATGCCCCTTTACCGTTACTATTTCAGTTTCTATTTTCTTTTTGAGACAGAGTCTCGCTTGCTTGCCCATGCTGGAACGCAGTGGCAGGATCTTGGGTCACTGCAACCTCTGCCTCCCAGGTTCAAGTGATTCTCCTGCCTCAGCCTCCCGAGTAGCTAGGACTACAGGCGTGTGCCACCATGCCTGGCTAGTTTTTTTGTAGTTTTAGTAGAGATGGGGCTTTGCCATGTTAGCCAGAAGGGTCTTGGTCTCCTGACCTCGTGATCCACCCGCCTTTGCCTCCCAAAGTGCTGGGATTACAGGCTTGAGCCACCGTGCTCGGCCCTCAGTTTCCATTTTCTAAGGACATGGATATTCTGTGTAATCATTCTTCAGTTATCAAATTCAGGGAGTTTAACATTGAGGCGGCACTTTGATCTGCAGTCTATATTCCAGTTTTGTCAGTTGGCCCAACTGAGGTTTTTTTTTTTTTTTTCTTGTTTGTTTGTTTTTGTTTTTGCTTTTAGCATTTTTCCCCTCCAGTGGAGGATTCAGTCTGGAGTCACATATTGCATTTAGTTGTCCTCCCTCTTTAATCTCCTTCTCTCTGAAGCAGTTCCTTAGCCATCTGTTGTGTTTCATGATGTCAACATTTTTGACGAACACCAGGCCAGTTATTTTATAGAATATTCTTCGCTTTGGGCTTGGTGTTTTCTCATTATTAGATTCAGGTGATGCATCTCTGGCCAGAAGTCTACATAAATGACGGATGTGTCTTTCTCAGGATATCAGACTCAGAAGCATACTATGTCTGTCCTACCTGTCATTGGTCATGTTAATTTTGATCACCTGGTCAAGGTATTTTCCAGTTTTTCCTCTCTATAATTACTGTTTTCCCCCTTGTAACTAGTAAGCAGTCTGTGGGGAGAAACTTCAACACCACACAGATTTCTTATTCCTCGTAAAAGTCACTACTCCCCTGCAGATTTAATTGGCCTTTACTATTTATAGTTGTAGAATGGTGATTTTTCCACTTTCATCACTAGTTCTACATTTATCATTCTGAATTGTATAAGAACCCTTCTGACTCCCTTATGTATTTAATTGATTTATCTATTTAGTTGTCATCGCTGTGGACTGATAGAGTCCATTTCGTTCAATGAGTTATAGCCCTTATGGATTTTTTTCATCAGGGGTCTCACTCCTGTTGCCCAGGCTGGAGCGCAGTGGTGCGATCACGGCTGTCTACAGCCTTGACCTCCCAGACTCAGTTGATCCTCCCATCTCAGCCTCCCAAGTAGCTGGGACTACAGGTGCACATCACCAAACCTGACGGATTTTTTTTTTTTTAAGTATAAATGGGGGTTTCACCGTGTTGCCCAGGCTTGATACTCCTGGGCTCAAAGGATCTTCCTGCCTCGGCCTCCCAAAGTGCTGGGATTACAGGCATGAGCCACTGTACCTGACCAGCCCTTATGTTTTCTGAGGTTAATGTTGTCCCAGATTTTGATAGTGAGAGTCTCTTCATTCTGGCTCTCTTGTCCTTTGGATATGGCCCTGTCATTTTTTCTTCTTTTTTTAAAAAAATAAAGAGCACTTCTTTATGCCATAGTGATGTTCCAGACTTCTTTAGAACTGTCTTTGCCCCATCCCCAGAATCAGTCATGTCTCTAAGGAACCCTGGGTTCTCTTAGTGGGATTCAATATCTAGAAACCAAGATCTGGGTCTTAGGTGTTCTCATTGATACTGGGGTGTCATTGGTTCTAGCCTCTTTCAACAAATGTATCTAGGAATATAGACTATTATTTTTTAACATATTATCTTTAAAATCATTTTTAGTTTATAGTAATACTTCTAAACCAATGCCTCAGGATTTTTTTGGCCTTTCCCCAGTCCATTTCATTCTAATTTCATTTCCAATTTATTTTTAATTTAAAAAATCGAAGTATAATTTATAGATCTGTGTATTTAGTGAAATGCATAGTTCTTTTTTGACTTACTTGTTTATCTGACACAGGCTCTGTTTCTGTCATCCAGGCTAGAGTGCAGTGACATGATCATAGCTCAATGTAACCTTGAACTTCTAGACTCAAGGGGTCCTCCTGCCTCAGCCTCCTGAGTAGTTGGGGTTACAGATGTATGCCACCATGCCTGGCAGATTTTTAAATTGTGTAGAGACAGAGTCTTGCTATGTTGGCTAGGCTGGTCTTGAATTTCTGGCCTCAAGCAGTCCTCTCACCTCAGTCTCCTAAAGTGCTGGGATTACAGGCGTGTACCACCATGCCCAGTCCCTATCGTTCTCATGTATTCCATTTAATCGGTTTTGACAGTGCATACACTTCTGTAAACTCTATCAAGGTACTGTTCTAGAGTTGTTGTTCTTTTCCTTTTGAGATGGAGTCACACTCTGTTGCCCAGGCTGGAGTGCAGTGGCACAATCTTGGCTCACTGCAACCTCTGCCTCCGGGTTCAAGCAGTTTTCCTGCCTTAGCCTCCCTAGAAGCTGGGTTTACAGGCGCACACCACCACGCCTGGCTAATTTTTGTATTTTTAGTAGAGATGGGGTTTTCACTATGTTGGTCAGGCTGGTCTTGAATTCTTAACCTCAGGCAATCCATCCACCTTGGCAGAACTCATTTGGGCCTGTTGCTTTCTGTTTTGGAAGGTTACTGCTTACTGATCCAATATCTTTAATAGATATAGGCCTATTTGGATTATCTGTATCTTCTTGTGTAAGTTTTGGCATATTGTGTCTTTTAATGAATTGGTCCATGTCATCTAAATTATCAAATTTGTGATCATAGGTTTGTTCATAGTATTCCTTTATTATCCTTTTAATGTACCTTTAAAGGGGCTTTGTAGTGATCTTTTTTTTTCATTTCCGATGTTAGCTATTTGTGTCTTTTTTTTTTTTTTTTTTTTTGAGACGGGATCTCACTGTCTCCCAGGCTGGAGTGCAGTGGCATGATCTTGGCTTACCGCAAGCTCCGCCTCCCGGGTTCATGCCATTCTCCTGCCTCAGCTTCCTGAGTAGCTGGGACTACAGGCGCCCACCACCATGCCCGGCTAATTTTTTTGTATTTTTAGTAGAGACTGGGTTTCACCATATTAGCCAGGATGGTCTCGATCTCCTGACCTCGTGATCCGCCCGCCTCAGCCTCCCAAAGTGCTGGGATTACAGGCGTGAGCCACCGGCCTGTGTCATCTTTTTTTAATTAGTTAGCTTAGCTAAAGGCTTATCAATTTTATGATCTTTTGAAAGAACCAGCTTTTAGTTTTTTCTTATTGATTTCCTATTTTCAGTATCAGTCAGTATCATTGATACTATTATATTTTGTTTCTTTTATTCCACTTACTTTGGATTTAATTTGCTCTTCGTTTTCTAGTTTCCAAAGGTGGAACTGTGAGCTTTGGTCCATTCAACTTATTTCATGTAACATCAATTCACTGAAGGAGTTTAGAGATTTGAAGCAGTGGCCTGAGTTTGAATCCTAGTTCTCCACTCAATTGACAAACCCTTGTCCTGTCTGAACCCTATCTCCCACAAAATGGAAGAAGAATATTACTTATGAGGTTGCTGTGAAATTCAGTTAGAATGTGGGTGAAAATTGATTTAAAACTGTAAAGTGCTACAGTTTTGATATTATCACTTCCCTTAAATGTACAAAAATTATTCCTTTACAATCACCATTGAAATTTTGCCTCAGTTTATGGTCAACTTTGTCTGGTTTTCAGTTTCCAGAATTCCCATCTTGCCCTCTCTATCCAAATCAGAACATTATATGCCCATCTTCTATAGTCTTTCGTTTCTCTGATACAGGTTTCCTTAGGGATCTGGTTATCTTCCCTGAATGTTTCTCAATATTTGAATTGTAAATTATAATCCTGTCTTGGAACAACAGAAATTGAACTCATATTGAGTCCTGTGCTCACCTGTCTGTTTTGATCTTCTCTTATTATGAGTCGTTCATTCATTGTGAAAAATCTCATTTCAGTGACAGGGAAGGCAAAAAAAATAGTCTCCTGACTTTTTCCCCCTGCTGTTTTATTACAATTGTAAAATATGCATAACATAAAATTTACCATTTTAAAGTATATAATTCCAGTTGCATTAAGTATATTTACAGTGTCATGCAATTATCACTACTATGTATTTTCAGAACTTTTTCATCATCCCAAACAGGACCCTCCCCCCACCTTTTTTTTTTTGAGACAGCGTCTCACTCTGTCACCCAGGCTGGAGTGCAGTGGCATGATAATAGCTCACTGCAACTTCCACTTCCCAGGCTCAAGTGATTCTCAAGTAGCTGGGACTACAGGTGTGTGCCGTCACACCTGGCTAATTTTTGTATTTTTATTTTGCAGAGATGGGGTTTTGCCATTTTGCCCAGTCTGGTCTTGAATTCCTGGGCTCAAGTGATCCTCCTGCCTCAGCCTCCCAAAGTCCTGGGATTACAGGATTGAGCCACCACACCTGGCTGCTTTTTTTTTTTTTAAGAGACAGGGTCTTGTTTTGTCATCTAGGTCTCAACTCCTGGCCTCAAATGAGCCTCTCCCCTCAGCCTCCCTAAGTATTGGAATTACAGGTGTGAGCCAGGACACCCACCCCCAAACGGAAACTCTTTATCCATTAAACAATAACTCTGTGGTATTCCTTCCTTCCTGCCCCTGGTAACCAGTGTAGTACTTTCTGTCTAATATGAATTTGCCTGTTCTAGGTACCTCATGTAGGTGGAATTTCATATTTGTGCCTGGCATATTTCATTTAGCACATTTTTTCAAGGCTTATCCATGTAGCATGTATCAGTACTTCATTTCTTTTAGTTGCTGAATATTACTATTATTATTATTTTTGAGACAGAGTCTCACTGTCCCTCTGGCTGGAGTGCAGTGGCATGATCTCAGCTCACTGCGGCCTCCTGCAACCTCCGCCTCCCGGGTTCAAATGATTCTTGTGCCTCAGCCTCCCAAGTAGGTGGGATTACAGGCGCCCACCCCCACGTCCGATTTATTTATTTATTTATTTATTTATTTTTAGTAGGGACAGGGTTTCACCATGTTGGCCAGGCTGGTCTTGAACTACTGACTTAAGGTGATCCACCCGCCTCAGCCTCCCAAAGTGCTGGGATTACAGGAGTGAACCAACACGCCCAGCTGCTGAATATTATTTTATTGTATAGAGTAATTTATTCATTCATTGGTTGATAGACATTTGGGTTATTTTCACCTTTTGGCTATTGTTCCAGATAATGCTGCTATGAACATATTTGTACAAGTTTTTGTGTGGAAATATGTTTTTGTTTCTCTTAGGTATATAGGAGAAGAATTACAGAATCAACTCTGTGCTTAACCATTTGAAGAACTGGTTTTCTTTTCCAAAATGGCTGCACCATTTACAGCTGTGCCAGCAGGTTTTAAAAGTTCCAGTTTCTCTGCATCCTTGGCAACATTTGTTATTTTTTTTTATTGCCACTCAAGTGAGTCTAAAGTATTTTGTTGTGTTTTTTATTTGTGTTTCCTTGATTACTGATATCGTTCAGCATATTTCCATTTGCTTATTGCTCATTTGCATACGTTTTTTGGATAAGTGAGACTCTGCTCATTTGTTTTTTTTTTGAGACGGAGTCTCACTGTGTCGCCCAGGCTAGAGTGCAGTGGCGTGATCTCCGCTCACTGCAAGCTCCGCCTCCCGGGTTCATGCCATCCTCCTGCCTCAGACTGCCAAGTAGCTGAGACTACAGGTGCATGCTGCCACGCCTGGGTAAATTTTTGTATTTTTAGTAGAGACGGGGTTTCACTGTGTTAGCCAGGGTGGTCTTAATCTTCTTACCTTGTGATCCGCCTGCCTTGGCCTCCCAGAGTGCTGGGATTATAGGCGTGAGCCACCACGCCCGGCAATTGTTTGCTCATTTTTAATTGGGTTGTCTTTTTACTGTTGAATTTTAATGGTTCTTTATATATTCCAGATACAAGTCCTTATCAGTTACATGATTTACAAAAATTTTCTACCATTCCCATTCCATGAGTTGTCTTTTCACTTTCTTGATGGTGCCCTTTGAAGCACAACATTTGTGTGTGTGTGTGTGTGTGTGTGTGTGTGTGTGTGTGTGTGTATTTTTAGTAGAGATGGGGTTTCAACATGTTGGCCAGGCTGGTCTTGAACTCCTGATCTCAGGTGATCCACGCGCCTTGCCGGTGAGCCACCACCGCATCCGGCCCGTTTATTTATTTATTTAGCCAGAGTCTTGCTCTGTCGCATAGGCTGGAGTGCCGTGGTGCCATCTTGGCTCACGGCAACCTCTGGCTCCCGGGTTCAAGTGATTCTTCTGCCTCCGCCTCCCAAGTAACTGGGATTACAAGTGCACGCCACCACACCCTGCTAATTTTTGTATTTTTAGTAGAAGCAGGGTTTTGCTATGTTCCTGAGGCTGGTCTGGAACTCCTGACCTCAAGTGATCCACCCGCCTCGGCCTCCCAAAGTGCTGGGATTACAGGCGTGAGCCACCACTCGCGGCCAGAAGCACAACAATTTTTAATTTTTATGATGTTCAGTTTATATTTGTTTTTTCCTTTGTTGCTTGTATTTTTTTTTTGGTCTTAATATGTCTTTTAAGTCTATTATAATTGATGGATTCTCCCCTTCCTCCCTCTCGTTTATCTGTTGAAGAATTTTCCCATTTGACCTGTAGAGTTTCCTGTGATAGTCTGGATTTTTGGATGCTCTGGATTTTTCTAATTATGTTCCCATGGTACAGTTCAGCTTCTGTCTATTTCCTACAAATTGGCAGGTGCATCAAGAGATGTAATCAGATTCTGTTCAAGGGCTTTTGTCTATCTTGTAGGCAGTCAGTATGTTGTTATATTAGGAGACACACAATGTGTGGTTGTGTCTCTGTTGTATTATTGTAGTAGCTTTGATGCTGAATGCTGATTAGGTCTTCATTGGGGTTTGCAAATGTATGATAGTCTAATTCTGTTATCATTTGTTAGCTCACATACTTTGTTTAAATTTTATTTTAAAAATTAATATAAGCAGGGACAGGAGGATCGCTTGAGCCCAGGAGTTGAAGACCACCCTGGTCAACATAGTAAGACATCATCTCTACAAAAAATTAGAAAAATTAGCCAGGCATGGTGGTGTCAACCTGTAGTCCTCACTGTTCGGGAGGCTGAGATGAGAGGATTGTTTGAGCCCAGGAATTTGAGGTTATGGTAAGCTCTGAGCATGCCACTGCTCTCCAGTGCAAAAAAGAAATAAAAAAACCCTAAAAATAGAGCTTTTGGGGATATACAATTCTATGAATTTTAACACATCTATAGATACAACAAACTACAATAGTCATTATACAGAGCAGTTCAGCCACCGGAAAATCTCCCTCCTGCTGTCCCTTTGCAGTCACACCTTACTTCACCCCTAACTCTGGAAACCACCAACCTGTTTTCTGTCACTCTAGTTTTGTCTTTTTGAAGTACCCTCTTGAGACTGTATTGTTTAGCATTATGCCTTTTGAGGGTCATCCAGGTTGTTGCATGTATCAAGAGTGTTGTCCCTCTCTGTGGTTGATTATCATTCCATTGGTGGATGTGCCAGTTTTTTATTTGTTCACTTTTAGAAGGACTTTTGTGTTATGTCCAGTTTTTAGCGATGATGAATAGAGCTGCTCTATACATTCATGTATATATTTCTTGCTTGCACATAGGTTATATTTCACCAGCTAAGTACCTAGAAATGGGATTACCAGCATATTCCTACAGAGCTGTATTCCTTTTTAGTTTTCCAGGGAATAGGAAAGACAAGATACATGCTTATTCTGTCCTTTTACTTAGCAGTAAAACTTTTAGCAGTTTTTAAAAGTAGACTGTTTCTTAGAACAGTTTCAGGTTCACAGCAAAATTGAAGAAGTACGAAGAGTTCCTATATCTCCCCGATCCACACGTACATAGCCTGCTCCACTGTCAACATCCCCCACTAGAGTGGCAGATTTTTTCCTATTGATGAACCTATGTTGACATGTCCTTATTACCCAAAGTCTGTAGGTTTCATTAGGGTTCACTCCTGGTGGTGTACATTATATGGGTTATATATTAAATGCAGAGTGATGTCTATTCACCATTATGGTATCATACAGAATAGTTTCACTGCCCTGTAAATCCTCTGTGCTTTCTGCCTATTTATCTCTCCTTCCTCTCAACCCCTGGCATTGATCTTTTTACTGTCTTCATAGTTTTGCTGTTTCCAGAAACGTCATATAGTTGGAATTGTAACGATTTTAAAAATAATGAATTGGTTCCCTATCTTCTCTGAAGGTGATTTTCTTTCCTTTTTGTTTTTTGAATTGTTACAAACTCATTTGTTGGGGTTCAGTCCATTGTAATTCTTATACCTGTTAAAGCTCAAATTGTTCGTTTTTGACCAAAGGGAGCCTCTTCTGGTAGGTTCCTGAGTCCTTCTAAAGTGACTCATGGTCTGTGATTAGTCTCCTCACTACCTTATAAAATGAAACATTCCAGGAATATCTTTTGCAATTTCTGCCTCACACCTGGAATATCTCCAAGAAGCCTTGAGTTTTTTTCAGTGGGAAATGGTATTTCAAAACCACCACCAGGACTTTTGGGGTGTTCTAATGCTCATTGCTACAAGTTAGTCTTCGTTTCTAATTCTTTTCAGTGGATAGTGCTGGGAGGTACTACCCTCGGAATCCTGGTTTTCAAGGACATAGGTGTGGTAGAATATTTGATAATTACTCATTTATTTTGTCACATATGTCTCTGACAGTTACAAAACAACAATACTAATATATTCACCACGGGTTGAAACCAGTTAAAACCATTCTTTGCATGTGCTCTCCATTTCCCCCCATTCCCTGTGCAGTTGTCGTCCATGTATCACCAGGTCGTGTCGCCATTAGAGCGCACACCCATTATGTGCCCTTGTAGTCTGTTCGTCTTTGTCTCTGTGTAGTCGACAGGTAACTATTTAGTGCTCACCTCTATTCCTATGTCAGTATCCCTTTACCTACATTGGTTCTCTTAAACTCATTTTCTAGTGGATATCTCTAGAAAGGCTTATGGGAACAATATTCCCTGAGTTTTTGTATTTTGATAATATGTGAATGTTTGTACTTGAAAGTTAGTTCTACTGGCCATAAAATTCTTGGCTTTCGTTTTCCTTCCTTGAGTATTTTATTTTTTGGTATAATATGTTACTTTTGGAAAGTTTGTTGTTAATGTAGTTTTTTTCCCTTATAAGTTACTTGATGTTTTTGCCTAGATGCTCAAATTTATTTTTTCCTTAAAAATCCTGCAATTTTACTATATCTTGGTATCGGTTATTTTGGCCCAGTATTCTCCAGTATGCAATGTGTGCCTTAAATATGTAGTTTCTAATTTTTTTCTGGTGTCCTGGCGTGTTGTCCAGGCTGGCCTGTAATTCCTGGACTCAAGTGATCCTCTCGCCTCAGCTTCCCCAACGCTGAGAGTACAGGCCCCATTCGCTCTTTTGTCTTAATTTTGGCAAAAATTTCTTGGATTACAGTTTTTAATATTGCTTGTTCCCCTGCTTTTGCTTTTTCCAGGGATTCCTAATATGTAAAACATGGCACAATTTTTGTTACTTTCTTTAGAATCCTAGTATTTCATCATTTCTTTTTTGGTTTTTAGAATTATCTTCCTTCTCACTTTCAAATTCTTGAAGGCATTATCTGTAATATTCATTCTTGTGTTCCTTGGGTTTTATTCTTCATTTCTCAAATACATTTTTAAATTTATAGTTATTTACTGAGTCGTGTTCTCACATTTCTGAGTTTCTTCTGTTCTAATGTTGTTTCTCATACTTTATATAATTTTCTTAATGTTTTTAGCTCATTTTGAAATACTAATAGTGGTTTTAATTTTAATCTCTTATGTTTCTGGCCTTCTAGCATGATGTATTTGTCTGTAAGGAGGATGTTGTTTTGCTCCCTATTCCTTCCCTGTTTTTGTTTTGTTTTGTTTTTTCTTTCGAGACGGAGTCTTACTTTGTCACCCAGGCTGGAGCGCAGTGGCACAATCTTGGCTCTGTACAACCTCTGCCTCCTGGGTTCAGGCAATTCTTCTGCCTCAGCCTCCCGAGTAGCTGGTACTGTAGGCACGCACCACCATGCCCGGCTAATTTTTTTGTATTTTTAGTAGAGACAGGGTTTCTCCATGTTGGCCAGGCTGGTCTCGAGCTCCTGACCTCATGATCCACCCTCCTTGGCTCCCAAAGTGCTGGGATTACAGGCGGGAGCCACCGTGTCTGGCCAGCTAATAATTTTAGGGAGCAGATGAAGAGGTCTTCAGATTGCTTTTAGCTCAGGTTTTTTTGTTTTAAAATTTATTAAGTGGATGGAAAGAAACATGTTAACTGAAGATTGAAGTTTGCTGAAGTATGAATAGTTTTTTGGTTAATAATTTTAGGGAGCAGATGAAGAGGCTTTCAGATTGCTTTTGTCCCAGGATTTTTTGCTTTAAAATTTATAAAGTAGATGGAAAGAAACATGTTAACTGAGGATTGGTGCTAGTTTTTATTGACAGGTCATTTCCTATAGGGAGAGCAGTAGTAAAAGCAAAACAACAAAATATTCAAAATTCTCAAATAAGTACTGTTTATTATTGAAAAACTCAGATAAATGTAGAAGTTATTTTTTCCCTCTATTGAGCAGCAGTTAACGTATGCTAGAATCATAGTTTGAATGATTCAGACTGTGTACCTGTGATCTGACATACCTGAATTGGAGTTCCATCTCTGCCACCCACTTTATTTGACTCCATAGAGAAATTACTCAAGCCCCTTAAGACAGACACTGAAATAGGATACAGTTTCCAAGAAGGCAAGTTTTTGGATTTTTTTTTGTTGTTGTTCATTACTTTATACTGAGGTTTAGATTAGTTTCTGGGACACAGAACTAGCACTCAGTAAATATGTTGAATGAAAACGAAGAATTCCTGCCTCCGAATTGTTTTGTGGATGGAATGCGGTAATGCATGTAAAGCATTGGGCCTGCAAGTGAAGCCAACCACATATTAAATAGTACTCAGCTCTTACCTCCATATCTTATGTTCTTATTTCCCTGACTGTATCCTCACACATGAAGAAATGGCTACTTATTATTATTGCTACTTATTTTTTAAAGCCACTTACATCTCTGGAGATCTCTGTATGTGTATTAAAAATACCATGTTTTGTAACAATTGGCCTGAGAAAACTTTTCAATTATACAGAATTTGAGATCTTTACAACTTGAATTTTCTTTTTTTTTTCATTTTGAGTCTCACTCTGTCTCCCAGGCTGGAGTGCAGTGGCGCGATCTCAGGTCCCTGCAGTCTGCCTCCTGGGCTCACGTGATTCTCCTGCCTCAGCCTCTGAAGTAGCTGGGATTACGGGCATGCACTGCCACGTCCAGCTAATTTTTGTATTTTTAGTAGAGACGGGGTTTCATCATTTTGGCCAGGATGGTCTCGATCTCCTGATCTCGTGATCCACCCACCTCGGCCTCCCCAAGTGCTGGGATTACAGGTGTGAGCCTCTGCGCCCAGCCACAACTTGAATTTTCATAGCAAACTTTTTTTTTTTTTTTGTCAAATTAGAAATTTATGCTTGAAACCTAGTGCTTCTTTTGCCTATGCATCTCATCTCCTAAAAGTAATGGCACTTATCATGTCAGCCTCACGGATTATGGTAGTGGTTGTTATCCTCGAAATTACCAATAGGGTAACAGTCTCCAGGCATGCTATGGGTTCTTCAGTTACGAGTGGCATAGCTTATGTACATGTTAACTGAAGAATAAATGGTTTTTCCAACTTCCTGCAATACTCTCATTTATGCCTGTAATGTGAATTGTCCAGAGGAGAATTTATGGTCAATTGATGATTAGACTGATGGTTTCTGCTAGCTCTGGCAAAAGGTGAACCTAGTTGCTTTCTAGCACTTTTCCTACTAACCCTGCTTCTCACCTTGTACCTAATACCACATTTTTAGTTTAGTTTCTGTTTTGTTTTGTTTTGTTTTGTTTGAGACAGAGTCTAACTTTCTGACACCCAGACTGGAGTGCAGTGGTGTGATCATAGCTTGTCTGCAGCCTCGACCTCCCAGGCTCAAGTGGTCCTCTCACCTCAGCCTCCTGAGTAGCTGGGACTACAGGATTATGCCCCCATGCCCGGCTAACTTTTTAAAAATTTTTGGGTAGAGATGGGGTTTTGCCACGTTGCCATGGCTGGTCTCAAACTACTGGGTTTAAGCAATCCTCTTGCCTTGGCCTCCCAAAGTGTTGGGATTATAGGCATGAGCCACTGCACCCAAAATCACCTTTTTAGTTTGGAAGATGACTTTTTTTTTTTTTTTTTTTCCTCTTAGAGAAGCTTGAGGGTACCAAATTAAGTTCTGTCAGTTTCTTCTGTCTCTACCTCAAAGATCACTGTATGACTTCTTTTCTTCCTTCTTAGCTGTTTCAGACGAAGTTTTCCCTTTTTCTAAGGCTCAGTCCTTATCATCTGAGTCCTCCCTCTCATTATCCATCTCTCCATCCTTGGCTGTTTCTAGTTCGATTGTAATGCTGACCAAATCTCCTTCAAGTTCAAAACTAAACCAGTAAAACCTTCCCTTGATACTGCCATTATCTCAGAGCTATGTACCGTACTCCTTGCCCTCCCCGCTGGACTTCTCGGGATGCTAGTTGATGCCTTTGTAGCACTGTTTCATATACTTCTTCCTGGCCACTGCCTGGTTGGCATCTACCATTTCTCTGGAATCAGCAACCCCAATAGCAGATTTAACTGCTGATTCCATGGTTTTTGTTACTTGTCCTTTTTTGCAGTGTTTTAAATTATAATCATCTTTTCACTTATTTTTTTAAAGAAGGTAATTTTAAAAAAGCATCCAGCAGTAGAAAATTTGGAAAATACGGAAAGTATAAAGACGACAATTATCAACTGTAATACCAGCAGTACCTATTGTTAAGCTCTAGGGCATGTCGTTTCCATCGCTCTCTTTTTAAATGCATTAAACAGAGAAGGATCACAAGGTTATTTTGTGATCTGATTTTTTCTGTCTTAATATGTTGTGAGTATATTTCCAAGTACTTATTTTCGTGTGGCATAACGTTTGTAGTTACACAAAGTGGCGGTGTTGAGACTGCCCTGGTTCAAATCCTGGCTTCAGTTACTGCTGCAGTGTGACCTGAAGAAAGTTACTGCTTTGAGTTTTAGTTTCCTCATCTTGAAAATAGTGATAACATTCTTAACTAACTTCTGGGGTTGCTGTAAGTATTAAGTGAGCTAACACATAGAAATAATTCTTGGCACTTAATAAACATCAGCTGTTGTTACAATATTGTCTGACTGTACTATAGTTTACATTATTTTTGTTTTTGCTTGTTCTGCCATCATTAAGCGTGTTGTAAGACCATATGTGTCACTAAATCTGGGTGTACAACATGATTTTTTTTTTTTTTTGAGACAGAGTCTCGCTTTGTCGCCCAGGCTGGAGTGCAGTGGCGCGATCTCGGCTCACTGCCAGCTCCACCTCCCGGGTTCACGCCATTCTCCTGCCTCAGCCTCCAAATGGCTAGGACTACAGGCGCGTACCACCACGCCTGGCTAATTTTTTGTATTTTTAGTAGAGACGGGGTTTCACCGTGTTAGCCAGGATGGTCTTGATCTCCTGACCTTGTGATCCTCTCGCTTCGGCCTCCCAAAGTGCTGGGATTACAGGCGTGAGCCACCACGCCCGGCAAGATGATTTTTTTTAAATGTGCATTTTTATTAGTAGGATTGCTGGGCTAGTGGATACATCATGCACATTGCTAAGTTGCTGTCTAGAGAGGCTGCATTTATACCTCCCAAGGCTGTACAGGAGACCATTAACTTCATTACATTTTTCCAAGAAACTTTATGCTATTGCCCACATTTTATGCTGCTCCCTTGCTAAAAGTGAATAACAATATGATCATGTTGTTACCTCTCTCTTGCCAAAATACTGGACTTGATGGTAAGGGGATCATAGTGACATCATCATTGCCCACAGATGTTTCTTTTTTCTCCCCCCTCCTCCCCTCCTCCTTCCTCCCTCCTTTTGTTTCTTGAGAGGGGTTCTTGGCTCTGTCCAGGCTGGAGTGCAGTGACACAATCATGACTCACTGCAGTCTGGACCTCCCACACTCAAGTGGTCCTCCCACTTCAGCCTCCTGAGTAGCTGGGACAGCAGGCACGGACCACCACATCCAGCTAATTTTTGTATTTTTTGTAGGGAGGGGTTTTTACCATGTTCCTAGGCTGGTCTCAAACTGCATGTTCCCAGGCTGGTCTCAAACTCGTGGGCTCAAGCGATCCACCCACCTCGGCTTCCCAAAGTGCTGGGATTACAGACCTGAGCCAGCATAGCATGCCTGCTCTCACATTTATTTCTTGATCTACATTTTATTCATTATTTAGGTTCAACTTCAGCATGTGTCATGTATTTATATACAGGTTCTAAATCTTTCCATTTGAAAAATACTCATTTTTCTATCCAAAATGAATTCAATTTTTCTTTTTATTCTAGTCCCAGTCTGTGTATGAGTAAAACCCCAAGGACCCTATATCCTGATTTTAGTATTTTTTGTTCATGGTTTGAAACAGCTTTATTAAGATATAATTCACATACCATACAATTATTTAAAGGGCACACTTCAGTGGTTTTTAGTATACTCACGGATCTGTACAACCAGTATCACAGTCATGCAATTGGTTCAGGATTTGGGAAGAAAATGTATGGCATTAGGATTAAAAGTACAGTGTTTAGAGTCTGGGTTTGAATCCCAAATCTACCATATATTAATTGTGTGACTTTGAGAAGGTTACTTAATCACTATGAGCTTCAGTTTTCTTTTTTCCCCCCTCCTTTTTTTTTTTTTTTTTTTTAAGGCAGAGTCTCACTGTGTCACCCAGGCTGAAGTGCAGTGGTGCAATCTCAGCTCACTGCAACCTCTACCTCCTGGGTTCAAGCGATTCTTTGTCTCAGCCTCCCAAGTAACTGGGATTACAGGCCAGCATGCCTGGCTAATTTTTGTATTTTTAGTAGAGATGGAGTTTCACCGTATTGGCCAGGCTGGTCTCAAACTCCTGACCTCAGGTGATCTGCCCGCCTCAGCCTCCCAGAGTGCTGGGATTATAGGTGTGAGCCACCGTGCCCAGCCTGGGCTTCAGTTTTCTTATCTGTAATATGGGATTACTAGTGGTATCTGCCCCATAGTCTTATTTTAAGGATTAAGCCAGATAATAAATGTATAGAATTTAGCACAGTAACTGGCACATAGTAAATATTTGATAAATGGAACTCAGTAAATATTGTTGCCATAATTTTGTTCTTAACCAGCAAGTGTTTGATGCTATTAGGCATTGTTACTAAATACTGGAAGGTGTTTCTACCAGTGATTCAGAGGGTTTTCTGTATCCAGCAAGCTTTTAATACAGCTTCTTGTATTATTCTCCCATATAAACTTGTAATTACTCTCTGAAAATACAGTTGATTTCTTATTGATGGAGAACAATAATAGTAGCTTACACTTAGTGCTTACTGTCTGCCTGGCACTGTTCTAAGTGCCATACCTATATTAACTCCTTTGATCCTCATTTTACAGATTGGGTACGGAGGAGGTTAAACAACTTGGTCAAAGGATTACAACAGGTAAGTGGTGGAGCCAGGATTCTAACCTTGGTACTCAGTCTGGCTACAGAGCCCATGCTCTTTCTTAATCTTTGTGTTCTTCTCTTTACTTCCTAAAGAATGGTAGATGCATTTCAAACATCCTGACATCTTGGCTGCTGAGGATTCTGTATGGAAAAGCACCATGAGGTCTTTAATGCTTGGTTGGAAGGAGAACTAAAATAAACAGTTGTGTGTGCTATAGGCATGGGCCTTACGGCAGCTGTATATTTATCATCTGGGTCAGACTGTACATTGATGATCCTGCTTCACCACCATAGAATCCAGACCCCCCGTAGGGCCATGACTAGCCACAAAGTACCCTCCCTGTGGAATGCCTGTTTGAACTTGAACTACTCCCTCCTTGCATGGTATCAAATCCTGCGGATCCTTGGAAGGCCACCTTAAATTACTTCCCACCTGTGAAGCAGTAAACTTTAGTGCTTTTCGATTAATCATCATGTGTGGTGATATGACATTTGCAGTATCATCTGTTACCATTATTTAAATTTGAATATCTTTATGTCTTGACTCCTCATGTTGATTACATGTTTCTTGCAGGCAGGGAACTATATCTTAAATTTTTTTTTTTTTTTTGAGACGAAGTCTCACTTTGTAGCCCAGGCTGAAGTGCAGTGGCGCGATCTCAGCTCACTGCAAGCTCCACCTCCCGGGTTCATGCCATTCTCGTGCCTCAGCCTCTGAGTAGCTGGGACTACAGGCACACACCACCATGCCAGGCTAATTTTTTGTATTTTTAGTAGAGATGGGGTGTTACCATGTTAGCCAGGATGGTCTCGATCTCCTGACCTTGTGATCCGCCCGCCTCGGGCTCCCAAAATGCTGGGATTACAGGCGTGAGCCACTGCGCCTGGCCTTAAATGTTTTAAAATTTGCTTTAATGGCTCCTGGAAATATTACCAAGTTTTGTGTGTGTGTGTGTGTGTGTGTGTGTGTGTGTGTGTATTTGTATGTATGTATGTTTCTTTCAGTCTCACATGTCTGTCGATAATAGAATATCTCTGAAATTCAAACATACCTAGCCTCACAAACTTAGTCCCAAAGGTACATGCTGTGTTTTTGCAAGAAGGTGGGCAGTCCCTAGTCGGCTGTTGGATTATGTGCATTGTGTTGGGGTAGTAGTTGCTGCTAATTGCCTGTCTGCAGCTCCTCAGAACCTGTTGTTGCTTCCTTTTGAAACCTTCCTTGATTGCCCGAGTTGCTGTTCATCCTGCATCCAGGCCCCTCCCTTAGGCATGTGACTCACGGATTTAAAAGACAGTGCTGTGTGGTAATTAACTACCTACTTCTCATCACATAGAGATGAGAACTTAAATGTAGGCTTCCCAGCTAAAACTTTCTTCCCTGTGTGTTTATCCACCCACAGACATGTAGCAACGCTGTCTCACACCTGGCCTTTTGGAGAAAATACTGCTAGACTTATTTCTCTTGTTTGAAATCGCTAGTTGACATATTCCTGTACAAGTGATGGATTTTACATGGGTGCTCTTAATTGAAAATAATTTTATTTTCTGTAACTTCTAGAGTTTTGTTAGTTTATTGATGCACACATCTTGGGTGGGTGACAACTGGGTTTTTTGTGAAGATAATTTTAAGTTTTTAGTAAATAACAATTAAGTATTACTTGACAGTTTAATTGGACTCAATTCTGACATGACCCGTACATCCTTAAGGGGACAGATGTTTATCATTTTCTATGAAATGTAATTAGTTTTTCAGGAAACTTTGTCCATATAAAGGAATTGATTCCATCCTTACTACCTGCTTAGCAATCCTGAAAAATATTGTAAATACAATCTTAGAGTATGCATCATTAGGAAATAAATCCATTTTGAGAAATAAATTTTAACATACACTATTAATAATAGGACATTTAGAAATGTTATTTTCTAAATATATTAGAAATAATAGGACATTTAGAAATGACATTTTTTTCTTGCTTTTTGTTTGTTTGTTTGTTTTGAGACAGGGACTCATTCTGTTTCCTAGGCTGGAGTGCAATGGCACAATCATAGTTCACTGTAGCCTCAACCTCCTGGGCTCAAGCGATCCTCCCACCTCAGCCTCTGAAAGTGCTAGGATTACAGGGTTAGCCACCAGCATCCAGCCAAGAAATCCCATTCTAATGTATTAGTGTGGTTTTATCTATTTTAGTGGTGTAAAAATCTTTGTGAATTATATATAGTATAATTGAATTGCCAAAATAAACGTCCTTGCCCTCAAATTGCTTATGATATTGTTTCTGAAGCACAGATATAATCTTTTGACCTTTTAAGCAAAAATTAATTTTTCATTCAACTTTTTTTTTTTTTTTTGAGACAGGGTCTTGCCCTTTTGCCCAGGCTAGAGTGTAGTGATACAATCATGGCTTACTGCAGCCTCAACTTCCCAGGCTCAAGTGATCCTCCCACCTCAGCCTCCCGAGTAATTGGGACTACAGGCACGTGCCACCATACTTAGCTAAATTTAACATTTTTTTGTGGAGATGTGGTCTCGCTATGTTACCCAGACTGGTCTTGAACTCATGGGCTCAAGTGATCCTCCTGCTTCAGTTGCCCAAAGTACTGGGATTACAGGTGTGAGCCATCATGCCCGGCCTTTCATTCAACTTGTAATTCACAATTTCCAGAAAAAAGCTTTGAAATTACTGATGGAGGAAAGATCTTTGGGACTTGCTTATAAATGTGTTAATATTTGATTTTAATAAGCTCTGTCATACTAACACTGTTTATTAAGCTTTGTGGTAAAATTACTACCCATAACTAAAGAATGAAATACGTATTTTCTGCAAATTGTTAAAAATTATAAATTGATAGAAAAATTGAATGAATAGTGAACACCGTTGTGTCTTTCACTAACTCAGCGGCTCACTTGCTAACGTTTGCCTCATTTGCTTTCTCTTTCTCTCTGTTTATGAAGACATACTTTTTTAATTCCCCGAGCCATTTGAAAGTAACCTGCAAACATCCTGACATTTAACTCCTAAACATTTTAGCACGTGTATCTTAAGAACAGGGTTGTCTTCCTGAAGAGTTACATTATCATGCTTAAGAGATACGGTATTAATGCAGTATTATCTAACATATGATCCCTATTTAAATTTCATTTATTTTCTTCCCCAGAACAGTTCTTTATAGATGTTTTAATTTTTGATCCAGAACTGAGGGAAAAAATGTATCTATATCTATAGAGAGCTAAATATATCTATATTTGATCCAGAAACCAATCAAGGAAATACACACACACACCCTTTTGGCTGTCATAGTTCTTTAGTTTACTTTAGGATAAGCCACCACCCGGCAGTGGTCTTTTATGAAATCTCATCATGTTTTTTCTTTTCTTATATAAGCTATCCCACAATTTGCTGATTATATTTCATGCCTAGATTAAAATAAAATATTTTGGAATGAATATACTATATAGATGGCATTAATTTTCCATTATATTACATTAGGAGGAGAAGTAACTTTTTTTTACATGTTGTTTTTTCTGCTGTATAATAGTTCAGTATTTGTTTTAATATACTGCTGTTAAAGATTTGTGATACTGTGTCCTTAAATTTCAAAATAGAATTTTGTAGTTTACTCTTAATTTTTTTAGTATGTTATATTCCAAAATTATAGAAAGTGCTGTAATAGACATTTATGTAATGTGGGCATACATTTAAATTTTAAAAAATCTTTTAAATTGTTAAAATATTAACATTTAACCATATCTGCTCTAGATAGGTTTAATTTTACAAGGATCTATCTACCTCTCTTTCTATCTATCTATAATGTATATATCCATTTTAAATAATAATAATAATACATGAATAAATCTGGCCCAACCTTTTATCTTAAGAAATGTAACAGCAACTTTGAACTCCTTCATCCCTCAAGACAGTTACTCCTCCCTTCCCAGAGGTAACCATCCTCCTAAATTTGATGCCATTCCCTTAGTTTTTTCTTAAGTTCTACCACATTTGTGTTGTCTCTTTCACATACCTTTTTTTTTTTTTTTTTAAGTTTTCTTGTTTTTGAGCTTTATACAAATGGAATTATTCTGTATCTATTCTTCTTGGACTTGATTTTTTTATTTAACATTACAATTTTGAGATGTCATTTATGTTGACATTCTTAGCTGAGGTTCATTAATTTTCATTATTAGGTGATATAATCCAAATTATTGGAATATGGAATATGTCATGAATATACCACAATCCATTTTACTGTTGCTTTATACTTGGGTTTCACCTAGTTTTTGGTATGGAAAAAACAGCTTTAAATATTCTTTTGCGTGGTTCGTGGTAGCTAAGTACAAAAGGTTCTCTAGGTTATATACATAGACCTGGAATGGTTGAGTCTTGGGTATGTACACCATCAGCTTTACTAGGTATGGCAGAATGTCTTCTTTTACACAGTTGTGGAATAAACCAAATGAGTTCAAGAGGAGCAAGTTTGTGAGAGGATGGACAAGTGAAATAGTGAGTTACATTTCGTGTGTTTTGAGTTTTAGCCTATTTAGTTAGAAATGTTAAGTAGGCATTTGAGATGTGTTTACTTTTTTAGCTCCACCCATCTTTGTTTTTTCGTGGGTTTACTCATTCAGGTGTGTCATCTTTCCCTTCTCCTTAAAGTAGTCTTTAAAGAAAAAAATTGTAATATCATGGTACAACAATTACTTGATCGTAATAGAAGATGTGTTCAGTTTTTATATCTTCAGTCTCAGGCCATCCATCATATGCAACCTTTTTATTCTTCTGGACCTTGAACCACAGAACTACATTAAGCTAGTTTGCTGTTTTCCAGGGATGACATAAAGAAGTGGGTAGAGGGTGATGCTGTTAGCAAGTATGCATTCCAGGTAGTGGTTCGCAAAGGGGAGAAAACCTAACAGAAAGATGGGTGCAAGCTAAAACAAATAAACCAGTAAGTAAGTAAAAAACCACAACACTCTTTCGTGATTATTTAGATCTGAAACAAATAGCAGCATGTATTAATAGTCCCTGATGATTTCACTGTATTGTAGCATAACTCTGGTATTCATAATGTCAATTCTGAATTTCTTTATATGTTGAGAGAGTGTAATCATGCACATTTTAGCAGATCTGGTGAACTGCTAAATCTAGAATCACTCCCTGATAATTCCTGACTTAATAGTAGAAATTTAACTGTTTTATGTGGTGAAATTATTCTGGGAAGCTTGTTCCATGGGACTTTTACCTATTAGCTAATAAAACAAATGGTCTGTTGATACTTTCTCAAAAGCTCTGTAGAAAAAAACAACAACAAAAACAGGTGATATACAATATATTTCTCTACTGGCTGAATTGGATTTACTTGGAAAAGGAAAGAGGGTGTTATCAAAAAATTTAAATGTCTTATTAGCTTCATAAATTGTAGAGCAAGAATGAGAATGTGGAAGTGTTTTTATGCTTCATTGTTGGGAAGGATAAATTACAAAAGAACATAGAGCTGGGTGATTATCTGGGGTTCATTCTGTTGCAGGTGCCACCCCTAGAACAGATTGGCACTCCCCTCGGAATAGTCACCCCTTCACGGAGCCAGAGCAGGAGGGATACGGAGGGAAAGGGCCCTTTCCCAACTTCAGACTGAGCACCCAGAAGTCGACCCGGGACTGCTGTTTTGTTTCTAGGAAACTGGAAACCTTGGCAGAATTGAAATTTCCTAGGTGATTTTTTTCTTCTTTGCTTTCCAAAAAATGAACTTGTATGTACACACATATATATATATACTCACACCTACATAAAAGAAAGATAATTTCAAAGAAATACTGTATCTCGTATAGTCCTTGAACAGTTATTTTACTATTCAAAGTAGGTTCTTTAAAATTTTAAATTTGAAATAAGTATGGATTTACAGAAAATTGCAAAAAAACAGTAAGGAGAGGTCCCTTGTGCCCTTCGCCTTTCCCTTAGTGGTTACTTCTTAATACCCACAGCACAACATTAAACTAGAAATTGACATTGGTACATTTTGTGTGTTTAGTGCTGTGCTGTTTAAACATATATGTAGTTGATTTGTGAACCACCGTGGCATCAAGACACAAATGCTACCACCACCAAGATCTCCCTTATGCTGCACACACCTGCCCCATGGCAGCCAGTAATCTGCTTTTCATCTCTATGACGTTGACATTTCGAGGATGTTAATAAATGGAATCACATAGTATGTGACCTTTTTAAATTAGCTTATTTTCACTTGGCCCAATTCCTTGAGATCTATCCAAGTTTTGTGAATCAACAGTTCTTTCTTTTTTATTGCTTAGTAGTATTCTATGGTTTGTTTAACCGTTCACCTTTTGAAGGATAATCTTTTCCCCTAGTTTTTGGCTTTTAACAGTAAAGCAGCTATGAACATTCATATTCAGTTTTTTGTGTGGACATAAATTTTTATTTCTTTGGGAGAGGTGCTGTTGAAGAAAAGAAATTATTCAGTGACACTTGTTAAAGCATGGTAAGGAAGACATTATTCAGGATCATTGCTGTAAGTGTAGGGACCACTACAAGAGTGTCTTACAGTGGGTGGGTAGAGAGCGTGGCCTCAGTGCTGGATGTAGCATGGGCAAGTGGGAATTTGCAGCCAAGGAGCTGGGTGAGGGCCAGTGGATGGAAAAATTCTCAAGAGGAAACGTCAGGTGTAAGGGGTTTCTGCCTAAACTGACCTTAACAGGATTCTTTCTTGCTAAAGACAGGCCAAGGTGATCAGATATCTGCTGGAGGGTGGCAGAAGATGAAGAGGGTAATCAGATAAAATGATGGGAGGTTTGCTAATCTAGCTTAGGAGGGTTCTTTGCTAAAACAGGAATTTACAAGGAAGTACACAGATAGGCCTGGGAGAAAGTTCAGGAGCCTGGCTGATTTGACCAAGCAAAGAATCTTTGCCAGAGCCCAGGGGTGTGCAGTTGGTGGCTTACCTGTAAGTAGCTGTGCCATTTTACTTGCTCGCTGGCAATATATGAGAGATCCAGTTTCTTCACATTCGTGTCCACATTTGGTATTGTCACTATTTTTTTATTTTAGCTGTGCCAATAGGTGTGCAGGGATGGTTGCAGCATAGTTTGGTTTGCATTTCCCTGATGTCTAGTAATGTTGACCATATCTTTTCATGTGCATATTTGCCGTCTGTGTATCCTCTTCAATAAAATGTCTCTTTATATTTTTTGCCCATTTTCTAGTTGAAATTTTTTTCAGTTGTTGAGCTTTGAGATTTCTTTATATATCCTAGATGAGGCTTTTGTCACATATATTGTACAAACATTTTTAATTTTGTTGAAGTTCAGTTTATCGTGTTTTTTTTTCTTTCATGGATCATGTTTTTGGTGTCATTCCCCATTCCCCATTCCCCACTCTCCACTCTCCAGCCCCAGATGGCCATGAATTTACTCTCGGTCTCTGTGGAATTGCCTATTCTGAATATTTCCCATAAATGGAATCATATGTCTGGCTTCTTTCACTTAGCATATATTCAGGCCTTATCGGTGTTGTATCATGAACCAGTTTTTTTTAATGGCTTCATTTATTTTTATAGTTGAATAATGTTCCACTGCATGGATAAGACCACATTTTGTTTAGCCATTTGTCAGTTGATCGGCAATTAAGGTTGTTTTCGCTTATTCGTCTACACCAGTACAGCTGCGTGTGTACCCTTCAGCCCTGCACCTTCCTTATACAGGATGCACAGATGTACGCATGCGAGCACCTGTGTGTACAGTTTTGTTTTCTTTTTTAAATAGTGGAGGATTAACTTATTTTGTAGTTGTTTTTTTTCCTTCGATATTTAGGATGCCTTTTTATGTCTATACAAATAGATATTTATCTCATTCTTTTAAAACACTGTATAGTGTTTAGTGTGGCTGCTTAATTGATCCTATTCTAATAAACATTTATTTGACATTGGGCAACTTCCTGTTTTTCTTTCTTATATAACAGTGGCACCAGGCACAGTGGCTTACGCCTGTAATCCCAGCACTCTGGGAAGCCAAGGCAGAAGGATCACTTGAGCCCAGGAGTTTGAGACCCGCCTGCGCAACATACAGAGACCTCATTTCTACAAACAAACAAACAAAAAATTATCCAGGGTTGGTGGCACTTGCCTGTAGTCCCAGCTACTTTGGAGGCTGAGGTGGGAGGATCACTTGAGCCCAGTAGGTCGAGTCTGCAAGGAATTAGGATCACACCACTGCACTCCAGCTTGGGTGACAGAGCAAGACCCTGACTCAAACAAAAAAATAGTGACACTAATCATCCTTGTACAAGTGTCTTTTTGGTACATAGCTAATTTTATCTACTTTTGGATTTTTCTCTTCAATGCCATTCATCATTAACTTACTTAGAAGTATATTGATTATCTCCTATAGACCAGGCACTGTACTGTGTATCAGACACTAGGGATACAAACACTAATAAAATGCTATACTCGAGTTTTTTGTAAAGACGATATACCTATAAATAGGTAATCATGGTTCACTGTGATTAGCACACAATGTGTTATTACTAAAATCCTGTGGAACAAGTAACAAAGGAGTGTGGAGGATTAAAACAAGGGAAGTGATGCTTGAGGTGGGTCTTCGTGAGGACAAATGGAAGTTCATTTGGGAAAATGTAAGAACACTGAGTTTTGAAATAGAATTGCAAGTGTGAAGAAAGGGACCAGCACTGCATAGGGTGGCATATTTAGGAAATAGCAAATCCATAGTTCAATACAGTCATCAGGAGGCTGTTGGGCAGAGATTGTAGCAGAAGGTAAGGCATGTTAGGTTAAACAGATTGAAAGCAGATTAAGCAGTCTGAATGTCCTAAAGAATTTGGACTTAATTTTGTACATAATTAGAAATAATTGAAAAAAATGTAGGCACACTTAAATTTTTTAAGTTTAGTAAATTTTTGTGCTGTGACACTTTATCACTTCCCACAATCACCCTCTTCTACCTCCTCATCTAGGCAACCACTGCTTGTTTTCTGTCTCTAAATTTGCTTTTCCTCAACATTTCATATGCATTGGAAACATGTAGTATGCAGTACTTTTTCATTGGCTTCTTTCACCTAGTGTGTCTTTGAGGCTCATGTATGCTGTAATGTGTATCAGTATTTTGTGCCTTTTTATTGCCTGATGGTATTCCATTCTGTGGTGATGCCACACTTTATATGCTCAGCAGTTGATGGATGTTTGGATTGTTTCCAGTGTTTGGTTATTATTAACAAAGCCGCTATGAACATTTGTAGATAAATCTTTGTGTGGGCACATATTTCTCTTGGGAAGAGGAAATTTTGGATCTTGTGATGAGTTTATGTTTATATATAACTTTAAGAAATTGGGGCATGGTAGCTCACGCTTATAATCCCAGTGACTCGGGAGGCTGAGGCAGGAGGATTGCTTGAGCTCAAGAGTCAAGAGGTCAAGGCTGAAGTGAGCCATGATTGCGCTACTGCACTCTAGCCTGGATAACAGAGTGAGACCTCACCTCTAAAACAACAAAGAAAAAAAAGTTTACAGACTATTCTCCAAAGTGACTGCATCATTTTACAGTCCCGTCAGCAATGTATGAGGGTTCCAGCTTCTCCAGATGCTCATCACCACTTGGTATTGTCTTTTTGATTATGCCCATTCTAATGGCTATATAGTGTGTCTCATTGTAGTTTTAACTTGCACCTTCCTAATGACAGGATGTTTATAATCGAGCCTACGCCAGACAGCATGTATAGAGATGGGGAGACATTTTAAAGGTATGTGTATCAGCGTTAGAATGAGCAGCATTTAGTAACTCCCGAGTATAATAGATGAAGCAGAGGGAGGTGGGGCTTGTGATCCCAGGATTTTAAACTTTGACAATTGGGTTCTTCTTGGCTAATGGTGCTGCCATTAGCCAAAAAGTGACTACAGGTACATAAACAGATTTTGTGTTGGTGAATGATGGCTTTTATATTGATCTTGTTCTCTTGGTGTGCCACTGGAATAAACATTTAATAGAGTGTTTGGAAACATGTATCTAGTTTAAAAGAAGGATCTGGCCTGAGGTATGAATTTAGGGGAGTTTACATTGTGTAGGGAACAACTAAATTCATGAAAGTAAATGATGTATCTGTTCCTAAGTCACCCTATCTGCTGAGTTACTTGTGGCAAGTTGTTTAAACAGTAAAAGAATTTAATATGAAAAGATCCACGTTAAGATGATTCTAGGATTAATTCATTCAGGCATGACAGCATCACCAAGGACCTCAGGTTCTTTCTATCTTTTAATGCTGCCGCTGTTCTTGATCTGTTGGGTTGTCCTCATGGTCCAGTTCTTGTTTACACATTCAAACCCAGAATTGCATGCAAAAAGGCTGGGAGCATGTGTTTTTGCCTGGGTCTTTTTTCGTTAACCAAGAAAACCTTTCCTAAAAGCTCCCTAGCAAATTTACTTTCTTGTCTTCTTGGCCAGAATTGCATTAGGTATGTGTTACCAGACTACCCGCTGGCAAGGGGAATGGAAATTGTCACAGCTGGTTCAGACTGCAGCTTTCTAGCCCAAGTATCTTTTACTGTTATCTCTTCTGGAAGAATCCTTTTCCCCTTGCCTTTTGATTCTCTTCTGTAGTTGAGATAGGTTAGATTTTCCATGCAACCCAGTTTTTTATCACTTAGTTGTTACTATTCAAATACTTCACAACAGCAAATACTTGCTAAAATCCTATACTCTGTCATTCACTGTGCCGGATTCTAGGATACAGAAATGAATAAGAAACTTGTAGTTTGACATAGATATAAGCTTAAATAGAAGAGTGCTATGATAGATTTGTACACTAAAGTTCTTTTGGACTATGAATTTAGTACAACTGTTTATATGTTTGCTTTTTATGAGTAAAGGCATCGCGAGTTTCAAAGTCAGACTTATATTCAACTTATAAATGAACTTTTGGAAATTTAGAACACAACCCATTCATGAGTTGATGTTCCCTTTCTAGTTAGATGGTTACATGTTTATTATAGGAGTGCATGGTATACTAGCCTAAATTAACTGTTCATTTGAATTATTTAAAGCTGAAACCACATTATATTTTTCTGGAGCATAATGTTTGCGTTTTCTAGTTAACATACCAAAGTAACAGTAATATCTTTAGTTTAAGAACCCAACTGAAATGTTTGTAAAATGTAGATTGTTTTGTAATTTGTCTTTTTGTTTTTAATGGTCATATGAATGCAGCTATCGTGTTTGCAGTATTTGTACAGTACATGGGGTACTTTTTCTGGGTGCTGAGAAGGGAGGAGAAATGATAGGGAAGAGGGGATTTGGAGTAGCCAAAGGAAAAAATGTGCAATCAGTGTTGTTGATTCCACCAAATTCTAAGAATTCCATCACATCTTGATATCTGGTACAAGCTCAAAGTTAATCTTAAATTTTGGCTTAGGGCATGGCCGTACGTGCTGGCTACTTGGGAGGCTGAAGCAGGAGGATCCTTAGAGCCTGGAAGGTCCAGGCTGCTGTGAGCCATGATCGTGCCACTGCACTCCAGCCTGAGTGACAGAGTGAGACCCTGTCTTTAAAAAGAAAACAAAACAAAACAAAAAAGTGTCCAGGTGTGGTGGCTCACGCCTGTAATCCCAGCACTTTGGGAGGCTGAGATGAGCGGATCATGAGGTCAGGAGTTCAAGACCAGCCTGTCCAACATGGTGAAACCCCATCTCTACTAAAATACAAAAATTAGCTGGGCATGGTGGCGCACGCTTGTAATCCCAGCTACTGGGGAGGCTGAGGCAGGAGAATGGCCTGAACCCAGGAGGCAGAGGTTACAGTGAGCCGAGATTGTGCCACTGTACTCTAGTCTGGGTGACAAGCAAGACTCTGTATCAAAAAACAAAACAAAAAAGTGTTTTGGCCTAGATTGACTAAAAGAATATTTAAACTATTATTTTCTATAAAGCAAATCATAATAATAGAAATTGGTGACATTCTGAAACCTTATATGTAACTGGTATGATATCCATAATCAGTGCTTGTCCTTGGATTCTGCATGGGTAGTGAGCTTTAAATAAAGTATCTTGTTGGTTTAAGATTGAACCATTTTAATAATTTTGAAAACCAAGATGGATATGTACATTTTGATGACAAGAAAAGATGTTTTGTAAGGGAAATGTGGGGTTAAAATGAACTTTTTGTGTGTGTTTACAAATAATTATTAATGTTGAGGAAATTTTTGATGTTAGCTCTGAATTATGAATGTTAGAATATATTTAGAAACGTTTGATTTTCATTTTTTCCATGTCATTGAGAAGCTTGGATATGTTTTTTTAAAGAATTGCCTGCTTCTTAATGTGTTTTCTACAACTAATAGAAATTTCAGACACAAAATCTTTGAAAAAATGACTTATACTTACTTAGCGTTTTGTTTTGACTAACACCCCTGGTGGTTGTTGAACCACAAGTTCATAGTGTTAAAAGCCTGTAGTAAATTACCCAGTAAGCTAAGTGATTAAAGTCGTTTGGAACATTTTGCCCATGTATGTCCTATTTTTATGTGTATACATATTTATAGATTTGTGCTCATAGGACTATAGCACTATATTGCAAAGGTCCTAACCTTTATTCACACAACTTCTATTGTGTGCAAAGTGACTTGCAGATCTGTACTGTGGAGCATATCGTTTCCTGTGTCTTTTGTTTACCTCTGAGTAATGAAGTCAAATCTTACTTGATTTTCCTTAGCTAATCTATGTTATGTTATGTTATGTTATGTTATGTTACGTTACGTTATGTCACGTTACGTTACGTTATAGTTCTAGGATACATGTGTGGGACTTAAATTCAGTCTTTTTTTTTTTTTTTTTTTTTTTTTTTTTGAGACGGAGTCTCGCTCTGTTGCCCAGGCTGGAGTGCAGTGGCGCGATCTCGGCTCACTGCAAGCTCCGCCTCCCGGGTTCACGCCATTCTCCTGCCTCAGCCTCCTGAGTAGCTGGGACTACAGGCGCCCACAACCGCGCCCGGCTAATTTTTTGTATTTTTTTAGTAGAGACGGGGTTTCACCGTGGTCTCGATCTCCTGACCTTGTGATCCGCCCGCCTCGGCCTCCCAAAGCGCTGGGATTACAGGCGTGAGCCACCGCGCCCGGCCAAATTCAGTCTTTAGGAAAGGTTTTCTAGGCCGGGCACAGTGGTTCATGCCTGTAATCTAAGCACTTTGGGAGGCTGAGACAGGTGGATCACTTGAGGTCAGGAGTTCGAAACCAGGCTGGCTGACATAACAAGACCCTGTCTCTACAAAAAATATAAAAATTAGCCGGGCGTGGTAGTGTTTGCCTGTAGCCCCAGCTGCTTGGGGGACTGAGGTGGGAGGATTCCTTAAGCCCAGGAGTTTGACACCAGCCTGGACAACATGGCGAAACCCCATCTCTACAAAAAATATAAAAATTAGTTGGGCATAGTAGTGCGTACCTGTAGTCCCAGCTACTCGGAAGGCTGAGGTGGGAGGATTCTTTGAGCCCAGGTGGTGGAGGCTGCAGTGAGCTGTGATTGTGCCACCACACTCCAGCCTGGGCAACGGAGCCAGACTCTGTCTCAAAAAAGAAAAAGAAGAAAAGATTTTCTGAAGTTTATGTTGAGTGTTTGTACATGTGGGAAAACAGGGAAGAACAGATCATCTGGGGTTTTGGACTTTGAAGATGGGGTGTTTGAAAACTCTTTTGGTTATGTTATTCTCTATTTTTTAAACTTTAAATTTAGCCTGAAGCCTAAAACTTTTTAGCCAAGAAAACAATGTTTTAGTAAATAGTGCTGTAATAAACAATAGTTGGTAAGTTTACATGTTAATTTTATAATTTGATACATTGGAAATATCTGGTAGAATTAGAATCAGGCTATATATATATGAATATATGTATGTATATATATGTTTTGTGTGTGTGTGTGTGTGGTCAGGCTGGTCTTGAACTCCTGACCTCAAGTGTTCCACTCACCTTGGCCTCCCGAAGTGCTGGGATTACAGGCATGAGCCACCGTACCCGGCCAGGCCATATATTTTTAAAACAGACACTTTGATGGACTGTTTTTACTTTTTGGGGATAAATTAATTTGAACTTTGTTTAATACAGTGATTGCCTCCTCTCTCTTCCATACTCTTAGGGAGGAATGGAGTAGTTGGCAAAGAATGGCTTTGGGGGAAAATCTCCCTATGCCATTTCTAAAATGGAAACAGTGCATTTCTTCTTTTTTTTTTTTTTTTGGAGACGGAGTTTTTCGCTCTTGTTGCCCAGGCTGGAGTGCAATGGCGCTATCTCAGCTCACTGCAACCTCTGCCTCCCCGGTTCAAGTGATTCTTCTCCCTCAGCCTCCAGAGTAGCTGGGATTACAGGCATGTGCCACCACATGCGGCTAATTTTTGTATTTTTAGTAGAGACAGGGTTTCTCCACGTTGGTCAGGCAGGTCTCGAACTCCTGACCTCAGGTGATCTGCCCGTCTCAGCCTCCCAAAGTGCTGGGATTACAGGCATGAGCTGCTGTGCCTGGCCCGCATTTCTTTTCTTGATTAGTAAAAGGGAAATTAAAGATTATGAGCATTTCAGAAGAACACGAAACACCAACTCTTTATTTTTACCTTCCCTCATTTCTCTGAGGGACAGCCTGAGAGTTTTATAGTCATATGAGGACTCTGAAAAATGTTAGAGACCTGGCTAAGTTGTGGGTAACTAGTGCATTGAAAAGACTGAAAGGCTCCTGAAAGCAGACAAAGCATTGCTAATTGCATTCAGGGTCAGGCTGTCTTTACCCAGACCATGAAAGACACAGCAGCCTGTCTGCTGAGTGGAGACTCTTGTCTTTAAGAAAGACTGCTACCTGATATGCTAGACCGTGTCAGGTTGCCGTCGTTTACATGAATTTAGTCATTATTGCCAAGACTGCTAAACCTCAGTGTGACACAAGTGATACTTCTAAATGGACTTGAAGACAAGGTATTTGACCTTGCAATGGGGCATAGGCAATGTTCATACAGCTTTTAAAATACGAAACAGAATACTTTGCTATTTGAAGTTTCCGTTAAAAGATTGAGATTATTTTTAAGATCGCTAAGTAAACAGCAGACATATCTTTAAAAATTTTTTTTATCACTTGACCTAGGAGGCGGAAGTCGCAGTGAGCTAAGATTGTGCCACTGCACTCCAGCAGGGGTGACAGAACGAGACCCTGTCTCAAAAAAAAAAAAAAAAAATTAACCTTTAATAGTTTCTATCTTTTAGATTTATGAATGCTTGCCCCTTAAAGGGTAAGGTGTTAATGGCAGTACTAATATACGGTAGTTTAGACCTATTCCACGGACTTAGCTCAACCAGTGCAATTAATTCTTCACCCTCACAAGTCCTAATGTTCTAGGTAGAATTGTGGCTGAAATGAAAACTGGTTATGAGACTTTATAATAAAAAAGTAGAAAAAAGTGATATTAGCTAGATAATCCAATATATTATTGTCTAAGTAGGAATCTGAATATTGTAGAAATGTATGTTTTGGTGCTGCTTCTAGCTGTTCCTGTTCTTTTTCTTTTCAAATTGAGATGAGATTTTTTTTTTTCTGTAAAGCTTAAGCTAAGATAGGAATTTTATGTGGAAGTACTGTTCCCACAGAACTAGCTTTACAAATGTAAAGCTTGGGCAGAGGTTGAGGAACATGGTAAAGTGATAGATTTCTTAAAAACTCTAGAAATTTTCGTTGACTTTACTTTGGAAAGGTATAGTTGTACATGTGAAACACTTCTAGTATTGCTTCTACATGTATTATTCTGACAGTGTTCCTTAAGTCTTAAATAAGTTCTTTTTTTCCTAAACAGACTTATGAAAATATGCATCAGTTTAATACTGTCTTGGAATTCATGAGATGGAAGCATAGGTCAAAGCTGTTTGGAGAAAATCGGAAGTACAGTTTTATCTAGCCACATCTTGGAGGTAAGGAAAAGAACATAATTAGAATAATACGAAATTTCTCATTTTTTAATAGTTGAAAATAATCCTACATTGCCACTTTATTTGAGCGTTCTTCAGTTTCTTTGTAACACCACTTTATAGTAGCTTTTTTAGTTTCCTTAATCATCTTCCTGATGAGTTCATAAATAATTCTAATATATTTTCCTCATAAATGTTGAACCTCTTCAGGAGTGAAAGGTATTTATTTCTTACTAATCACTTTCATAAATCTCCTTTTGGAAGATAAGCATTAAATGGTTTATATGTTTATTTTTTCACCCTAAGTTTGCAAGGCAGAGTTCAGAATGCAAGATTAGGCCAGATGCACCTGTAATCCCAGCACTTTGGGAGGCTGAGGCAGGTGGATCACTTAAGGCCAGGAGTTCGAGACCAGCCTGGCCAACATGGCAAAACCTCGTCTCTACTAAAAATGCAGAAATTAGCTGGGCATGATGGCGTAAGCCTGTGATCCCAGCCACCTGGGAGGCTGAGGTGTGAGTTGCTTGAACCCAGGGTGCAGAGGTTGCAGTGAGCTGAGATCGTGCCACTGTACTCCATTCTGGGCAACAGAGCAAGACTCTGTCTCAAAAAAAAAAAAAGAAAAGAAAAGATTATATTGAAAAATGAATGTTTATGTTATTCTGAAGTTTTTATGCTTTTTAGAATTCAGGATTTTTTTTTTTTTTTTTAATTTTTTTTTTTGGAGACAGGATCTTGCTTTTGTCACCCAGGCTGGACTGCAGTGGTGTGAGCATAGTTTCAACCCCCTGGGCTCAAGCGATCCTCCTGCCTCAGTCTCCCACATAGCTGGGACTACAGGCACACATCACCATGCCCAGCTAATTTATTTTTTTTATAGAAACAGGGTCTCATTATCCCTCTGTGTTGCTCAGGCTGGTCTTGAACACCTGGACTCAAGTGACCCTCCCTCCTCAGCCTCCCAAAGTGCTGCGATTACAGGCATAAGCTACCACGCCCAGCCCAGGATAATATTTTTAGCATGTTAGAATAATAGATCATTGGAAATAGAATTTAAAGAGGTAGGAGCTGCCAGAAATAGGAGGAAAGAAGCCATCCTAAGACAGTATGTACAGGGAAATCAGGCTTACTGTTTTAAAATCCATTTAGAGGCTAATGATCAGGTAAAAGGTTTGAATTCATTAGGGATCTACATTTTAAGAAATAGATAGGATGTATAGTTTTGTGAAGCAGTCTACGCTTACACTTCTGGAGGTGGCAGCCTTTGCTCACTGCTTCTGTTAATACTTGCAGCATTCACTTGCCCTTCTCCTGCCCGTGCCAAACCGCTGGATTAGCTCTTCTGAAAAATACTGTGACTCTCAAATTCTTTTATGAGGTTTCATATTGTTTGATTGGTAGAGCTGTGGTCATTTTTTTCTTTCTCAGTTCTTTTGGTTTCCATGACTGTATGCTCTTCTGATTCTACTTATTTAATTACTCCTTTACCTTTTTTCCTTTCCCTCCTACTTTTAAATAATAATGACCTTCCCCAAGGTTTTATCTTTGAAATTCTTCTATTTTTTTTCTTATGTCTTTCCTAGTCTCATGATTTCCACAGTTGTCTCTAAAATGATCTCTCTCAACTTCCTATCTCATTTGCGGCATTTTCTCTAAGCTTCAAGCCCATATTTTCAGCTGTTTACAGAGGGCTCAGCTTAGTGCCTCAGACTTCCTATTATCTAGCACATCATTCATCGTGAGCTCTGCACCCGCTATTTCTCCTTCTGTTAACGGACCTCTTTGTCACCCAGGCTCAGAGTCTTAGTGCTGTATCGGATTCCTCATCATTTGCTTCCTACCCTTAGGCACAAGTGAAGTCCTATCAGTTTTATTTCTCTAACATATCACAAATATTTGAATCTTCTCCTTCCGAGTCCCCCTTCACCATCCAAGTTTAGGTCCTTACATTACATTTCACTGAAAATATTGCAGAGATCTCCCAGCTTGTGCTTCTTCTCACTCGTACTTCACTTTACATGTTGCTGCCAGCTTAAATTATCTTAAGAGATAATTTTGCTTGTATTGTCGGTGACAGTTTGCGTGTCTGCCAGAGTAAGGACAAATTCCTCTAATTTTAAAGATAGCATAGCTTTGCCTTCATCTGTCCATTTCTTTCACCCTTTAAGCATTTATTAAACACCTACTGTATGCCAGGCATTGTGTTAGATCAGAATGCAAAACATTAAATAAAAACAGGTTCCTGGCTATACTCAAAAAACAGTCTGTCTAGAGATGGATGAGCATGAAAACAGTTATTTAAGTGCAATCCGAGAAGTGCTATATTATGATTGAAATGATTTATTTGATTATTCCACACTGTATACATAGATTATAATTATAACATCATGGTACACCCATAATTGCATACAGCTATAATTTTTTAAAAAAATTTAAAAATACGAGTGACCATGTCAAAAAAAAAAAGTATATTGGCATCACCTAGAAAGACTACACCAATGTTGTGAGAGGAGAGAATTGTCAGGCAGGCTTCAGAGAAGAGATAATATTTGAGCAGAGTCTTGATGGACGAATAGAAGATTGCCGAATGGAAATTGGAAAGTGTAATACTGTAAAATACTTATTTGGTTTTTGATGCCATTTCCTGGCATTCAAGTCTTAAAATCCTTGAAACCTCTGAAGTGATGTCTTTTTGTATGCTAATGAGTTAACTAGTAGATGGCAGCCCTCTGGTTAGCTTTAGGTTGGGGGCTGGTCAGCAGAAAGACTAAGGCAGGATTAGAATCAGAACTTTCAGTTCCCACCCCCCCAACCCCCAACATTTAGGGAGGGGAGAAGGGCAGAGGGTTAAGTTGATCACCAGTGACCCGTGGTTTAGTTAGTCATGCCTACAGAATGAACGTTCCATAAAAATCCAAAAGAACTGGGTTCAGAGAGCTTCTGGATTCTGAACATGTGCAGGCTCTGGTGCCCTGTACATCTCTTTATCTATTCTTTGTAACATCCTCAATAATAAACCTGTAAACATAAATGTTTCCTTGAATTCTGTCAGCCGCTCTAGCAAACTAATAGAACCTGAGAAAAAGGGGTTGTGGATACCTGGATTTATGGCTGGTTGGTCAGAAGCACAGGTAAAATAACCTGGGCTTGCCATTGGCATTGGAAGTGGGGACCACCTTGAGGATTGATCCCTCAACCTGTGGGATCTGGTGCTGTCTCCAGGTGGATAGTGTCGGAATTGAATTGGAGGTTCCAGCTGGTGTCTGATGCAGAATTGTCTGCTTGCTTGTTGGTGGGGAGAAACCCTCACACATTTGGTAAGAAAAGTCTTCCCTGTTGATTGTTTTGGTGAGAGGGCAGAGGAAAAATAGTTTGAGTGTTTTCCATACTCACAGAAGGCAAGGGAATTAATTTCATGCACAGAACCCAGAGCAGGGTGGAGGCAGAGCTTGAAAGTGTATAGAATGTGGCCGGGCGCGGTGGCTCAAGCCTGTAATCCCAGCACTTTGGGAGGCCGAGACGGGCGGATCACGAGGTCAGGAGATCGAGACCATCCTGGTTAACACAGTGAAACCCCGTCTCTACTAAAAACTACAAAAAACTAGCCGGGCGAGGTGGCGGGCGCCTGTAGTCCCAGCTACTCGGGAGGCTGAGGCAGGAGAATGGTGTGAACCCGGGAGGCGGAGCTTGCAGTGAGCTGAGATCCGGCCACTGCACTCCAGCCTGGGTGACAGAGCGAGACTCCGTCTCAAAAAAAAAAAAAAAAAAAAAAAAGTGTATAGAATGTACAGAAGATAGAATAATTTTTGTATGGCTTGAATTTAGAATAGGAGAGAGAGTTTGAAGGACAAGGCTGGAAAGGACCTTATGAAGAATTTTGAATGCCATGGCAAGGAGTCTAGACTTTTATTTTGTGAAAAATGGGCAGTCATTGAAAAATATTAACATTTAAAGATATTTTGGATCATAATTTTTTGTTAAAATTAATATGATGTTTGTATTAGTCAGTTTTCATGCTGCTGACAAAGACATACCCAAGACTGGGTAATTTATAAAGTAAAGAGGTTTAATGGACTCTCAGTTCCACGTGGCTAGAGAGGCCTCACAATCATGGCAGAAGGTGAAAGGCACGTCTTGCATGGCAGCAGGCAGAGAGAATGAGAGCCAAGCGAAAGGGGAAACCTCTTACAAAATCATCAGATCTTGTGAGACGTATTCACTACCAAGAGAAGAGTATAGGGGAAACCGCCCCCATGATTCAATTATTTCCCACTGGGTCCCTCCCACAACATGTGGGAATAATGGGAGCTACAGTTCAAGATGAGATTTGGGTGGGAACACAGTCAAACCATATCATTGGTGATATGAATGGTAGTTTGGAAAAAGGAAAAACCAAAACTGGAGAGACAAGTTAGGATATTCTTAACTGTTTCAAGCAAGAAATAATGAAGCTGTCAACTTAAGATGGGGGTCAACTTACCCGTTTAAGCATTGGTTGTTTAGAAAATGTTTAATTTTCTTCTGTTCCCCTATGTACTGTACTCTTCAGCTAGTGATTTGAAATTGTCCTGCATTTTCTTTTCTCTCGGCATATTTTTGGCCCTTCCTCTCTCTTGTGGAGTGCCTGTGAACCTTAAAAACCACATCTCAAATGCCAATTCATCCCTAAAATTCTTTCTAATCTGTATTGCTTTGACTCTAAATATATGTCTTTTCTTAGTCTAAAGCCCCCAAAGCACTTATTTTTATTCTACAGGATATTACTTTTTTGGTACCTATTAAACTATGTGGCAGCAAGTCACAAAGGAGGAATCAGAAAGTAACCTGCGCCCTACCCTTGGTGGTATATAGTCCAGTTAGCGAGGTATGTATATAAGTAATATAAGTAATGATAACCAACATTGCCACGCAAAAGTGAGGAATGCCACAGGAGTAAATTGTTGCTTCTAGTCAGGGTCCTGTAACTGAGAAGCACCAGTAGAACATAGGAGGTTATGTGAGCTGAGCTTTGAAAGATGAGTTAAATTTAGATGGGTAAAGGATATTTCTGGAAAAGTGGATGGATAGAAAGTGAATGTTTTTGTAGGAATGTGGTAAAGGTCTTAGAAAGGGTAGAAAGTATGATGTGAAGAAAGCTCTTTTAGGGAAATTACTGTAGCAGTGATATATAAACTATACATCATTAGAGAAATGAAGTGAGGAGGTAGGGAGCTGAGTGAGGAGATTGTGGCAGTAGTTAGGCTTGAGTTGATCAGAATTCAATCAGGGTGGTGATTGTGGAAAGAGAAAAGAAAGACTCAATGGTAAAGGTATTGTGGCAGAAGAAGGGACACTGATTGTGTGACTAGATGTTGGAAAGAGATGATGCTACCCAAATTTTGAGCCTAGATGGTGGGGATAATGTTGGCCTCATTAATAGCTAACGTAAGTTGGATCCTACTTTTCTAAATGTAGAGAAATGTTAAAATATATGTTTTACTGTACTGTTGGTCTCTTAATTTGCTTATATGCAACAAGTTTTTTTTCACATTCTTTTTCCAGCTTAACATATTCAAAGGGAGATTTTATGAAAAAAGCAAAGTATTACCTCTTTTACAAAAGCAGTTTTTAAGGAAATAAACAGTATTCTGTTCATAGTTCTATCTTTTTTGCTATCATGTTAAATGCTATGTAAGATTCAGTAAAATTTAAGAATGTTTAAAGTATTTCTACAGGTATAATTCTGATACCATTACCAAAGGATGGTATCTCGTTTTAATAGAAGTACTGCTTGAGGAATGGGGACCTGTGAAAAATTCATTAAGTAGAATTCGATGGTTCCATATTAACAGATAAGCATTATTATGGTACTGTCCATTAGAGAAATATTGTGTAATAAGGCAGTAAGTTACTTAATTATAGAAAACTGGCTTTTAAAATGCATTTATTAAAATTTTTACCAACTCTTAATTTATGACTGATTTAGAACTTAGCCATATTTAGAAACAGTCTCTATTGAAAATAGTCACTAATTGTTTTATAATTATGCATGTGTAAAACTGGAAGCCATTACATTATTGAGGAAGGAAGGCATTTGTGTTTTGTTTTTTTGTTTTGTTTTTTAAGTCAGGCTTTGTGTTGAACTATTATCTTTTTTTTTTTTTTTTTTTTGATACGGAGTTTCGCTCTTGTTGCCCAGGCTGGGGTGCAATGGCACGATCTTGGCTCACTGCAACTGCTGTCTCCCGGGTTCAAGTGATTCTCCTGCCTCAACCTCCCAAGTAGCTGGGATTACAGGCACCCGCCACCACGCTCGACCAATTTTGTATTTTTACTAGAGACGGGGTTTCGCCATGTTAGCCAGGCTGGTCTTGAACACCTGACCTCAGGTGATCTGCCTACCTTGGCCTCACAAAGTGAGCCACCACGCCCGACGCAGCATACTCTGTTTAAAAGCACAGCAGTGTAGCCAGAGGACTTCAGTTTGAATGTTGACTTTACCACTTAGTTTGTGTTCCCTTGAAAGAAGAGCCCGAGAAAAAGACTTACCGGCTGATAGGTTATTTGGGAGATGAACCAAAAAGCAGAGGTGAGAGAACGGGAAAAGTGAGACAGAGAAGGGAGTGAAGTTTCATTAAGTGGGTGATCCAGTTCCCACTGTGGGCAACTGGGCTTCAGCCCTGTGGGTATCTTCTGAATGTTCCTCACTGTTGTCCCACCAAAGGGACATGCATGTACCAACTTTCACCTGTTGTTATTTGAAGGTTGCTCTGTGAGCTTTAACTCGGGCAGGTCTGTGCTTGCACCTCCATGCTGTTGAGCAGTCTCCCTTAGGTTTGCAAAGTCTCCAAGGAACAAAACAGCAGTGCCTCCACTCCCACTTGAGTCAGACGCTGTGCGTGTCACATAGAACTGCCCACCAGAGCCACAGTGTGGAGAGGGGTGAGCTGCAGAGCACCATGAGGGTCTCTGTGGTCTGCCCCTTTTACCAGTGAGATTCCCTCATGCCCCATTAGATCTGCTCTGTCACTGACCCTGCAGAGTGGTGACTGATTATAATCACTAAAAGAAATACCTAAAACAAGAGGGTTAAAATCTCCACCACTGCAGCTGGTCCTGAGCTCTTATTTCCATCCTTGACATTCACATGAGAATGCTCTAAGAGCCCTCAGTTGTGCTGGCAGTAGGGTGTTCTCTGGGCAGGGAAGGCAAGCCCGCATCTGGAGTGTTGCTTCTGCACCCTCCTTGTTAGTTGGCATTTGGCAGTGGCAGTAGTTAGGTCACCTGTCATAAGAAGGAGCCCATGCTGTTGGGCCTATGTAGAGCCTTCCTCTCTGTCACTCCACAGGCTCCATTGACAGGCCTGGTACTCCTGCCTTGGGAAGAAGCTGGCTGACAGCACTGACGAGCCATCCTGTCTGTCCTTGGGGTGTAGTTGAATGCCTCTTCCGTGGGAGGTGCCTTGTGTTGGGCATTCATATAAGATAAAGATTGGCACTCTGTATTCCCTTCCTTCGGGCTGTCAGCGTGCCTCTTCTCCAGGCTTCTGGTCTCTTATTTCCTTTTTGGCCCCTTTTAATACAAAAATCAGCCGGGCATGGTAGTGCACACCTGTAATCCCAGCTACTCGGGAGGCTGAGGTAGGAGAATGTCATGAACCTGGGAGGTGGAGGTTGCAGTGAGCCGAGATTGTGCCACTGCACTTCAGCCTGGGTGACAAAGCAAAAAAAAAAATTAGCCACACATCCACTTGCTTCTGTAGAGAAACCTAGAACTCCTGGTCTCAGAAATGTCATCCAGGCCTCGCTTTCAGGCTTTTGGGTTATTCTGCAACTCCAGAAAAAGAGGCTGTTTAGTCCCACTCTCTTCCATTCAGACTTCCTTCTCTTAAGTTTAATTTTTTCTTAATTTAAGTTTAGTGAATTTACTTCTGGTTTACTTATTTGATTCTTCTCCAGTTTGGGTGCTTTAATTTTACTTATTTATTTATTTATTTAGAGGTGGAGTCTCACTCTGTCTCTCTGCTGATTTTTGTATTTTTAGTAGAGATGGGGTTTCACGATGTTGTCCAGGCTGGTCTCGAACTCCTGACCTCAAGTGATCTGCCTGCCTTGGCCTCCAAAGTGCTGGGATTATAGACATGAGCCGCTGCGCCTGGCCCATTTTGGGTGCTTTTAGATGCAGACGGTGGTTTGTGAATTTGCAGCTCCATATGATATAGTGGGGAGAGCATGCCACAACGTTTTCAGTAGCATCTCCTCATACTCTGTTACTACATTTCAGTTCCTAACTTTATCTTCCAGCCTAATAATTTCTCTCTTGCACTACTGTCTGATAGTTTAAACTGTGAAAGGTAATTTCCAGTCTTGGTGTCACAGATACTCCAGTTTAACCTCTGATTATATCTTATGTATTCTTCCTTCCTTCCTTTTCTTTCTCCTTTCCCTGCTCTGTCTTTTATAGGGCAGGGGATAGAGAACATCTCATTGCCCCTTTTGTTTTTCTTTTTCCTCATTGCTGCTTTTTAAAATGATTATTTTATTTTTATAAGATTATATATTGGCCAAGCACGGCGGTTCATGCCTGTGATGCCAACACTCTGGGAGGCTAAGGTGGGAGAATTGCTTGAGGCCAGGAGTTCGAGACCCCATCTCTATTTAAAAATAGTCACATACACACGTGTATATGTATGTGTGTAAAAAGATTATGTAAGCAGCCTATTAATAAGTTCCTGTATAAAATTTTAAACGCTATGCACCAAAGTCTTTCAGTCCCTCTTCCCCACCCTTCACCCCATTGCCCTCCTCACCACCCTCCTTCACCTCGATCCCACTGCCATCTTGGGGCCCTCTGTTTCTTAGGTTATTGGTCTGTGTATTACATTCTCTGTTGAGTTAATTTTGGTATTAATATCTTTCTAGAAAGTCATACTTTTTTTTTTTTTTTTGAGATAGAGTCTCCATCTGTTGCCCAAGTTGGAGTACAGTGGTGCCATCTTGGCTCACTGCAACCTCTACCTCCTGGGTTCAAGCAATTCTGCCTTAGCCTGCCGAGTAGCTGGGACTACAGGTGCCTGCCACCACGCCTGGCTAAATTTTTGTAGTTATAGTAGAGACGGGGTTTCATCATGTTGGTCAGGCTGGTCTCAAACTCCCGACCTCAATGATCCACCTGCCTTGACCTCCCAAAGTGCTGGGATTACAGGTGTGAGCCACCACGCCCAATCCATACATTCTTAATTTTCAGATTTATTCTTATAAAATTATGCCTAATGAGAATATCCGTCTCATAAAGTTAGTGTGAAGATTAAAGAATTTAACATATGAAGTATGTAGAACAGTGCCTGGCCTATAGAGCTCTAAGTGCTAACTATTATTTAATACTATTATACTTGAATATTTATAATTATTTTTGGTAGGCCTCTTTGTACTTCATATTATTCGTTTCTTCTTTATTTTTGTGCTTAGACTTCCTAGGGATATTGACCTTTCTAGATATATTTCGTGGGTCTTTTCAAAGAGGCAGCATTTTAGTTTTATAAATTAACTCCACTTTTTTGTTATATATTTAATAATTTTTGCTTTTAACATACTACCTTTTCTTCCTGCCTTTGGTACCCATTCTAGTCTTCCATCTCGGTTACACATAATATTCTTCTATTTTTAAACATTTTTCTGTTGTTTCTGAGGGTTTAGGAACAGTAGGAACACATTTGTTTATTTTCTCAGCCTTAGTTACAGCTGCTTGTATGTTTTCAAAAGCTTCTTGCACCTCTGTCTCCTGATGGTCTGTAATCTTTCCAGCAACCCAGGATTTAAATTTGGGAACCACCTGTGATAACTGCATCTCTACTTTCTATCAGATCTAGAAGTTGCTAAATTCCGTCAGCTCCACCTCTATAATAGTTTTCTTCCACTTCTCTATTCTCATTGCCTCTTGTTGGGATGGTTACTTCTCGTGTGAACTACTGAAATTACCCTTTGGCTTATCTACCTCACCCTGTCCCTTTCATCCCATGTAATGCTTCAAGAATGATTTTTCTAAACCATGGTGCACTCACTTCTTTGCTCTGAAACCTCCAGCGATGCTTGTCTGTTGAGTTAAGTTCAGGCTACTTTACACTAGCATTTGAAAATCTTATGAATTAATTCCTGCCTACACTTAATCATTCTTTATTCCTTTGTTCTTTAGGAAAAAATCGTAATTGGTAAGATAAACCAAATATAAAACTAGATAGTGATGCTGTTTTTCAGTCTTACTGATCTCACTCTATTCCTTATCTTTACCATGCTTTTCTGACTTTGTGCTTTTGCCTCTGGATTTCCCAGTCTGGAATGCCTCTCTCACATCCTAGTATGTTGAAATCTTTCCATTATTCAAGTGTGAGCTTAGATGCCAACACTTTGATGAAGGCTTATCTGATCCCATTGCCTGGAATTAATCTTCTTTTCCCATGTCTTTGGATTTGAACTGTGGCTTCTGTGCTCTGTTACTAGTCATACCATTTTTGATAGTCTACCAGTAACTTCTGTGCCTTAGATCCACATTTACACTGGCTTGTCAGGATTGGTCAGTGAATCAGATAGGTAGTAAGTATAAGCTTCTAGAACTGCACTATCCAATATGGTTGTCATTAGCCACATGTATTTTGGCTACCAAGTAGCCACATATGGTTAGTGTCCACTTTATTGAATAACATAGAGACTTTCATGATTGCAGAAAGTTATTTTGAGCAGCATCTAGAACAATGCCTGGCAAATAATAGACACCAGGGAATGTTGCTCCTATGTATCACATCCTCATAGTAATATTAGTTTATATCAGTAAATATTAGTTTAACTTTCCTTTCCTCATCTGAATTTTATTAGTTTACCTGTGCCATTTAAAAAGTAATAGTTTATCTTTATGGCAGCTAATGCAGTGCATGAACAATAAATATATGTTGGGTGAGTAAGTAAATACTACGAAGCACCCAGAAAGCATCTTGCTCTCTTTTGGGGTGGGGAGAGTAGGGGAGAGGAAGTTAAAAAAAATTCATTACTCAGGCCGGGTGCAGTGGCTCATGCCTGTAATCCCAGAACTTTGGGAGGCCGAGACGGGTGGATCACTTGAGGTCAGGAGTTTGAGACCAGCCTGGCTAACATGGTGAAACCCTGTCTCTACTAAAAATACAAAAATTAGCCAGGCATAGTAGTGCACACCAGTAATTCCAGCTCCTTGGGAGGCTGAGGCAGGAGAATGGCTTGAACCTGGGAAGCAGAGGTTGCAGTGAGCTCTGCACCCAGTGCTCAGCGCCACTGCACTCCAGCCTGGGTGACAGAGCAAGACTCCATTTCAGAAAAAAAAAAGTTAATTACTCAATTAGTGAATATTTCCAGAAAGCTTAAATTAAACAGGATAGACTAAGCAGCTAAATAAAGGTGGTCTTATCTAGTGCTTTTCAAATTTATTGTACGTGCATGTCACCTGGGGGTCTTGTTAAAAGATTCTGATTCAGCACGTCTGGGATTCTGCATTTCTAGCCAGCTTGCAAGCTAGCCATCTCCACCCAGTGAGGGTGTAATTCATTAGGTTGTCTACTTACACCCATTTTAACATTTCCTAGTCTTTAGAACTAGTCCTTTAATTTAGCTCACAGTTTTGTTGTTGTTGTTGTTGTTGTTGTTTTGAGACAGGGTCTTGCTCTGTTGCCCAGGCTGGAGTGCAGTGGCAGATCATGGCTCACCACAGCCTTGAACTCCTGGGCTCAAATGATCCTCCTACCTCAGCCTGCCAAAGTGCTGAGATGGATTGCAGGCATGAGCCACCACACCTGGCCCAAAGTTCTCCTTTTTGAGGTCATAATTTTTAAAGACAGCCCTTATATGTTCAGGAAAAGTTTTTGCATAAAAAGTTCTTTTTCATGTTTTTTGCATAAAGTAGGTGCATTGTTTAGTACCAATATGAGAAAGACTTAATTGTGAATACAGCTTTATATTATTAGATTTCTTATGTGATAATATAAAAAAACAGTAAACTTTAGTGCTTGACTATTCATGATAGTTGAAAGTTTTAAGCTAATTCAAAGTATGAAACAAACCAGAAATATTTTGGAAAGAGAGGTTTTAAGTATATTAAGGTCCTCCATTTTATGATGTGAATCTAAATTTCTGTTCTCTGATGTCTAGAAATCACAAAAGGATGGTGATTTTGGGAACAAAGTTCTTGAGCTAGCACTGTCAGTAGTAACTGGCTGTTACTGTAAGATCTAGAGATACATTTTTAGATGCCAGTATACTTATAAAGAACTGTTAAGAGTGCATTATGTAGTTTTATGGTTGGTTTAATTCCCCAAGTATATTGCCCTTAGCAAGATATTACTATTTTTTTATTGCTTAAATTTATTTATTGAACATTTTTATTCCTTTGCTTAGAAACGTGCTAGACAGTGGCAATTACATTGCAGCAAGATAAGTGAAAAAATCAGCTGACTAAGCTTTATAAGAGGAGGAATCATGTCTGTTTTATTTACCGTTGGATAGTCAGTACATGGCACATAACCAAGTCATCATTAAGTCATTTTTGAGTGAACATTGCTCAAGATCTGCGAAGCAGCTGTGGTGTGTGCTGGGTGTACTAGAAGTTGAACGGGACTCCTCACGCAGCCTTATGAGTTGGGATCGAGGATTGCATACACAAGGGAACTCACAGATCAAGTCCTAAAGAGAACACTGTAGTTACTCTGGCAAAGAACAACGAGGACACAAAGGCTGCGCAGAGGAATGGAAGCCCGGAAGGAATGCCTGTGAAGGGAGAGCGGCTGCACTGACTTTGGTAGAGTTGGAGCATCGTAAGGGTATAGAGGAGAGGGGAGGACAGTAGTAGAGACCTCAGCAGATGTCATATCACAAAAAGTCTTGTGTTACTAATTTTAGCCTATGAAATGAGGATATTTTTTAGGTTTTTAAGCAGAGAGAATGGCAAGGTCATTTGGTTTTAGAAGTTAGTCTGGGCTAGGCATGATGACAGATGCCTGTACTGGGCAAGCTGAGGAGGGAGGATGGCTTGAGCCCAGGAGTTGGAAGCTGCAATAAGCAGTGATCACATCACTGCAGTCCAGCCTGGGCAACAGAGCAAGACCTTGTCTTTAAAAAAGAAAAGTCTGAAATACCTCTTACAACTCTTTAAAAAAAAAAAAAAAAAAGTTCTTTCAAGCACATATGGAGTGTTTTATGAAAGTGACCGTTTACTGGGCTATACAGCAAGTTCTTATACATTTCAAATAAAATCAACCATATTTTCTGGCAAGAAAGCGTGGATGTTGGAAATGAATAACAAACTATACACGTTTGGAAATTTAAAAACACACCGGTAAATCTCACAGATTAAATATAAAATAATCAATTTAGTGAACACCTTGAACAAAATAATAGAGAAAATAACAGCCTGAGCAACATAGTGAGATCCCGCCTCTACCAAAAAAAATAAAAATTAGCCCGGCACTGTGGTGTCCCCCTGTAGCCCCTACTCAGAAAGCTGAGGTGGGAGGATTGCTTGAGCTTGGAAAGTTGAGGCTGCAGTGAGCCATGATCACACCATTACTCTCCAACCTGGGCTACAGAGCACAAGACCTTATTTAAAAAAAAAAAAGAAACTTAGGACATACTAAAGCTTGTGTGAAACCCTGAAGCCTTAAATATTCATATTTTAAAAGAAGATTTGAATACTAATAAGCTAATCTAAGTTAGGGAAAGAACAAGGCAGTAAATTCAAGTGAAGTCAAATAGATGATACAGATAAAAGCTAACACTTCTAGAGTTCTTACTCTATTCCAAGCACTGTTCCATGTTCTTCACAAAGATTATCTCATTTAATCTTCCCAAAGCCATATGAGGGGGGTATTGTTATTATGTGCACTTTACAGATGAGGAAACTTAGGCACAAAGAGAAACTTATCCAAGCTTCTATATAATAAGTGTGATAGAATTGGGGTTTGAAATGATGAATTTTTTTTTGAAGATACATTGAAGAGGATTAACAAAGCTGAAAGTTGTTTTTTATGAAAAGGCTAATAAACTATTTGAAAGATTGATCAAGAAAAAATATAAAGTACAAATAATACTGAGGATGTAAAAGGAAGATACAGAAGAAAGTCTTAAAAATAAAATCTTGAATCACTTTATACCAATAAATTTTACAATTTAAATGTCAATTTTCTAGAAAATTATAACAACAAAAATTGACTTAGAGTAAATAGAAAACTTGGATATTTCTATAACTGTTAGAGAAACTGGATTTGTAATTAAAAGAGCCACCCACTTTCATACACTTAGAGATAAACCTTGGGCCCAGATGATCTTTTTTTCTTTTTCTCTTTTTTTTTTTTTTTTAAGGAAAAAAAGCCATTCAGAGACTTCATTTATTATATGAAGAATTAGGGAAAACTTGGTCCCACCATTTTAGGCTATTTTTACAGTAGAAAAAATATTGCACTTTTATGAAAGTTTACTAGGGGCAAATTTCAACTTACCTGTAAAATAGTAATGCCAGCCATGGAGATGGCACTGTAAACCAAAAGGCAGAATGACTAAAGAAACTACTTGAAAATTTAACAATTATCTCTTCAGTATCCTTCCTGCTCCAAGATTTGCTGTGGTCAGTTTTCCAAATGTTAACGACCTGGAAAAAAAGCTCATTGTGTTTAAGACGTATCCCTTCTGAGTCTTGTGATTTGGTGGTTTCTTTATCCAAAACATATCATCCTCTATAAAACTCCCTGATCTTCAGATTTAACTTTTCAGTTTCTTTTTCCAAGTTCTCGTCAGTGGTTTAATGGCTGTATCTGAGCCCCTAAAAGGTAAAGACTCATCCAAACTGTTGAGACTCCTTCTAGGCAGGGGGAATGAGACTATCTGGGTCTGAGATTATGTCATTAAGTTCTTTTTTTTTTTTTTTTTTTTGAAGACAGAGTCTCGCTCTGTCACCCAGGCTGGAGTGCAGTGGTGTGACCTCCACTCATTGCAACCTCCGCCTCTTGGATTCAAGCAATTCTTCTGCCTCAGCCTCCCAAGTAGCTGGGATTATAGGGACCTGCCACCACACCCAGCTAATTATTATATTTTTAGTACAGACAGGGTTTCACCATGTTGGCCAGGCTGGTCTGGAACTCCTGACATCAGGTGATCCGCCTGTCTTGGCCTCCCAGAGTGCTGGCATTACAGGCATGAGCCACTACACCCGGCGTCACTAAGTTCTTTAACCAGAGAGGCTTCGGGTTTCAGACACACAGAAGCATAATTCTGACCATACAAAAACCTCAAAGTTTCTTGTGTCTTCCACCCAAAGTCTCCTTCAAAACTTTAAGTTTCTCTGCCACTTCAGGACACACCTGCACTAGAGACTGACCTAGAAACTTGGTTTGATTTGGCAAATTTTCTGTTAAAGTGCCCGCACTTTTCTTATTAATAACTTAATAACTCCTTAAGTTATTAATAACGTATTAACTCCGCACTTAATAACTCCTACTAGAGTTATTTCTGACCTACTGTATTTACTTTCAGAATTTTCTGAAGCTTTAATCTTTCAGGCAAAGTACTATTTGAAGAACTCTTGAGTATTTACTTTCTGTAAAGGAAGTTCACATGTAGCAGCTTTCTCCTGAGTATCTAATTTGCAATAGCCTAACTGCTCAGTGACATCCACTACTGTCTGTTCTTTGTGTTTGGCATTAGCTTTGAGATCAGCTTTCTTTTTCATTATGCTTTTTTGGTGCAGCTGTGGTCTAATACTTGTTGAATTTGGTCCATTTCCTGGTAGAATGGAGGAAACAAAGTCTGCTCATTATCACTGCTGCTGTCATTATGAGTGCTAGAAGAACTAGATTCATATTGCTTTTCAAAGTGGCTAGGATTGTCTATATCTGATGTTTTAATGGCTTTACTGCATAACTGTACTTCTTTTCCAGAATGGCCACTTTGCCCTTCCTTTAATAGTTGAAAATCAGGATGCCTCTCCCCATACTGGAGTTTTGGGAATTTGTGCTTCAAAAAACTCAGATGCTTAATAACAAAAATTGCTGCAAAAAGACTTTCTTTCAGTAATATCATAGACTTTATTGGTTTTGAAATTTTATATTTAATTCCCAGCTTCTTGTGACATAAAGGATAACCACAGAGTTTGACAAATAGAACGTTCATTCACTACATCGTTGTAGTGAGCAAGTGTAATGAACTTCCTCTTTTAGAAACATCTTCTTGTTTCAAAGTACTTGTCTGTTTAGTACCTGTGGCATTTCGAGAATGGTGGGAGCCCTGGCCTTGCGTAGCCCAGCACAGTCAGCCATAGGGGAGAGTAGTCTGCGGGTCGGGACCAGCTCCAGAGTCTCTCCCCGAGGCCTCATCTCCCTACCTGGCCCAGATTATCTTAAGGGTGAATTGTTTTCAGCTATCCAGGTCGTAGGTATGTCCACATTTACACACGCTGTTCCAGAGAATAGCAAATTAAGGAAAGTTCCTCAGTTTATTGTGACTAGCATAACCTTGATACCAAAACCAAGCGTGGCTAATATGAAATAAATTATTGGCCAATCTTGCTTATGTAAAATCTAACAAGATAGAAGCAAAACAAGTCCAGTAGTATGTTTAAATATTTTATATGTATATATCTCATGTCTACAATGCTGACTGTAATACAGTTCTGACTGAGACTCCACAGTCTGCCTGAGACTCCACAGGTTTAAGGGCGCAGTTCCCAACGAGACTGCCCTTGCTGCAAGTACCAGTTAAAAGTTTGGTGGTCCCCAGACCACCTGTGCTTCCAGTGAACTGGCTGAAAATCTGGGGGTTCCCATGAATCCCCTCAAGTTTGATAATTTATAAAGTGACTGACTGAACTTGGGAAAGCGGTATACTTAAGTTACACTTTAATTATGAAGAATACAGATCAGGACCAGCCAAATGAGATACAGGGAACTGGGAGGGTTCCTAACAAGGAGCTTCTGTGCTCTCTTCTCCTGGAATCATGGTGTGTCACCCTCTTGACACATCAGTATGCTCACCAATCAGGAATCCTACCTGAGCCATGGTGTATGGAGATTTTATATGTAGGTGTAATGGAATAATTTGCCATGTGATTGAACTCAAACCTTCAGTGTTCTCTCCTTTCTTCCTTAGAGGCTTAGCTGGCTCAAACGCCATCCTTCTACACATGGTGGCCTTTCTGGTGAGCAGACCCCTTTCTGAGTCATCTTGTTAGCATAATCTCAGGAATGATCCATGAGGCTCATGGATAACAAAGGCACTCCTCCTACCAAGGAAATTCCATGAATTAAGAGGTTCTCTCCCAAGAACTAGGGTCAAAGACTGAATACATTATTTATTATACAATAATGACAAATTGAAATTATCTCAGGAATCCAAGAATAGCATGTTAATTATCATTGCTTCATAACAGTTTATCCAAAAACTTAATGACGTGAAACCTTAACTTACAAGAATTCAGGAGTAGCCTAGCTGGATGTGGTTCTAATCTTTATGTCTCACAAGGTTGCAGTCAGGAAGTCAGCCGGGGCTACAGTCATCTGAAAGCCTGACTCAGGGAGAATACACTTCCAAGATGGCACACTCACATGGCGTTTGGCAGGAGGCCTCAGTTCTTCACCCCATGGGCCTTCACATAGGCTCCTTGAGTGTCCTCACATTGTGACAGCTGGCTTTCTCCAGAACTAGTGATCCAGAAAAAGCAAGGAGAAAGCTGCAGTGCCTTTTAAGGACCTAGTCATTACTTTTTCTTTTCTTTTCTTTTTTTAATTAAATTGAGATGAGTTAAATTGAGATGGGGTCTTGCTATGCTGACCAGGCTGGTCTCAAACTCTTGGTCTCAAGCAGTCCTCCTGCCTATTCCTCCCAAAGTGCTGTTACTACAGGCAGGAGCCTGTAGTATTTCTTTATCCTGTTTGTTAGAAGGAAGTCACTCAGTTTAACCCATACTCAAAGGAATTAGTTTCCACCTCTTAAAAAGAAGAGTATGAAAGAATTTGTGGACATGTTTATAAACTACCACAGGCTGGGCGCGGTGGCTCAAGCCTGTAATCCCAGCGCTTTGGGAGGCCGAGACAGGTGAATCACGAGGTCAGGAGATCGAGACCATCCTGGCTAACACGGTGAAACCCCGTCTCTACTAAAAAGACAAAAAACTAGCCGGGCGAGGTTGCGTGCGCCTGTAGTCCCAGCTACTTGGGAGGCTGAGGCAGGAGAATGGCGTAAACCTGGGAGGCGGAGCTTGCAGTGAGCTGAGATCCGGCCACTGCACTCCAGCCTGGGCGACAGAGCGAGACTCTGTCTCAGAAAAAAAGAAAAAAAAAAAGAAAAACCACCACCGATGGTTTATTCAAGAAAGTTCTTAATATGAATTAGTATTAATTTATTAATTCATTTGTACATTGAAGGAGAAAAACTCTGTGATCATATCACTAGATGAAGCAAAAGCACTTGATGAAATTTAACTCCATGATGAAACCTCTCAGCAAACTAAGAAGGGAACTTCCTTAATGTGATAAAGACTTTCATTAAATTTATAATTTAGGAACAGTTGACATACCTAATATTTAGGCTTTCTGTACCTAATATGATTTATCTTTCTATTTGTTAAACGTATTCTTTTGTTCTTCAGTATTTTAAAATTGTGCTTATATCAGTGTTTTACATTTGGAATTGCAAAATGATATAATGAAACATGAAGACTGGAAGTCCTCGCTAGAGCAATTAGGCAAGAGAAAGAAATAAAGGGCATCTAAATTGGAAAGGAGGAAGTCGAATCGCCACGCTCATATATGTAGAAGACCCTAAAAGCTTCACCATAAAACTCTTAGAACTGATAAATGAATTTAGTAAGGTTGCAGAATACAAAATCAATATACAAAAATTAGTAGTGTTTCTATACATCAATAATGAACTAGCAGAAAAAGAGAGTAATCCATATACAAAAGCTACCAAAAAATGAAATACATTTGACCAAGGAGTTGAAAAATCTCTACAAGGAAAACCATAAAACACTGATGAAGGAAATTGAAGCAGGCACAAAAAATGGAAAGACATCCATTTTCAAGGATTTGAAGAATTAATACTGTGAAAATGACCATACTACGAAGAACAAGCTATAGATTCAATGCAGTCCCTATCAAAATACCAGTGACAGTCTTCACAGAAATAGAAAAAACAATCCTAAAATTAATATGGGACCACAAAGGACTGCAAATGCCAAAGCAGTTCTGAGCCAAAAGGACAAAGCTAGAGGCATCACACTACCAGACTTCAAGATATACTGCAAAGCTCTAGTAATCAAACAGCATGGTACTGGCATAAAACCAGACAATAGACCAATTGAACAGAATAGAGAACCTAGAAATAAATCCATATATTTATAGCCAGCTGGCAAAGGTGCCAAGAACATGCTTTGGGAAAAAGACAGTCTTCAATAAATGGTGCTGGGAAAACTGGATATACATATGCAGAGTGAAACTGCACCCCTGTCTTCCACCATATACAAAAATAAGCTCTAAATGGATTAAAGACTTAAATATAAGACAAAGGCACCAAAGACAAAGTGAATCATCTATTTTCTTTTATTATTTTTTTTTTAAATATAGAGATGGGGTCTTGCTACGTTGCTCAGGCTGGTCTCAAACTCCTGGGCTCAAGTGATCCTCCTGCCTTGGCCTCTCAGAGTGCTGGGGTTACAGGTGTGAGCCACCAGTGCCCAGCTAAATACTGTATTTTCAGCCCATGTTTGCTTGCATTATGAAGACATTGTTATACTTATTGAAAAGAAGAGGCCGGGAGCGGTGGCTCATGCCTGTAATCCCAGCACTTTGGGAGGCCGAGGCAGGTGGATCACCTGAGGTCAGGAGTTCGAGACCAGCCTGGCCAGCCCCGTCTCTACTAAAAATATAAAAATTAACCAGACTTGCTGGCATGCGCCTGTAGTCCTAGCTACTTGGGAGGCTGAGGCAGGAAAATATCTTGAACCCAGGAGGCGGAGGTTGAGATGAGCCAAGATTGCACCACTGCACTCCAGCCTGGACGACAGAGTGAGACTCATCTCAAAAAAACAAACAAACAAAAGAATTTGCTTATAAGTTGACCCATGTGGTTCCAACCTGTATTGTTCAAAAAAACCAAAACCGCTGTTAGACCTAGAATCCCACTTCTGCAAATCTAACCTACGGTTTTATCTGCCCAAACAACAACAAAAGCATCTCTTCAAGTTTATTTATTGCTGCATTGCTTATACTAAATTGGAAATAATCTAAAATATCCCTCAACATGGTTGTGCACCGTGGTGTGCACCTGTAGTTGGGACTACTTGGGAGACTGAGGCAGTGCAATCTGATTGCACCTGTGAATAGCTGCTGCACTCCAGCCTAGACCAGCATGGCAAGACCTCATCTCTAAGAAGAAAATGTTCATCAACAAGAGAATGGGCAAATATGGCCATAAGGTATTCACAGGATAAAACACTAGATAACAATGAAAATGAATTAAGAAGAACTACAAGTATCCATCATGGAAATACTTCACAGTGTTATGTGAACAAAATTAAAGCATTATACATATAAAAACAGTGAAGTTTTTATATATCTATTGAAAGTTGAACAATATGTAAGGCAATGCTGTTATGTCACTTACAATCCTTTCTTTGAAATGAAAGGCAAGTTGATGTGTGTTTAAACTAGAAATTCCAATAAATCAGAAAGGTACCTGGGCTTAAAGAAAGATGCTAAATGGGGCCGGGCGCCATGGCTCACGCCTGTAATTCCAACACTTTGGGAGGCTGAGGCTGGTGGATCACCTGAGATCAAGAGTTTGAAACCAGCCTGGCCAACATGGTGAAACCCTGTCTCTACTAAAAATACAAAAATAAGCCAAATGTGGTGGCATGCACCTGTAGTCCCAGCTACTTAGGAGGCTGAGGCAGGAGAATTGCTTGAATCTGGGAGGCAGAGATTGCAGTGAGCCGAGATTGTGCCATTGCACTACAGCCTAGGCAACAGAGTGAGACTCCATATCCAAAAAAAAAAAAAGATGCTAAAAGGAAAGCAAGGGCAAGTAAATGTCAAATCCATCTCATGCCATAGAACTACTTTTTTTTTTTTTTTTTTTTTTTTTTTTTGAGGCGGAGTCTTGCTCTGTCGCCCAGGCTGGAGTGCAATGGCACCATCTCAGCTCACTGCAAGCTCCGCCTCCTGGGTTCATGCCATTCTCCTGCCTCAGCCTCCCGAGTAGCTGGGACTACAGGTGCCTGCCACCTCGCCCAGCTAATTTTTTGTATTTTTAGTAGAGACGGGGTTTCACTATGTTAGCCAGGATTCTCGATCTCCTGACCTCATGATCTGCCTGCCTCGGCCTCCCAGCATGCTGGGATTACAGGCATGAGCCACTACACCCAGCCTAGAACTTCTTACAACATCCTAAACCAGTATGTTTCAACCTGAAAAGATGTTCTAATGCAGAATAAAGAAAATGAAGTACAGATATTTCGTTCCCAAGGAGGGAAACTCTTCCTAGGTTCCCAAGTTCATGAACTTCACGTGCATATAGCAGGAATCTGTCATCTTGAGGGAGTTCTTTCTTAAACCTACGGGTTTGTAAGATTTTAGTTTTCTATGCTATCCTTTTTTGGTCATGCTTGTCAAGGAAGAATTGTTAAAATCTATTTTAATACCTTCTGCCCTTATTCAGGGCAGTTAGAGACTTAAATTTTACATACACATACTACCTTTGAACCTTCAGTGTGGTGTTTACATACTGAAAGTTTGCAGTTGAATTTAGATCATGCTTTGAAGTTCCCTTTGTCAGACCACATTGTACCAAAGAAAGACTGCATTTTCTGTCTGTAATTATTTCCATAATTATTTAACTTGGTATAACATGTGGTACTGTAAAAGCATAACCCAAGCCATTGTTTGCCTTAAGCAACATTTTAGATTTGGGGACGTGGTGTTTACTTTTACAAGCCTTTCTTAAGCCCTTTTAATTTATATCTCAAACTTGAGGATATCCATGAAAACAGTGGAAACTTTCTCTTCTCCGGATCTTGACACAAGTCAGGGATGGAAGTGAGCAAAAGGAAGTGGTGTGGTTTTTATATTATTTCAATTGTGTTGAGATAAGGAAATGGGATAGTTTATCCACTGTACTGCTCTTTTGGGAAAGTCTAGTTTGTATATAAAAGTAAAAGGAATTGGCATAACATTTTAATTCCTTCTGCTCTATTCAGTCATTCTCTCAACAAATACTTATTTAGTATCGACTATGTGCTAAGCACTGTTCTGGGTGCTAAAAATATAAAGTGAGTGAAACAGACTAACCCTCCTGGCCTCATGGAGCATATATTCTGGAGCAGGTGGCAGGCAATAAAATACAGAGTAAATTATATCAAATTATATAGGATGACAAATGCTAAAGAGAAGGAAACAGCCAGAAAGAAGAGGAGTGCTAGGTGTTGGGGGGGATGGGTTCTGGATAGATTCTGCAGGTAGAACCAGTGGATTTGATGACGGATAGGAAATGGAATGCGAGAAGGAAAGAGGAATTTGTCAAGAATGACTTGAGATTTTAGGCCTGGTTATATCTATGTAGTGATATTCTAAAAATAAAAATAAAAAAAGATTTTAGACCTGGGACTTTTAAGATTTTACACCAAGTAAAGAGGCTGTTAACGGAGGTGGGAAAGACGGAGGATCTAGCAAATTTGGGAGGGAAGAGGCAAGGAAAGATAAGTGACAAATTGTATAGTTGCTGGTAACATTGTTAAGTCAATTTTTATACTATTTGAGCTGAATTTTTTTTTTTTCCTTTGAGACAGAGTCTCGCTTTGTTGCCCAGGCTGGAATGCAGTGGCACAATCTCAGCTTACTGCAACCTCCACCTCCCAGGTTCAAGCAATTCTCCTGCCTTGGCCTCAGGTAGCTGGGATTACAGGCACCCACCACCATGCCCAGCTAATTTCTGTATTTTTAGCGGAGATGGGGTTTCACCGTGTTGGCCAGGCTGGTCTCAAACTCCATGCTTCAAGTGATCTGCCTGCCTCAGCTTCCCAAAGTGCTGGGATTACAGGCGAGAGCCACTGTGCAGGCCCGAGTTGTCTTAAAAATAGCCCTTATAGCAGCCTATGTCTTCTTTTAAGATGTTAGCAAGTATCTTTTCTGATAAGACATTTATTTGCCTTTATTCAGAATTGCTAATTTTATGCTAATCTGACCCAGAATACTCAAGTGTGCCTTTCCCTTTAATCCTCATATTAGCTATATTAGCTGGAATATTTTTGGTTGTAACAGAAAAATTAACTGTCTCTGACCTTAAAAATGGAATTTATTGGCTCTTAACTGAAGAGTCCCAAAGTAATTCAGGCTTCAGACAAGATTGCTTGAGCAGCTCATTGATGTCTCCCGGGATCTGGCTTCTTTCAGTCTCCTGGCTCTGCCTTCTGGTTCTCCTTCTGGGCCCAACATAGCTGCCAGCAGTTTCTGGGACTGCCTTATTCATATTGAGTCTGAGAAGAGTGACTTTGTCACTGCAGGGCCCGTGAAAGTCCTGAGACTGTTAGACCAGTTCACCCCTGAACTTTTTGTGGTGTGGAAGATAGAATATGCCTAGCGTAGGAGCCTCTACTCCTGAGATCTTAGGGGAAATCTTTGCATCCTGAATTTAAAAAAAAAAATTTAAATAGATACATAAGTGGAAATAAATGATTGATTTTTTAAAATTGCTTTTGCATTTTACAAGCACCATGGTTAACACAGCAAAAACAATTCCTCTTTAAAGCGGTCAGGTGGGAAGGGAAAAAAAGTAAGGTTGTATTCGGACATTAGTTTGATCAAGATAATTTTTCTTCTTAGAGATTTAATATTGTTGCCACTTGACCAGCTGGAACTACAAAGAAACCATTAGATAATAATGGTTATATGATTATATAATAATAAGTATGATAGTTATATATACTAGGCCAGAATTAGTGTTTCTCTACAAATTGACCAAGCAGTGACGAAGAAAAATTACCTTCTCCTGCCCCCACAAAACAAGAACCAGTGTTTCTCAACAAGGAGAGTACTGTTAGCATTTGGTTAAGACAGTTCTTTATTTTGAAGGATTGTCCCTGCACATTGTGTTTTCTATCCTGCTCCCTGGTCAAACCGTATGTCCTGTCATATCCTAGACATTATTCCAACCAAAAAGTCACCTGCATTTTTTAGATCCTCTTAGGAGGGGGTGGTAACCCAGCCACTGCTGATGCCTGAGGGGAGTGCAAAGTGGGGTTTTTGAGGAGCTGGGACTGAGACCCTGAGGAGTAGGCACCACTGGGCCTAAAAGGATTCCATGGGGTTGATTCTGGGAGTGTGGAAGGAAGGAGAGTGTACATTGCTGCTGCCAGTTGAATGCCAGTGGCATTCAGGCAACTGACAGGAACAGCGAACCAAATCGGGGAAAAGAAAGTCCCTTCTCCCCTCTTCCAGCTTTCTCTAGTTCCCCAGTTGGCAGAGCCTCTCAGGAGCCAGCTGGTGAAGGACATATTGTCAGCAGCATCCCAGCTCCAGCGTCAGAAAGCAGAGTCTATAGATAGAAGAGGGGCCTTTTTTTTTTTTTTTTTTTTTTTTTGGCTGAAAAGCAATAGTGTAAAAAGGGACACAGTACTTTCTGTTTTTTAATCTCATTACTTTCCTGCCAGCACCTTAACATGCAGTAACAAGTGGAATTTGGGCTTTGTCAGCAGCAAACCTGCCACTTACTAGTTGTGTTAATTTGGGCAAGTTTCTTTCTTTTTCTTTCTTTCTTTTTTTTCTTTTTTTGAGACAGAGTCTCGCACTGTCACCTGAGCTGGAGTGCAGTGGTGCGATCTCGACTCACCGCAATTTCTACCTCTCGGGTTCAAGCGATTCTCCTGCCTCAGCCTCCCGAGTAACTGGGTTTACAGGCACCTGCCACCACGCCTGGCTAATTCTTTGTATTTTTAGTAGAGACAGGGTTTTCACTATGTTGGCCAGGCTGCTCTCCAGTGCCTGACCTCAAGAGCCACTATGCCTGGCCAACTTGGGCAAGTTTCTTAACTTTGCGCTTCCCTTTTTTTTTTTTTTAGCAGAGTTATGAAGATGAAAAAAGATCTTACAGAGTTCAATAAAAAATAACTTCGACTTTCTCATTTAACATATGTGCTCATGGTATACCCGACAAAACGCTGCACTTTGGATTAGAAAACCTGGGTGTTAGTTTGTCATATATACTAGCTACATGGAATTCAGCAAGTTATTTATCTCCCTGAACCAATCCTTTCTCTGTAAGTAGGAATGATTTTATTTACTGTAAGGATCAAAGAGATGGGATAATGCATGTAAAACTAATTTGTAAGTTATAAAAATCACAGTGATGATAGGATGCTAAACAGGTACCATTAAATACCACCACATACCTGAGTTTCTCTGATTTAATCTGCACAAAAGACCTTGATCATCTGTTTTATGCTAGACTCTGAACTCTTTACCACCACATTAAACTCTTTTCTCCCTATTCAATTTACCAGTACAGGTTGAGCATCCCTAATCCAAAAATCTGAAATCTGAAATAAAACGTGAAGCTTTTTGAGTGTCGACGTGACGCTCAAAGGAAATGCTCATTGGGGTGTTCTGGATTTCACAGTTTTGGATTTGAGTTGCTGAACCAGTAAGTATAGATAGTGCAAATATTACAGATTTAAAAAATCAAAAATCCAAAACGCTTCTGGTCCCAAGCATTTCTGATAAGGAGTACTCAACTTGTACCCATAGTATGCCTATGGGGTGACCAAACCCTCTCCCCTTCCAGACAGTTCTGTAATAACTGATTCACTTCACCTGTTTTTAGTCATGTGTGCGTGTTCTAGAGGAGAAACAGAAGAGTAACACCTAGGCCTCTTAAATAAACAGCTGACAAACATTACGAATCTCTTCAAAGTACAGATATGTCAAAGATTGCTGTATAGTTCAGTCTAGTTGTAATTGTAAGATTTTTGTTGTTGTTTAATACAGTTATACAAACAAAAAACTTTGGAGAAACTAGATTAGGGAATTTGTAGTACAAGGTTGAATGATGTTTTGAAAACAGATTATCTATTTGAAGAATGTTTCAGAAACCTGGAAACATTTCTTTTGCATCTAATATTGAGGTCCTGGTGAAGGATATAAAACACACAAATGCATCAACTAACATCAACTATATATAATGCTATACTAGATTGTCTTGATTCTCTGGTCCTGGAAGAGTTTATACTTGTGTTGGAGAAACTATCTTGGCACAGAAGAAAAGTGAAGGATTTGATTGGGCAGGGACAGTTGAACAGAAATACGAAGGTTAAATATGGGCTTGTTTTGATTATTAATTAATAATTGAGCATGGGGGAAAGGTGGAGTTGGAAAGTCATATCAGGGGTAGCAATGAAATTGGTAACTTCAAAGTGATGGAGACGTGACGGTGGAAGTGTTACACAGTGGAACTTCCCTATCCCTGTTTTAGGTCATCACTTAAGTTGCGTGGTTGGCTTTCTTTGGTCCTGGCCCACGGGCATTATTGTAAAACTTTCTAAAAGACCCTGTTAGGAATATCTTACCCATAGCAAGATCTGACAGCATGGACGCCAAGGCAGGCATTTCAGTAAGATTTCTGTGTATTACCTCAGATGCACTCAGACAACTCTTTAAGCAAGTTATTTTCTTCAGGGTTTATGTTTAGATTTGGGGGATATTGTTTTCTACACTGATGTAAATAACTGCGAGTGATGTTGCTTCGGTTGTACAAGTGTGTATTCTTCTAAGGATTGATGGGGAGGAGTGTAGAGATCGGGAAGGAATGGATGAGTTGCTTGTTAAGGGAAAAGATGATATTCTTATGCTAATCCAGGCCCTGGATCAGGAGCAGAGCAGCCATGCGAACAATGGCCTTGGAGCCAGGAAGTCTGCAGTGAGTCTATTCCTTCTCAGAAAGCTTGTCAGACCCGGCGCCTGGAGCTGCCTGGGGGGAGGGACCCCTGGAAAGGGGAGTTTTCTCCTTGCTATTTTATGGAATTGGCTGCTGGCCAGCTTGTTGGAAATTCCCAAACTTCTCTACTAGAAAGTGAAAATCAAGGGTGGGGGGCTTAACGGGAAGAGGAAAGAATGACTTTAGTCTGTTTTTTCAGCTGACTTCAGCCTTTTCCTGGGTTTTTTTTTTTTTTTTAAAGTTCCAATTGCACTGTTGGTTCAGTTGTCTTGCTGTTTGAGAAGCCTTAAAATCTTTTACTTAAAAAAGAAATTATTTATATTTGAGTAATTCTGCCTTAATGTTATTTTCCTGTAAAGAAATGGTACCAGTCTGTGTATATAGCAAGGGGAAGTAAATTTATTTAGATGCCTATTTTGTCTGACTATTCAATAGCTTTTAAATGGCAGCATGATTTTAAAATTTTGATTATGCTGCATGTCAAATATGTGCATCTCCTCATTTTCTTCACGTTGCAAGATATTTTTAATTTAATGTAAAAATTCTGATGAATCATTTAGGAATTAAAAAATATGTTTTATCGTTAGACGTTATATAATTTTAAGAATGATTGCAGCCGGGCACGGTGGCTCACACCTGTAATCCCAGCACTTTGGGAGGCCGAGGTGGACGGATAGCCTGAGGTCAGGAGTTCAAGACCAACCTGGCCAACATGGCGAAACCCTGTCTCTACTGAAAATAGAAAAATTAGTTGGGCATGGTGGTGTGTACCTGTAGTCCCAGCTACTCCGAGGCTGAAGCAGGAGAATCGTTTGAACCCATGAGGTGAAGGTTGCAGTGAGCAGAGGTTGCACCACTGCAGTCCAGCCTGGGCAAGAGAGCAAGACTTTGTCTCAAAAAAAAAAAAAAAGGCTGGGCGTGGTGGCTCATGCCTATAATCCCAGCACTTTGGGAGGCAGAGGCGGGAGGATCACCTGAGGTTGGGAGTTTGAGACCAGCCTGACCAACATGGAGAAACTTCGTCTCTACTAGTAATACAAAAATTAGCCGGGCATGATGGTGCATGCCTGTAATTCCAGCTACTCGGGATGCTGAGGCAGGAGAATTGCTTGAACCCAGGAGGTGGAGGTTGCGGTGAGCCGAGATCACGCCATTGCACTCCAGCCTGGGCAACAAGAGCGAAACTCTGTCTCAAAAAAAAAAAATTGTTGAAAAATAAGATTAATATTTTGCTATGTGATTATAGAAACAGTTAATATGAGACAAAGGAGAAGTGCTCAGTTATTAATAATTACATCTATTTGTTGAAATGTTTACTGAGATGTAATATTACTAACTCCTTTGAGTTGGAGTTAGTAATATCTCTATTTTGTGGCAAAGGAAACGGAGACCTGGATATCTTAAGTAATTCCCCAAAATCACACAGCAAATAAATACTGGAGCTGATTTTTAAAAATTATTTATATTTTATTATTTTTCCTCACTTTCCCTTGCCCTACATTTAATCCATTGCTAAGTACCGCTGAGTTTTTTTTGAGACAAGCCTCGTTCTGTTGCCCAGGCTGGAGTGCAGTGGCATAATCAAAGCTCACTGCAGCCTTGAACCCCTGGGTTAAAGAGATCCTCCCACCTCAGCCTCCCTAGTATCTGGGACTACAGGTATGCACCACCATGCCCAGCTAATTTTTTAAAGTTTTTTGTACAGATGAGGTCTTGTAGTGTTTCCCAGGCTGGTGTTGAACTCCAGACCTCAAGTGATTCTCCCACCTCAGTCTTCCAAAGTGCTGAGATTACAGGTGTGAGCCACATAGCCAGCCAAAAATTATTTTTGAAGTATAGCATGAGTCCATCCACTAGACCACTGCCACCTATCCTTTTTTTTTTTTTAATTCACCCATCTGCACATGGATTCTGCCCTAATCTTAACCACCATTGTCATTCTCCTAAATTTTCACAATATTCTGCTTACTGATCTGTTTGCTTTTGCCGTTATCCCCTCCAGTCCATTACATAGAATTCAGATGATGCCCACTTAGGCTTAAATCCCAAGTCCTTCATATGCCCTTGCCTGATCTGGTCTTTGTCTTCTCTGCCTCTTCACCCTCATCTCCCACTACACTATCTCTTATTCTCAACATTTCAGACATCGTTCTCGCTTTGCTTTTCTCTCCCTCAAGATCTTTGCCCAGGGTGTTCCCTGTGCTTAGAACATCCCTTCTTTCTTTGCCTGGCTGACTCTTTATTTTTCAGATCTCAACTTAAAGGTCACTTCTCAGCATTGATTCCCTTTCCCCTCCATCTGGATTAGAGGGGGGTCACTGCCCCTATTCCTTCAGGACCTGGCCCTTTTCTTCCTTTGCACTTACCACGAGTTATGATTGTGTATCATTTGTGTTTTCTTGTTTTGTGTCTTGAGTATCTTAATTGTTTTGTTTAATGACTCTGAACTCCATGAAGGCTGGGACTGTTTGGCTCTAAACAGTGTATTCTTGGTATCTAATACAGAATCATGCATAGTACAGACAATAAACATTTAGTGAGTACATTAATAATTCAATGGTAAGAACACTGTTTCCACAGGACTCCAACGTTTGAAGGGATAACATAGATTATTTAGTCTAGGGCCGGGCTTAATGGCTCACGCCTGTAATCCCAGCACTTTGGGAGGTTTAGGTGGGTGGATTGCTTGAGTCCAGGAGTTCAAGACCAGCCTGGGCAACATGGCAAAACCCCATCTCTGCAGAAAACACAAAATTAGCCAGGCTTGGTGAGATGTGCTTGTGGTCCCAGCTACTCAGGAGGCTAAGGTGGGAGGATTGCCTGGAGCCCAGGAGGCAGTGAGCTGAGATTGTACCTCTGCACTTCAGCCTTGGCAACAGAGTAAGACCCTGCCTCCAAAAAAAAAAAAAAAAAAATTTAGTCCAGTCTCCCTTTCTATCACGTTGGTCATGTCTTTGACAAAGGTGCACTCAAACTTTATTCCTTATGTACTCTGTGAGCAAAACCCCTGGGTTCCTTTGGTTGTATCTCAAGTGGAGTGGTTGCTATGTCCTTTGCATTCCTGTCATTCTTCTCTCAAGTGCTTAGGAGGCCTGGCCAGGTGGAATAAAGTAAGATGGTTGTCCTCTTTGATTACTGCAGCATTTCCCTTCATTCTCAGACTGCATGCATGTCTTAGCAGTCGTCATCAATGCCAATGCGTGTTGAGCTCGTAGTCAGGGAAGATTTGATGGCTGTTCTCCATACAAGTGATCACAGCTTTTTTTGTCTATAAAAATTTCTTGCAGATTGGATTGTCATGGATAGCACCTGTCAGTGGCTTCCTTTGCCAGGTTGGCAAGTGTGTTATAAACATGGATTAGAGGAGGGAACTTCTATTTAGCACCTACTGTGTACCGGGCTCTCCTAAATAGTCTAAAATGTGTATTTACATTGTATAATATATATAAAATCAGGCAGGGAAGTATAGGATAGTTGTTAACATGTAGAATCTGGAATCAGACCTCCTTGATATTAATTATGACTCTACTTACCTGTTGTGTGAGCTTTGATAAGTTCCTTAAAGTCGACCTGCCTGTTTCTTCATCTGTAAAATTAAAATAATAATTTAACCTTTAAATAAGTTGGTTGATGGTTTGATAACTTAATATATGCAAAGCATTTATGACAGTACTGGCACATAGAGGTTAATATGTGTTAGCTATTATTTTATATGAGTTCCTTAATTTAAAAAATGTTTACATTTATTTAATTTATTTTAAAAATTGTTTTAAATATGTGCTTGCTATTATCTCATTTGGTTCTCAAAATAACTGTCAGCTAATAAGTATCACTCCAGATTTGTTTGTTTGTTAAAATGGGGTCTTGCTCTATTGCTGAGGCTGGAGTGCAGTGGCTCTTAACTGTTGTGATCACAGTGCATTGTAGCCTGGAATTTCTGGGCTCAAGTGATCCTGTTTGAGCCCAGGATTACAGCTGAGATTACAGGCGGTCGCCACCACAGTTGGCCTCATTCCAGTTTTAAAGATGAGGAAACTTATTCAGAGAGGTTAAGTTAAAGGCAGATCCAGAATTTGAGCTTGTGCCAGGGTAGCAGGGTCATGGATGTTTTTGTGGAAGGAATCACACACAGCCCTTTCCTCTGACAGGGAAAGCACTTAGAGTCTTGTGGCCAGCCAGCTCTGCAGGATGCCTTGGTTGTAGCTCTAATGAGGCAAGGCCACATATTAGCTTTAAATAAACTGATGAGGAAACAGTGACAATGAAAGATGTAACATGGCATAGTGGTCAGTCTCCTGCCCAAGACTGAGCTCCTTGCAGCAGGAGCAACCATACTCATATTCGTATTTCTGGTACCTAACACTGGGTCGGTAATATGTACTCTAGATGCAGGCCAGTTGGAGTGGTTCATACCTGTAATCTCAGCACTCTGGGAGGAGGCCAAGGCCACAGGATTGCTTGAGGCCAGGAGTTTGAGACCAGCCTGGGCAACATAGTGAGTCCCCCTGCCCCCACCCCTATTAAATTAAAAAAAAAATGTTGGTGAATAAGTGAGTAAATTAATAAGTGAAAATTTGGAGAGGGGTGGAGACCTAGCAAGGGAGGCAGGACCAAAGCCAGGGTTTCTGGCATGGTCACTGGAGAGTGGTAGCCAGTGGAGGAGGAGGAGCAAGCAAGAAAGATGTGGGTTTGATTTAGACAGGTGATTTAGAGTGTGATTCTAGTAGGAATATTTAATGGGAAAATTGAAATGAGGAAGAGAGATTAGGATTGGAAATACACTGGAAACTTCTCTTGAATTTGAAACCTGAAACATGTATCCTTAGAATGACAGTTGAATTATTTCAAGAAGTTTTCAAAGAAATGCTGTTAAATCATGTGACAAACATTATTCTATAGTTACTTTAGACTTTACATCTTTTTCTCTCAGCATTATGTGATGGGAAACAATTTCATATTAGAGAGATAAGAGATTGCAGGGATTTTTAGAACTAAGCCACATATAAAATACACGTATAAATGATACCTTACTGTAAACGTTCTTTGCCTCAGTACTGTAAATAACTTTGGAGAGCTAATTAAAGTGAAAATTCTTAGGTAGATATTATAAAATAAAAAGCTCGGGTTATTAATGTAGACATCACACCAGGGTCATTGTGTCATAGATAAGCAAAATCTTTGTCATTCAGGAATAGTTCAAGCTGAAAGTCAGTAAAGTCAAACCACCTGAAACAATGGGATGGGGGTAAAGTAGAATGATATTTATCTTGATACTAACTAGCCTTTTTCCCCATTATTTATTTAACAATTTTACTTTGAGGCCTTTAAAAGTTCACTGTCTGTATCACCAAACCTTAATTGGAGAGGTTATGTTTCGTGTCATCCATATTAGAAGTTCAATTTTATCTTAATAAAGTCAAATTTGCAATATTTTAGTAAATAATTTTTTTAAGATACCGCTTTTTTCCTTTTTTTCTTTTCCCCTTCCCTTCCCTTCCCTTCCCTTTTTTCTTCCCTTTTTTCTTCCCTTTTCCCTCCCCTCCCCTCCCCTCCCCTTTGATGGAGTCTCACTCTGTTGCCCAGGCTAGAGTACAGTGGCACGATCTTGGCTCACTGCAAGCTCTGCCTCCTGGGTTCATGCCATTCTCCTGCCTCAGCCTCTTGAGTAGCTGGGACTACAGGTGCCCGCCACCACGCCTGGCTAATTTTTTTGTATTTTTAGTAGAGACTTTTTCACTGTGTTAGCCAGGATGGTCTCGATCTCCTGACCTCATGATCGGCCCGCCTCAGCCTCCCAAAGTGTTGGGTGTTGGGATTACAGGCGTGAGCCACCGCGCCTGGCCTTCTTTTTTTTTTGAGATGGAGTCTCGCTCTGTCGCCCGGGCTGGAGTGCAGTGGCACAATCTGCAGTCTCGGCTCACTGCAACCTCCATCTCCTGGGTTCAAGCGATTCTCCTGCCGCAGCCTCCTGAGTAGCTGGGATTACAGGTGCCCGTCACCATGCCTGGCTGATTTCTTGTATTTTTAGTAGAGATGGGGTTTCACCATGCTGGCCAGGCTGGTCTTGAACTCCTGACTTCAGGTGAGCGCCCACCTTGACCTCCTAAAGTGCTGGGATTACAGGTGTGAGCCACCGCACCTGGCTCCCTTTTTTTTTTTTTTTCCTTTAATGATGAAGCATACTCTACAAATATGTGTAATATTCGCCTGGCACGGTGGCTGACACCTATAATCCCAGCATTTTGGGAGGCTGAGGTGGGCGGATCACCTGAGGTCAGGAGTTTGAGACTAGCCTGGCCAACATGGTGAAATCCTGTCTCTACTAAAAATACAAAAATTAGCCGAGTGTAGTGGCGCACATCTGTAATCCCAGCTACTCAGCAGACTGAGGCAGGAGAATCACTTGAACCTGGGAGGTGGAGGTTGCAGTGAGTCAAGATGGCGCTGTTGCACTCCAGCCTGGGTGACAAGAGCAAAACTCCATCTCAGATAAAATAAAATAAAATGAATAAATATGTGTAATTTTCTAGGTCAGCTTCTTTTTCTATCTATAGAATAAATTATTTATTACAAAGACGGTATTTTCATTATATCTACTAGCATTTACAAGAATGTTGATGGTTACCTTTATGTTTTAAATTTGACTTTTCCTGTTTAAGTCTTAATATATTTGGGAATTTTCATGTTATTAATAAAATAATTACTTTAGAACAGCCAGAAAAGACTATTGAGATTGTTTAATATACTTCCCTTGTTGTACATATGGCTTATCTGAGATCAGGAGAGGTTGCAGCCTTTTACTAAATTATTTGAAGTTTGAAATTATAGTGCCTAAAAAAAAAAAAAAAAGGGCAAAGATAGCTTTAATCTTTTAAAATGTATTTCGTTGTTTAAAGGTGTGTTTGGGCATTTGTTTCCCTTTTAGTTTTTGAAAATTTTCCAGAATTCAGTTGTATTCCTTACCTTTTAAATGTTTTTGTCTTTCAGGAGTCATAGGAAAGCAGTGGGAGTTGAAGTCATTGTCAAGTGCTTGCAATCTTTTACAAGAAAATCTCACTGAATGATAGTCATTTTAAATTGGTGAAGTAGCAAGACCAATTATTAAAGGTGACAATACACAGGAAACATTACAGTTGAACAATGACTCAGCTATATATTTACATCAGATTATTGGGAGCCTATCTCTTCATCATTTCTCATGTTCAAGGTAAATCAGTGTTCATTTTAGTAATGTATTTCTGTATATAAAAAGCACCATTTCTTGCTTCTGTTCTTTCTACTCATCCCTGTTTGAATAGTTCCTAAAGCACAGCTTTTAGGAAAGAAGCAAAGATGAAACACATGCCAAATAATTTTTTAACTTGGCTGTGATGGAAACATTTTCAAGTGTTTTTGAAATCTCATTCTCTCTGAGTCTATCTTCTCCTTCACAACATAGGCATGATGATACACAGCATTAGGTCTTGTGAGGATTAAATGAGATAAAGTATGTAAAGCCACCTCAGTTCGTGGCTGAAAGATATTCCAGACTGAGCTTCAAAATTCCTCTCTCCTTTAAAATACAATCAGGAGCAAATGTAAATAATAATTTAAAAATCATTTTATTGGCTAGGCACGGTGGCTCACACCTGTAATCCCAGCACTTTGGGAGGCCGAGGTGGGCAGATCATGAGGTCAGGAGTTCAAGACCAGCCTGGGCAAAATGGCAAACCCTCGTCTTTACCAAAAAATACAAAAACTAGCTAGGTGTGATGACGGGTGCCTGTAATCCCAGCTACTAGGGAGGTTGAGTCAGGAGAATCACTTGAATCCCAGGAGGCGGAGGCTGCAGTGAGCCGAGATCGTACCACTGCACTCTAGCCTGGGCGACAGAGCAAGACTCTGTCCCCATGCACCCCCCCCCCCAGAAAAATTTCATTTTATTGTTGTCAAAAGACGTTAGAAAGATAACTGGCACTTGTCTATGCTGAATACTAAAATTTCTTCATAGAGCACTGACAGTTTGTTTATGACCAATAATGTAATTTTGCTACTATGTGTTCACAACTCAGAACTCCCAAACAGGAAGTTATTGTGATGACTTTTAGGACCAGATGGCCTGTGTTTGCACATAAGCTTTTTCCTGTATGGTTTAAGTAGGATTATATTTTAAGCTGAAAAGACAGTACTGTTTTGCAAGAGGATTTTAGATAAAACTTACTGGATGTCTTCATACTCAAGTTTTTTACTTCACAGGTTGCTTTTTCCTAACGTTTTATTCGCAGTGATCTGGATTAATATCTGCTGTTAAAAAGAAACATGATTAACATCATAAAGCTTTTGATATTTTCTTTTTCTGTTTTTGTTTTTTGAGACGGAGTCTTTCTTGCCCAGGCTGGAGTACAGTGGCGCCATCTCGGCTCACTGCAAGCTCTGCCTCCTGAGTTCACACCATTCTCCTGCCTCAGCCTCCCGAGTAGCTGGGATTACAGGTGCCCACCACCACGCCCGGCTAATTTTTTGTATTTTTAGTAGAGACAGGGTTTCACCATGTTAGCCAGGATGGTCTCAATCTCCTGATCTCGTGATCCACCCTCTTTGGCCTCCCAAAGTGCTGGGATTACAGGTGTGAGCCACTGCGCCCGGCCGGTATTTTCATCTTAAAGCACAAACAGAATGAAATCTATAGCTTCTTTTTTATTTTGCCTTGGTATTATAATCATATCCTTAGTATTAACATGCTTGGAATACAGAGCCTTCAGCAAAAGCCACTTTTACTTGTGAAACACCGAATTATTTAGTACAATACCTTTACTTCAATATCCGTGACATGCCTTGTTGATCAGCATCAACCAAAGCTGCTATAGTTTTAAAGATGAGTTAAATTCATAGTAATATTATATTTGCTACCTCACTCCCAGGTAATCTCCATTTTGGCATAAGTTTTTTAAAATTCTGTTTAGATCACACATAGGCAATATGATACAAAATTCTCAGTCCTTGCCCCAATTCACGTTGTTCTATAATAAACTTTTGTTAGATGGAATAAGTTGGTAATTAGTTACTATGTAAAAGCAAAAGATCTTATTAAGAATTACATTTCTGCCGGGCGCGGTGGCTCACACCTGTAATCCCAGCACTTTGGGAGGCCGAGGCGGGCGGATCACAAGGTCAGGAGATCGAGACCACGGTGAAACCCCGTCTCTACTAAAAATACAAAAAATTAGCCGGGCGCGGTGGCGGGCGCCTGTAGTCCCAGCTACTTGGGAGGCTGAGGCAGGAGAATGGCGTGAACCCGGGAGGCGGAGCTTGCAGTGAGCCGAGATCGTGCCACTGCACTCTAGGCTGGGCGACAGAGCAAGACTCTGTCTCAAAAAAAAAAAAAAAAGAATTACATTTCTCTGATAAAGAGTGGAATTTGTTACATTTCCTTTCAAAAAAATTATTTTGATAGTTGCTTCAAATAACATAAAAATGTTTGCTCTTAAAGCTAAAACCAATGTAGAAAAGTTATTTCTTAGAGATCATTAGGAAGGATTGTAGAAGGGTATTAATGGAAATAACTTTTGACTTTAGCTCTAGCTTTATCTTGTTTTGAATTGTGTCTCAGGAAAATAAACTTACCTGTACCTTGGTTTCCTTGATGTAAAATAGAAATAATAATGCTTATCCTAGATACAAACAAGAATGTTTTGACCATCAACTGTTAGGGTATAAATTTAAGTGCTTTACATTGAGATAAAGTTTGAATAGAAAAATGAGTCATCTGATATTAACAGCTGATAGATACTTTTTTTTTTTTTTTAAGACGTGGTCACAATTTTTACAGCAGGATATATTAATATTGGGTAGATATTTAGTCCCTTTTTTGAATTTTGTCACAAATTTCAGAAATGGATTTTAGCTTTAAGTAACTAATAATGACTTCAATAGAGATTTATTTTTAACATGGGTGGTAGATGTTTGCTGTTCATTCAATTATTGAGTAGTGTCAAGGCTGACATGTCTGTAATTTTCTTGATGTTTCCCTTGTGGTTCCCAAGTGGCTACTATTATCTGCATTTGAGGCAGGTAAAACGGGGAAAGGGTCAGCATTGGCCTCAACTAGACCTGATACCAGGAAAGCAAAAGTATCACAGGTTTTATCATAAGTCCTAATCATTCTCATAGCAAGAGCTACTGGAAAACAGAGAAACGGTATTGTCACAGTTGGCTTAATCTGTATCCATTGCCTAGGGCTGGATGTGTTGTTCTCCCAAACAAAATCAGAGTTTGGTTAGCTGGGAAAAGGGGAAAAATAGGTATCAATTGGGCAACTAAAAGGGTCTGGGAGAGATTTAATTTCTTCCATCAATTAGAATGTTTTCCTCTACAAACAATTTTTAAAAAATTTAAAAGAGCTTAAGCATGACATTTTGGGTTAGGTGATTTTTGTTTTTTTAAAAAGACGTGAACAATAAGGAGAATGTAGTAACACACAAGAAGTCTGGATATAAGGGGACTGTAGTTGATTATGTGGCTCATCAAGACCCACCTTCTTTGTCTTTTCAACTGTGCCATCTCTAAATGTCAGGTTAGCCACAGTGTCACAGTGTGGCTGCCGAGAGACCAGACATCACAAGCAGATGAGGTAAGCTTGAATTGACAATGCTCAGTTAAAGAAGAGGGACATCTATTTGTATCTCTTTTTAATTGATAAATCTTTCCCCAATCACTCATCCTCTCCCCAACAGACTTCCTTCTCATCTTAGTGGCCAAAATTCATTGTATGCTCTTATGTTAAATCACTGGCAAGGGGAATGGAACTAAAATTGTTGGATTAGACCAACAATTATCTCTGCTGAGAGTAGAGGGCTGCGCTTCCCTGAATCACATGGGGGAGGGGCAGACCCTTAATGTGTGTGTACATGTGCACATGCCTGTTGCCAGCAAGGGAAGGAGGGGAAGAATAAGAGTATCTGTTGCCGGGTACCACATTTGTCAACCTGACGTCATACATATGCTAAAATGCTCATGTTGCTATGAAATTTTCAGTTCCTTTTCAAAGGGTTCTATACCCCAGAGTTGCATCCATGTAGTACACGCAGCTACTAATCCAGGACTTGTGGCTGGTGCGAAGCCCTCTCCTTCAGGTCCAGGTGCCTCTTCAGGGTCCAGCAGTGTGTGGCTAAAAGCAGTTATCAGTGCACAGTATACCCAGTATCCAGTGACAAAAATGAAGTGGGATTAAGTACTATATAAAACTCCCATTCAGAGGAAGAAAAATTGGAAACAACCTCAGTATTCACTGCTCCATAGCATGTAGATTAATGATGCTTAGCCTGTTTGTCAGCCTCTAGTTTTATTTTCTGGGAGGATTTGCCTTCTCTCTGGTGTTTCTTGGCTAGTGTTTCTGCCTTCATGGTCACATATGAGATGGAATTAGTGGATGATGATCTTTGTGGAGACTGAACAGCTTTAGCAGCCTGCTTTCTGTTAGTATGGAGGTCTGATTACTGGAAATTGTCCTATGGATTGAAAACTCACAGTCTGACTGAGTCAGCCTGGGATATCTTTGGCAGTGCAGTTCCCATAAAGTTGTAGTAGTCCTACATTCTATTTTCTTTGGTCTCTTTGTTTTCGTTCCATTAAACAGTTAAATATCTTGTCTAGATTTGTGTTCTGAGAATTTCTGACCTAGCCACTGGCCTCTGCTTTGCCCGTTCTCCTGGCCTTTGGTTTAATGACCTCCGCTCTGAGGCCCTCTGCTCCTTTCCCATGCTAGAAAATGACCTGCTTTATTTGGTATCATAGCACTTATCTATGAATAAATATTAAAATAGTACCAAATGTCAGTATTTATTCGTCTTTATTGTCTTTCTCTGTCCAAGACTGTAAGCTTTAATATATATGGGACTTTGTTTTGTTTACTCTTCTAGTCACCCAGGGCTTAAAACCGTGGCTAGCACTGTGTACTCAGTACATTTTTGTTTAATGGATGAATACAGTTAAAGTGAAAAGAGCAAGTTGCAAAACTACTTTTTTCGCCATATATTTTTACACTGACCAACCCATTAGCAACAAGCACCTGTAACAACCCATTTGTAGTATCTGATTATCTTTTTTCACTAAGGATCTAGAACTCCTTGGAGAAATCACTAAGTTTAAGTTTGTCAGGGAAAGAGCAAGGTGATCTTGGTATCTTGGCCAGAAAGCAAGGAGAAAAGTTCAAAGGATTCAGTGACCGGGTTGAATTGGACACGAATTGCAGTGGATTCAAACAAATCAAATATGTTTAAATCCATGTGTTTGTAATGACACTTTAGAAAAAAACTAGTTAGGGCTGGAGGCTGTGACTTAAACCTGTACATGCCAGCACTTTGGGAGGCCAAGGCAGGAGGATAACTTGAGCCTCAAGAGTTTGAGACCATCCATGGCTAAACTGGGAGCCCCTTTAAAAAAAAAAAAAAAAGAGTTTGAGACCAGCCTGGGCAACATAGAGCTGGTCTTTACAAAAAAAAATTTTTTTAATTAGCTGGGTGTGGTGGTGTGTGCCTGTATTCCTGGATGAGGGGGGAGGATCACTTGAGTCCAGGAGCTTGAGGCTACAGTGAGCCATGATCATGCCACTGCACTCTAGTCTGGGCAGCAGAGCAAGACTCTGTCTCTAAAAAAGAAAACAACTAGTTCAAGTCATTAATTTTGAAAATTGGTAAATAGAGGGGGAAATCAAGCATTAATCTTGCCTTTCTAATATGAACTGTGCCACCTGTATCCAATTAGTAGGTGAGGGAAAGCATCTCATAGATGTATTCCAAGTCATAAAAAAGAAGAGAAATGATAGGATTAGATACATTATTTTATACTATGCTAATTGAACTAGTGAATCTAGACCTTAAAAACAGAGATAAGCAGACATTTGGTTCTCTCCTCCCCACAACATGCAGAGCAGCTGCATTTCAGCGCTCAATAGACACATGTGGCTTGTGGCTATCATATTGGACAGCACAGTTCTCGAGCTAACTACCATTTACAAAATCCATAGAGAACAAGAGGACATGTTAAATGATGCCAGGAGGATGTGATCAGAAATTCCAGACTGTGGTAAATGCTATACTGGTAAATACTGGACAAGTTACCCAGTGTCTTCAAGTAAATCTCAAGGTCAGGAAGAGGAAGAAGAAACTGGTAGATTAAGAGACTTGGAGACAACCAGGTGTGATGTGTGAACCTTATTTGGATCCTGACTCAAGGAAACTACTAAAGCAATTTGTAACATTTATGATACAATTAGAAATTAGAAAGCAATTTATAACATAATTGGACATTTGAACATTGCCTTGATGTTTGATAATATTGGTAAGGATAAGGAATTACTATTAATTTTTTAGATGTGATAATTGTGTTTGTTTTTTTTTAAGTCCTTATCTTTTAGAGATACACATTGAAATATTACAGATAAAAGGACATATCTGGTATTAGCTTCATAATTATATGAAAGGGGGAAGGAGTGAAACAAGAAGGGCCATAAATTGATCATCATAAAAGCTGGGCTATATGGGTGCGTGTGGGTTCATTGTACAGTTTTCTCTACTTTTATAAAAGGTTTCTGGCTGGGTGCGGTGGCTCATGAGTTCGAGACCAGCCTGGCCAACATGGTGAAACCCTGTCTCTACTAAAAATACAAAAATTGGTGGGACATGGTGGCATGTGCCTGTAGTTGCAGCTACTCAGGAGGCTGAGATGGGAGGATCACTTGAACCGGGGAGGCGGAGGTTGCAGTGAGTCGAGTCTGGGCCACTGAACTCCACCCTGGGAAACAGAGAGAGACCCTGTCTCAAAAAAATAAAAAGTTTTCTGGAAGAATATATGTAAATGAATAGAAAAAGGACAAGAAGCGTATACACCAAACAGATAACAGTGGTTATGTTTAAGGAGTGGGAGGGGGATTAGATGGGCCCAAAGAGGCCTTTTTGGTTTACTTGTAGGGTTCAATATATATATATATATATATATTTGGATCCTATGAGAATACATTCTTATTTTAAACTACTTACAGAAAAAAAAAAAAAAACAACAACAACAAGCACGGTGACTCATGTCTGTAATCCCAGCATTCTGGGAGGCCAAGGCGGGCGGATCACCTGAGGTTGGAGGTTCGAGACCAGCCTGGCCAACATGGAAAAACCCCATCGCTACTAAAAATACGAAAATTAGTCAGGCGTGGTGGCACGTGCCTGTAATCCCAGCTACTCGGGAGGCTGAGGCAGGAGAATCGCTTGAACCTGGGAGGCGGAGGTTGTGGTGAGCCGAGATCATGCCACTGCACTCCAGCCTGGGCAACAAGAGCAAAAACACCATTTCAAAAAAACAAAAAACACCAAACTACTTTTAGGAAAAACACTTATTTGAGCATATGCCTAAGTAGAGAGAATAATATAGTGAAACTCCATGAACTTGTCACTCAGTTTTGACAGTATCAACTCATGACCAAGCCTATTTCCTCTCTACCCCCATGCACTTCTCCCACACCACCCTTGGATTATCATGGGTACTTTTGAAATAATATTTCAGTTAAGTATAAGATACCTTGGCCGGGTGCGGTGGCTCACGCCTGTAATCACAGCACTTTGGGAGGCTGAGGCGTGCGGATCACTTGAGGTCAGAAGTTCAAAACCAGCCTGGCCAACATGGTGAAACCCCATCTCTACTAAAAATACAAAAATTAGCCAGGCATGGTGGCAGGCGCCTGTATCCCAGCTACTCTGGAGGCTGAGACGGGATAATTGCTTCAACCCAGGAGGCAGAGGTTGTGGTGAGTGGAGATCATGCCACTGTACTTCAGCCTGGTCGACAGAGTGAGACTCCATCTCAAAAAAAAAAAAACAAAAACAAAAAGAATAAGATACCTCAAAGACCACATACTCTGATCATAATGCAATAAAAGGAATTCAACAGTGTAAACTTCGTTTGAGCATATGATTTTTTTTTCTTTCTGTTTGAGACAAGAGTCTTGCTCTGTTGCCCAGGCTGGAGTGCAGTGGCAAGATCTCAGCTCACGGCAACCTCTGTCTCCTGGGGTCAAGCGATTCTCCAACTCAGCCTGCTGAGTAGCTGAGGTTACAGGTGCCCGCCACCACACCTGGCTAATTTTTTTATTTTTAGTAGGATTTCGCCATGTTGGCCAGGCTGGTTTGAACTCCTGAGCGCAGGTGATCCACCCACCTCGGCCTCCCAAAGTGCTAGGATTACAGGCCTGTATCACCATTCCCTGCCAACCTGCTGGGTTCTTAAGCGATCCTCCCACCTCACCCACCCAAGTACCTGGGACTACAGGTGTGCTCCACTACACCCAGCCAATTTTTCAAATTTTTTTGTAGAGACCAGGTCTCAGCATGTTTCCCAGGCTGGTCTTGAACTCCTGAGCTCAAGCAACCCACCTGCCTGGGCCTCCCGAAGTGCTAGGATTACAGGTGTGAGCCACCATGCCTGGCAAGCATATGATTTTCTTTTTTTTTTTTTTTTGGAGATGGAGTCCCACTCTGTTGACCAGGCTGTAGTGTAGCAGCGTGATCTTGGCTCACTGCAACCTCTACCTCCCTGGTTCAAGTGATTCCTCTGCCTCAGCCTCCCGCATAGCTGGGATTACGGGCTCACAGCACCATGCCCAGCTAATTTGTTGTATTTTTAGTAGAGACAGGGTTTCACCATGTTGGCCAGACTGGTCTCAAACTTCTGACCTCGGGTAATCCACCCACCTCGGCCTCCCAAAGTGCTGGGATTACAGGCGTGAGCCACCATGCCTGGCCAAGCATATGATTTTTAATGCAATAGCTATATTCATGTTTCTAGAAGCTTTTTTTGCCCCTCAGTGACATTATGAATGACACTGCATGTCAGTATGTGTCGGAAGCACCTCATTCTTGATAACGGGTTCAGAACCAACTTTGATTAATGTTAACTGATTAACTGCAATTTTTAATGTTCAACTGAAATACATCCAACTATAATTTTTTATTGGCCTTCCAAAAGTGTCATAAAAAAAGCCTAATCATTCACATATTATCCTATCAGATGTGAAAAGCCCATTTCTATGCTTTCTGGCCCTGCCACAAAGTCTTTTCTTTTTGCTTTAATTTTCCCCCTAGACCAACATAGTACGATAGAACTAACTTTGGTGAGGGAAATTTCTGTATCAGCAATTTGCAAACTATAGCCCACAAACTAAATCCAGCACATTGCTTCATTTTGTGCTGCTCATGAGTGAAGAATGATGTTTTTGCATTTTTAAGTGATTGAAGAAAAATCAAGAGAATATTTCATGACACATGAAAATTATATGAAACTCAAATTTTATTATTCATAAGTAATTTTACTGGAACACACCCATGCTCATTTTTGTACATGTAGTATGGCTGATTTTGCATTGTATCAGCAGAATTGAATATTGTGACAGAGACCTTGGGGCCCACAAAACCAATACCTGTTTTCTATATCTTTGCTGTCTTGTGTGATAGCTACTAGCCAAATGTGGCTTTTGAGCACTTGAGTTGTGACTAGTGTGAGAAACTGATTTTTAATTTTACTTCATTTTAATTCACCTACATTTTAAGTGTGGCTAGGGGCTACCATACGGGACAGCACAGTTGTAGACATGCCACCTTTTCCCTAGTTCTTGCCTCCTTGTACTTGACTTTCCTCCTGCTGATGTCTTCCTGGTTTCTATTTAATTAATGATGCAGACTATTGTTACAGAATTCATTAGGCTACCATTGCTGATTAGCTCACATGTATAGTGCATCAGTAGTCCATTGGTCTCACCAACCGTTTGCCATCTGACTTCTGTTGTAGACATTCTATCTTAAGCTTGGGGCAGAGGGCATTTATTTGCTGTAAAAAAAGGAAGCCAATAAATTATTGGGAAAGTATGAAAAAGTACTTAGCCAGGAATAAAAATCTAGTAAAATCATTGATGCCAGAAATTGCCATTTATGACAAGGACCTGTAAATGTGCCTGTGTATAGTCATGTGTCTCTTGTAACTATATCTTTGTATGTATATGTTTTCATCTTTTTCTGAGATGTTATACTTAAGCATATAAGCTATTAAATATTTTGTGTGTGTTTTGAAGTATAACCTATACATACCCCCAGTCCACCCCAGGACTCGTAATTTATTCTTTGTAAATATATGGGACTTATGGGTGGGGAGAGATTGACATGTTCAGAACTGACAGAAGGCCGTGTGGCAAGTGAAGTGACGATGGTGAGGCCTGCAGGATCCAGATCCTCCTGGGCCCCGGGAGCACACAGTGGAGGTTGGATTTTATTCTGAGTGCATTGTGGAGCCATTGGTTGGTTTTAAATAGGAGTGACAGATTTGTGTTTATAAAATGTCTCTGGCTGCTCTGTGGGAAATGGATAGCAGGGACCAAGAGCAGAAGCAGAGAGACGAGTTGGAGACTTCTTACCTTGGTAGAGGCATGATGTGATGGGCCTTGGTGACAGCAGCAGAGGTGGAGAAAAATGAAAACAATTGATGTACATTTTGGAGGTTGAGCCAAAAGACTTTGGTAAGACCAGGTCTGAGGCAAATCAAAAGTTAGGACAAGTCAGTCAGGAGATGCCTAAGCAGGTCATGGCTAGAGGGGTACATCCAGGAGCCATCAACAGAATGGGTGCTATCATCTAGGGACAGTGTAGAGAGGCTCTTGGCCTGCTACTTTTCTCTATGTTCAATATCCACTTGGTGAAATCTTGCAAGTTTTTTTTTTTTTTTTTTTTTTTTTGAGACGGAGTCTCGCTCTGCCGCCCAGGCTGGAGTGCAGTGGCCGGATCTCAGCTCACTGCAAGCTCCGCCTCCCGGATTCACGCCATTCTCCTGCCTCAGCCTCCCGAGTAGCTGGGACTACAGGCGCCCGCCACCTCGCCCGGCTAGTTTTTTGTATTTTTTAAAGTAGAGACGGGGTTTCACCGTGTCAGCCAGGATGGTCTCGATCTCCTGACCTCGTGATCCGCCCGTCTCGGCCTCCCAAAGTGCTGGGATTACAGGCTTGAGCCACCGCGCCCGGCCAATCTTGCAAGTTTTTAAGATGTGGCTTAGATTTCATTACTTTTGACACCTAAGATCGATTTGAATTTGACACCTAGGATGAGCCTTTTCCTTTGTTTACATAACACCTCCATATTTTGTCACTTTTTTTTTTTTGAGTTGGAGTTTTGCTCTTGTCACCCAGGCTGAAGTGCAATGGCTTGATCTCTGCTCACTGCAGCCTCCACGGTGGCTCCCAGGTTCAAGTCATTCTCCTGCCACAGCCACCCGAATAGTGGGATTACAGGCGCCCGCCACCATGCCCAGCTAATTTTTAAATATTTTTAGTAGAGAAAGGGTTTCACTATGTTGACCAGGCTGGTGAGCCACCGTACCTGGCCTTGTATTTTGTCACTTTTCACTTTGTATTTATTTGCTTTTGTGCTTATTCCCCCTCTGCTTTCCCACCAAGTTTCTCAAGGCCACATACATGGTTTTGATGCCACATCTTTGCGTTTCTAGCATTTAATACCTTGCCTGCACATAATAGACCCCTAATAAGTATTCTGTTGAATATTTGGCAATAATATAAGCTCCAGATACAACTATTGTAATTGAGTTTTTTGTCTCGTAAATTCAAATTGTATTCTAGGAAGTTTCATATAACTTTGAGTTTTTCATGTATCCGTGATCTTTTAGTGTTACGATCTTTGTTATTAGTAACATCTTATTTGTATACTGTTTTACATGTAGTTAAGCACTTTAGTAGATATTCATTTTATCTACCTATAACCTCTTGATTTGAATTAGGCAGGAATTATCACCATTTTCTATAGCTAGAGAGCTGAGGTTCAGAGAGTAACTTATCTGTGCCCATAACTGGAACTTGAACCCTTCACTTCTTGCTGTTAAGTGACATTTCTGCCACACTAAACTGCTTTTTTTGTGTAACTAGATTTTTGAAAAATTAATTGCTGATATATATTATATCGTTTGTTCTCCAGAGCTGAATTGATAAGTGTCTTTTGTTAACGTAATAGGATTTTAAAGCTGGTTAGGTGACCTCACCTGTCCTCTACTCCTATAGCCTTATAGAGTAAATGAAGCCTGGACAAGTGTCATGGCTTGCCCAAGACCATCCAGCTAGGTAAAGCGGGGTAGGCCCACAGTAAAACAGAATCCCAGTCTCCTCATTCCCTGCTCAGTGGATTTCTTCCCTTCCTGTACCTCCTGCTTCCCCCCACCCCATCTTTTACAGTTGATGTTTCTAACATAAATGAGATCTTTCTGCTTTGTAGCTATCAGGTGCAATGGAAGCCTTGACATTATATTACGGAATTTATTTCTGAAAGGAGAGTGTGGGGAGGGGGAGGAGGCACAGGGATGAGTAATATATGTATGTATGCAAACTTCATCTTTTTTTTTTTAAGTGTTTTCTCTCCTGGCTGGACACAGTGGCTCACGCCTATAATCCCAGCACTTTGGGAGGCTGAGGCAGGTGGATCACTTGAGGTCAGGAGTTTGAGACCAGCCTGGCCAACATGGTGAAACCCCGTCTCTACCAACAAAATACAAAAAAATTAGCCAGGCATGGTGGGGGGTGCCTGTAATCCCAGCTACTCGGGAGGCTGAGGCAGGAGAATCGCTTGAACCTGGGAGGCAGAGGTTGCAGTGAGCCAAGATTGCGCCACTGCACTCCAGCCTGGGTGACAGAGGAGACTCTATCTCAAAAAAAAAAAAAAGTTTTCTCTCCTGTTGTTTGTTAATATATAGTCATTCAGTAGCAAATTCCTTTACTAAATATTCAGCGTAAGAAAGTGAAGGTTATTGTCCAGGTATGGTAGCTCGCGCCTGTATTCCCAGCACTTTGGAAGGTTGAGGCGGGAGGATCACTTGAGCCCAGGAGTTTAAGACCAACCTCAGCAATATAGGGAGACCTTGTCCCTATAAAGAATTTAAAAATTAGCCAGGCCTGGTGGCATGTGCCCTTGGTCCCAGCTACTCTAGAGGCTGAGGTGGGAGGATCACTTGAGCCTGGGAGGTTGAGGCTGCAGTGAGCTATGATCACATCACTGAACTCCAGCCTGGGCAATAGAGTGAGACCATGTCTCCAAAAAAAAGAAAGTGAAGATTATTAAAACTGAAGGCGTGGAATCACCAAAATACTATTTAGCAGTGCTTTTTCTGTTATCAGTGTGTGCATATGTGATATTTTTTGTCTTTTCAGTAGTTTATCTTATCAGTATGTTAAATGTAATGTCAAGTCTGTGTTGTGTCTTGAACCACTTATTTAACATTTATAATGAAATACATATACACTTGTCTGCTTGGTTCTACCTTTTATTCCCTTGAGAGTAACCCACAAAGAATGGCCTAGCTGAGTCAGAGAGAAGAAGTAATTACTAGAACAGTCTTTTTAGTACTGTTCTGTTTCCAACCTGAAAGATTTAGTACCAGATATGACAGTATCTGTCACTGCAGGCTACTAGGCTCTCGTGTAAGAACATAGTTCCATTTCTGTGAGCTAACTGCTGCCCTTCTATAACCTTCACTTTCTGCCACCCTGGTCTGCATTCAAACCAATGACCTTGAGGTAAAAGTCTCCAGATAACATTATTGGTCCCTGTGCTCTCATGATTTCCTTACTTAAGCAATTAAAGGCCAAAGCAAGATGCTTAGTAACTCCTTTTCCACATAGAGGCGCAAATAAAGGAAAGCTAGTCACAAGTTTTGAACCAAAGAGTTAAAAGAAGAATCATAACTTGTCTCTATTTAATGGTTGGAAACTCTCACAGACGTCTCTGAAGTCTCTCCCCATTTTGTACCTTTCTTACAAGTGATGACTGTATACTTTAACCTGACAAGGGAGATACCAGGGTCACGAAGGTGGTTTTCCCAGGGCGAGGCTTATTCATTGCACTCCAGATGTGCTGACCCCTGTGATTTCCCCAAACATGGGAAACTCAACTGCATAATTGTGATAGTGAGGGACTGTGTTCATGCTTTCCCCTGGTTAAATTAAAAATTTTTAAAGTTATTTTAAAAATATAAAAAACAAGATTTGACTGTATTCTGCCTTGTACCACTCTTGTTTGTCTTTCACTAGTGCAAAAATTGTGATATAGCTGTCTTCATATACCCCACAATACCTGGTGCAGTAATTCTGTGCATAGTAACTTATTAAGAAATGTCTGTTTGTTGTATGAATGAAATTTACATTTCTAAAGAAACATGTTAGCTACAATTATTGTGATAAGAAAGCTTAGCAACTTTTTCTCATTGAAAATTGTAATCAAACAATGAGCTTTTCAGAAATGATTTACTTACAAATTCCATATTTGAATGCAGGACAGAATCTAGACAGTATGCTCCATGGCACTGGGATGAAATCAGACTCCGACCAGAAAAAGTCAGAAAATGGAGTAACCTTAGCACCAGAGGATACCTTGCCTTTTTTAAAGTGCTATTGCTCAGGGCACTGCCCGGATGATGCTATTAATAACACATGCATGTAAGTATTTTATGCAGCCCTTCTTAAGAATTAGGAGAATAGAGTTGCATTTAGTGCTATTTTAAGAATTATTAAGCTTGTCTAAGGTTTTTTTTTTTCCTTCATATATGGTATCTTTCCAGAAAGCCAAAAAGCCTTGTGTTTTGTGTATTAGAACATTACTCCATTAAATGATTGATAGGTGAGTTACTATATTAGAATTATGTTATAATGCAGCTTTTAAAATAATTTCAAAGGGATCTAGTATTTTTTTTAACATCTGAGTTTTTTAATGATCTTTTAATCTTGAAGTCATTTTAGAAAACTTAGAGATTACCAAAAAAAAAAATCAAAAAACTCACCGACAACCTCCTACTTCTTCTGTAGACAGGGTCTTGCTATTTTGCCCAGGCTGGTCTCAAACTCCTGGGCTCAAGCAATCCTTCCACCTCAGCTTCCCAAAGTGCTGGGATTACTAGTGTGAACTGCCACACCTGGCCTCCTACTTTTTAATTGGTTGAAATATTCTGCGGCTATATATTAATCATATTGTGTTAATTAATTTTGAACTTTTTTCTTACCTGTGAATTTACCAATCCAAATCTGATTTATAATTTTTCTACTGTATTTCATGTTAACTCCACAACATGTTTATATATGATTATGTAATTCTAGTCCATATTTGTTGGAAACACTTGACATATTGACTTAATAAGACCAAAAAAAAATTGCCTGAACAACTCAACCTGAATTAATTGTCTCCTTGTTATAGAGGCAGTAACGAATGTCATGTTTTGTACTTTTAATAATTGTATGCTCCTTGAATGGACCAGATAGAAAGCATGAAACTTTACACGTAAACTCTTGAACCTATGTGATGGTCATCGTGTCTTAGGTGTGCTGCTTGTCCCCTGGTGGTGGTGGACTCTGCATGGCTGACTGTGACTAGTTTTCCATTTACACCTTCCTGGGAGTTTGCCAGCAGGGAACTGCTCTCCACTGTGTCATCAAATAATCTTTTGCTAAACTTCTTGTCTGTAGTACCTGCCTGATATAATGGGCTGTCTGTTAGTAACCCAGAGTAACCCAGAGTAAAACTGAGTCATCCATTTTAGCAGAATTCTGCCCCACACGTAACATTTTCTCCTGACAGAAAACAAAGAATTCTGCAAAATTTTTCTAAGTAGAAGCAGCACAATTCCTCTAAGTAGAAGCAGCACAATTCCTGATATTAACAATAAATAGGAGCGCAGAAAAAGCTTTTAGAAATTTCTCCCAGACCTGTTGAAGTCTATATGAATATATTAAGGGGAAATTCCAGGATGCTAACACTAAGATAAGAATTTCATTAAATATATGTATGTAAATTTATTGAAAATTTATTCAAAAGTCCTCTCCCTGTTTTCCCATCATATTCAGTAAAAGGTGGCTTTCAGTCCCCCTTTTTTGGGTCATTAAGCCTATCTGTATATTTCAGAGAAAAGTTTTTATCTATTAGCATATACAATATGGGAGTACTGAAAAAATGGGTAAAAAGAGACAAAGTTATTTTAAAGTATATTTTCAAAACATGACTTACCTTATAAAATTGTATAAATCAGCTTTCTGTGATTACATGACTGTGATTAGCAAAGAAAAGTCACATAACTCCTATGTAGAGGACTTGTTTAATCGAAATCCTTTTCTGCTTGACAAGGGGTTGTCACTGGCCTTTTAGATCTTAGCTCAGACATAACTTTCATTTGTCTTAAAACCGCTTTGGCTTTGCCAGTAAATCACATGTGAATGCAATTCTGAATCACAAAACAAAGTATTAAAGGCTGTCTGTACCTGTTCACATTCAGACTCAAATTTCATTAGTACTTTCTATGTGAATTTATGTCTTTTTTTTTTTTTTCTGTTTTAGAACTAATGGACATTGCTTTGCCATCATAGAAGAAGATGACCAGGGAGAAACCACATTAGCTTCAGGGTGTATGAAATATGAAGGATCTGATTTTCAGTGCAAAGTAAGATATAATTTGGGACCCATGAGACAAAGAAGGGAGGGGCCACACAAAAGCATCAATTTCCCCCTAGGAGAAACATGCCTGACGTACACATGGCTGTATGTTCATGTCAGTAAATATGTTGGAGGAATACGTTCTGTCTAGATTCTGTCCTGTATTCATATGTGGAGTTTATAACTAAATCATTTCTGAAAAACTAATTGTTTGATTACAATTTCCTTTTTTTCCTTTTTTATTTCCATAGACAGCACCTGGCTCTGTTGCCCAGGCTGGAGTGCAGTGCTGTGATCTCTGCTCACTGCATCCTCAAGCCAGCCTCCCGGATAGCTGAGACTACAGGTGCATGCCACTATACCTGGCTAATTTTTGTATTTTTTGTAGAGACCAGGTTTCGCCATGTTGCCCAGGCTGGTCTCAAACTCCTGGGCTCAAGCAGTCTGCCCACATTGGCCCCCCAAAGTGCTGGGATTACAGGTGTGAGCCACTGTGCCCAGCCTGATTACAATTTTCTTTGTTCTCTACTTGGGAGGCTGAGGCAGAAGAATTGCTTAAGCCTGGGAGGCCGAGGTTACAGTGAGCTGAGATCGTTCCACGGCACTCCAGCCTGGGCCACAGAGCAAGACCCTGTCTCAAAAACAAAACAAAAAAAAATTCTTTTTTCTTTTTTTTAAATTTCAACTGTCTCTGGCTACTGATTACAATTTTCAATGAAGACAAGTTTCTAAACTTTCTTATCACAATAATTGCAGCTAACGTTTCTTTAAAAATAAAAATTTTATTCAAGTAATATGATTATGGTAATTTAAGTTCCAGATTATTTTACTTTAAAAAAGTAAAATGTTTTAAATCATCCTAGGTTGTCATGACTGCAAAAAAATTATATTGTCACACTTATTTGTAGATTATAAAATTTATTGAAAAGACTTTTAAGATAGTGGCAATAACCTTTGTATCACTCTGAGGCAACTTAGAAATGTTAAAGATATACTGCAAACTCTAGGGCAACCTCTAAAGTTGAAAAAAAATGTTAAGGCCTTGTAAGGAGGTGTCAGTGGAGCTGCTTTAACAAAGCAGCAACGAAGGAATCAGGGTGGTAATAGTTCATGAGCATCCTGATGGCTCTGGGTTGTAAACCTGATCTCTTCAAATTCTGTATAGTAATTTTGTCCCAGGAGATCCTTCCAGTGTTTCTGAAAACCAGCTACAGATAGAATTGTTTGTGCATAATTTAAGTCTCAGCTATGTTAGGAAATTGTTCCTATTGTTTGGAAATTCTCAGGATGGGGGCTGGGCGCTGTGGCTCGCGCCTGTAATCCCAGCACTTTGGGAGGCCGAGGCGGGCGGATCATGAGGTCAGGAGATGGAGACCATCCTGGCTAACACGGTGAAACCCCGTCTCTACTAAAAATACAAAAAATTAGCTGGGTATGGTGGTGGGCGCCTATAGTCCCCGCTACTCGGGAGGCTGAGGCAGGAGGACAATGGCGTAAACCCGGGAGGCGGAGCTTGCAGTGAGCCGAGATCACGCCACTGCACTCCAGCCTGGGTGACAGAGTGAGACTCCGTCTCAAAAAAAAAAAAAAAAAAAAAAGGAAAAATTCTCAGGATGGATAGAAACCTTAAAGGTTATATGTTTCAACCTTTCAGCTAATGTTTGGAATCACCCTCTTTGTAAATGACTGCAAATCTGTCTTCCTGTCTGACTCTTCGGACCATAGAGAACAAACCTAATCTCTTTTTAAGATGATAGCCTTTTACTAACTAAAAAAAAAGTGCTTCATCCTGCTAGTCTTTACCCAGTGAAAGTAATAGTTCATAGTGACCTCAACTGCTCCTTATATGATCAGCTTTACAGTTATTCACTCTCCACTTCCTCAGTGTAATACGCAGAATTGAGTGTGGTATGACCAAGGAAAAAAGTAGAGAGTAAATAGTCCTGTTCCCTTTTTCTAAACACAGTCTCGTGTTAGATGTTTGGCAGTCACGCCATATTCTTGAACCACTGAGCCTTCTGTAAGCTGAAATCCCCATGTCACTCACTCATGCTGCTGCTGAGCCACATCTCCTCCACTCTTCTTTGGTGCTGTTGGTTTCTTCACACAAATAACTAGATGGGAATGGAATGAGATTTTCCTATACAGTTGTTACATACTTGTCTATATGAATTTTATCTTACAAGCATTAATCCTTTGCTCTAATTGGTCAGGATTTAAAGGATGCTAATTTAGTTGTTTCTTCCAGTTTTAGGCTGTTTGCATATTTGTCAACCACACATACTATACATTTTTTAATCACTTAAAAAATTGAAGAAAGAGCTATGGTTAGGGTACTGAGCCCAGCAGTAATAACTAGTGTTCAACAGGCCCCTAGAGTAGGCCTGTCCTAAACTGAATTCACCATTATAAGTTAGTTGTTAAACTTGACAAGCTGTTCAAATCTATATACTGCTGTGAACCTTTGGACAAGGTGCTCTGCTTTCTTGTTTTCTCCCAAAGAAATGAAGGAATTACTATAAGGATCAAATTATATGTATATGAATAGTTTAGCACAATTGGCACATAGTAAGGGCTTAATAGATGTTAGCTTTGACCATATTGATTCTTTATTTAACAGAGCAGTCTTCATGCTCTGTTAAACACAGTGTAACTCAGACTGTGTTATACAAGGGTAACGGGCACGTTGATGGTTTTAAGGGAATCAGTTTTTGGATCCTAAACTTCCATAGGTCCTGTTGCTGAATATTTCTCTGCCTGAGAACAGAACTTCTCAAGCAGTTCTCTTTCCCTTAGTCATTTTTCATAGTCAACCCCTCCTAGTTTACAAATAGAAGGCCTGAGGTATAAAACTTGAGGTTTCCAGACGGTGTTATAATTCGAAGTAAAGGCATCAGTGTAGGCTATGTGGGAATATCAAGTAAGTATTTACATGACAGATGGTTTTCAATTGTTTGCTTTCAACCAAGTTGCTGGATCATTGAAAATAATTTTTGTTGATAGGATCTTTATGGCACTTTTAGCATATGCTTTGGAAGGACTTTAAACAATTATGGGCTGATTGAGGTGGTGCGGTGGCCTAAGCCTGTAATCCCAGCACTTCGGGAGGCCGAGGCAGGTGGATCAACTGAGGTCAGGATTTAGAGACCAGCCTCATCAACATGGCGACACCTGTCTCTACTGAAAATACAAAACGTAGCTGGACGTGGTGGCGCGTGCCTTTAATCCCAGCTACTTGGGAGACTGAGACAGGAGACTTGCTTAAACACGGGAGGTGGAGGTGCAGTGAGCTGAAGTTGTGCCGTTACACTCCAACCTGGGCAACAAGAGTGAAACTCCATCTCAAAAGAAAATTATGGGACAATGGTATAATAATTTCCTTCCATTATTATCATCTTGCTTATGTGAATAAATTGTCTTGATGATGACAAAAGGAAAAATAAGAATAAAATTAATGATGAATCTTCTCACTCTAGCAGTAAGTAATATTTATCCATGAATTCGTGAACTGATTTTTTTTTTTAAAGACCCATCCATATGATTAAGAAATGCCGGCCAGGCGTGGTGGCTCAAGCCTGTAATCCCAGCACTTTGGGAGGCCGAGGCGGGTGGATCACGAGGTCAGGAGATCGAGACTGTCCTGGCTAACACGGTGAAACCCCGTCTCTACTAAAAATACAAAAAAAAAAAACTAGCCGGGCGTGGTGGCGGGCGCCTGTAGTCTCAGCTACTCGAGAGGCTGAGGCGGGAGAATGGCATGAACCCGGGAGGCAGAGCTTGCAGTGAGCCGAGATCACGCCACTGCACTCCAGCCTGGGAGACACAGCGAGACTCCGTCTCAAAAAAAAAAAAAAAAAAAAAAAGAAATGCCTGGCCAGGCGCAGTGGTTCTTGCCTGTAATCCCAGCACTTTGGGAGGCCGAGGCGGGCAGATCGCTTGAGCTCACAAGTTTGAGACCAGCCTGGGCAACATGGCAGAACCACATCTCTATAAAAATTAGCTGGGCCTGGTGGCTTAGGCCTGTAATTCTAGCACTTTGGGAGGCTGAGGCAGGCGGATCACCTGAGGTCAGGAGTTTCAGAATAGCCTGGCCAATGTGGAAACCCTGTCTCTACTAAAAATACAAAAATTAGCCGGGCGTGGTGGCACACTCCTGTAATCCCAGCTACTTGGGAGGCTGAGGCAGGAGAATCGTTTGAACCTGGAGGTGGAGGTTGCAGTGAGCCGAGATAGCACCACTGCACTCTAGCCTGGGTGACAGAGTGAGACTCCGTCTCAAAAAAAAAAAAAAAAAAAAAAAGGCTGAGGTGGGAGGAATGACTTGAGCTCGGGAGGCAGAGGTCGTCGTAAGCTGAGATCATGCAACTCCACTCTAGTGTGCAGAGTGATAGCCAGCCAGATCTTGTATCATAAAAAAAAAAAGAAAAAGAAAAAATGCCTTTTCCAATAACATTTTCTTAAGTTTGTATTTAATAAAGATTGTAACATATATATTTTTGATCAATTTTATGCTAATGATTATGATAAACTAGAATAATTTTCTAAGACTTAAAGACATACAGTTATAGGAAATAAAAGAATTTTTATGTACTTATCTTTGATGTGGACAGTTATATATTACTTTAGGACATAATTATTGTGGGAGATATTGAAAGGAAATAAGAGTTCAAAGAGAAGTAAGAGTTGTAGTGTAAAATTTCTCATTGCTAAATGAAGCATTTGTTCATTTATTCTTTAAAATGATGATAATGGGTATCAAATTACATGCTATTTAGATTCTACTGAATGCATTAAAAATGATGTAACACTTCTATTTCAAAATGAGGTAACAATTCTATTTCAAAGTATCATTATGTACAGTAAGCCAGAAATTGTTAATATATTGCAGCCATTTAAATTTTTGGTGAAAATTTTTAAGTGTCACCTGAAAAATATGTGAAGGATACGTTGCTTTTAAGAATTGGGTTATGCCAGCAAAAATTTTGACCAGCACTTATCTAACTTTCTGTATTTCTTGGTAAATGTCACCCAAGCACAGCACCTCACCCAAGCACAGCTCTCTCATGCTCATCCTAACCCTTTCCCCAGTGCCTTCACGCACTGCCAGGTGTGGCACAGAACAGATGTGAGTGTCTCTCACCAGGCCTCACGTTCTTCCACTCCCCAGGTCGCACTGGTAAATTGTGCTTATTCTGTTTCCTCCTGTAGGACAAATTATTTTTCAGAAACCTCGCTGCCATTCCTTGTAACTTGGCTTCAGTTCCTTCCTCATACACTGTCTCCAGTTTGAGCACACTGAATAAGTTTATTTAAGTCAGAATCTCTTACTTCATAAGTGCCGAGTAAATTTGTTTCCCACAAAAATTCATATTCTCCACATAAATCTAGAAATACAAATTGACTGGCAGAGGGTAGGGGTGGAGAGTGCAGGGAAAGGAAAGGCTGTGTCACCCAAATTCGTAACCTCGAGAAACCCAGTTTTTGCCGACCGAGATACATCGTTAACCTGAGTAAGACAGACGTGAGATGAGTCAGGTGTTGCTTATTCTTAGTGAAGCCATGTTGGGTCTTTAGGGGCTTATAAGTTTTTTGGCTTAGTCTAGAATCTCATCTGGGATTCATATCAAGCACAGAGGAAGGGAAATTAATTTATTGAATATTTGCTATATGTGTATAGTATCCTGGGGAGTCAGTATATTCTACCTTGATTCCCTCCAACTACTCAATAGAGCAGATTTTTTTTGTTTTAAAGACAGGGTATTGCTCCATCGCCCAGGCTGGAGTGCAGTGGCGCAATCACAACTCGCTGCAGCCTCAACCTCCTGGGCTCAAGTGACCCTCCCACCTCAGTCTTCTGAGTAGCTGGGACCACAGGCACGCACCACCACACCTGGTTGATTTAAAAGTTTTTTTTAGAGATGGGGTCTCACTATGTTGCCCAGCCTGGTCTCAAACTCCTCTGCTCAAGCCATTCTGCTGCTTCAGCTTCCCAAAGTGCTAGGATTACAGGTGTGAGCCACTGTGCCCAGCTGATATTTTTTTTAACCTGTATTTTTTAGCACACTAAAGCCCAGAGATAAATTACTTGCTCAAGGTCACAAAGTGAACAACTGGGAAAGCTAGGATTCAAACTGTTTGATTCCAAAACCCTTGTATTTTCTGTAATACTATGCTGCCTTAATCTGTTGGCAGAGTCTATTTTTGGCTTCTTTTTAAAAATTATTATTTTTAAAGATAGAGTCTCACTACATTGCCCAGGCTGGACTTGAAGTCCTAGCTTCAAGTGATCCTCATGCCTCAGCCTCCCAAGTAGCTGGGATTGTAGGCACACACCACCACACACAGCTTAAAGTCTACTTTCTTTCCCTTTTAAAGAAAAGGGACATATATAACATATACATGTAAACATATATATATTTATATAAAAATATAACGTTCAGTTATCTATCATAGTTTCCAACGCTCCATCTTTCTGAAGTCTTTAAATTTCATCTCTCTTTCAGCCATCTCTCTTACAAGGGTTCTCATCTTCCTGGGATATAATTCACCTAGCTTAGAAGATAGGAACTCATGTAGAATACAAAAGCATCGTAAGATCTCTTCATACATTTGGGATGTCATTTCCCACTTAGTAGTGTTTGAGCTACCTTCGTCAACCCTGTCAGCATCCTTCATAGAGAAGAAGAAACAAGACAGGACTTGAAGAATTGTTCATTTTTGTCCTCATCATCCACTGTCATGTCAGCAGTACATCTGTTGCTTGGAGAAACCCCATGCTGCCAGAGAAACTCTTTCTTGGTTTTTCTTTGCACTTTTCTCTTCTGCAAGGCCAAGCTCTTTTTAGCTTTCCTGGAACCCTCTTGGATGCTTGGCACTTCTTTCATTAATAGTTAGTTATATGATTTTCATTTCCTCCTTCATGTAAGTTTTCTCTGAATCTGGGATTATTTCAGACTCTCCAGTTTAAGCCTAACTTTTTTCTCTCTCTCCTTATGGTCATTTAAAAGTAAAAATTGTGTAAAAGTTATTAATGAAACTTCATTTAAAATATAAAATATGTATTTGGAGATTTCCAAATGCTCTTGACCATCTTCCCAACAGAATCTGAAGTCATGGGCTCATGTTTACCTTTTTAAAGTCATAGCTGATTATACTGAGGCTTTTCCTTAATTTCTGCTTACATTTTTGTGACTTCCGTAGTGACAAACAGTTCTTTGCTATTCACATGTTGGTCCAGAATGGCAGTTCTCCCCAGGCTGTGCTGAAATGGCAGCATTCAACTTGTCAGATATTATATTGTGAATATAATAAAACATCATATGTAAGTGCTGCTGCCCTTCTCTGTGCTAGCTTTCTGCTCTCTTAGGGACAGTCTCCTCTCTGGCTGGTGATCTGTGATCATCTCTCAGGAATGCTTTCTGTAGTTTGGCCTTCCCTCACCACAGATGCTCAACTTGCCTCCGCATCAGTCTCATGACTTTCGACATGGCTGGGGTAGGCAGGGTCTGCAGTGGCCTCTGCACGCTCAGCTGCCTTGCTAACCAGCCTTTTCTTTGGACTAAGACACCCCCCACTTTTTAGTCTGATCTTAAATCTCATCCACATCTCAGTACCACAGTGAGATTATATGTACCAGACCAGTTTATAATTTTAATTACCTAAGTTCGGGTTTGGTATTCTAATCTAGTGTCTAACACACCATCCACATAGATATGTTCTTAAGAAAAGCCATTTTGCAGTCTTCACTATTTCAGCACAAATTTTAGTCTTTCAGTAATCTGTTTTTATATATAAAATTTGCAGGCCCCTTTCACTCACTGAATTAGAAATTGTATTTTATGAATACTAAAATGACGTATCATCAGTTTAAAATACCAAACAATTTCTAATTTTAATCATTACTCTTCTTTTAGGATTCTCCAAAAGCCCAGCTACGCCGGACAATAGAATGTTGTCGGACCAATTTATGTAACCAGTATTTGCAACCCACACTGCCCCCTGTTGTCATAGGTAGGTTAGCCGAGAAAAGTCGGAGCATGCTTCTCAAATATCTTCTCTGGTTTTACCAAGCTACCTAGAATTGAACACTTCAGATTATTTTTTCATTTCATTGTTTATTTCATTGTTTACTTTTATTGTCAGGTCCATTTTTTGATGGCAGCATTCGATGGCTGGTTTTGCTCATTTCTATGGCTGTCTGCATAATTGCTATGATCATCTTCTCCAGCTGCTTTTGTTACAAGTAAGAAGATATTTATTTTGAAGCAAAATATTTTGTCAAATATTAGATGTCAACCGCTGTTTGTAAAGCCATTGCAGAAACCATTAACTTGTGTTCTCTGGTTGTGTATCTCCTTTATGTAACTAGACTATAGTTCTCTTAAGGGAAAAGGACCTTACTACCAATTAATTAATTGGGCACAATTTCATACTTCTTATATGTTCATGAATACTTATGATTTTCTTATTAATGGAATAGTGAGCTTTCTGGTATCTGAATATTTTCAGTCTCTCCCAAGAAACCCACTGTGTTATAATTCTTTAGAAATTTGGAGCTTCAGAATTGTTTGCATGTAGCCACGATTTCAGAATACAGTTGCCAAAAAAGAAGAGTGATAAGAGATAGTCCCTAATGGATATAAACTTTAATAATAAAACATCATACCGACCTAGATAGATTAATGAAACAAGTTAGTAAACTCATAAATAAACCCAAGTACATAAAGCAGTTTAGCATATGATAAAGGAAACACTTCAGATTACTGAGGAAAAGACGTTTGTGTACCTCCTTGTTTTTATTATAATTCCTCACCCTTAACAATGGGGTACCACAGTTGAGAAACTGTGTTTTGGGTCTTTCCAGATAATAGACTTGGAATCTTCTGTTAGGAAGGTGATGGGAAAGTCACATGATTATTCAGAGTAGGAGATGGGGTGGAGAGGAGAGCTCCACATCTGAGGTAGCCATCATCCCAAATGGCCCCCAGTGATTCTCACTGCCTGGGGTTCCTCACCTTGGGGCCAATCCCCTCCCGCACCACATCAGGGCTGATCTGTGTGACAAATAGGATATGGCAAAAGTGATTTCCAAGTCTACATTATAAACAGCTTTGCAGCTTTCACCATGGTCTCTGGGATCACTCACTCTGGGGGAAGCCAGGCATCATTCTGTGTGGACACTCAGCTCTGAGAGAGGCCTACACAGGGAGGAACTGAGGCCTCCTGCCAATACCCAGCCTGCAACCTGTAAGCCTTGGGAGTGAGCCGCCTTCGAAGTGACTGCAAGCTCCTGTCAAGCTTTCAGATGAGTGCAGTCTCAGCTGATGTCTGACCCTGAGCTACCCAATCAAGTCACTTCTGAATTCATGATCCACAGAAACAGTGAGATAACAATTGCTGTTTTAAGCCACTCAGTTTGGGAGTGATTTGTTAACACAGTATTGGATAATCCAGTGTCTGACTTTCTGAAAATTGACTTTCAAGCAGTCATCTTGGTCAACTTTACTTCCAGGGATAACCACAATGGCCGGTTCCGAAGTTCTTGGGGGAGCTCCATAGTGTAAACTGGTTGCTTCTTGGTCTTCTCAATTTCTAGCCTAAGAATCAGACTTTTTGGGTCTGCAAAGTCACTACTCATTCATCTGCTTCATGAATTCCAATAGTGTTTACTGTTATTTTATCTCCTTTTCTCCTTGGCTGTTAGACAAAGAAGTTTAAAACTCTTCATTACTGTTTTAGTGGACTAGTAAAAGCAAGCAAGTATGCTCAATCAGTTATTTTAAGCTTTGTCAGGGTATGTTTTTATTTTATTTTATTTTTCTTTTAAGAAAAGAGCCATCTATATTTTTATTTAAATCATGTGTTAATTTTGGGGGCCTGTTTTTCCATTGAATTGCATAGATTTTTTTCTCTTTGATTTATAAAAGCTGTTTATGTTTCAGAAATCAGCTTTTGTCAAATAACTGAATCTTTGCCAGTAAGACAGGTGATAATATATCAAGGTGATTTGAATTTATATTTTTCATATTAAAATACTTTTTTTATACATTGGTTTCTTTATTACACAAGGGCACCGTAATATATAAATTATTTTATTTATTTATTTATTTATTTATTTAGAGACAGAGTCTCACTCTGTCTCCAAGGCTGGATTGCAGTAATCTCGGCTCACTGCAATCTCTGCCTCCCAGGTTCAAGCGATACTCATGCCTCAGCCTGGCAAGTAACTGGGATTATAGGTATGCACGACCACACCTGGCTAATTTTTGTATTTTTAGTAAAGGCGGGGGTTTCACCACGTTGACCAGGCTGGTCTTGAACTCCTGACCTCAAGTGATCCACCCGCCTCACCCTGCCAAATTGCTGGGATTACAGTCTGAGCCACCGCCCCTGGCCTATAATGTATATAGTAAAATATTGTTGAGTATGCTTTTAATTTTCTTTTAAGAAAAGAGCCATCTATATTTTTATTTAAATCATGTGTTCATTTTGGGAGGCCTGTTTTTCTCTTGAATTGCATAGATTTTTTTTCTCTTTGATTTATAGAAGGTCTTTATATTTCAGAAATCAGCCCTTTGTAATATGAGCTACCTGTACTTTTCTTTTTTTTTTTTTCCATGCTGCGTTACCGCAGAGCTACCTACACTTTTCATTGTAGTGTGTCTTCAGACTGCCTGCAGTGCCTTCAGCCACAGAGTAAAGAAGCCTATCAGCCAGGTGTGTGCTCTCTAAGCAATAGATAGGATGTTTCTTCTTAGGGAAATCTGTTCAGCCCAAGAGATGAAACCTAAAAATACTACTGTTAGGGCCCAGTGAAATGGTCCAGGCAGATTATATTACAGTGAAGCTTATAATCAGTAAACCCTACCTGTATACTAACAGCTGCCAATCAGGGTATCAGGCTGTGAAGGATACTGATCTATGAGAAACAGGAACCAAGTGAGTTGAGCCTTGTGATTGCCCACCTTCTCCCTGAACAGAGTTTCGGGTTGGGCATCACAAGGGGAGCCCAGGTGTAGCCAGCAGGCTGTCTCAGTTCGAGGAGTTGTGAGGAAGCTACCAAGCCTGGGGAAGGAACACCTGAAATGATTGAGGAAACAGTGTTTAGTGCTCTCACAAGGCTGGGAGTAGGCTCTGTTCACACCAGCTGTGAGAATTGAAAACCCCATAATTCATAGGCTTTGGTTGAAGGACTCAGGAGGATTTTGCCTGTGGTGGGGAATAATTAGCCCTAGACTTAACATGGCTCTGGTCTCACCCTAAAAGCAAGTCCCAAATGGATCACACCATTTCTAAGTCACTGTATCCTAGAACAAAACTCAACAGTATTTATAGGAATATAAAAATATCTGGCATCCAACAAGGTAAAATTCACAATATCTGCCATTCAATAAATGAATACTGTGAATAAATGAATACATATAAATATGGCCCATAATGAGGAAAGAAATGAAGCCATCAAAACCACTGACTCAGAACTGATACAGACCTTAGAATTAGCAATGACATTAAAATAGTTGTTAGAACTGTATTTTATATGTACAAAAGTTAAATCAAGACATGGAAGATTTTGTAAAAGATCATTACAAAATGAAACTTTAGGAAATGAAATCTATAATATCTCAGATGAAATATACTAGATGAAATTGGTGACAGACACTGTAGAAGAAAAGATGAGTGAACGTGAAGACATAGGAATGAATAGAGAATCAGTGAGCTGCGGGACAACTTCAGATAGCCTAATATCGATATAATTGGAGTTCCCAGAAGAGAGGAGGGACGAAAAACATACAGAAATCATGATCAAATGTTTTCAAATTTATCTATTATTATTATTTTTGAGACAGGGTCTTGCTGTGTCACCCAGGCTGGAGTGCAGTGGTGTAATCTCAGCTCACTGCATACTCCACCTCCTGGGTTCAAGCGATTCTCGTGCCTCAGCCTCCTGAGTAGCTGGGATTACGGGCGTGTACCACCAAGCCTGGCTAATTTTTGTATTTTTAGTAGAGATGGGCTTTCACCATGTTGGCCAGGCTGGTCTTGAACTCCTGGCCTCAAGTGATCCACCTGCCTCGGCTTCCCGAAGTGTTGGGATTACAGGCGTGAGCCACCGCACTCAGCTTTTTCAAATTTAATGAAAACCATGAACCCATATATCTGAAAGCTCAGCAAACCCTGAGTAGAAGAAACATGAAGAAAACTACATTAAGGCACATGATAATCGTATTGCTCAAAACCGATAATAAAGAGAAAATACTAAATGAAGCAAGAAGGAAAAAAGGCAGATTATCTACAGAGGCACAAAGTTGAGGATGACAGCAGACCTTTTGTTGGAAACAGTGCGCTCAAGAAGATAGTCAACCAGCATCTTTAAAGTGCCCAAAGAAAAACATCACAGACCTTGAATTCTATAGCCAGAGAAAATATCCTTCAAAAATGAAGGTAATGGGAAGACTTCCAGTCATACAGAAAACCTGAAAGAACTCCGCCCCCTTAGACCTACCCAACAAGAAATGTGAAGGGAAGACAGGCCAGGTGGAGATAAGAATCCACATAAGAGAATGAAGAGCTGGAAGTGGATCCAAGTGACCCTGACACAAACTAACAATATCTTTTAAGATGAACAAAAAATACCACTCATCTGAGACTCAGGCTGTGGACACTCAAGTGGGTGACCTATAACACTTCACAGAACATACGCTCAGACATCAGGAACTGGTCGTGTAGGCTTTTTTATAGTTCTAAACTAAATACTACATAGAACTTTGTGACTGCTCTGTTTATTTAGCTTTTGAACTTCATGTGCTAGTTGAGTCTATGTGAAGATTCATTATTGATCAGATATACACAGTCTGTAATTTGGAATATTCATTCATATTTAGTTGAACTTGAACAAGTCACAAGTTGTTCTCCATAGCAAACCGTAAAAGGATAAGATTAAAGAGAGGTCTGTCCGTCAGCATATTAAGGTTTGTCTGTTTTGTTTGCCTCATTGATATTTTGTTTCCCTTTTTTTGATGTGATTGTTTTCCTCCAATTTAGATACATCTGCAATTTATTCTCCATTCACATTTACATTCATGACCCATGACCCTCAAAACTGATACCTTCTCTAAAACCTTCTCTGGAACCATGGCCTCCCTTTACTGTGGACGAGGCATCATTCCGTACCATACGCCAGTTCCTGGTTGTTTCCTCTGGCATCCTCTTTTGTAGCTCCTTTAATCCTTCAAACTGCTTAGATCCTGTGATCTGCCCCCATAACACTTACTAATTTTATCTTGCATTTTTCTTTACATTGGCAAGTATTCATTTACTTGTTCATGCTTACTTGCCAAAAGTCTGCATTTCCATTCAACAAGAATCTCAGTGGTAGCAGAGATTACTTAACCATTAATATTGATGATCAACTGGCTGGCTGTTTAAATTGCCACTTTCCTCTTGAATCTTGAAGGGTGCCCATGGTTAATCTTGTGTGTCCCTCATGCTTGGCACACAGTGGATACTTACTCACTCTTGTTGATGTTTGCCAGCCACCCTTGGCCCAGAATTTCTACTTGGGAAATAGTATCACAGATGCATTTGTCAGATGAAAAGCCTGCTTCTGGCTTTATAATGGACCCTTTATCCTCATTGTCTTTAGGGGACTCCTGGTCCTACAGGAGTTAAATATTAAGAATTGAATGACTTTTTAAATTGCAGTGATTACAGGAAAAAGAAAAATTGCCAAGTAATGTTTTCATAAGAAAGAACATAAACATTTTCTAACTACCTAAAAAAGGAGCTGCCAATCAGCTTTCGAAGTGATTAAAAATAAGAAAAAAATGCCCTATATGTACATGTATTTTTATTACTTTCAGCACTCTCCATGTATTTAATTCTAAATACATGTTTAGAAGTTTTCATCTGATACTATATTCCTTCTGCCTGAAGAATTTCTTTCACCTCTTGTAGTGCAGGTCTGCTGGCTCTAAGTCCTCTCAGCTTTTGTCTGCAGTCTTTTGCCTTCATTTACCCAAGGTATTTTCACTGGCTGTAGAAATCTGGGTGGGCTCGAGTTCGTTTCCCTTAAAGCTGTCACTCATTATCTTCCACTTGCATACCTTCTGACATACATTTTGTCTTTGATGTGTACTGTATGTAATTTTTTTCATGGCGTACTTTAATGTTTTCCCTTTATCTTTCATTTTAAACAACTCAGCTATAATACCTTTAGAAGTATATGTGTGTTTCTTTTTTGGTATTTTTTCTGCTTTGGGTTTCACTGAGCTTAGTGAATCTATGGTTTGCTATCTTTCATTATTATTGCAAAATTATCTACTTTTTTTAAAAAACACTTTGTGCTTTTATCTGTCTCTTCTGTTTTTGAGACTCCAATTATACATATTCGAGATTATTTGGTGTTGTGCCACAGCTCTTTAATTCTTCAGTTTTTCTCACTCATTTTTTCTTTGTATTTTAGTTCAGGTAACTTCTATTTACCTATTTTCAAATGCATAGATTTTTTTTTTCTTCACGTGTGTCCATCTGAGCTGGGTACTGTTGAGCTCATCAAACTAATTCTTCATCTTTGATAGCATGTTTTCCCTTTTTCACATTCCTGTCTGACTTCATTTCTCTGCTGCGACTCTCCATCTGTGTATTCCTGTTACCACCTTCACCAGGTGCCTTCCCCTTTTAATCACAGTTCTGTGAAAGGCCCTCCTGGCAGCTCCAGCACAAGTGCTGTCTGCCACCGGTCCTCTTGATTGCCTGCCCCCTTGGCAGTGAGTGATTTTTCCTTGCTTTTTAGTGGGTCTCATAAGTTTATTTGGATGTTGTACATCATGTTAAGAATAGCAGAGATTGTCACAATGAGATATCAACCTCACCCCAATTAAAATGGCTGTTATCAAAAAGAAAACAAATGCTGGAGAGGCTGTGAAGAAAGGGGAACCACAGCACACTGCTGGTGGAAATGTAAATTGGCACAGCTACTATGGAGAACAGTGCGGAGGTCCCTCAAAAAACTAAAATTAGAACTGCCCTATGATCTCGCAATCCACTATTTGGTATATATCCAAAAAGAAATCAGTATATTGAAGGCCTGTTCACACCCCTATGTTTAAGCACTATTCATAATGGCCAAGATGTGGAATCAGCCCATGTCTTTTAGCAGGTGAATGGATAAAGAAAATGTGATCTCTACAGTGGAATATTACTCAACCAGAAAAAGAATGAAATCCTGTTATTTTCAGTAACATGAATGGAACTGGAGTTCATTATGTTAAGTGAAATAAGCCAGTCATAGACAAATACTACATGTTCTCAATCATACGTGGGAGCTCAAAAGGTTGATCTCATAGAGGTAGTAAGTGGAATAACATACCAGAGGCTAGGAAAGATGGAGGGAGGGAGGTTGGATGAAGTTGGATGGATGAAGAGAGGTTGATTAAGAGGCACAAAACTACAATTACTAATATAAGAAATAAGTTCTAGTATTTGATAGTACAGTAGGAAAATTATAGTTAGTAATTTATTGTGTATTTCAAAGTAGCTAGTCTTTAAGAGAAGAATTGTAATATTCCCAACACAAAGATATAGCCTGGACAACATGGCGAAACCACATCTCTACAAAAAAATACAAAAATTAGCCGGGCATGGTTGTACACATCTGTGGTCCCAGCTGCTGGGGAGGCTGAGGTGGGAGGATTGCTTGAGCCCAGGAGGCGGAGGTTGCAGTGAGCCAAGATCACGCCACTGCACTCCAGCCCAAGCAGCGGGAGCCCTGCCTCCTCTTCCCCACCCAAAGAAAAACAAAAGATAAATATTTGAGATGATGGCTATCCCAGTTACTCTGATTTGTTCATTTTACATTGTATACATGCGTAAGATATCACATGTACCCTCCAAAATATGTACAGCTGTTATACATCAGTTTTACAAAGAAGAACAGACATTGAGATAGAGACATACTCCTGAAAATGGGCACATCTCCTCTTAGACTGTTGATAAGCAGGAGGTGTTCAGTCTAGTAGGAGTCAATTTGGGTTAAGGTTTTGTTTAGTGTTTGAGTCTGTGCTAGACCCAAAGTTTCAAATTCCTTCAGCGATGGGCTGCTGTTCGTTTGCTTCGAGTCGGGGTTTGGGTGCAGAAGGAAGTGTTTTTCTCTGAGTTCCTACTTCCCCCATAGCTTTCAGCTCTTACTGCATCGTTGCACCTCTGTGGGAGTCACTGTCCATGTTCTTGTTCCTCCTGCAGAAGTCATCTGCTGTTGCGTGTTATTCACATTAGAGGACAGGTGGAAAGTGAGGGGGGCGTGCCTGTTGTCCTTAGGTAGGTTCTGTGTTGCTAGACCTGAAGGGTGCAGCTTCCTCAGGGCTCTTGCACCTCCTCCCACAGAGGTAGCTGACCTCCCTGTGGTCCTCCTGTAGGATCCTGTGCCCACAAGGAGAGAGGAAGGTGTCATCTTCTCCTATTCCTCAGCATCAGAGGATCTTAACCTGGTCAGGGCACAGGGAACGTTTCCTCTACATCCCCAAGAGGCTCGGAAGTAATGGATCTTTGCCTGTGCTCTGGGGCAGGGGGAAGAGGGTGTGCAAGAAAGAAAACAATAGTCATGGCCGGGCGCGGTGGCTCAAGCCTGTAATCCCAGCACTTTGGGAGGCCGAGACGGGCGGATCACGAGGTCGGGAGATCGAGACCATCCTGGCTAACATGGTGAAACCCCGTCTCTACTAAAAAATACAAAAAACTAGCCGGGCGAGGTGGCGGGCGCCTGTAGTCCCAGCTACTGGGGAGGCTGAGGCAGGAGAATGGCGTAAACCCGGGAGGCGGAGCTTGCAGTGAGCTGAGATCCGGCCACTGCACTCTAGCCTGGGCGGCAGAGCGAGACTCCGTCTCCAAAAAAAAAAAAAAAAAAAAAAAAAAAAAAAAAAAAAAGTCATGTTATACAGTGAGGGCCGCGTGTAGATAGAGTTTATGTAGCCATAATAATACAAGCACTGAATGTTGAGCTAAGCAAATAATATAACTGTAAGGAGGAGGTGAGGATAGAAGTATTTTCTGTTTTGGGAAGCCGCAGGGTATTAAATGATCAGTTAAATTTTCATATTCCCCAGTGTAAGTCAATAGTTAAAGCCTAATACTGAAAAACTTAAAATGTCAGTGTAAGGATGCGATTTAGAAATAATGAGGGCCAGGTGTGGTGGCTTACGCCTGTAATCCCAGCAGTTTGGGAGGGTGAGGTGGGTGGATCACTTGAGGCCAGAAGTTCAAGACCAGCTTGACCAACCTAGTAGAACCTCAACTCTACTAAAAATACAAAAATTAGCCTGGTGTGGTGGTGTGTGTCTGTAGTCCCAGCTACTTGGGGTTCCCAAGAATTGATCAAACCAGGAAGGCGGGGGTTGCAGTGAGCTGAGATCGCACCATTGCACTTTAGCCTGGGTGACAGAGTGAGACCCTGTCTCAAAAAAAAAAAAAAAAAAAAAGAGAAAAGAAAGAAAAAAGAATGAGGTAAATGTTAAATAACCTTCAAAAAGTCACAATTCTTTATTCTAAGAAGTGGAAACTGGATAGGAGAAGGAGAGGAGACAAGGGATGGCTTTTTCATTGCCAAGCCATGGAGAACTGTATGACATTCAAAGGTAGGCAAATAAAGATGCTTGATAAAATTAAATATTAAGTTCTATAAATATAAAATTTGATAAAGTTTAAAACTGAGTTCTAAAAGTTTATAACACAAGGGTAGGGATAAAGGTGTAGGGAAAATAGGCATTCTTATATGTTGGTGGAGGGATTCCAACTGGTGCAGCCGTTCAGGAGGTCAGTAGGGCACTCCATCAAAGTTCCAAATTCAGTAATTCCTACTACAGATATGGTAGAAAATTGTATTTCACACTTGCATGCAATAAGACTAGAAACCATCTAAATATTACCAGTAGGTGGCCAGGCGCAGTGGTGCACGCCTGTAATCCCAGCACTTTGGGAGGCTGAATCAGGTGGATCATTTGAGGTTAGGAGTTCAAGACCAGCCTGGCCAACATGGTGAAACTCCATCTCTAATAAAAAAAAAAAATACAAAAATTAGCCGGATGTGGTGGCAGGTGCCTGTAATCCCAGCTACTCGGGAGGCTGAGGCAGGGAGGATTGCTTAAACCCAGGAGGCAAAGGTTGCAGTGAGCCGAGATTGTACCATTATACTCCAGCCTGGGGGACTGAGTAAGACTCCGTCTCAAAGAAAGAAAGAAAAAGAAAAATAAATATTACCAGTAGGTGAATGGTTAGCAGCCATACAGTGGAACACTATCTAGCCATTAAAGAAAAAGGTGACACTTGTGTACTTCTGTGGAATGATACCCCAGGTAAGAAGCAAGATGCAGAACGGCATCAGTGTCTCTCCAGAAGATAACCAGAGAAACCAGAAGTAGTTTTGTTTCTAAAGAAATAGGGAATATTTCCTTAGAGAATTACCTGAGCTCAGGAGTTCAAGACCGTCCTGGGCAACATAGCAAAACCCCATCTCTACTAAAAATACAAAAAAAAAAAAAAAAAAAAAATTAGCTGGGCATGGTGGCACGTGCTTGTAGTCCCAGCTACTCAGGAGGCTGAGGTGGGAGGATCACTTGAGCCTGGAAGGCAGAGATTGCAGTGAGCTGAGATCATACCACTGCATTCCAGCCTGACAATAGAGCTAGATCCTATCTTAAAAAATATGTATTTGTTAAAAGTATGAATAGGCAATTCCTTAGACGTGAACTTGACAGCTTAGGGATAGAACTGGGAGGAAGATTTTTTTTTCCCATATACCCTTTTGTGCCTTTTGAATTTTAAACCATTTGAGTCAATTACTCATATAAAGTTTTAAAAATAAAATTATAAAAATCATTAAGTACATTGGGCTATTTATATGGAAAATACTTTAATTTGTTTCTTAGTTTCCATTTTATATTATAAATTCTGAGTGGACCATACGACTAAATGAGGGAATCAATATGTTAAAACCAGGCCAGGCACAGTGGGTTGCACCTGTAATCTCAGCACTTAGGGAGGCCAAAGCAGGAAGACTCCTTTGAGCCCACGCTGGTCTCATCTCAAACTCCTATGCTCAAATCAACTCCCTATCCCAGGAGTTTGAGACCAGCCTGGACAATGTGGTGAAACCTCATCTGTATGAAAAATATAAAAATTAGCCAGGCATAGTGGAACACACCGGTAGTACCAGCCACTTGGGAGGATGACGTGGGAGGATCACTTGAGCCCAGAAAGTTGAAGCTGCAGTGAGCCGAGATCGCGCCACTACACTCCAGCCTGGGCAACAAGAGTGTGAGACCCTGTCTCAAAAAAAAAAAAAAAGAAAAAAATTTAAACCTTGAGAATGTATTTCTTGACGTTAGGGTTGAGTGGTTGTCTTAAGAGACAAAAGCATATGTCAAAAAGAGTAAAGATTAACTAATTTGTCTACACTGAAATTTAAAAACCAACATAAAAATGCCATAAAGAGAATGCTGTGATAATCACGGACTGAGAAGATGCTTGAAACACAATTGTCAACATTTGGTGTACAGATTATATAATGAACGCCTACAAATCAATAAGGAGAAGAGTTCAGGGAACACTTCAATTGAATAATGTGCAATAAACACAAATAGGTTGGTCAGGCACAGTGTCTCACACCTGTAATCCCAGCACTTTGGGAGGCCAACATGGCAGATCACTTGAGCTCAGGAGTTCAAGACCATCCTGGGCAACATAGCAAAACCCCATCTCTACTAAAAATACAAAAAAAAAAAAAAATTAGCTGGGCGTGGTTGCACGTGCTTGTAGTCCCAGCTACTCAGGAGGCTGAGTTGGGAGGATCACTTGAGCCTGGGAGGCAGAAGTTGCAGTGAGCTGAGATCATACCACTGCATTCCAGCCTGGACAACAGAGCTAGATCCTATCTCAAAAAATATGTATTTGTTAAAAATGTGAATAGGCAGTTCACAGGAAAAAAAAAAAACTGAGCTGTGGAAAAAAATTCAATTTCGCTAGTAACCAGAGGAAAGCATATTAAAAGAAGGCATTGTTTCATATCTATCAAGTTGGCAAAAGTCTGAAAATATGACTTCAAGGTTTGGGTTGGAATGTAAGGAAATGTATATTGTGATTATTTGAAGTCGTATTTTTTTTATAGCTAGGATGACACTTCACATCTGATTTTGATAGTTTCTTTTTACATGCCGATATACCATAGACATCTTTCCATTTTAACATGATACATGGAACTCTGAACTCCATTTCTAGATGTATTTAACAGGATATATTATCCAATGATAAGGCTAATTTGGATAGGATTTTGTCTGAGGGAAGGATAACGGTATAGAGAATCTCAAGGTTTTCTTAACCTTAGGGTTTTATAGTTTTTCATTTTTAATGTAGATTGTTTTCTGCTTTTTTAAAAGACATTATTGCAAGAGCATCTCAAGCAGACGTCGTTACAATCGTGATTTGGAACAGGATGAAGCATTTATTCCAGTTGGAGAATCACTAAAAGACCTTATTGACCAGTCACAAAGTTCTGGTAGTGGGTCTGGACTACCTTTATTGGTAAGTTAAAAGTTCCTATAAACATGAATGGTGTGTTGATTTAGAATGTGTCCTCATGATGGTGGACAGTATAATTATTGCAGATCAGGGAACAATAATGGACACATTTTTTTCTCCTTATTTAGAAAGAGGTGTGCGTTATTGCAAGGTGAAATTAGCTAAAAATAAGAAATATGAACCAAGAAAAATAGAATAGGCAAGTAAGATAGAGCTGTAAACAAGGTTAGGAACCGAGTCCTACAGAGAAGGGCGGCGGAAGTTAGATCACGGAGTCCTATATGAAAGGCAAGAGTTAGCTCACAAGTTTTGCTCTAAGCATTTTACCAGCCGACTTAAAGAGGAATCAGGTATAAGATTCCTTGCATCTGTAAGGTTAAACGGATTGATTGAGGGAACTGTAACTATTTCAGATTCTGAAATAAAAAAGAAGTTTCAACAGATATTCTTAGAGAGGATGCTTCTCTCAATATACTACCACCAAAACATAGTTCAATAAAAAATAATTTTAAAGGGGATTACAAATAAATTCCAACAAATTTGGACTGATTCTTGGTATGAGAGAAAAAAAGATAATCCCAGCAGGTTCATTTATATATGGAAATACTCAAATTTATGGGTTGAAGGAACTCTTATTTGAGAGGACCTGTGTTATGAACGCTAGATATCCAGATAGGTTTTAGTTTTTAATTGTATTCGATGAAAGAAACTGATCTCTTCTTAGTTTATTTATTTCATTTTACTTTATTTTATTTTAATTGTATTGAGACAGTCTTGCTCTGTCACCCAGGCTGGAATGCAGTGGCCTAGTCTCGGCTCACTGCAACCCCTGCTTCCCAAGTTCAAGCAATTCCTGTCTCAACCTCCAAAGTAGCTGGAATTACCAGATGCACCACCACGCCTGGCTATTTTTTTGTTTTTTGTTTTTTTGGAGGGATGGGGTTTTGCCATGTTGACCAGGCTGGTCTCGAACTCCTGGCCTCAAGTGATCCTCCCACCTTGGCTCCTAAAGTGCTGGGATTACAGGCGTGAACCACCGCACCCACTCTGATCTCTAATTTTAAAATTCATCTTATTAAATAACTCTAATTGAATTGGAAAGGTAAAAGTAAAACTGCCTTCATATTCAGACAACATGATTGTTTATGTAGAAAATCCCAAGAATGATACAACTACTGCAGCCAGTATATGACTTTATCAGGTTGCAGAATACAGAGTCATTGTACAAATATCATTGAATTTATATGCACTAGCAACAAACAATTAAGAAATTATAAAAACAGTATTTAAAATAGCATCAAAAACCATGAAATATTTAGAATAAGCCTAACAATTTATGCAAGACCTGCACACTGAAAATTATAAAACATTGCTGAAAGAAATTAATAAAGCCCTAAATAAGTGGAGATGTTTATAAATCTGAGGACTCAGTATTAAGATTTCAGTTTTCCTCAAATTGGTGTGTAATTTCATTTGAATCCAAATGAAAATCAGAGCAAATTTTTATAGAAATTGATGTATATTCTAACACTTATATGGAAATGCAAAGGACTAGAAGAGCCAAAACAATTTTGAAGTAGAAGAACAAAGAGGAATTACTACCTGATTTCTGGATTTACTGTAAAGCTCGATAATGATCACAATTTGGTACTGGTGTAAGGATAGATGTATCGATGAATGGAACAGATTATGGAGTTTAGAAAGGAACATGCACTTAATATGGTTAATTGATTTAAAAAAAAAAAAAGGTGCCCAAGTAATTCAGTTGGAAAAAGGCAATCCATTTAACAGATGGTGCAGGAAAAATCGGGAATCCATTTACCAAAAAGTTAATCTCAGCCCTTACCTCCTCACTCTGTATACAAAATTAACTTGAAATGTAGCATAGTCCTAAATGTAAAAGTTGAAGTATAAAACCTCTAAAAGAAAATGTCCAAAGGAATTATTGTGACCTTGGGCAGACTTCTCAGTACATAAAAAGCACAAATCATTTTTTTTAATGATAAATCAGGCTTTATCAAAATTTAAACCTTCTGCTATTTAGAAGACAATGTTAAGAAAATGAGAAGACAAGTCACAGATTGGCAAAACAGGTCTGATACAGGGTGTTTGTGCAAAATATATAAGAACTTTTGCAACTCAATAAGACAACCTAATTTTTTTTAAAAATGGCCAGAAGATTTGAACAGACACTTCCCCAAAGAAGATAAAAGAATGGCACACAAGCACATGAAAAGATGTCAGCATCAACAGGGATATACAAATTAAACGCAGTAAGATACTACTACACATCCACTAGTATAGCTAAGACTGACAATATTAAGTGGTGACAAAGATGTAGATCAACTAGAAATCTCATACATTGCTGATTGGAATGCAAAATGGTATAGCTATTTTGAAAAACAGTTTGACAATTGTCTGGAAAGTTAAGGGTATACTTTCTGTACAATGAAGCAATCCTTCTGCTAATTATTTACCCAAGAGGTATGAAAATTTGTCCACACCAGAGGCCTGAATGTGAATGTTGATAGCAGTTTTATTTATAATAGACATAAACTGGAAACAACCCCAAAGCTCATTAATTGGTAAATGAATAAACAAATGGTGGTACATTCATACAGTGGAATACTACTCATCAGTAAAAAGGAACAACTTCTAACACCTGTAGCAGTAACAGTGGGTGAATTTCAGAAGTATTTTATGCTACATGAAGGAAGTCAGACACAAAAGGCTACACTCCTGCCTCAGCCTCCCAAGTAGTTGGGATTAAGGCATGCGCCACCACACCCAGCTAATTTTTGTATTTTTTTTTTAGTAGAGGCGGGGTTTCACCATGTTGGCCAGGCTGGTCTTGAACTCCTGACTTCAGGTGATCCCCCCGCCTCGGCCTCCCAAAGTGCTGGGATTACAGGCATGAGCCACCACGCCCAGCCAAAAAGTGAAAATTTTTTTACGTGATTAAAATGTTCTGAATTTTTTTTTTTTTTTTTTTTTTGAGACGGAGTCTCGCTTTCTAACCCAGGCTGGAGTGCAGTGGCCGGATCTCAGCTCACTGCAAGCTTCGCCTCCCGGGTTCACGCCATTCTCCTGCCTCAGCCTCCCGAGTAGCTGGGACTACAGGCACCCGCCACCTCGCCCGGCTAGTTTTTTTGTATTTTTTAGTAGAAACGGGGTTTCACCGTGTTAGCCAGGATGGTCTCGATCTCCTGACCTCGTGATCCGCCCGTCTCGGCTTCCCAAAGTGCTGGGATTACAGGCTTGAGCCACCGCGCCCGGCCAAACGTTCTGTATTTTAATTGTGGTATTGGTGATTACATGATATAGATTTGTCAAAGGCTTGTTGTACTTTTCTCAAAAAGGGTACATTTTATGTAAATTATAAAATCTTGACTTAAAAACTTACAGGCTGAGGCAGGCAGATCACTTGAGGTCAGGAGTTCGAAACCAGTCTGGCTAACATGTTGAAACCCCATCTCTACTAAAAATACAAAAATTAGCTGGACGTGGTGGCAGATGCCTGTAATCCCAGCTACTCGGGAGGCTGAGGCAGGAAATCGCTTGAACTGGGGAGGCAGAGGTTGCAGTGAGCTGAGATTGGCTGCTGCACTCCAGCCTGGGCAACAGAGTGAGACTCTGTCTCAAAAAAAACAACAAAATTTACAAAAGGATTCTGTAATAAATGATACATAAAGTCACTTTAACTTTGCACTAAATCTAGTTCATTTTAGAAGCATTTCCAACTTGGAACACAATGTTCTTTTTAATGTAGAATGATCACTAACGCTTCTGAAAATGAAAGATAACAATCCATATACATCTTTTATTTAACAAATATGAAAGTTCTTCTGATATTGTCCCAAATAGATACCTGTATTCTGTGAGCAGGGGATGGATTTCAAGCAAATATATACGTAAATAAGAATAAAGTTATGATTGTGTGAAGTGCAGCAACTGAGAGGTTTTGTGTGCTATGAAGGTGTTTAAGTGAGAAAATAGCACTCTAAGTAAAGGGAACTGGACATTCAAAAAGACCCAGAGACAGGAATAAGCTTGAGTGAATTCTAAAAGTTGACATAAATCAAACAGGAGGTTTGTGGCTGGGTGGTCACAGCGAATAATGGGGTCAAGCCAGATCTTGCAGGGTCTTATAGATGGGATTTTTAAGATCTTTAACTGTCATTTGGACTTTGCTGCATAATAAACCATCCCAAAAACTTAGTGCCGTGAAGCACAAAGATTATTTCTCATTCTGTGAGTCTGCGGGGCAGTTCATTTGTTGGACTTGCTCAGCTAGAGCTAGGTAGTATAGTTCACACGCATGGCCAACCGTTCATGCTGCCATTATTTGTTGTTCACAGGGTTACCAAAGCAGCAGGAAAGGGCAAGCCCCAGTCCACAAACATTTGTCAGGTCTTTGCTTGCATCACGTTCGCTGTTGTTCTTTTATCCAAAGCAGGTCATATGGCCTAAGCCCTGAGTCTGCGGGCCAGGAGTACCCATGGCTGTGTGCACTGGGAGGGGAATTATTATGACCATTTTTGCCATTAGCCACACTGAATAATCTGTTTATAATTTCAGAATACATTGTAAATTGTTTCATACTTTAAAGTACATTATGGCTGAGCATGGTGGCTCACACCTGTAATCCCAGCATTTTGGGAGGCCAAGGTGGGCGGATCACCTGAGGTCAGGAGTTCAAGACCAGCCTGGTTAACATGGCTAAACCCCATCTTTACTAAAAATACAAAAAAATTAGCTGGATGTGGTGGTGGGTGCCTGTCATTCCAGCTACTTGGGAGGCTGAGGCAGGAGAATCACTTGAAACTAGAAGGTGAAGGTTGCAGTGAGCCGAGATCAGGCCACTGCACTCCAGCCTGGGTGATAGAGCGAGATTCCATCCAAAAAAAAAAAAAAGTACATTATAAGTTTTTAACTCGAACTGGTTGGGTATACCATGCTTTTTGATGAGATGGACTATCCCTTTGCCAGTCTTAATGGGTTTCTTTCATCAAGAGCTCAAACCTTTTACTTTTTTCTATAAAGGTTCAGCGAACTATTGCCAAACAGATTCAGATGGTCCGGCAAGTTGGTAAAGGCCGATATGGAGAAGTATGGATGGGTAAATGGCGTGGCGAAAAAGTGGCGGTGAAAGTATTCTTTACCACTGAAGAAGCCAGCTGGTTTCGAGAAACAGAAATCTACCAAACTGTGCTAATGCGCCATGAAAACATACTTGGTGGGTACACACTGATTCAGTCAATTTCATGTTTGACAAGGCTAGTGGGGGGTGCAGGTGGAAGCCTCTATATATGCTTTGAAAACATGTGTAAGTTCAACTATATACACTTGTCTAAAGGAAACCCAGTAGAATACGTGGTTTAAATATAACATAGTCTGGAATGCCAACCAAGCTGTTTCTTTACTAACCAGCTGAAGAAACAGCAGTGAGCTTCAAATGGAAAATAATACTAGTTTATTGGACTTACTCCCATAGTAATGAAAACCCAGTCTTTCATAGATAATTTAAGCAGTGATTTAGGGTAACATATGCCTTTTCCCTTTCATAAGCCCAACAGCCCAACATGCAGTTTCATTGTATGTTCTGTGTTTAATGTGTGTTTCCCCCCATCTCCACATTTACACAATAATAGCAAAGTAATTTAGGTATGAGCTGGTCAGTCAGGTGCATAAGGCGATCTGGCTATCCTGAGTTTTCTTTTCCCTTCACCTCCTGTTTTCCTCCCTTTAATTTGTAGAGTGCATAGCACATTGCCAAGCAGGCAATTATATTAGTTTCCTAGGGCTGCTGTATCAATTACCACAAACTGGGTGGCTTCAACCTCCAAAATGTATTCACTCACAGTTTTCGGGGCTAGAAGTTTAAAACCAAGGTGTTGGCAGAGCTGTTGTGTCTCTGAAGACTCTAGGGGAGGAGCCTTCCTTGCCTCTTCTGGCTACCGGTGGTTGCCAGGAATTTTTGGTGTTCCTTGGCTTATTATAGACAACACTCTGGTCTCCGTTTCTGTCATCAAGTGGCCTTCTCCCTGGGTGTCTGGGTCCACATTTCCACCTTATAACATCACCAGCCATTGAATTCGGGCCCACCCTAATCCTGTATGAGTTATCTTAACTTGATTACATCTGCAAAGACCCTCTTTCCAAATAAGGTCACATTTATAGGTGACATGGATTTTAGACATGAATTTTGTGGGGGACCACTATTCAGCTTAGTACATAGCACTCACTGACCTTTTTCTGGAGGGAAGATGGTAGGAGAGAAAGGAAAAGAGCAGGACTGTGGACCTGGCAGTCAACGAACCAGACTGAAAAGGCAGCTGTGATGAGTCACTGATGGGCAAATGGGAGTTGGCTTAATTAGGAGCTAACTCTTAGTTGGACATTCTTAATTTTATTAAAGTGTCCACTTTTTGCTTTGAAATTGAGAGCCTTTTCCACTAGAGAATCATGTAGGTTGATAATATTCTCCAGGTTATTTGTATAATACGTGATCTTTTTCTTTTTTTTTTTTTGTTTGTTTGTTTGTTTTTTTGAGACAGAGTCTCGTTCTGTCGCCCAGGCTGGAGTGCAGTGGTGCCATCTCAAGTCACTGCAACCTCTGCCTCCAGGTTCAAGTGATTCTCCTGCCTCAACGTCCAGAGTAGCTGGGACTACAGGCACGTGCCACCATGCCCGGCTAATTTTTGTATTTTTAGTAGAGACGGGTTTTCGCCTTGTTGGCCAGGCTGGTCTTGAGCTCCTGACCTCAAGTGATCCGCCTGCCTCGGCCTCCCAAAGTGCTAGGATTACAGGTGTGAGCCACCACACCTGGCATATGTGATCTTTTTCTTAATCATATTATCACTTTCATGATTATTAAGGTTATAATAAATTTATTGTAGAAGTACAGTTATATGTGTAAATGTAGAAATAAAATTTTTAGTAACACATTCATGATTTGGTGTCAGGCAAATTAAAGTTTCACTATCTGCACATGATACCTAAGTTTTTCTCAATATCCAGAATGAGCATTACTTCTCCCTAGCCATCTCTGATAATGACTAACCTTTTAAACTCATCAACTGGACAGGTTTCATAGCAGCAGACATTAAAGGTACAGGTTCCTGGACTCAGCTCTATTTGATTACTGATTACCATGAAAATGGATCTCTCTATGACTTCCTGAAATGTGCTACACTGGACACCAGAGCCCTGCTCAAATTGGCTTATTCGGCTGCCTGTGGTCTGTGCCACCTGCACACAGAAATTTATGGCACCCAAGGAAAGCCCGCAATTGCTCATCGAGACCTAAAGAGCAAAAATATCCTCATCAAGAAAAATGGGAGTTGCTGTATTGCTGACCTGGGCCTTGCTGTTAAATTCAACAGGTTAGTGGTTCTTTGCCCCACTGTTTTGAAATTTTTTTAATCTCCAAAAGATATTTCCCTATTTGTCTTCAAGATAATGGAATTCTAAAACTGTACACATGCTCGTTTTTAGTTACATAAATATATAGTTGGGGGGATTTTGTTCTTTTTACAAAAATTGTGTGCTACTCCTCCTATACATAATTCTTGATATATTTTTGGGGTTTTTTTTTTTTTTTCTTTTGAGACAGTGTCTCACTCAGTTGCCCAGGCTGGAATATAGTAGTGTGATCATAGCTTACTGCAGCGTCGACCTCATGGGCTCAAGCAATCCTCCCACCTCAGCTTCCTGAGTAGCTAGGACTACAAGCGTGCCCTGCCACACCCAGCTAATGTTTTTATTTTTGTAGAGATGGGGTCTCACTGTGTTGCCTAGGCTGATCTCAAACTCCTAAGCTCAAGTGAGCCTCCCAAAGTGCTGGGATAACAGGTGTGAGCCACCACGCCCAGCCGGATTTCCTTTGTTATAGTCTTAGCCATCTTTCCATTTCAGCTGATGTAAATCTACCTCATTCTTTTTTATAGATGCAGAGTTTTCTTTATCTGGAGGTACTGTAGTTTATTCTTAAGACCCAACTGATGAACATTAAAGGTGTCTTCAGTTGATTGTTAAAAAGGTTTTAATGAACATTGTTGTATTTTATCCATATGTTATATATTGGATCCTTGTGCACTTGTACAAGCATTTCTTCATGATGGATTCCTAGAGAAGGGCTTGCTGAGGTAGTGAGTTTATACATATTAAACTATGGTATATTGCATATTATTTCTTTTAGGAGTGTGCCTTAGTTTACACACCCATAAGCAGTAGAGATAAGGATGTCATTTTTCTATCACCACTTGATAGTGTCAGTATTTTAAAACAAATGCAAGTGTTAGAAATTACAAATTTTTAGAAAACCTTTGAAACCATTTTAATCTCGTAATTCTAGAATGGAGTGGCTGTGTTACATTTCAGAATTCATTTTAGGCTGTAACATAAAAGTTCCAGTCTTTAAAACAACTGTAAGGGACATTTAAATCTGTTGCAGTGTTGTGAGTCAGTGTAGTATTTGTTGGCTCAGATATTTATCAGATGCTATAAGAAAATACAGTGCATATATTGATCACTACTTTAGAGTAATTATTACTAATTGTCAGTATGATCATGTAAACATTGCTAACAACAGAACTATGTTGATTGGACCCATAAAGAAGAAAATGTAATCCTATGTCACAAAGCCTTAGTGTATCATATGAGAGTGGTAAAAGCAAACGATTCCTCTTCTATTTTCATATTCACCACTTCTCAGACATAATTATCTACTATCTTTTTTTTTTTTTTTTTAAAGACCGAGTCTCACTCTGTTGCCTAGGCTGGAGTGCAGTGGCATGGTCTCGGCTCACTGCAGTCTCCACCTCCCAGGTTCAAGTAATTTTCATGCTTCAGCCTCCCAAGTAGCTGGAATTATAGTCAAGTGCACACCACTCCTGGTTAACTTTTGTATTTTTAGTAGAGGCGGTGTTTCACCATGTCGGCCAGGCTGATCTCAAACACCTGACCTCAGGTGATCAGCCCTCCTTGGCCTCCCAAAGTGCTGAGATTACAGGCATGAGCAACCGTGCCTGGCCTTACTTTATCTTATATTCAGTGTTGTCCTCTTTCTTAGACACCAAACTTATTTAGTGACAAAACCTGACGTGAATGGATGTGAGGTATGTATTGCCCTTATCCAGTTGAGTAGGACTGTCGGACTTAGTGTTTTGCTGCAGACACAGTACTGAGTACTGAGTTTGATTAAGAGTGCTGCCCCAACTCTACCGAGGATGTCATGTAGTATGTAGCATATATTTAAAGAAAAATCTGAAAAATGCTAAATTCCACAATACATCTGGCCCCAAGGAGAAAAAGAAGCTTTTATAAAATAGGACAAAAATGCAAGATAAACTATTTTATTCTTAGCCCTCAACTTGGACATTGGCTTTCTTTTGTTTCAGTGACACAAATGAAGTTGACGTGCCCTTGAATACCAGGGTGGGCACCAAACGCTACATGGCTCCAGAAGTGCTGGACGAAAGCCTGAATAAAAACCACTTCCAGCCCTACATCATGGCTGACATCTACAGCTTCGGCCTGATCATTTGGGAGATGGCTCGTCGTTGTATCACAGGAGGTAGGAGTTTGAGTAGTTTCTGATTATGTTTATTTACCCATCATTTTAAAAATAAAGGCTCCAGTTATATAACTTTTTATTTTTTAATTTTTGTGGGCATATAGTAGGTGTATATATTATTGGATAAGGAGCTATTTTGGTACAGACATGCTGTGTGTAATAATCACATCTTGGAGAATTGGATATCTGTCCCTTCAGACATTTATCCTTTGTTTCACCAACCAATTATAGTCCTTGAGTTATTTTTAAGTGTACAATTAAATTATTATTAACTGTAGTCCCCCCGTTGTGCTATCAAATACCAGGTCTTACTCATTTTTCTATTTTGTTTCTACTCATTAAACATCCCCCTGGCCCCCTGCTACCCTTCCCAACCTCTGGTAACCATCCTTCTGTTCTCTGTCTCCATGAGTTCAGTTGTTTTGATTTTTAGATCTCACAAGTAAGTGAGAACATGTGAAGTTTGTCTTTCTGTGCCTGGCTTATTTTACTTAATGACCTCCAGTTCCTCCATGTTATTTCAGAAGACAGAATCTCATTCTTTTTTCTGGCTGAATAATACTCCGTTGTGTATAGGTGCCACATTTTCTTGATCTGTTCATCTGTTGATGGTCACTTAGGTTGCTTCCACATCTTGGCTATTGTGAACGGTGCTGCAGCAAACATGCGGGTGCAGATATCTCTTTGGTTAGCTGATTTCCTTTCTTTTGGGTATACACCTAGGAGTGTAATTGCTGGCAGTTACGTAATTTAGATGTCACATACGTCAGAGTCCCCAAGACTGCCCCCAGGTTGTGCGATTTCACTTGAAGGACCACAGGACTCGGCATGTGGTTGTCCCAATGGCTAACATTTATCCCAGTGAAAGGATACAAATCAAAATCAGCCAAGTTTTAGCAAACCAGGCGAGGCTTCCCAGAGTCCTGTCCCAGTGGAGTCAGGGTGTGCTTCATTCCTCCTACGAGTTGTGACAACACATACAAAGTGTTCTCGTGCGGGGAAGCTCCTTAGAGACTTGGCGCCCAGAGATTTTACTGGAGGCTGGTCACATAGGCATCCTCTGCCTGGCATGTAGCAGAATTCCAGCAGGAAAGCAGATGTGCAGTATGCACCACATTGTTTGCACAAGCAGCCCAGGAGTGGTGAGTCACCCTCACCGTTTCCGGGAGGTTTGATATCCATGTAGGGAACTGTTTACCATTCATGTATCCAGGCACTGGCCAAGGCCAAACCTTGCAAGCCGCCATTCCTAAGGGAAGGTCTCAGGCCTGCTGTGTGAACCCTTATCTGCACCTCATAAGTCTTTCTACTGCAGAGCAAACTGAAAAAATAATAAATCTATTCATTAGTAGAAACAACCGTGTGAGTAAATAATTATACTTGAGGGTAAATGGCTGGTTTCGCCTTGCTTTTTTTTTTTTTTTTTTTTTTTGAGACGGAGTCTCGCTCTGTCGCCCAGGCTGGAGTGCAGTGGCCGGATCTCAGCTCACTGCAAGCTCCGCCTCTTGCTTATTTTTTGTAAGGAAGATTGGTATGCCCTTTGTTGATGGACTCTGTCACAGTTGTGATGACATCCCTGGTGGAGGTAGAGGACGTAGTTGGACATAAATAAGAGAAAAACATACATCTGCTATTAAGAGTGAATCATCATGTCTGTATTTTTTCTTGTGTAAGAATCCGTTTTAGTTCCATAGTTTAGCAAAAGATGCTTAATAGATTGGTATATTTTGTCCAGCAACTGTTTTTGTGCTCATGTTTTCTCCCTTACAGGGATCGTGGAAGAGTACCAATTGCCATATTACAACATGGTACCGAGTGATCCGTCATACGAAGATATGCGTGAGGTTGTGTGTGTCAAACGTTTGCGGCCAATTGTGTCTAATCGGTGGAACAGTGATGAAGTGAGTGGAACTCAGTCCCCTGAAGAAGTGATTGGTAAATGCCACGAAAGATATTCTCTGCTCACTAAACATCTCTTTACTTTTCAGTGTCTACGAGCAGTTTTGAAGCTAATGTCAGAATGCTGGGCCCACAATCCAGCCTCCAGACTCACAGCGTTGAGAATTAAGAAGACGCTTGCCAAGATGGTTGAATCCCAAGATGTAAAAATCTGACGGTGTAACCATCGGAGGAGAAACTCTAGACTGCAAGACTGTTTTTACCCATGGCATGGGTGGAATTAGAGTGGAATAAGGATGTTAACTTGGTTCTCAGACTCTTTCTTCACTACGTGTTCACAGGCTGCTAATATTAAACGTTTCAGTACTCTTATTAGAATACAAGCTGGGAACTTCTAAACACTTAATTCTTTATATATGGACAGCTTTATTTTAAATGTGGTTTTTGATGCCTTTTTTTAAATGGGTTTTTATGAACTGCATCAAGACTTCAATCCTGGTTAGTGTCTCCAGTCAAGCTCTGGGTACTGAATTGCCTGTTCATAAAACGGTGCTTTCTGTGAAAGCCTTAAGAAGATAAATGAGTGCAGCAGAGATGGAGAAATAGACTTTGCCTTCTACCTGAGACATTCAGTTTGTTTGTATTCTACCTTTGTAAAACAGCCTATAAATGATGATGTGTTTGGGATACTGCTTAGTTTATGATAGTTTGTCCTGCCTTCCTTAATAATGTGTGTGTGTGTCCATGCACATGCACGCCAGGATTCCTCTGCTGCCATTTGAATTAGAAGAAAGTAATTTATATGCATGCACAGGAAGATATTGGTGGCCGGTGGTTTTGTGCTTTAAAAATGCAATATCTGACCAAGATTCGCCAATCTCATATAAGCCATTTACCTTGCAAGTGAGATAGCTTCCCCACCAGCTTTATTTTTTAACATGAAAGCTGATACCAAGGCCAAAAGAAGTTTAAAGCATCTGTAAATTTGGACTGTTTTCCTTCTACCACCATTTTTTTTGTGGTTATTATTTTTGTCATGGAAAGCATCCTCTCCAAAGTTGGAGCTTCTAATGCCATGAACCATGCTTACAAAGAAAGCACTTCTTATTAAAGTGAATTCCTGCATTTGATAGCAATGTAAGTGCCTATAACCGTGTTCTGTATTCTTTATTCTCAGTAACTTTTAAAAGGGAAGTTATTTATATTTTGTGTATAATGTGCTTTATTTGCAAATCATCCACTCCTTTACAACCATACTTTATATATGTACATACATTCATACTGTAGAAACCAGCTCATGTGTACCTCACATCCTATCCTTAAGGGAAGAAATGTTATAAAGTAGAACTAAATATGAATTTTCAGAATTAATGCATTCAAAGTAATATATCAAATCCAGGACTTTGTTAACTTCAGGCAAAAACTTCATTAGGGTAATATCATCTCAATTTTTTCAAATGAAAGGATTCTTTAATTAGAAATTTATATGTCAGAGCTGTTATAAATTTATCAACTGTTAAATACGTTTTGGACATCTACATCATTTGAGATTTTTGGTTTTTTGATTTCTGTTCCCTAACTTGTGAAGACAATGAAAAATCAGGCAGAAATATTTAGTATCTAGTCAGTATCTGTAGCTACACTGTATAACTGTTCTTCAATAAAATGGTACATATTTTATAGATGCCTTGTTATCTCAAGAAATCTGATTTACATAAACTTATACTTCTTTAATGCCTTTTAAATATTAATCTCCTATTCTGAGCAAACAACTCATGAGTACATCAAGTGAGATAGTTTTATTTGATTATAACAAAATAAATGTGATTATGTCACAACATTGTCAAAAAGGTTTAAATTAAACAGGAAGAAATCAGCATATGTCCACCCATTACCAAAATGTGACTATCATTTAAGGTTAAAACTTACAAATTTGTCTACACATCAAATTTCACAAATTTGAAACTTGCCTTAACCATTTTGATTAATAAGTTTCATCTACCATAATTAAAGTCTGAAGTTTTCATCAAGATAAGTAAATTTGCATATGGATAATACCCAATAACTTGCTTTTTCAGAATTTTTCCCCATATGTATACTGAGAAATACAAATATTTTAATCTGAGTTGCCATATGATATGATCGCACTTAGAACACCCAATTTACTTAACCTTGGTTTACTTTTGACTTGATACCATAAATCTTTAAAATCATTTGTCATGTTAATAAAATATGTAAAGACAGGCAAAGTTTATTCTTGGAAATGTTCAAATGGTATGTGGAAGCAAAAAATTACAGCCAGTATATGAGACCACTATTACGGTTTTTTAAAATTAACGTGGTCTAGTAAAAGTGGTATCAAGAGTTAATCTTAGAAACTTGTTCAGTAAAAACATTTTCTAGTATAACATATTCTTTAAAAAGCAAATGCTGCCATCTTTGGAATCTTAATCTAAAAATGTGGCCAGGCGCGGTGGCTCACGCCTGTAATCCCAGCACTTTGGGAGGCTGAGGTGGGCGGATCACAAGGTCAGGAGTTCAAGACCAGCCTGGCCAACTTGGTGAAACCCCATCTCTGCTAAAAATACAAAACTCAGCTGGGCATGGTGGCGGGTGCCTGTAATCCTAGCTGCGTGGGAGGCTGAAGCAGGAGAATCGCTTAAAACCAGAAGGCAGAGGTTGCAGTGAGCCGAGATGGTGCCACTGCACTCCAGCCTGGGCAAAAGAGTATAAACTCCATCTCAAACAAACAAGCAAGTAAATAACAAAAAACAAAAATTTTGCATTCAACTTAGTTTTCGTCTCTCCTTTCCACTCTTATTCTTAAATCTGAAGCTCATCGAGTAAGTGAAATATTTAAAGAATATGATAGACCAGCAAGAAGAAGTATTATGTAATACCATAGTTAGTAAATTTGTAAAACCTTGGAAGCTATTATTTGGTCCCACTTGCAATTTAATGTTTTTAAATGTGTAGCTTCATTTAGATATCTATAAGTAATTAAAATATAAAAGCAAACAAAAAACCTAAACTACCTGACTATGAACAGGAAAAGTTAACTCTCAGAGAGAGTTATCCTTGTGAATTCTCTTTATGCTGGCAAATAGCTCTAGGATTAAAGGCACATTAGGGTTTCCTTCAGTTTGTTTATTCTAAGCTTTTACTGTGTTTCATAATGAACAAGTTTCTGATGTACAAAACTTGAATCCGATTTCTTTGGAAATATTTTCACAAAGTTATTTTAATCAGTATTTTACATTGCCTTTCCAGTGTCCAGAAGTGTTTCTAAACTTTGAAAGTGACCTATAGTTTTTTAAAAGTATGTTTTCCTAGAATGTGCCAAATTTTGATTTACTCACTCTAACACTCAATGCTTTTCTTGAGATGCTTTGTTCTGTTTAGAACAAAAATGCACTATAGTTTTTAAAGGATCATGCATCTTTGAGTTGGCCCAAGATCAAATTTGATATTGAATAATTTATTCCAGGGCAGCTTTTATAAACACACTTCATAGATGTTGTTTTGAAATGTTTCTAAGTATCTAAAATCATTTCAACGGCAGAAATGATTTTTATTTTAACAAAAAGATTATGATGGCCCTCGCAGTGTTTAAAAGTGGTCATATTTATTACTAACTTGAGTCAGGTGTTAAAATAGCAGTGCCACAGCTCGTCTCTTGCCTAAGTGCTATTGTGAGAGTCACAGTGGAAACTGCAGGGAGGAGACGTGTTGCTAAGAACCACAATCCAGGGCAGCAGCCTGTGAAGCCACGTGTAATGATGGTCCCAGAAGGAACGTGTGGGAATATGGCTTTTGCAAAGGATTAACTATTGTAATTTTAGCTTATGCTCTGTATTCTGTTTTCTATGGAATTATTTAAGCCCTTTTAGTGACCTTTGTCCTGGCCCATTTAAAAACTAAAATGTAGTATATATTGTATAAAATGAAAATATCATTATTGCTTCATTAGGGAAAACTGTACATAGGCATTGAAAAAAGGGTAAAAGCAAGCAGTTTTATCAGGCAATTGTAAAACACCAAAAATATAGATTTGTCTTTGATATGTAACACACTAAATGTATTTTGTACAGCATCTGGTTTAAAAGGTGCCTTATTAAGTTTACCGTTACTTGCTTTGTTCTATATACAGATTATGTCCAATGTATCATTTTGAAGTAAATAACCTTATTTTAGTACACTTTAGTAATGTTTTTTGTGATGCTACACTCAGACGGTATTATGCATCAGAAGTCATCTGTTGAGATTTTGTAACACATAAGTTAGTGTACATACATATGTTCCTGAGATGTGCACTTCAGCTACCAGAAACCCAGTATGGAGCACAGGTAGGTACACGCTTGCCTTGTGGAGATAGAGAACTTCTAAACCTATCACAATGCAGGGGTTTTACTTTAAAAAACAAGACAAAACCTTGTTTTCTTTTTTTGAGACGGAATTTTGCTCTTGTTGCCCAGGCTAGAGTGCAATGGCATGATCTCAGCTCACTGCAATGTTTGCCTCCTGGGTTCAAGCAATTCTCCTGCCTCAGCCTCCCAAGTAGCTGGAACTACAGATATTTGCCACCACGCCTGGCTAATTTTTTTGTATTTTTAGTAGAGACAGGGTTTCACCATGTTGGCGAGGCTGGTCTCAAACTCCTGACCTCAGGTGGCCCACTTGCCTTGGCCTCCCAAGGTGCTGAGATTACAGGCATGAGTCACTGTGCCTGGCCAAAACATTATGTTCTGATTATGGAAATGTACTCATGGCAGAAAATTTGGGAAACAACAGGCAAGAATAAAGCAAATTCACACAAAATTCTATTGCCAGACATTACCACTATGTACATTTGAGTGTTTCTTTTCAATCTTTTTTTCTTTTTTTGAGAGAGAGTCTTGCTCTGTCACCTAGGCTGGAGTGCAGTAGTGCGATCTCGGCGCAATGCAACTTCTGCCTCCTGGGTTCAAGCGATTCTCCTGCCTCAGCCTCCCAAGTAGCCGGGATTACAGGTGCACACCACCAAGCCTGGCTAATTTTTGTATTTTAGTAGAGATGCGGTTTCACTATGTTGGCCAGGCTGGTCTCGAACTCCTGACCTCAAGTGATCTGCCTACCTCAGCCTCCCAAAGTGCCAGGATTACAGAAGTGAGCACCGCACCTGGCCTTACTCTTTTTTTTATGTGGCATTGTTTTTGTAATATTAGGATCCTAGTATGCCATTAAATAGCCATTGAGAACTTTTTTAAATGACTGCACAATATTCGACCAGGTAGATGGAGAAATTTCTGTGCTCAATCCCCTATTGAATATTTGGATTATTCTCGTTTTGAAAAATAGATACTGAACATCTTTATACATAAATCTTTATTTTGTTATATTGCATTTCTGAAAATGGGACTAGTGAATATGAACTTTTAAAAGATCCTTTGTTTAAGGTGGAAAAAGTCTAAGGTTCTTGGAAAACATTGCCATATTGCTGCTCACAAAGCTTTTCATTTTCATTCCTGCTAGCAGTTCATGAGCTTAGAGTGATGGGATGCATTTACCTGACCTTCAGCTGCTCCTGCTGCAATGGGAATTGAATCCTTGGATGGCTTTCCTCCTGCTGTGCAATACTGTCTTGTCGTCTTCCCCCCTGCCCTGAGTCCCACTGCCAGTCAGGGCTGTTTTCAGGTGTATGTGAACTCATCCCAGCAGTATACCTTCTGCTGCCTTTTCCTAGGGAACTGAACATGTTAAATCACAGACAAGATGTGGCACTGGTTAATGTTCCTCAAAAGAAATGCGTGTTTGGAGATAGCGTGTTACAGATTGCTCACGGGAGTCTCTGTTCAGTGTCGTTGTAAGACAGTTTCTCAGAATAATCGCGGGCGCTCTGATGCAGCCTGGTAAAGAAGACTCGGTAGGCCGGGCGCGGTGGCTCAAGCCTGTAATCCCAGCACTTTGGGAGGCCGAGACGGGCGGATCAGGAGGTCAGGAGATCGAGACCATCCTGGCTAACACGGTGAAACCCCGTCTCTACTAAAAAATACAAAAAACTAGCCGGGCGAGGTGGCGGGCCCCTGTAGTCCCAGCTACTCGGGAGGCTGAGGCAGGAGAATGGCGGGAACCCGGGAGGCGGAGCTTGCAGTGAGCTGAGATCCGGCCACAGCACTCCAGCCTGGGCGACAGAGCGAGACTCTGTCTCAAAAAAAAAAAAAAAAAAAAAAAGACTCGGTGATTTCTGGGGCCTGCAAATGCTTGCTAGCTTTCCTTCTGTCTGTGGAAACACCGTATAAATGTATTCATTTCTCCTTTCCAGCAATCTGTTAGTCTCACTGCTCCACTCCAAGTTTCTTTAATATTATTAATAGAACAGACATTAAGAAACAGAATTGTCTAATCCTTGTTCTTCCAAAATAGGTTTAATCCTTGTAGAGAGTTTCAAGCAGACACTAAGTCAGTTACTAAGTCTTCACTTGGAGAAACATTTGTCTGCTGATAGCAACATATTGACCATTCTGAATGTCATCCTTATATTAAGTTAGGCGCATGCTCCTACACAGCCTTGGCTCAGCCCTTGGAGCATACAATCTTGACTGGGTGGACATGATCCGCTGAAAGTGGCCAGCAGTGAGCAGAGGCCACCTACTGTCAGCAGCACTGCTGCAGGCATGGAGACTTAAATGTGTGAGTGCTGGTATAAGCAGAAGAGGAGAGTCACCTCGATGCTGGGATCCAGATGGCAGCTTAGTTCAAGTGCAGTGGCACATACAAAAATTAATTTTTGGATGGGAGCAAGGACTAGGGCTGAAAGGTTCATTCACAATTTTTTTTTTTTTTTTTTAGATGGAGTTTCGCTCTGTCACCCAGGCTGGAGCGCAATGGGGTGATCCCAGCTCGCTGCAACCTCTGCCTCCCGGATTCAAGCAATTCTCCAGCCTCAGCCACCTGAGAAGCTGGGATTACAGGCCTGCACCACCACACTCAGCTAATTTTATATTTTTAGTAGAGACGGGGTTTACCATGTTGGCCAGGCTGGTCTTGAACTCCCAACCTCAGGAGATCTGCCCACCTCGGCCTTCCAGAGTGCTGGGATTATAGGCATGAGCCACTGCGCCCAGCCCATAATCTCCTTTTGATATAGGAATTGTTAATTCACATTCTTTGATGGAATATGTGTGGCCTGCCTGTTGCTCCTCTGAATCTTAGCAGCTTCTTGGTCTTTGTTCAAATGAAATCTAAGTCAATTCCCTATCTCTCAGTGTCCCTACATCCATCTCAGTGCTCATTTCCTAATTTTTTCTTCTTTAGAGACAGTCTCACACTGTCACCCAGGCTAGTGTGCAGCGGCTGTTCACAGGCACAATCATAATGCACTGTAGCCTCAAACTCCTGATCTCAAGCTGTCCTCCCACCTCAGCCTCTTAGCTGGGACCATGCCACCATGCCAGGCTCACATTCTAAACACTATGCAGGAAGCTTGAAGTGTTAACATCTAAAAATCAATATGGAATGTTTATATTGAAAATATCTTCGGCCGGGTGCAGTGGCTCACTCCTCTAATCCCAGCACTTTGGGAGGCCGAGGCGGGCAGACCACCTGAGGTCAGGAGCAGCCTGGCCAACATATAGTGAAACCCTGTCTCTACTAAAAGGTACAAAAATTAGCTGGGTGTGGTGGTATACGCCTGTAATCCCAGCTCCTCGGGAAGCTGAGGCAGGAGAATTGCGTGAACCCAGGAAGCAGAGGTTACAGTGAGCTGAGATTGCGCCACTGCATTCCAGCCTGGGCAACAGAGCAAGACTCCGTCTCTAAACAACAACAAAAAAATTATATATATATAATTTATAATATATAATAAATATATAATTATGATATAATGAATATATATGTAATTATATATATATATTCAAGCAACATGAAGAAAAAATTGGGCCCCCTTGTTTTCCTTTAAGGGAGAAGCCACTTTTAAAAGCCAATTTAGAATCCGGATGATGACATCTGTTGCTCTACTGTATCACTGAAATGCAGGTCAGTGTTGAAAAACATAAAAAATTGGAAGTTTCCACCGAAAGACCTACACTGCTGTGGAAGAGATTTTAATCAGACATTTTAAAAGCAATTTTTATTACTTGATCCTGGGCAATACTTGGCTAGGAGTTCGGCTGGAGACAGAATCTAACTCTGAAGATGATACTCCATTATCTTCTAGCATCCCTTGTCGCCAGTGAGAAGTCTGATGTGGATCTAATAAGTGACATGTTATACAGGTTAACTTATTTTCAAGAAATAGAATTTTCTTTTTATTCTTGATGTTGGAAGTTGAAACTGGCCATATCTAAATATATTCATTCTGTTGCTTAGTACTAATGGGGTATTTTCTTAGACCTGGGAAATTTTCTCCCATTATTTCTTTTGTTTCTTCCGTTTTTTTTTTTTTTTTCTTTTTCTAGAACTTTCTAGGACAAATCTTAGGTCCCCTGGATGTTTCTTCCATAATTGTTACCATGCTTCTCATATGTTTCATCCTACCTTCTACTTTTGTCAGCCCATCTGTGTTTATTTCAACAGCCAAATGTTTTATTTTGAAATGATTCCAGGCTTCCATTGAAGTTTCATGAATAGTATAAGGACTGCCATTTACCCTTCACCCAGATTCATAAACTGCTAACATTGCACAATTGCTTTGTCATTCTGTATGTGTGTATAGGAATCACAGAGACTCATCTTGTAATGTTTGTAATGTCCGTGTATTGTGTATGCACACATTTTTTTTTCTGACCTATTTGAAGTAAATTACAGCGCTAACAACCCTTTATCCCTAAATACTTCAGGGATGTTCTATTACTTAACCAATTATGTACAATTATGAGAACCAGGAAAGTTCACATTGATACAATAGCAATAACTAACAATACCATAATCTATAGACCTTACTGAAGTTTTGCTAATTGTTATTTGGGTGTGGTTGGGTTGTTTGTTTGAGATAGGGTCTCACTCTGTCACCCAGGCTGGGGTACAGTGGCACAGTCATAGCTCACTTCAACCTCAAACTTTGGGCCTCAAGCAATCCTCCTGCCTCAGCCTTCCAAAGGGCTATGATTACAGGCATGAGCCACCATGCTGGCCTCATTTCCCTTTTCCTTCTCAAAAGGATTCTGGCTTTCCCTGCTCCATTCATCTACCTCCACTACCCCCTCCAAGAGAGCTGAGTCATTGTCAAGCCAGGTTTGGGGAGCTTTCTTGATGGAGGGGATGGAAGGAGGGTGCTCAGGCTACAGCGGGGAGAGCTTTTCTGTTTTTGAGCTAAAGAGATAACAGAGGGTGCAGAGGCTGAGAAAAAGAGTTCTAAGAAACATGTCACGAGCTGTGTAGCCTCTTCACGCTGCTTCTGAAATAAAATCTAACAGTAGTGAGTGACTTTGACATTGTGGTTTCTGGAGACATCTTGGGATTGGCCCCTGCAGGTTTGTTAAGGGTGTGTTTGTCAGGGTGTGGGGGCTCCCTGCTTCCAGAGGCCCAGCAGCTGCTCTGTACCTGGGGTTCAGGGCTGATGGCAGGGCTGGAGTTCTGGCACTCAGTGACCCCAAGTGTGTGTTTTATTTTTTTCCTTGTGGTGATGGTGGAACTGTTTTAGGGTTGGTTTTCGTTTTTGTTTTTTTCAACTTTTATTTTAGATTCAGGGGCTACATGTGCAGGTCTGTTACCTAGGTATGTTGTGTGATGCTAAAGTTTGTGGTATGAACGATGCCATCACCCAGATACTGAACATAGTACTCAACAGTTACTTTTTCAACCCTTGCGTCCTCAACATGTCTCAAGGGGTGGGTTTGAGTTTGGGGCTCCCCGCAAAGCACTCCCATCTCCCCAGCAGTCTCACATGTTTGGGGTCATGACTTCCTGTTGCTGTTTCATTTCAGACCTGATCCCTTCTATTTTTCAGGAATTACTGAAATGTCCTGATGTACCTATGGTACCATCTCTTGTTTTTCGATTGGGGATTTTTTTTTTTTTTTTTTTTTGTGATGGAGTTTCGCTGTCATCGCTCAAGCTGGAGTGCAATGGCTCGATCTCGGCTCATTGCAACCTTTGCGTCCTGGGTTCAAGTGATTCTCCTGCCTCAGCCTCCCAAGTAGTGGGGATTACAAGCGCCCACCACCACGCCTGGCTAATTTTTGTATTTTTAGTAGAGACAGGGTTTCATCACGTTGGCCAGGCTGGTCTTGAACTCCTGACCTCAGGTGTTCCGCCTGCCTCGGCCTCCCAAGTGCTGGGATTACAGGCATGAGCCACCGATTTGGGGATTTTGAAATATTTTTTCCACATCAGGTTTGCAGGTACCACCGTGTGCTCCGTCCATTGTGTTGTTTTGGGTGCCACAGTGAGGGTGCTGACCAGTGGTCTGGGTAACGGGGGGGTCTGCTTGCAGGACAGTCAGGAGGAACCTCCTCCCAGGCGGAGACAGGAAGTCTATCAGATGAACTTCAGAATTATTGCTAATCTGGGGTCCGTTTAAACAGAAAATTTGCCCTTAAACTTGATGTTAAAGTTTTGTGAAATACAGTCATATATGTTTTTTTGCATGGAAAATTCCCTGTCTAAAAGAACGATTATTTCTCTAGTTCTTATCCCAGAAACTTCTGGAGTGACACATCCATGCTGTTGGCAGAGCTTGCCCATTAGCACTTTCATGTATAACCTTCCTGTCAAAGAGGACCAAATGCATGCGGATTGGATGGCATGTACCCCTTCCGGAAGGGGTCAGTTCACTTCATTCACTATGGGCAGTAACTTCCAGAGGATAACACTGCATTACCTAATGTCTCAACTGTTATCAGCAGAGTCTGACCAGTCACTGCACAACTGAGCAGAAAGAAGACAGCAGCACAGTCTGCAGCACCAAGGCTCACCTGCTACTGGGCTTCCAGTCTTTGTTCTGGCGTGGCCAACTGCGCTGGGGGTGGGTGATATTTAAACCTGTGTTTAAGATAATAAAATGCCAGAGGCCAGGCGTGGTGGCTCATGCCTGTAATCCCACCACTTTGGGAGGCTGAGGCGGGTGGATCATTTGAGGTCAGGAATTCAAGACCAGCCTGGCCAACATGGTGAAACCCTGTCTCTACTAAAAATACAAAAATTAGCCGGGCATAGTGGCAGGTGCCTCTAATCTCAGTTACTCGAGAAGCTGAGGCAGGAGAATTGCTTGAGCCCGGGAGGCGGAGGTTGCAGTGAGCCGAGATCACGCCATGGCACTCCAGCCTGAGTGATAGAGCAAGACTCCGTCTCAAAAAAAAAAAAAAAAGCCAGAATAACTAACGAGAGCTGTAAGATCAACCACCTCATACCTCATACAGACAGATAAAGTTCAAGAGAGGTTGTGATTTACCCCAGGTCAAACTTTAGTCAGCAGTGTGGCCTGGCATACTGTTCCTTCTAACACCGATGCACATTGAGTGCGTAAAACTTAGTGATAAATAAATTCTGAGGAACAAGTGAAGTAATGACTCCTAGCAAACAATTAGAAGTGCTGGTAACCTTGTTAACGCCAACAAGCAACTCACTACCAAGTTCAATCTGAATTTTTTTTTGTTTGTTTGTTTTGTTTTGTTTGAGATGGAGTCTCGCTCTGTCTCCCAGGCTGGAGCGCAGTGGCACGATCTCAGCTCACTGCAACCTTCGCCTCCCAGGTTCAACCAATTCTCCTGCCTCAGCAATCTGAGAAGACTATATTCAACAAATTTTGAGTACCTAATATCAAAAAAACCCTTGTTTCTGATAGCCAGACGACTGCTTTCTCAGGCCAGTTTGCTCTAGGATCTGAAATTTTTTGAAAACTGTATGCTGGTATATTACAGGAATATACTGTATCTGTATACTGTAGAACTGAAATCATTCTACATAACAGGGCCTAGAATAATCAAAGTCACATTTACCCACATAGTTTCACATTGTCCCATATTTTTCTACCTACTCTACCAATTATTTTTGCCCTCCAGAAATAAATGAGGCAGAGATTTGAAGGGCATCACTTTATTCCAAATTTGATCATTATTGAGGGGGATTTTTTACAGTCTTCCTTCCCTCCTCCCTCAGCTGCCTCCTGGTTAGAGACGCTAACAAGAATTATGATGGTCCCAAGATACTGGAGGAAGTAAAAAAGGTGAAGGCCCTACACATTTTAGTTCACGTTTGGCATGTCTTGGCCTTTACTCTATGTAAGGCAAGGAGAAAGAGATGAAATTTAAATTACAGATTAATACAAATGTATTAGTCCATTTTCACACTGCTATAAAGAACTGCCCAAGACTGGGTAATTTATAAAGGAAAGAGGTTTAATTGACTCAGTTCCTCAAGGCTGGGGAGGCCTCAGGAAACTTAAAATCACAGCAGACGGCAAAGAGGAACCAAGGCACCTTCTTCACAAGGTGGCAGTAAGGAGAAAGAACACAGGAGGAACTACCAAACACTTATAAAATCATCAGATCTCATGAGAACTCACTATCACGAGAACAGCATGGGGGAACTGCCCCAAGATCCAATTACCTCCACCTGATCTCTCCCTTGACATGTGGGGATTATAGGGATTATAATTCAAGATGATATTTCAGGTGGGGACACAGCCAAACCATATCATACAAGGAATGACTGAAACTAAAGGTACTAATTTCCTTTCCCTTGATTGGCCAGACTGTCATCTCCATTACTAATAGAGACCAAGCAGGTTGGTTTAATCCCATTGCCCTCTAGTGCTTTCCAGTGTTGGCCAAAATGTTGCCTCCATTTTAAACATTCTTCCTGGGAAAGAATATCCTTCTATCATACGATTAGGGAGAAGAGAAGAGGAAGCAAGAGAAAAGTTTAAAGTGTTGTACAGAAGTTTCCAACCACAGGAGGAGCAAAATACCAAAGAAGTTGTAGAATACAGGGTGTGGTGAAGAGTTGGAGCCCAGGCCAGGCTGTCTGAGAAGGCATGCCAAGCCAAGGTTCAGGCTTCCTAGGACCATGTCCTGTCCGGAGAAGCATTCTAGTCCTTCTCATCCTGGAGAAGTGGCCAAGCCCCATGCAGCTAGAGGGAGGCCACATACACCACACTGTCTTTGCAGAAGGTTTCCAGGGAAAAGACAGACCAACTGAATGACCTCCTGCCCATCCTTGGCCAGAGCCCCATGCCAGGGAGAGCTGGGCGAGTCCATGATGTCTGATCAGATCAGGGCTGGCTTCAGGTCTTAAACATTAGGAAGCCCCCAAATGCAGTGCCCGGCAGGCTTCTCTTTGTTATTGATCCCTGCGTTAACTCAAACCACACTCGTTCACCCTTCTGCAGCTCAGCCATGGCAAAGACCGTTGCTGTGCTTCCACCCCCCTGCCCAGTGGTACAGACCGGAGTCCGATGGTGACCTCCAAACACCAGCTGCCCAGTGCCTAGCCCTGGGCCAAATTCAACGCTCACTGCAAACAGGTAGACACCACGCTCAGGGGCTCGGAAGTAGCCATGTTCAGGGAAGTAGCTGCTGCCAACGTTGATGTGCGTAGAGTTGAACTTCACTGTCTGCAGGGCAGCCGTCCCTTCTGAAAAGCTGGCATAGAAGGCCACAGGGGATCCTGAAACATGAAAGTGCTCAGTGACTCATCCCTTACGCCATTGGGTGGGAAATTAAACCCTGAGCCCCGCCGTCCTCACCTTATTAGCACTGGAAATAGGTCACTATTTCTAGATAACCTAGATATTCGCAACAGCAGTGTTATTGCAGGAGCAGAGCTAGATGGCCAATTCTCAGTTTTTCACTAACTGAGAGGAAGGAAAATGCAAGTCTGTTGTCTCAGCTGATTAACATTTTAACAAAACGCTTTTTCTTTTTTCTTTTTTTTTTTTGAGACAGGGTCTCACTCTGTCTCCCAGGTTGGAGTGCAGTGGCGGTCATGACACTGCAGCCCCCCGCCTTGTTTTTTTTCTCGTAGAGATGGAGTCTTACTTGTTGCCCAGGCTGATCTCAACCTCCTGGGCTCAAGTGATCCTCCAGCCTCAGCCTCCCAAAATGTTAGGCTTACAGGTGAGCCACCATGCCCAGCCACAAAGCACTTTCTCATTTGATTCCTTTTCCTTCCACCTTCCTTGAGAGACAGTATTCCCGATTGACAAAACAGGTTGAATCCTTCACCAGCTGCCCAAGGTTACATGGTTTGTAAATGGCAGGCTGGGACAGGAACACGGGTCTCTGACTCCCAGACCACTACCTGCTAGGAATCTTGAGATACTCAGGGGAAAGGGAGAAAATATACATCCTCAAGGTAATAATAATGCTAACACTGGGAAGGTATTTGCAGAGCTATGAAGGCTGGATCCTCCTCCTGGATGTTGAAGACAGAACCTTGGAGAAAGAAGGAAAGAGCAGGTGAAGCCAGGGAAGAGAAGCCCCTTCAAGCTGGTCTTTTTTTTAGTTGATAAATGGTCTCTTGTTGCCCAGACTGGAGTGCATTGAGATCATGGCTCACTGCAGCCTCAACTTCCTGGGTTCAAGCAATCCTCCCACCTCAGCCTCCTGAGTAGCTGGGTCTACAGGCACGCGCCATCATGCCTGGCTAATTTTTCATTTTTTGTAGAGACAGAGTCTTGCTCTGTTGCCCAGACTGAGCTCAAGCGGTCCTCCCACCTCAGCCCCGCAAAGTGCTGGGATTACAGGTGTGAGCTGGTCATCTTAATGTGGTTTTTCAAAATGTTGCACAGAGCCCTGAGATTACATATGGGTAAATTGAGGCCCAGAAAGAAAAAGCTTGTTGCTCCAGACCACACAACTAGAAAATTACCAAGCCTCCTGGGAGCAGACCTTGAATCTCTTGACTTCTGGTTCTCTGCAGGGAGCACTTTGGTCAGCCTTAGGACAGGAACACCGACAGAACACTGGTGCTGGGCCCATGCACGGGCAGAGGCAGAGGAAGCTGCCATGTGTGGAGGGTGCACAAACAGCCAGGAAGAAGCCAGTCGTGCTGCCTGGCCAGCATGGTTGGGCAGGTGGGGACAGGGTCATGAGACGGCACAGGAAGGGTGAGTCCTACTTGGGTCCTGGCTGTGACACTGGCCTTGGCACCAACGAGGTCATGTCTACTGTGGGGTTCCTCAACCTGCTCCCTCTGTAGGGGTTTAAAACAAGGTCCCCACTTCTTAGGTGATGAAACCAAAGCCTGTAAAGGAGCAGTTTGCTGAGCAATTACTGACTTGGCTCCCGGAACTTGAGCCTCAGCTCTTTGACTCCCAATTCAGCAAGACTTTTGAATAAAAAAATGTTGCTTTTCTCTAGTTCTGGAAGATTTTCTGAGAATTAGACAGTTGAGAATAGCTTTCCCATTTGTGTTAAGATTGTGTCAAGTCAGCTGGGCGCAGTGGTTCACGCCTGTAATCTCAGCACTTTGGGAGGCCAAGGCAGGCGGATCACCTGAGGTCGGTAGCTCGAGACCAGCCTGACCAACATGGAGAAACCCCATCTCTACTAAAAATACAAAATTAGCCAGGTGTGGTGGCGCATACCTGTAATCCCAGCTACCCTGGAGGCTGAGGCATGAGAATCGCTTGAACCCGGGAAGCGGAGGTTGCGATGAGCCGAGATGGCGCCATTGCACTCTAGCCTGGGCAACAAGAGTGAAATTCCGTCTCAAAAAAAAAAAAAAAAGATTGTGCCAAGTCAGAGGCCAGCGGCTGCCTCTGCAATTCCCCTAACACCCAGCAGGTGGGTCTCTCGCCTAGCCAAAGGCAGGCCGGCCCGCAGCGCCCTCTACCGGTGCTAGGCCCTTGTTCCGGC